>NC_140989.1:294066751-294751545 GCF_052327205.1 Somniosus microcephalus
GGTGCCCGATGTGCTGAAGCATACCTAGTGTAGGCTCCTCGTAATATCAGGCACAGAGATCCGAGGCCTAATGTGCTTCAATGTGGGTGGCACAAACTGTGTGTGAGGCTCATTAGGCTACCCAAAATTATGTAAATTAGGGCTTCTCCCCAAAATTAAACTGGAGCAGCTGAGTAGTGCTCCAGTCACTGAAGCCCGTTCAGATCAAAGCCTTCAAGAGAGGCTGGTGTAAATTTAAAAATACTTTGACCTTGGATAGGGTCACCCTCACTTGATGTCCCTATTTCATTTTGACCTTTGCTAGCCAAATCTTGCAAGGTCTGAAGCTGACAAAAGAATAGTCTCAATGAACAGGTAGCCAGCAGCCCTCCTATTACTGCTGGTGCTCAGCAATATGGCCCCTGACCCCCATGGCTCTCCTTATGTGTCATGCACTACACTTGGAGAGAATCATTGAAATATGGAGGGGTTGTTTATTTCAGTGCATTAGCCCCTGAGTATTGAAAGAATACTTTGCTCTAAAAGGTGACTTTTATTATGAAAGCAATCCAGTTTTCTAACTATAAGGATTATACTAATGTACCCAGCAGAGCTAAAACCATTTGCTTATTTTTCTCATGGTATATTTTGTTCTATGTAATATGTTTCTGATGGGATCAGGTGCCCCTTGACAAGAGGTGAGCATCACTGATTCATTAAATTGATATAATCCACAACTAAATTATACGTATTTCAATTTCAGAACAAGAGGTTTGCTTGGCTGCAGCGTTCAAACTTGAAGTATGGCATTTGTTCCAAATGAATGGTTCCGCAATGAAAGAGCCCATTTTTTTGACGGGATTATTTATATCCAACTGTAGCAAACGTACAACGATAAATGTTACTGATTATGACAGTGGCTTTCTTTCCAGATTGGAGAAAATATGAACAATGTACAATAGAACAGGATCATAAGATCATCATCCTTTAATGTCCTAATGAGTTGTATTGAGTCCACACATAGCACTAATATTGCCTAATTGCTCATTATAATACTAATAAATATTTACATAAATCATTGAGCTCTTGTGCATACATTTAATCATTATAAGTGATGGTATGAAAACTGCTGCATTCCTTAAAACTCCCATTTATAAAACACAAATTCCACTCCTTTGATATTCTTTCTTTTAGGTCAAATGATACATTGAATTTTTTTTTGCAGTGGGTTGATGAAGCTACATGGTTAGCTGGGAATGTTCCCTCTTTACATCGGTTTCAATGATAGTTATAGCTTTTTATGCATTTTGTTATAGTGGAAGGATTAGTAATTTTAGTTGGCACTACAAATTAATCCTCGCGATGATGTGGATGAGTTTGCTTCTCTGGCCGTGCTCTATTCATGCGTCTAAATCTATCAGCAGCTGAGGAATGTGGAAATGTGTCACTGATGTAACACTGTCAATCTTCAGCTCATTGCCATGTGACTGTTTGAAAAGCTGGCCATTGGACCTGCTTTTAGCCAATCAAATGACAAGTTTTTTAAAGTAAGTTATTCGCACTGCCAAAATGAATAGAGAGAACAAAGAGGCAGAAGGAAAAGGGTAGATGCAAGATTTCAAATAGACTGAAACAGATTAGAAAACATAAAAAAGTAGGTTAATTTTTCTAACTAAAGTTAAAATAAAAATGGACAGGCAGAGAATATAGAAGGGCAGGAAAAGTAATAGAAGAAAGCTCTGATAATGTGTTTACATTTTTGTTTTTAGAATTTCTGTAGTTCACAGTTAATATTACAGAAGTAATGTGATTCCTGATATTTGAATAGCTTTATTACTGTAATGCCAGTGGTTTCTTTCAGTATCACAGTGCTACTTATCGCACAAGCACTTTTTCTTTACTAATTATTAAAGTTTCTACATTCGTTTTTTTTGTTGCGGGTGAGACTCACTTTTCACATTTTTATCTTCCGCACCTGTTCTGGTTCTTCCTGCAGCATATACAGGAAACTCTTTTTTATCCGGCACCGACGGGACTGGCGTGGTGCCGGTTGATCAAAAAGTCCGGATTACAGAGAGGTATACTTACTAAGGTACGAGAGCCCTGTACACGGCCACAGATCCAGGTGTCCCTGTTGCATGGCAACAGGTGCAGGAACCCCGGTTACACGGCCACAGATCCAGGAACCCCAGTTACATGGCCACTAATATGAAATAAAACATACCTGAACCTACTCCTGAATTTTGCCGGTTAAGAGACATTTCCGGTTATTTAGGTGCCGGTAAAAAGAGAGTTTCCTGTACTAGTCCATCAAGACAGAGTTATTTAAAGGCTGGCAGCTGTGGATCAGCATCTGGAAACAAGGATGCCAATTCCAATGAATCAATAGAGGTGCACATTGACAGAGTCATCTGAATGTGTCTGAGCATCTCCAGCAGAGCTGAAATGCCAGGTTCTCCTTGTGGGGTGGAGACAAAGTGCTAGGAAGGAAAATGGAAGTAGCGATATTGCCAGCCAGAAAATTCACCCTTATATTCTTAGTGTGGTCTGCCCAGTGCAGCGAATGCGTTATATTTTATCCAGGGCGGGCTCCTGTTAGCCCTCTTACATCTTTGTAATTCCTGCAGATGTATATTCTATTATTTTTGGATATATAGGGCAAATTCACCAAATCAGCAATCCTAGTGGGGAGGCTGCGCTCGAAGGGAGTGAAGATTGAAAATACGGCTACAATACTCGCATTGATTCACCACTCTGTTCAAGTGCAGCTCTCTACTGAGAGAGTGGGATCAGTGAATTTGTCCTTATATCTTACTTTAATTGCTTCATCACATGTCTGGACATTGAAAGTGACGTTTCCACTATTACTTCCAAGTGCTACTTCAATTCCATTCATTCTATAATACAGGCCTGGAATTTCCCTTTAAAAAAACCATGGGGCCAATTTGAATTTCAGGTGCACAATGGGTGGTTGGTGGGACGAGTGCGCCTGCTATCTCCCCATTATTTCAGCCGTGAAGCTCGAGCCATTTTGAAAGAAAAGAAAGACTTGCATTTATACAGCGCCTTTCACGACCACCGGACATTCCAAAGTGCTTTACAGCCAATGAAGTACTTTTTGAAGTGTCATTATTGTTGTAATGTAGGAGCCATTTTGAGGCCTGAGTCGCAGTCGCATGCAAGCTGCCGGCACCAAACTGGCTCGGGAGGGCTGGAAATTAGCTGTCTCCTATATGGAGTCTGAGGGTGGGGGTGAATCCATAGGGAGCCTTGCATAGGCCAGAATTACTTTGTGGGCCCAGGAAGAGCACTCCTGCTCCTCCTGACCACTCCTGAGAAGTTCCAGCAGTCTCTTTTAAGGACTGCTGGTTAGGCCGTTCAACGTAGGTACAAATGGGCAGAGTCTACGCGGTCTCGCTCCGCCCATTTGTATCTCAAAATTGTAGGACCCCGATTTGAATATTATAAGTGGCCTCCCACCTGAAACAGGCTGCCACTCTACCCACCCATTTCAGGGCCCTACCCAAGATGGCAGACACCGAAGCTCCAGCGTAGATGGGGCGGGAGGTGACCCAAACCCATTTTCAGGCTGCTACTGCCCCGTTATGCCAGGCGGCGGCACTTAAAATTGGCCCTCATTTGTTTTCAGCCAGTGTAAAGTTGATCTGGCAGTAAGTAAGAGGTCATTTACAAACATATAAGAGGGATAACAGGAGCCTTCCCTGGATAAAATATAACACATTCACTGAACTTGCAAAAATGTACAGGGGTGGGGCAGAGCAGGGGTAATTTTCACCTTCATCACTTGGGTAGTAAATGGAAATGAATATTTGGTGCATTCTGTAACGAGTGGGTGATCCACTCTGCCAGTTTACTGCACACTGTATTGATTTCCTTGTGGGTTCAATGATGAGACATTTATATAAAAGAGAATAACTTTTAATCTAAGGTTTGTTCAAGAATTCATACAGCTTTTCAGGACACACCATGCTTGAGCTGCAGCTAAAGTGAAACTAAAAAGCTCAGCCTGCTTGTCTGTGTCACATGATCTCTGCTGCTCAGGCACAAGCAATCAAACACAGACAAACATGCTGTAAGGCATAAGTAATCAAACACAGACAAATATCATCACTATTTGCTGATATCATTACATCTCCCTCTCTTAAAACAAAAGTATTTTACTTTTAACTAACAACATGTTTTCTTTGTATTAATCTGCATTTTAACTGTAACATTTAATGAACTTACATTATCATTATCATGATCAAAGTTTTTTACCCTTGCTTTGTGTGTTCACATGAAATATGTCAATACACTAGAACTTGAAGAAAGAATAAGATAACATTACTTCCTTCTATAACAATAGTCCTTTAATTTGCTCAATGAGTCTCTCAGGAGGCTTCACGTGTCTTGAGGATTTTCTGATTGATTGTCCTTGAATCTGAGTTGTTGCCTCAGATGATTGGTTCTCAGCTGTGTGATCAGGTTGTTCAACAGTATCAGTCTCTTGACCTGCTGTGGCTGGTTCCATGAGAAGATCTCGACGATTTCTTCTCAGAACAGCACCCTCATCTGTCTGAATGGTGTATGATCTTGGTTGAACTTCACTCAGGACAGTTCCCTTCTCCGTCCATGTGTTTGTTTTGTCTTTGAACCTTACTTGGTCACCAGTGTGGAGTTCAGGTAGGTTTTGTGTTCCTCTGTCATAATAGTACTTTTGCTTTTCTTTCTGTTGTTCTTTGAACTTCCTCACTTTCTCCCCCTCTTTTGTTTTCAGGAGGTTCTCCGGGATGGGTAGGTTTGACCTTAGCCGACGTCCCATCAGGAGTTGGGCTGGTGACATACCACACTCGAGCGGCGTTGTGTGGTATACAAGCATGCTTTGGTAGAAGTCAGTTCCACTGTCTTTTGCCTTGTACATCAGTCTTTTCACTGTTTGGACCGATTTTTCCACTAGTCCATTGGACTGTGGATAGTGAGGACTTGATGTTGTGTGGACAAAGTCCCACTCTTTGGCAAAGTGTCGGAAATTTGCATTGTTAAACTGGGGTCCGTTGTCTGTGAAGACCTCGCTTGCCACGCCATGTCTGGAGAATATGGCTTTCATACTTCTTATCACAGCTTCTGCGGTGGTGGTGTACAGTCTACAAACCTCTGGATACAGGGAGTAATAGTCTGTGACGACAAGATAGTCCTTCCCTTGACATACGAATAGGTCAGCGCTTACCTTCTGGTAAGGTCAGTCTGGTGCTGGGTGTGGCTTTAGTGGTTCTACCGGATTGCTTGCTCGATATTTCAGGCATATTGTGCAGTTTGACACCTCATTTGTCACATCTTGGTTCATTCGTGGCCAGTAACATAGTAACATAGAGATAGGAACAGGAGTAGGCCATTCGGCCCTTCGAGCCTGCTCCGCCATTCAATGAGATCATGGCTGATCCTCGTCTGAGATCATAGTTGATCTTACCAGTTCAGTACCCCGTCCCCGCCTTTTCTCCATAACCCTTAATCCCCTTAGCCTTCAGAAATATATCCAATTCTCTCTTGAAAATATTTATTGAATTAGCCTTCACAGCCCTCTGTGGCAGGGAATTCCACAGGCTCACCACTCTTTGAGTGAAGAAATTCTTCCTCATCTCTGTTTTAAATGATTTGCCCGCTATTTTTAGACTGTGGCCCCTGGTTCTGTGCTCCCTGGCCATTGGAAACATTCTCTCTGAATTCAGCCTGTCCAGGCCTGCCATAATTTTATATGTTTCGATGAGATCCCCTCTCAATCTTCTAAACTCCAGTGAGTACAAGCCCAAACTATTTAATCTCTCTTCGTAGGTCATTCCCGCCATTCCAGGTATCAGCCTGGTGAATCGCCGTTGCACTCTTTCCATGGCAAGAACATCCTTCCGCAGATGGGGCGACCAAAACTGTACACAATACTCCAGATGCAGTACATCACCTCTCGTGCTCTTTTCTTACACTTTTCGATTCCCAGATGTCCTCCATGGATCTTTTTTAGCATCTCTTTTCTCAGGCTCTTTGGGATAACTATTTTACTTCCTTTGTAGATGATGTCTTCGACCACTGATATTTCCACCCTGCAGTTCCAGTACTCTGCTATGTCAGGTGAGCAGTCTTGCTTCATGTTGGGCCATCCATCCAAGGTGCTTTTCTTCAGTCGTCTCATTGTTTCATCTTTGTTTGTCTCAGTCTTTATGAGCTCCATTTTTGCATCTGCTATGGGCAGTGCACTTGTGATCATGTCCACGTAGGCGTTCACTTTTTCATCCATTGTGGTGTTTGCGGGCTCACTTGGGTCAACAGCTCTGGACAACGTGTCTGCTGTATACATCAGCTTACCCGGTGTGTACGCAACATTCAGTGTATAGCGTTGCAGCCTGATCATCATTCTTTGTATTCTAAGCGGACAGCTATTTAGTGGCTTTTGGAACAATGCAATCAAGGGCTTATGGTCAGTCTCTACACTGATTGCTTGTCCTGCCACAAACTGGTGAAACTTTCACAGGCGTATGTGATGCTGAGCAGCTCCTTTTCTATTTGAGCATATCGCGTCTCCGCATCTGTCGTTGAGCGCGATGCATATGCAATAGGTTGCCAGTAGTCATATTGTTGCAGAAGAACGGCACCGAGCCCACTCTGTGATGCATCTGATGATATCTTGATGGGTCTCGCTGGGTCATAAAACCTCAGAACTGGTTCCTCTGTGAGCAGTTTCTTTAGATCCCTCCATGACTTCTCATGCTCATGATTCCATTCCCATTCTATGTTCTTTTCAGTTAGTCTTCTCAGTGGCGCTATTTTTTCTGAGAGGTTGGATATGAATTTACCCATGTAGTTGATCATTCCATTAAACCTCTGCACGTCCTTTTTGCATTGTGGCCTTGGCATATTCTCAATGGCGGACACCTTTCTGGGATCTGGTCTGATGCCCTCACTGCTAAGGATATCTCCCACGAATGTCAGTTCTGTCACCCCGAGCTGGCATTTCTCTCTATTCAGCTTCAGGTTTGTTTTCCTTGTTGCTTCCAGCACTTTTTTCAGTCTCTCGTCATGCTCAGTTCTCGTGGTTCCCCATACTATGATGTCATCCATTGATGTATCAACTCCCTCCAGGTGCTCATAGATCATATGGATAGTCTTGTGATACACTTCAGGAGCTGAGGCAATGCCAAATGGTAACCTTAGGAATCTGTATCTGCCATATAGAGTGTTGAACGTGCACAGTCTTGAACTTGCTTCGTCCAGCTTCATCTGCCAAAATCCTGAGGATGCATCTAACTTGCTGAAATATTTTGCATTTGCAAACTGTGCCATGATTTCCTCACGTGTAGGAAGCTTGAAGTGCTCTCTCTTTATTGCTCTGTTTAGATCTCTTGGATCCAGGCAAATTCTGAGCTTTCCATTCTTTTTGTCCACTACGACGAGGGAACTCACCCACTCAGTTGGCTCATCTATCTTCTGAATCACGTTCAGGCTTTCCATCCTGTCCAACTCTGCCTTCAGTTGCTTTTGAAGAGCAAACGGAACTTTTCTGCATGGATGTATGACCGGTGTCATACTTTTATCTACTCTGATCGTGTGTTCTCCTGGATTGCAGCCTAGACCCTTAAATAGGTCTTTGTACTCTTTCATGAGTTCATCATAGACTGTCTCTCCTTCGCTTTCCACAACGAGGACTCTCTTTACCAGGTTCAGTCTCTCACAGGCTTTTAAATCTAGTATGGCTTGCACATCCTTTGGCACCACGATTAATGCTAGCGTGTGCTCTCTGTCCTTGTGTGTTACTTTGACAATGCATTTTCCTTTCACTGGTATATCAGTACCTGAGTATCCGGTCACTTTCACTTGTATTCCATGTAACTTTGGTCTGGGTCTAATTCTCTTAAAATCGGTCTCTGATATCACATTAACTTGTGCTCCAGTATCCAATTTAAATGGAATGTGTATGTTGTTCACTTTTAGTGTCAACATCCAGTCTCTTTCTTCTTTTTTGTTTTCCGACACCACATCTACATAGAATTCCTCTATCTCGCTTTCATCTACTGTATGGACCTTGCTTTGTTGCGCTTGGTTCTTACAGCAACGGGCATAATGGTTGTTTTTGTTGCATCTATTGCATGTTTTACCATATGCTGGACACTTTCTTGGTGGATGCTGTGTACCGCATCGACTACATGACTTCCGATTGTCCCTTTCATTTTCGTTTGCTGGCCACGTCTCTTTTTTCACATTGGCGCTCTCTTTGTTAAACGGTTTGTATCCGTTCTTTCTCACTGCATCCACGTTGCAGCTACTGTCACTGAACAGCTCCTTTGCCTGCAACTTCACAGTCTCTGTAGCCCTACACAGTGCTATGGCTTTTCCCAGGTCTAGATCTTGCTCTCTTAGCAGTCTTTTCCTTAGACCATTATCTGGAATACCACACACCAGTCTGTCTTTTATCAGCGAGTCTGTGAGTCCCCCAAATTCACACGATTTGCTTCGGTTTCTCAGTTCAGTCACATACTGATCAATAGTCTCGCCGATTTTCTGTACACGTGAAAAATTTGTGCCTCTCAAAGGTCACGTTGCGTTTAGGTATGCAGTAGGCCTCAAACTGTTCCATTATTTTATCTAGCTTCATTTCGTCTCCATCAACGGCAAATATGAAATTATTATATACCTCCAGCGCTGCATCACCCACTACATGTAAGAACACAGACGATTTCTGTTTATCACTTTTCTCGTCAGCTCCGGTTGCCGCTAAATACAACTCTAAACGTTGTTTGAACCTTCTCCAATTTTCAGCCACATTACCTGACAACTGAAGCGTCGCCGGTGGGAGTAAACCTTCCATTTTTCACTTCGTTAGCTATTCTCCAAGGTAAGTAACGATTTTCTCTTCTGGCTTGCTAATCTGTGGAGAGCTGATTTAACTTCATCTCTTTCAGCCACTTCTGACACCATGTATTGATTTCCTTGTGGGTTCAATGATGAGACATTTATATAAAAGAGAATAACTTTTAATCTAAGGTTTGTTCAAGAATTCATACAGCTTTTCAGGACACACCATGCTTGAGCTGCAGCTAAAGTGAAACTAAAAAGCTCAGCCTGCTTGTCTGTATCACATGACCTCTGATGCTCAGGCACAAGCAATCAAACACAGACAAACATGCTGTAAGGCATAAGTAATCAAACACAGACAAATATCATCACTATTTGCTGATATCATTACACACACGAGGTGAATTATCTCTTAATGTTCACTACCAACTTATTCTTTCATTATATGCTGCTATTTTTTTATCGCCACAATTACCATTTGTGCCTAGAACTCTTTTCTCTCTTGACCTTAACTTACTCCAATGTGGTGCTACCTCAGCGTCAGGAGGTTGTACGGTTTAGGCCTGTCAGGGAGTACGTATTGAGATGATTTTTGGGGAAATGCTGGTCTGGCTGGTCTGTTGAAAATCTAAGGCTGCGATTTCAATTTTGGAGGCAGGTTGAGGGCGGGCCCGCTGCTCGGCATTTTTGGACCCGCTCCCGCATGTGGGTCCCTCCAGGCAATTGCTTGCAGACTGTCAGGTTCTCGCCACTGATGCATTGTTTCAGGAATGATTTAAAGAGGCCATGTCCCCTTTGCAGAAGCATTAGCTTTTTTCTCTTAAAAGTGCTGGGCCCTGCAGGAATGGCAGCCCCAAAAACTAAGGCTGCACCTAGGTGCAATGAGGGCTCCCTCCATGCTCTTGTGGAGGGAGTTAGAGGACGTCAGGAGGTCCTCTTCCCTGGAAATGGAAGGAGGAGGCCTCCTCAGCAAACCAAGGCAGCTTGGCTGCAAGTTGCTGAGGAGATGAGTTCAGGTCTGTGTGCAGACGCACATGGGTTCAGTGTCGAAAAAGGTTTAATGATCTGCTGAGATGACCTATAGTGTGACTTCTGTGTTCTGGGAAATGGAAGTTCAAGAGTGAGGGCTCAGGGAGAATTCCATGTAGACTGTTTGTGGTGACACTGAGCGCAAACCACCGTTTATTGGACAGATGATGGCTGGGGTTTTGCGACTGTCGGATTTATATTCATCTCCACGTGTCAGCCACCTGTGGTTGAAGCATAAGCTTACGTGAATCTGGCATGGATGAGTGCATCCCTTGCCTGACGGCCAGCAATGTGGTCGCCTGCTGCTGGATTGGCCACATCCGGCCTGGCAAGGCATCGCTCCCCGTCCTCCTCCTCATTCTCTGCCTTGTCCTCTTCCTCTTCTTCCGAGGAGGCTGTGTGCTGAGCCACTTGTTCGTCCGGCAGCACTAAGCTGCGCTGCTGTGCGATGTTGTGCAGGGCACAGCAGACCACGATGATTCTGGACACCCTGGCATACTGCAAAGCTCCACCAGATCTGTCTAGGCATCAGAAGTGCATTTTGAGCAAGCTGATGGTTTGCTCGATGATGCTTCTGGTGGATATGTGACTCACATTGTACCGCTCCTCAGCATTGTTTGTTGGCCTCCTCATCAGTGTCATAGGCCACCTTTTCGGGGATAGCCCTTGTCGCCAAGAAGCCATCTGGAAAGTTGGGTTGGCAGATGGAAGAGCTGAGGCACAGTAGACGGGTGCAGGAGTCATGGCAACTGCCAGGGTACTTTGCGCAAACATGCATGATGATCTTCTTGTGGTTACACACCAGCTGGACGTTCAGGGAGTGGAATCCCTTGCGGTTGACAAATACAGCTGGGTTGTGATAGGGGGCCCTCATGGCTACCAGTGTGCAGTCTATGATGCTCTGCACCATTGGCAAGCCTGCATATTGGCAAAGCTGTAGTGTCCGTGTGTAGATAAAGACACTGAAGACAGGAGTTGGTTCATAGGTATTTACTAAGCAAGTCTGGGGGGGGGTTTCTAAAGGATATACACAATACACAGGCTTATATAGCCCAAGTGGCAATTACCGGCATTACGCACACCTGGGGCTCTTAAAGGCACATACACCATAATTGCTCTTAAAGGCACATACACCACAATTCCTCCCCTTCTAGCTAACTAGTACATCATATTTTAAGTAATTATTAATTACATGTTATATGCAAAATAATATACATTGCTGTATTAATTAATTATAAGTTAGTCTCTCAGGAGGCTTCCTGACTCGGTCCGGATAACGCCTCGGGGGTGTAGTAGTTTCTGGTGGTGTAGTAGGTTCTTCTGGCAAGGCTGATTCGGCTTGAAGGCCAGTGTCGGGTTCATCGGGCTCCAGTATCACCGGATCGGAGGTAGATATGGGTATCTCTACTTCATCGTTAGATGTATAGAGTGGTGGTGTAGGTTGTCCCTTTTCGGATGACTTGATGATTTGGTCAGCATGGCGCCTTATTATGCTGTCTCCGATGTCCACGGTATACATCAGTGGTCCTAATCGTGCGCAGATAGTTCCAGGCTGCCATTTCTCGGTACGGTAGTCCCGGGCCAAAACCGGTTGACCTATCTGGAAGGCCCTAGTTGGCCTTTCACTCATGCCCTGAAACTGCCGGTTCTCCACGTCCCTTCGGATGTTGGGCTTGACCAAATCCAGCTGGCATCTTAGGTTTCTATTGTAGAACATCATGGCGGGAGTTTGGTTAGTAACCATATGCGTTGCATTCCTATATGCAAATAAGAAGTTATCCACCTTGTGCTGAAGTTTTATGTCTTCATTACCCATGGCCTTGATGGCCTTCTTGAAGGTCTGGACAAACCTTTCAGCCAATCCATTGGTGGCGGGATGGTATGGGGCGGACGTGTAGTGCTTTACCCCATTGTTCTTTAAGAACTTTCTGAATTCTTCGGACACAAATTGCGGTCCATTATCAGAACATATCTGCTCCGGCAGCCCATTCCTGGCAAATATGGTCCTTAATACTGTGATGGTTTTTTCCGTGGTGGTGGAGGACATCTTTATTACCTCCGGCCACTTGGAGTGTGCATCAACTGCGATTAAGAACATTGAGTCCATAAATGGACCAGCAAAGTCGATGCGCACCCTTTGCCAGGGAGATGAGGGCAACTCCCATGGATGTAGAGGGGCCTGTGGCGGAGCATTTTGGACCTTCTGGCATCCTAGGCAGCTCTTGGTCATGTCTTCGATGTCTCCATCGATACCTGGCCACCATACAAACGCCCTAGCTAGGTTCTTCATTTTCACTCCACCCAGATGCCCCTCGTGAAGCTCCTTTAGCACTTTATCCTGGAGTTTGGGTGGAATCACCACTCTGGATCCACACATCAAGGTTCCTCGGCACACTGACAGCTGTTCTCTTCTTTGCGAGAATGCTGGCAACAGTGGTTCGCCATGTGCTGGCCATCCCTTCACTGTTAAATCGTAGACCCGTGAGAGAGTAGGGTCATTTCTTGTCTCCCTTTCAATGGCAGAATTTGTCACCGGTAGACATTCCACTATGGTAGAGTGGAATATCTCTACTGGGTCTACTGTAGGTGCCTCTTCTATCGTTGGCAACGGTAGGCGTGATAAACCGTCAGCATTCCCATGCTGTTTTGACCCTTTGTATTCAATGTTGTATTGGTGTGCCCCTAGAAAAAGGGACCACCTCTGTAGTCTTTGTGCCGTCATAATAGGGACACCTTTTTTAGGGTTGAATATGGAGATGAGGGGTTGATGGTCAGTCAGCAAGGTAAATTTTTGTCCGTGTAGGTAATGGTTGAATTTCTTCATTCCCCATACCAGGCTGAGTGCTTCCCTGTCTATCTGGGCATAGTTACGCTCAGCTGAGTTCAATGAGCGTGACGCAAAAGCTATTGGCCGTTCCGAGCCATCAGGGAATCTATGGGACAATACCGCTCCTATGCCGTAAGGGGATGCATCGCATGCCAGTCTGATTGGTAGTGATGGGTTGTAATGAGCCAAAATTTTCTCGGATGTGATTAAGTCTTTACATTTATGGAAGGCACGTTTACAGTCTTCGTTCCATTTCCAAATCACTCCTGTCTGTAGAAGATCATTAAGAGGGTGTAGAATAGTTGATAAGTTCGGTAAAAATTTATGATAGTAATTTATTAATCCCAGGAATGACCTTAATTGTGAAACATTTTCAGGTGCTGGGGCTTTTATAACTGCTTCAATTTTTTCAGGTGGCTTATGCAACCCTTCCTTATTAATTATGTGGCCACAATATGATATCTGATTTGGGAAAAATTCGCACTTGGGGCGATTTGCTCGTAGGCCCCGTTCTTTCAGCCTAGTGAGCACCTGCTCCAAATTGGCAAGGTGCTCGTTGTCGTTTTCTCCTGTTATAAGGATGTCGTCTAGGTAGCATTGAGTCCCCGGAATCCCTTGCAGGACTTGCTCCATAGCTCTTTGCCAGATAGCTGGAGCTGATGCTATTCCAAAAACCAGTCGATTGTACTGGTACAGGCCTTTGTGTGTGTTTATTGTGAGATACTTTTTAGAGGTCTCCTCAACCTCCATCTGTAGATATGCCTGTGCCAAGTCAATTTTTATGAAACGTTTCCCTCCGGATAGTGAGGCGAAAATATCTTCTATCCTCGGAAGAGGATACTGTACCGTGTGAAGTCCGGGTTTACAGTCACCTTAAAGTCCCCACAGATGCGAATTTTTTTCTGTTCCTCAGAGTTATTTTTCAATGTTTTTTTCATGACTGGAACGATGGGTGTTGCCCATTCGCTCCAATCTATTTTGGATAATACGCCTGCCTTTTCCAAATTCTTCAGCTCTGCCTCGACTGCCGGACGTATTGCGTATGGCACCGGTCTTGCCTTAAAAAATTTTGGAATTGCTGTATCTTCCACTTTTATTGAGGCGGTGATGCCTTTCAAGGTTCCTAGTTTCTCTTGAAACACTTCTTTGGCGTTGGCCAAGATGTCTTTTAATCGTTCAGGTATGATGTCATCATTGTTTTTTTCCTTACTGGTCACCGTCAGTGCCTGAATGGAGTGCCAGTCTAAACGTATCTTCCTTATCCATTCACGTCCCAACAACGGTGGACCACCATCTTATAGAATGTATAAATACAACTTTTGTATTTCTTTGCCGTTGTATACCACAGGCACCCTTATTTTTCCTTTGGGGTAGACTTTCTGCCCCGTATATGTTTTTAAGATAATGGATGTGTCTTTTAGAGGTATATGCGAAAATAGCCTCTCGTAATCTCGTCGATTTATTACGGTTAGAGCTGATCCTGTATCTAGCTCCATTTTAACTGGGGACCCTGCTATTGTGAGGGTAACCCAAATGGTTTGGTAATCCTCTTTGGCAAGTACATTATGTAATTTGAGACAGCTTAGTCTCTTGTTTCCGGAGTCGCTATCGCTATTCTGGTCTTCGGAGCTATTGTCCATCATCATTTGTACCTTCCTGTACTTTTCTTTATTGATTTTTTTTTCTGTCAGTGGATTTATTTTGTCCAGATTGGCATACCCGTGCAATGTGTCCAATCTTACCACATTGCCTGCATGCTTTGCCCTTGAACCAGCAGTCCCTCTGGTTATGGGTGGATCTGCCGCAGCGATAACATCTTCCGAACTCCTGTGTCATTTTATGGGTGCCGAAGTCCTGTGTCTCTTGTTGTATCTCTGCAGCTCCTTTTGCTGCTGCTTCGTATGATACAGCCGTACTGAAAGCTTTGTCCAATGTTAAATCTTTTTCAGAAAGCAGTCTTTTTTGTGTTCCTTCACTTAAGAGACCGCAAACAAATTTGTCTCGAAGATAATCCGATAGTCCTGCTCCGAATTGGCAGTACTTTGATAGCTTTCTTAATTCGGTTAGGTAATCAGCGTTACTTTCATTCTTGTGTTGATTTCTCTTGAAGAACTTGAATCGTTCCGCTATCAGCAGCGGTGTTGGGTTTAAATGCTCCTGCAGGGTATCAACAATTTCTTTAAAAGTCTTGTCCTTTGGTTTGGCTGGAGTGATTAAATTTCGTAACAGCCCGTATGTCTTCGCGCCCATTAAGTTCAGAAGTAGTGAAGCTTTTTTTTCATCTGTTATTCCATTTGCAGCGCAATAAACCTCTACTCTTTCCACGTATGTGGTCCAATCTTCTATTTCGCCATCAAAAGCCTCAATATTACCAGATTTAGGCATTTCAGAAAAGATATGGCGCTTCCCGCGCTTTTTTTTTTTCTCTCTGTAGCAACGATATGGCGCTTCCCGCGCTTTCCCGCCGCTGCTACCGATAACAACGCTATTTTACTGTGGTTTCCATTTATTCACTGTTGGAGACTCGTTCCCGACGGAGGTCTAAACGCTGACCTGCTTGCCGCGCCGGCCGTCTCTCGAGTGCACCCTCCCAGTCCGTTATTGCTTGCCTCCGATTTCGCTGCCTGTCTCAGCTGTAGAGCCCGCCGCTGGAGCTCCAGCCTGACACCCAGGAAGGATTAGCGCAGTACCTGTCACCAGCTTGGCCAGCTGGTGAAACCACAGTTTCTCTTACTTCCTTGAGTCTTCTGGACGCTGGAGGAATCGATGTCCTTGAGGTGCTGCCGAATTGCAGGTAAGTCCGTTTTCACTTCGTCGCCACTGTAGTGTCCGTGTGTAGATAAAGACACTGAAGACAGGAGTTGGTTCATAGGTATTTACTAAGCAAGTCTGGGGGGGGTTTCTTAAGGATATACACAATACACAGGCTTATATAGCCCAAGTGGCAATTACCGGCATTACGCACACCTGGGGCTCTTAAAGGCACATACACCATAATTGCTCTTAAAGGCACATACACCACAAAAGCCAACCGCATGCGCAGTCACACTTGGGCCATCTGTGGAGAAGTGGATGTAATTGTGTAGCTTTGCAAAAAGGGCATCGATGACCTGCGTGATGCAGGTGTGTGAAGCCGGCTGGGAGATGCCGCTGATGTCTGCAACTGATCCCTGGAAGGAGCCCGAAGCAAAGAAGTTGACAGCCACTGGTAAGGAGTGTCCACACGCTCCTCGGGGCTCCAGGTGTTGGTGCAGCATTGCGCAGATATCAGCGACTACCTCTCTCGAAAGTCTCAGCCTCCTTTGGCACTGCTGCTCAGTCATGCTGAGGAAGCTGATCCTCTGCCTGTAAACCCTGTGTTGGGGGTATCTCCTGTGGCGAGGTGCAGCCTTGCGCTGAGGCCCTCCGCCCTGTGCATCATCAGGTGGGTGAGGAGGAGGTTGGCGCTCCTGGTGCTGGTGCTGCTGTTGTGATTGGTTGTGGTGCTGCCGTGGCTGATCTTCCTCCGAACCTGATGACCAGGATGAGAGGGTGTAAATGGTTCCCATCCCGTTGTTATAGATTTCAGTTGAGGCAAGAAGCTTGCAAGCGCACACTCAAAGTGGCCTGAAATTATTCCAACAACAATAACAACTTGTATTTATATAGAGCCTTTAAAGTAGTAAAACATCCCAAGGCGCTGCACAGGAGTATTTTAAGACAAAAAATTTGACACCGATCCACGTAAGGATAAATTAGGGCAGATGACCAAAAGCTTGGTCAAAGAGGTAGGTTTTAAGGAGCGTCTTAAAGGAGGAAAGAGAGGTAGTTTAGGCAGGGAATTCCAGAGCTTAGGGCCTAGGCAACAGAAGGCATGGCCACCAATGGTTGAGCGATTATAATCAGGGATGCTCAAGGGGGCAGAATTAGAGGAGTGCAGATATCTCGGCGGGGGGTTGTGGGGCTGAAGGAGATTACAGAGATAGGAAGGGGCGAGGCCATGGAAGGATTTGAAAACAAGGATGAGAATTTTGAAATCGAAGTGCTTCTTAACCGGGAGCCAATGTAGGTCAGCGAGCACATGGGTGATGGGCGAACGGGACTTGGTGCGAGTTAGGTCAGGGCAGCCGAGTTTTGGATGAGCTCAAGTTTACGTAGGGTGGAATGTGGGAGACCAGCCAGGAGTGCGTTGGAATAGTCAAGTCTAAAGGTAACATTCAGGTAACACTACAGATGGGTGTCAGCTTGAACAGTCACAAGGTCAGTAGATTTGCAAAATCTTGTCCCAAACCTCCAACAACAAAGTTGTTGCATTTGAATGTCAGCCATGTTACAGGAGCACTTTTAAAGTGCTGCACCAATGACAACAAATCATGTCCTCGAGAAACTCGTCTCCTTGCAGCTGGCGTGTTTCTGACAAGACGGGAAACAGGAGCCAGAAGCATGAAAATGGGAAACCACTATAAAAATAGGATTAGCAAGGTAGTTAACAGGCTCTTAACTGCCTTAACTACCTGTTCCACCGGTTCCCGTCGGGTCAGTTTGGGAGCGGCTGACCCGACACTCACGAAAATCGCATGGCGGTGGGATGGAGGCGGCTTGGCAGTCTGAAGCCATTTTTTCCGATTTTCGCTGCTGACCCACCTCCAAACCCACCTCCCAAGCGCTATTAAAATCGAGCCCTAAATGCCACTTTGCTTTTCCTTTACTTAGATTAGAAATCTCTCAACTGTAAAATGTAAAAGTGCTTTCAATTAACCAGAAGGTATAATTTATAATGTGAAAATACAACATTTACCAGGCCAGAATGCCCCAGACCCCTCAAAATGTACCACTAATTTAATGCCTTTAACTTATGTTTTTCCTCCCTTCAATAAAAGTGAAGTCACAAAGCCTGCCTATTTGTTTTCACACATCATAGATATAATCAGGGCCATTCTTGAGCTCTCAGTTTTTTGAGGGGATGTTTCTACTGTTTGAAACTGTTGGTTTGCTTTAATTACTTTTCTAGGTTGGTATGTATGACGTGGGTATGTGGAAGATGCTTGTGTTACAAACTCTGAGGATAGTGGTGACCTTTATTAGTACTGGCAGACTACATGACAAGGCTAGCAGTCTTTGCAAGTCGTCACAGAACAGGTGGCACACTTCAGTTGCAGCCTTCCTGGTGAGCCTGAACCGCCTCAGCACTTCTACTATTATTGTTCAAAATAGAGAAAAGAGGAAACTATATCACATTATTTCTTTAAAAGTGTGCTGTTTTTCCCCAACTGAGATTTTCTCAGCATTATTTCTCAGTGAACTGTTTTAGTTCCTCCCTCATTTCTTTTAAGTTTGTCTTGCGGTCTCTGCATCCTAAAGGTTTCATTACTTTATTATGGATGCTATCCTGATTACATCACTACTTCCCTTGTACATGACAAAATAAATATTTTACTAACTCTTTCCTCTGCAAATATAGGTTTGCCAAATTGAATTTTTATGAAGGAGATTCTCCTTCTGGCATATTGTTTGAATTAGTAGCAAGAGTCAAAAGATAATGGCCTAGAATTTCAGTACAGCCAGTTTTGGGGCGCTAACGTTAGCGCCCGCCCGAAGTTAGCGCCCGCCCCAAAGTTGCGCCCCCTTGCCGGAAATTCAGTCGCTTCGCCCTAAGAGGTTGCTGGAGCGCTAAAAGAGGCGTTCCACTACTATCTTTAGGCGCTAAGCCGGCGGTGCAGAGGGATAGCGCCGAGGCGGGGCGCAGCGCGGGTGTGGTCATTTTTTGATTGACAGCAGACCCCGTGGCGCCGACCAGCTCTTAAAGGGGGAAGGGACGATTTGGTCTGCTGCCACGCCCTGCACACTGCAGCTTTGCAAATAGGCCTCAACACTGCTGCTCAGCCCCAGGGAGTCATGGCAACGCCAGAGAAGGCCCGTGAGCGTGCCCTGCGCTTCTCAGAGCGTGATCTGGGAATAATGGTGACAGCTCTGGAGAAGAGGCGCAGGATCTTGTTCCCAGAGACTGGGAGGAATCCGACCCACCAAGAATACACCAGAGCCTGGAAGCAGATTGCCAACAGGGTGACGTTCACCGGCGATGCCCCCAGGACCTACACCCAATGTCAGAAAAAATACAACGACCTGACCAGGATTGTCAGGGTGAGTACCCTTTCCAGTCTCCTCCTCATTCTTGCATGTACACCTGACATGATGGGCAAAGGGAGCTGAAAGGCCTAATGGCCAGCCCTCAGCCAGCAGCTTTGGGACAGTCATGAGCATCAATTGCCCATTCTGCACTCTACACTCTGGCCAAGCTATTCCACCATGGGAGGCAGTGCACAGTACATCAGGGCTACACTCTGGCCAAGCTATTCCACCATGGGAGGCAGTGCACAGTACATCAGGGCTACACTCTGGCCAAGCTATTCCACCATGGGAGGCAGTGCACAGTACATCAGGGCTACACACTGGCCAAGCTATTCCACCATGGGAGGCAGTGCACAGTACATCAGGGCTACACTCTGGCCAAGCTATTCCACCATGGGAGGCAGTGCACAGTATATCAGGGCTACACTCTGGCCAAGCTATTTCACCATGGGAGGCAGTGCACACTACATCAGGGCTACACTCCGTACTTACAGCCCATCCTTTCTCTTGCAGGCTAAAGTTGCCTATAATCGCCAGGCCCGTGCCAGGACCAGGGGAGGCCGCGCCAAGCTGCAGAAGCTCACTCCCCCGGAGGAGCGCGTGAGTGGGCTCATGGGAGCCCGGCTGATCGTGCCCACAGCGTGCGGAGTAGCCGACCCTCCACTGCCCGGCAATGGTAAGGACCTCGCCTTTTGGCCCTCTCACGTCGCACTTGCGCATCCGAGCTACCTCCTTTGCCACTGTCCCACCAATGCGCTGAATGCCACCAGTCCTGACTCCTTCGCTGACGCCGTCTCCTCACTCTGAAGCTACTCTTGTGCATTCCTGCTTTCAGCTGGTGACGACCAGGTCCCTGAAGCTGCCAGTGACAGCCCCTCCGAGCAGGAGGAGGAGGAGGAGGAGCAAGAGCAAGCCGGACCATCAGGGGAACACTCAGGTCCCGCAGGAGAGGACGAAATGATTGACACGTCCTCACTGGACGAGTGCCTGGACCAACTGTTGCAGGGGATTGCAGCTGCTGGGACCAGTGGCGTCCAGCCACCCAGGATCCCTGCGCGTGGGCCGCGGCCTTCCCCCCAAAGGGGGGAAGGATCAGAGGGGAGTGCAGTTGATCGGGACACTCGCCGCCACCAACGTGGCAAGGTTCCCCTAGTTCGGTCCCCTGCTCCCCAGCGGGAGAGTCCCGACTCCAGTCCGGACACCTTCACCTCGGAGGAGGCGCGGAAGCTGGACAAGATGGCCGAGGATTCGGACCGGCACCACACGGAGCTCATGCGCGTGGTGGGGCGCATGCCTGAGGCCATCGAGTTGCTGGCGACCAGTGTGCGCGAGTTCGGGGCATCAACTGCCGCGAGTGGCCGCATGCTCACTGATGCCGTCAAGTCCCTGGCGGGTGTGATGCGGGCGCACACCAGGACAACAGGGGCACTCACTGCTGCCACACGCGCTGTCTCAGGCAGGCATCGCCAGGGCACCCGCCGTGCTGCTGCATCCCAGCGAGCCGCCCCTCGGCTGATTGGTGCGGATCCTGCAGTGCGGGCCCGGCCGAGTGTCAGCGCGCCACAGCACCAGCCAGCGCATCCCAGACGCCAGCTTGCCCACATTGCGCCATCCGTCGCCGCCACTCCCCCACTGGGGCGTCAAGGGCAAGCGGCTGGAGCTGATGGTGGCCAGGCTCAGGTGCGCCACTCAGCAGCTGGCCCCTCGAGGCCCAAAGGCCGTCTAGGCCGCCCCCCAAGGGCATCTGGCGGAAGGACATCTGAGCCTCAGGCGCCTTCCCCCAGCCTCGCAGCAGCCACTGGGCAGAGCTTGCGAAGGAGCAGCAGGCCGGGCAGGGGAGGCAAAAGGCTGGACAAGGTCTCGTCCTCGCGGGCCACTCAGTAGAGGGTGTGGCCAGCTTTCGTTTTATATGGCGGTGGCCATCTTTCTTTTGCCCATGGTTGTTTGGTTCGTGGGCTTATTTTTTGCGTTAAGGCCGAGGTTGAGGCCAGGTTTGTACAAATGTGGAGTTACTCCTCCCCAGTTTGTGGGAGTGAGTCATTTGTTGGGCTTTTTGTGGGGCCCGTTGATTGTTTTTGGGGATTCATGTGGGAAGGGGTTTTCATTTTTGTGTAATAAAGAATTATCTTTATTCATAGAGTCTCCATGGTTGTTCTTGTTAGTGTTTGTTGGCTTCGCCGGCTGAGGGCTTGCGGAGCGGCTGCATTCATCTTCCCTCATGGCCACAAGGCATTCCCTGACAGGGGGCTTAGAAGTAACGTGTAATAAGGTGGCGTCGCGCGGCCCTTGGCCCTGGTCGCTCCCTCCTGGGAACGTACTCCTGCTCCTCCTCCTCCTGCTCCTCCTCCTGAGGTGCTGCTCCAACGTCAGGTGGCAGTGCCTGAGTCCTGCGGATAGCCAGGTTGTGTAGCATGCAGCAAACTACCACAAATTGGGAGACCCGGTCCGGCGAATACTGCAGAGATCCTCCGGAGCGATCAAGGCAGCGGAACCGCTGCTTGAGGACCCCAATAGTTTGCTCGATGATGTTGCGGGTGGTTTGATGGCTCTCGTTGTATGCCTGTTCAGCAGCGGTCCTGGGCGCGCGGAGCGGGGTCATGAGCCAGGTACACAAAGGATAGCCTTTGTCCCCGAGTAGCCATCCTCTTGGGGGAGGCTGTGCCTCGAACATGTCATGCACAGTACTCTGCCGCAGGATAAACGCATCGTGGCTGCTGCCTGGAAAGCTGGCATTGACAGCCATGATGCGCTGCTTGTGGTCACACACCAGCTGCACATTCAGAGAATGGTAGCCCTTCCTGTTGCGAAACTGCTCGCCATGCTCCAGAGGGGCCCGCAAAGCCACATGCGTACAGTCAATGGCGCCCTGCACCAAGGGGAAGTCCGCGAGTCTTGCAAATCCCAATGCACGCTGATACTGGCTCTCCAGGGCCATGGGGAAGGAGATGAATTGGCGTCTCCTTCTGAACAGTGCTTCGGTCACCTGGCGGATGCAGCGATGCGCGCTGTACTGGGAGATGTTAGCTATGTCCCCAGCAGCGGATTGGAAGGAGCCAGTGGCATAGAAGTTCAATGCCACCGTCACCTTCACTTCCACCGACAGAGACGTCCTGCACCTGAGCTTTGGACGCAGATCTCTGCGAAGCAGGTGGCAGATCTCTGCAACCACCTCCTTTCGGAATCGGAGCCTTCTAACACATTGCGCGCCAGTCATGTTGAGGTAGGAGCGCTGCTGGCGGTATAGCCTGACTGGGTAAGGCCTACGTGGCCGACGCCTGTTGCCCCCTCTGCCTCTAGCCAGGGCTGCCCCTCTCACAATGCGTCTGCGAGCCCTACGGACATGGCGCTGCAGCTCCGCGTTGGCACCCCATGCAACCCCCATCAAATCCTGGCAAACAGTCAAATTTCCAAAAGGCCACTTGCAGCGCTCTGGCCTGAGTCCAAAAATACCTGAGCTGTTGCTGCTTGAAACCAGTTAGCTATCCTCCTTGTTGTGTGTCCAGAAATGCGTTGCACAAGAGTGTTTGCTGCAAAATGGCTGGCCTTTATACTGGAGGGTACGTCCCCTTTAATTTGCGCCCCCCGGGGCCCGCGCTGGATGTGTTGCGTTCCCTTTTTCAAACGCTCCGGCCGCCAGCCGCACAATGGGGCGGTCCGACTGAAGTTTGGAATCGGGGCGGCCAAAGGGCGTTGCACGAGGATGTGACGTCATTTTCTGCGCGCGCATCCGGGCGGGCGCTAAACTTTGCGCCGGCGCTAACGGCCAACTTAATTTGGGGCGAGGCGCAAACTGCGCTGCGCCCGGCCGCAACACGCATAGCGCCCGACATTCACTTTTCTTTAGGCGCTAACTGCTGGCGCAACCAACTGAATTTCTAGGCCAATGAGTTTTGATGGTATGAAAATGTAAAACAATATATTTATCATTGTAACAGTTCAGGAAATACATATATAACTAGGACATAAATTTGACAAAGAAGATAGAAAATATTGCTGTCTGACCTTTCTGTGTAATGTGGGAATTCTCTATATGTTAATTATACTGGTCTTAATTGGTAATTAGAATCCGAAAGAGCATTTAGTGAATTCAGGGAAGAGTCAATCAATGTTTTCTTAAAGGTTAAGGATGTGACATGTATATTGCAGTGATATCACAAATTAATGTTTTAGCTGTGTGGTGAGAATATGACAGATATTGTTTGTGTATTTTTTTCAGCAATCGATTCTAATAATAGTTCTCACCGCACTGTTAATATCCGGGGAAGCGCTTCTTGCACCTCTCTAACACCCTTGGACAGAATACAAAAAAACTGTTACTGTCTGGCTGATAAGCCTTTTCTCATCCCTAATCTCCGATCTTTCTGGAGTTACACTCCACGTGAAGTCAAATCCAAAGCAGTCTGACTGCTTCCTCCAGGGGTTCTTGCATCACATCCTTTTGGAGTCAGGTCAGCGATGCTCAAGTTGCAGGACCTCAAAACTGTTGCCCTGGTTTCTTTCCTCAGTTTCCCCTTCCTCTAATAACTTACAGGCTTGTTAACAGCTTCAAACTTGGCATAACCTTGCCTGCTTGATTTATTGCACCTTCTCTTAAACTCTTTTTAACTTTGGTGGTGTTCTGCACTATGGAATTTGGCCTGTCACCTAGGTTTCTCAATAATGATTAAAAAAAATTTTGGTGCATGTTTGTGAACTGAGTATTAACCAAACAACACATTCAGTGACTGTATGTGCTGCAACACACACTGGTTATATTTCAACAAAGGGGATAAGAAACACGGGGGGAGAAATTGGGTGAGTAGCGCCACTTGTTAGCGCCTAAAGAGGCAGGCAGTGGCTGTAGTGCCACTGGCTGCACCTCCCACGATATTGAGTTGGGGCGATAATGGTGGCGTTAGCCTTTTGCGCTGCGCCGCCACCGATGACATCATCGGTGTGCGCAGCGCCCCATTCGCGCCCCGTTCGCGATATTTGGTAGCGAACGCCACAGTTGCGCCGTTCGCTATCCGCGCCCGGTTCACGGGGCCTTACTGTGCCGGCAGCGGCGCAAGTTAAGGTGGAGGTGCGGGGCGGCCGCCTTTTTCGGCGGCCGCCTTTTTCGGCGGCCGCCTGCCAGCACCTCTGTCCCCGGCCTCCTGACCTGCCGGCTGTTTTCCGAGAGCCCGGCACTTCTCCTCGGTGCCGGGCTCTTTTGCCGGCACTCGCGGTCGGGGCTCGCGCTGTTGCAGGCCCCTCCCCCTTAACAATGGGAGGAAGGCCTGCAGTACCGCAGCGCGCCGTGCCGCAGCGTGTGGCGCTGTGGCATGTTGCGCTGCGATATTCAGTTTCAGTGCCCTAAGAGGGACGTGGAGCGCCTCGAGCCTCGCCCCGTGTCCCTCGAGGGGCAATGAAACTGAATATCTGACGATTGCTGAAGCCTCGAACGCTGCGCTAAATCCTGCGCTCAGGCGACTTTTGCGCCACTTTGGTGCCCCAACCCAATTTCTAGGCCACGGTGTTGTAAATTCGCAGTGTGACACTTCTTCAGAACTATGCAGCATGCATAGCAAATGTGAAACAGAAGCTGGACAATTTATTGATAACTGTGGCAAATAAAGCATTCTAAGAACCAAAGTCCATTGGCTGTTACATTCCACAATGCTAAAATGCTTAAAGACACTAACAGGGACTGTGGCTTGAGAATCATGGCATGGACAGCACTGCCACAACAAACCTCACACTTGCACAACAATGCCCTCCTCTGAGGCTCAGTTAATTAGTGCTCTTGAACACAAAATGCAAAAACTGTGCACTTTCCCTATATTTAATTCCTGCTCAAAACCCCAAATATTTCAAAATCCAACCTCCTGTTGTAAGTATAAAGCCCAATGAATCTACCTCAGCTTCAAGTTTAACGGAGACAGTACAGTAATAAATGGCCAGCAGCGCCATTCAGTCTAATCACCTCCACCTCATTTCACCTATTGTCTTCCCTCATACCACCTACCGCCTATCTTACATAATACATGGAAAAAAGAAAGCTGTGTGCATTAATGTAGTACGTTATATGCTTAGGTACAGAGTTTGATGTCTATATATGAGGTTCACACGTTTTGCACAGATCCAAAAAAAATTGAATCACTACAGCCAATGGAATGATCTGACAGTCAAGAAGATACAAAGATCAGGACCACACCATCTACACTCACAAATTTGCAAACTGAGGGGCCGGAATTTTCATTACCTGGGCGGGTCGGGTGCGGGTGGTCGGCGTGGCAGGTTGGAACCGCGTTCTTTTTATCATCCCGCTCCTCAGAGTGACTTCCAGTTAATGGTGCCTATTAAGGCAGGCCTATGCATTTCCCGACCCTATTAAATGGTGCGGGTCTGTTGACGTTATCGATGACTCATTTCCAGTGGGGATATTTAAAGTAGGCTTGGCCGCATCGCATTTAAAGGTTCATCTAGGAGTGTACAGGGAGGATATTGCATGATCTGGTTATTGCTCAGCCTTGCACAGATCGCTTCACAACGGGAGAGGGTGGCACCCAGGTTTTCAGATGTCTCCCTACATATTCTTGTGGAGGGAGCCAGAGCATGCAGGGAGGTTGTCTTCCCTGCTGATGAGCGCAAGAGATCTCCCCAGGCTCCAAATTGCAGAGGAGGTGAACAGCAGGGGTGTGGTGAGGAGGACCTGGGTGTGGTGAGGAGGACCTGGGTCTGGTGAGGAGGACCTGGATGCAGTGCCGGAAACGCTTCAATGATCTCATGAGATCAGGAAAGGTGAGTGCAAAGCCACACTCAACTTCATTCTGCTGTGCCTGTCACCACATCCCCATCACTCTGCCTTCCCAAGCCTAAGAGAGAGAGACTCCTGCACATCATTACTCACACCAACATACCTTGCACGTCCACCCATCCCTCTCTCTCTATCTACATACTCACATCCCCCTCTGACTAACCACCCCTCAAATTCACCCTCATCCTAATGCAATCATACCAACTAACACCACACAAGGTGGCCATTTGGCATTGGCACTTTGGCATTGGCACCACATTCCCTCATAGTCGCCCTCTAAAGATGTAACCCACACATTCCTTACACTCATCCCATCACTCTCACTCAAACCTCTCTTCTTTGCCTCCTTGCAGGAGAAACGAGCATACACCAAGAGGGAGAGGAAGAGAGCCCGAGGTGGCCCTCCATCCTTCGCCACTTTGCCAGCAGCAGAGGAGGTCGCTCTGGAGGTGTCAGGAGTTGCGGAGCTGCTGGCGGTGGGAGACGGAGACCACTCAGCAACCTGGTGACAGAATTATATCTCATACAGCCACAGGGTATACAGTAGTCACTCATATGGGGACTGGTGTCAGCAGCCAGTGAATGTTCATCAGGTGCATAATGGTATCGTTACCCATTCTTAATATAACATTTGTAAATCATCTCTTTACTCTCCCACAGGTCCATCAAGAACACCTCCCACTGTCCAGCCAGAGGAGGAAGACATCTCCTCAGAAGAGTCTCCAGCCTCTGAGGGTGCACCGTCAGCAGACCTAAGCGCACCCAGCACCAGCCCAGATATGCACACCTCAGTGGGTCCTACACGACAGAGTACTGTTGTCACCTGGGGGAAAAATTGGGTTGATTGGGGGGCTAATGGGGCGCAAATCCCCTAGCGCCCGGGCACGGCGCCGCTAACCCCTCCTGCAAAATTCAGCGAAAGGTTAGCGGCGGTGGTAGCCGGCAGCGCCCCATGGGGCTGCGCCGCTGGCGATGACGTCATCGGCATGCGCAGCAGCCCACTTGCGTCCCGGCCATAAACTTCCCCTGTGCCCCCTGACCTATCGCCGGACAATAAGTCCGACAGGGTCAGGGGATGTTTTTGCAGCGGCGGTAGTGCTAGTAAAGGGGGCAGGTGTCAGGCGGCCATTATTTTTTGGCCGACAGCCACCACCTACCCCCTTCACCTTTTTTTCTCAGGGTATTGGCCGCGATCGCTCAGCCCGGCACTCCTCTTGAGTGCCAGGCTGTTTTCACGGCACCCCGCTCCCCGGTGGTTTAACAGGGCCCCGGTGCGTGCAGTGCTAGGCCCCCCTTTAATCAGGGGAGGAAGCCTGCAATGACGCGATGCTACGTGCCGATGTGTGTGGCGCTGTTGCACGTAGTGCCGCGATCTTCAGTTGTAGCACCCCTAGAAGGAGGTGGAGCGCTTCCAGTAGCGCTCCACTTCTTGCTTGGGGCGCTACTACTGAATTTTCGCCGGAGGGGTGCTAACTTTTTCGGGGCACTAAAATTAACGCCCTGGCGACGTTAGCGTGCCACCCAATTTTTCCCCCCTAGTGTTTCACAAGTCACAAGTGAGCAAGAGGAGATGGTGGTGACAGGGCCAGCAGTCGAGACTCCTCACTGGAGGGCGCAAGACGTTCCAGCTCTGCTCAGCTGCATGCAGAGGCTCAGCCTCGGGAGCCGTCCAGAAAGAGGGCGATCCTGGAGGTGCAGGAAGAAGTGCAGGAGGTATGGCAGGCTTTGCGGCCGCGATGTCTGCAAATGTGCAGAGAATGGAGGAGTCCATCTTCAACATGAGCAGCACCATGTCGCAGTCGACGGGGACGGTATGCTTTTCCATGGAAAGGATGGCCACCTGCATGGTGCAGCTACTGCGTCACTCACATGAGCACATGCTATCTATGGACAACAAATGGCAAAAGCTCATAGACCTCGAGGGAGAAATTGGGTGAGTAGCGCCACCTGTTAGCGCCTAAAGAGGCAGTCAGTGGCTGTAGCGCCACTGGCTGCGTCTCTGGCGATATTCAGTAGGGGCGCTAATGGTGGCGTTAGGCATTTGCGCTGCACCGCCACCGATGACGTCATCGGTGTGCGCAGCGCCCCATTCGTGTCCCGTTCGCGATATTTGGTAGCGAACGGCGCAGTTGTGCCGCTCGCTACCCGCGCCCGGTTCACGGGGCCTTACTGTGCCGGCAGCGGCGCAAGTTAAGGTGGAGGTGTGGGGTGGCCGCTTTTTCGGCGGCTGCCTGCCAGCACCTCCGTCCCCAGCCTCCTAACCGCCCCCCCCGCAGCATTGCCGGCTGTTTCCCGAGAGCCCGGCACTTCTCCTTGGTGCCAGGCTCATTTGCTGGCACTCGCGAGCGGGGATCGCGCTGTTGCAGGCACCTCTCCCTTAACAGTGGGAGGAAGGCCTGCAGTACCGCAGCGTGCCGTGCCGCAGCGTGTGGCGCTGCGGCACGTTGCGCTGCGATAATCAGTTTCAGCGCCCTAAGAGGGACCCGGAGCGCCTCGAGCCTCGCCCCGTCTCCCTCGAGGGGCACTGAAACTGAATTTCTGGCGATCGGTATCACTCCGATCGCTGTGCTAAATCCTGCGCTCAGGCGACTTTTGCGCCACTTTGGCGCCCCAACCCAATTTCTCTAGGAGGGATGTAAATGTAGACTTGGGTCCTCATGGTGTGCAGCAAGGTGGCCTCCAGCTCCTTGCTAGCAGGGAAGTGCGGATGATGGTGAGAGGGTACATGGAAGTGGGGGCTCCTCTCAAAGCGCTTACACTTCTCCCCCGTTGCCCCTTCCTCAGTCAGAGCCCCAGATACCTCCTCGGATCGTGATGACCAAGTCTGCCCCTGCACAGTCGCAGGAGCAGCAGACTTTGGCGGGGCTATCAGAAGCTCCAAAACCCATAGAACGTTAGCCAAAAGTGTCTACACAGTTGCAGCAGGGAAGTGAGCAGGCTGCCTTTACCTCTGCTGAAGCCACAGGGGTTGCACCTTGTAGAAGCATGCGTAAACGAAAAATGACACACAAGTAGATGCACAAGGGTAAGCACATGGGTGTTTAAAGAAGTGCTATTGTTAAGGTTCCGTTACTGTTATGATACATATAAAACTATTTATTTTCACCACTTTCTGGTCATGACCATTTTTGTCTGCTACTTTGGAAGTGGCTTAGTCAGTTGGAGTGAATGGTGAGACATAACGTTACCTCCAGCAATGGGGGTAAGTATGAAAGGAATGGGTTGGTCATTGTAGGGATGCTTTATGGTGTTGTTGTGGGGGTGGGGAGACCTGGCACAGCATGTGGCAGCCAAATGGGTGTAATGCAGGAAGTTAAGTAAATCTGACCATGATGAGGTCATCCTTGGCCTCCCGGGTAGCAAGGTACTCCGGTGCTGCTGACATCTGGAGCTCAGGTTCCTCCTGCTCCTCCTCCTCGTCTTCCAGCTGATACGCCTCCTCCTCTGAAGAGGATGTGCGCTCAGAGCCTTGTCCTCATGCACCGCTAATCCTCGTTGCTGCGCTATGTTGTGCAGCGCGCAGCAGATGACGACGATTCTGGAGACCCAGGCTGGTGCGTACTGAAGGGCTCCTCTAGATCTGTCAAGGCATCTGAAGCGCATTTTTAGCATGCCTATTGTCTGCTCTATGACACATCTGGTGGACATGTGGCTTTTATTATAGTGCTCCTGGGTCTCAGTACTTGGCCTCCTCAAGGGTGCCATAAGCCATGTCTTCAGTGGATATCCCTTGTCTCCAAGCAGCCAGTGTGTTTGGCGGTGCGAATAGCTGAGGGAGGGTGGACTGGCGCAGCATAAGTCATGACAGCTGATAGGGAATTTGCTGCACACATGCATGATTATCTTCCTCTGGTTGCAGACCAGCTGCACATTGAGGGAGTGGAAGCCCTTGCGGTTCACAAACACTCCTGACTTATGATGGGGCGCCCTGTGTGCAGTCAATGATGCCCTGCATCCGTGGGAAGCCAGCCAGAGTGGCAAAGCCGAGCGCCCGCTCAGTAACACTGGCGTTATCAGTGGCAAAGTTGATATAGTTGGCTGACTTGTTAAAGATGCCATTGGTGACCTGTGTGATGCATTTGTAGGCGGCCGACTGCAAGATGCCGCAAATGTCTGCTGCAGATCCCTGGAAGGAGCCTGAGGCGAAGAAGTTGAGGATGGTGGTGACTTTGACAGCCACTGGTAAGGCGTGTCCACCAGCTCCTCTGGGCTGCAGCTCGGCAACAACCTGGCGCGATAGCCTGAGCCTCTTTTGGTACTGTTTCTCAGTCATGTTGATGAAGCCTCTATACCCTGTGTTGGGGGGTATCACCTCCGGCGCGATGCAGCCCTGCGCTGATGCCCTCTGTCCTGTGGAGCATTAGGTCATTGAGGATTAGGTTGCTGGTGTTGCTGTTGCTGCTGCTGGTGAAGGGGCTCATCTTGGTCCAATTCTGAGGACCAAGGTGAGACAGTATGAACGGCACCCATGCTCATGTAATAGATGGCAGGTCAAGTAGAGATCAGAAAAGCAAGCTGTCAATGCTGTGATAGTTAGTAGCAATGAGGGGAGAGTGGCTTCTGAAGTTGCAGAAAAGTCTTGCAAACTGTAGACACTTAATTATGTGCTCAAAATGCACTCAGCAAGAGCCTTTCCCTTAGGCAAGTAAGCAGGTGTCATCTGGGAGTATTTATTGTACTTTCCATGCTCTACAGTAATGACCTCGATCAATGGCCACTAAACTTCTGCCTCAGCTTGACAGACATGGTTCCCGAGCTACATGATTCCCACGGTCATGCAGTGAAATTCAAAAGATCTGGTTAAAAACACTGTTAAGGGTCTGACAACAATCAGCTAAATTAGATCACCCGCCTCTGCCGTTCAGGTCCGTGCCGCGCTGGCAAACACGCCCGAGTTAAAGGCACGAGGAGGCGGGATGACGGTGGGTTCCCGATGTGCTCCCATTTTTTGCAACTTTTACTCCCGACCCGCCTCCAATCCCACACGCACGACAGCATTAAAATTCTGGCCAAGAGCACAGCAACAGAAATACACTAAAAGGAATTAAAACAGCAAGCAGGTCCAGGGTATTCTTTTCCCTGTATGTTTTCAGCTCATGCACTGTGACACTGAAATAAACAATACAATTACAGTAATAAAGCAACTCAAATGCTTTGCTATAGCTCTGAACTGCAAAAATAAGCACTTAGGCACAATTTTAATTCAAATGTATTTATCTTCCTGACAACTCATTTCGTCTTCTCTTTCCCTATTTGTATTCTCTATCTGTCCTATTATTACTATAGACCAGTTAGCTTAACGTCGGTGGTAGAAAAGATACTGGAATCTTTATTCAAAGATGTAATAGATAAACATCTCGAAACCGAAAATATAGCAAAGAATAGTCAGCATGGATTTCAAAAGGGAAGGTCATGCTTGACTAACTGTAAGATTCGCAATTTTCAGCAAAAATCACGCAAGAAAACTGGATAAAATAAGACTGTTTATTGACCAAAGTAAGCTTGCACAGAAAAACCTTTGATAAAAGGGCATACAAAATGGCCGCCAGGCCCCGTGATCAGTTTATGAACCATTTTATTTCTGTTACTGCAAGCCAGACAGGCTTGTGGATTGAAGACAGTGAGCCCACGAAAGCCAGTCTCTGGGAACCGAAACTCAGAGCAACAGCATACATATTCAATGGATTATAAGTACAGGATGGGGCCCATCAAGATATGGGCGGACAATGTAAAAACACTTATACCCATTTATCGTACAAAGGAAAAACCGTTTAGCAGCCATCAAGGAAAATGTCCGGACCGATCAATATGCGAACCGAGCCACGGTGACAATGCAAAAGACATTGAAAGACATTATCGGCCAGGAAGGCCAGTTTAAGTTATCACCGGCTCCGTTACAAGACAAAGCGCCCCTGCAGAGATTTCTGCCCGCCAAAATTAATACAAAGACAGGACTATGATTTGGCGGGAGATAAGACTGTCCCAAAAGAGTATAACTATGGATTGAAAGTCCATCTAAGTTACTTCGGACTTCGGGTTACTTGAACAACTTCTTCTTCACTGCCACGGCTTCTTGTTGGGCGACTTCAGGCTTCCATTTCTTCAAGAACTTTCTTCTACGAGGAACGAACGAAGGGCGGACGGTGCCCGGATCGGCGCCTCTTCCACTTCGGCAGATCGATGAAAACGTTTTCGTCTTTTTAAAGACGGACGGTTTCGGAAAAAGGACAACGTGGTCGGTGTTCAGCCAAACAAGGCTCGGCCACGACGAGAAGACGACGAGGGTGGCCCGGGTACTGGGGTCGGGAGATCATCGACGACCCAGGCCGACGGAGAAGAAACCCTCTGGAGGACTGGCGATCTAGGCCACAAGATTCTCCCAAGTGCATAGCCTGCATCTGGGTCTGCTCCATGAACCCAAATCGACTTAGTGGATCTCAACCTTAACGAGCGCTCATCGAGGCTGGGTCTACCCCACCGCCTCGAGGGAGGAGAGAATATCGACTGCGCCAGAAGTTTCCAAATCCACGTGACGACGGAAAGCGGTGCCAAAAAGGCTGCGAACCCCCTTTCTCGCGATTTCGAGAGTGGTGAGCATGATCCCAAGTTCCCCAGGTCGAAACTTAGTTTAGGTATAGGGGAGGGAGTTAAGGGAAATCGTAATGTGTTTCCCCTTTTTCGATGTGCCGTGTGTTCCCCATTTCCATAGAGTCAAGTTCATAAATTTGTGCATGATTGTAGTAACTTTAATCTGTGCCTATGACATGTATTTTGTAATGCTTCAAACTGTTTAAAAATAAAAGCATCCATTTCGTGCTATTCAACCTGGTCTATTGAGTTCTTTCTCTGCACTACTGTTCTCTGCACCTAAGTCCAAGGTCTAGAACCGTAGGGGGAGTGGGTTGAACCACTCAAGGGTAATTATTGCACGAAGCCTGGCAGGAGACCAGAAAGAGCAAGAGAAACCCCCCTACACTAACCTTACTGAATTCTTTGAAGAAGTGACAGAAAGAGTAAACAAGGGTAATGCAGTATATCTGGATTTCGAAAAGACCTTAGATAACGTACCACATAGTAGACTCATGACTAAGGTCAGAACATGTGGGGTTAGGGGACAATTAGCAGATGGATAGCAAGCTGGCTACTAAACAGTAAACAGTGAGCAAGGGTTAAAGGTACTTACTCACACTGGCAAATGGTGGGAAGTGGTGTTCCATAAGGATTGGTGCTGGGACCACCGTTGTTCACCATTTACATACACAATTTGGACTCGGGAATCGGAAGTACAATTTAAAAATTTGTTGATGACACCAAATTGGAGGGTGCAGTTAATACTGAAGAAGATTGCGACAAAATACAAGAAGACATTAATAAACTTGCAGAATGGGCATGTAATTGGAAAATTAATTTCAATATAGATAAGTGAGAGGTGAGGAAGAATAAAGAGGCCACATCTTGGAAAATAAGAGTCTAAATGGGGTAGAGGAGCAAAGGGATCTAAGGGTACAGATATATAAATCAATAAAAGTAGCGACATAGATTAATAAGGCCATTAGAAAAGCAAACAGCACTGGGGTTCATTTCTAGAGAGATAGAATTGAAAAGCAGAGAAGTTATGTTAAACTTGCACAGAACCTTGATTAGACCACACTTAGAATACTACAACAGTTCTGGTCTCAATATTATAAAAAGGATATAGACAGAGCTAAGCAATCCCACAACCAACAGATCAGATCAAAGCTCTGCAGTCCTGCCACTTCCAGTTGTGAATGGTGGTGGAATATTAAACAGCTAATGGGAGGAGGAGACTTCATGAATATCCCAATCCTCAATGATGGCGGCGCCAAGCACACAAGTGCAAAAGACACGGCTGAAAGCATTTGCAACCATCTTCAGCCAAAAGTGCCGAGTGGATGATCCATCTCGGCATCCTCCTGAGGTCCCTACCAGTATGGAAGCCAGTCTTCAGCCAATTTGATTCACTCCACCTGATTTCAAGAAACGGCTGAGCGCTCTGGATGCAGCAAAGGCTATGGGCCCCGATAACATTCCAGCTGTCGTGCTGAAGACTTGTGCTTCAGAACTAGCCACACCTCTAGCCAAGCTGTTCCAGTACAGCTACAACACTGGCATCTACCTGACAATCTGGAAAACTGCCCAGGTATGTACTGTCCACATAAAGCAGGACAAATCTAATCCAGCCAATTACTGCCCCATCAGTCTACTCTCAATCATCTGCAAAGTGATGGAATGTGTTGTCGACAGTGCTATCAAGCAGCACTTACTCACCAATAACCTGCTCACCGATGCTCAGTTTGGGTTCTGCCAGGACCACTCGGTTCCAGACCTCATTACAGCCTTGGTCCAAACATGGACAAAAGAGCTGAATTCCAGAGGTGAGGTGAGAGTGACTGCCCTAGACATCAAGGCAAAATTTGACCAAGTGTGGCATCAAGGAGCCCTAGTAAAATTGAAGTCAATGGGAATCAGGGGAAAACGCTCCACTGGTTGTAGTCATACCTAGCACAAAGGAAGATGGTTGTGGTTGTTGGAGGCCAATCATCTCAGTCCCAGGACATCCGCAGGGCAGTGTTCTAGGCCCAACCATCTTCAGCTAGTTCATCAATGACATTCCCTCCATCATTAGGTCAGAAGTGGGGATGTTCGCTGATGATTGCACAGTGTTTAGTTCCATTCACAACTCCTCAGATAATGAAGCTGTCCATGCCTGCATGCAGCAAGACCTGGACGACATTCAGGCTTGGGCTGATAAGTGGCAAGGAACATTCATGCTACACAAGTGCCAGGCAATGACTATCTCCAACAAGAGAGCATCTAACCACCACCCCTTGACATTAAATGGCATTACTGTAGTGTATGTGCCTTTAAGTCAGAACTACTTTTACAGCTCCTGTATACTGTAGTACCGGCAGTGACCACACCGGTATATAAGCTTTGCGCATGCCTCTGTACCCCAGTCTAGAAACTACCCTCCTCCAGTAAAGACCTGTTATTTCTTAATGTACAGCATCCGTGTGATTATTTATCCACTGAACCACGGATCCAACAGTGGCGACGAGTGTCGATTCGAATCTACCTGCAACATTAAAAAAAAAAAGTCGAGGCCAGGAACACGGGCGTCGACCACGAGCAACCGCCCAGCAGTCAGGCAGAGATCCAACTTCGCAGGGGAGGCTGTGGAGAGCCGGGCTTGGTTCCCCAGCCACAACGAGCAGTAAGAGACCGACGACAGGTCCAGCGCAGACCCTTCCCGAGCAGCGGCGGCTGGAGCCGACCGATGGCGGAGAGAGAGCCGAGCAGCGTCAACGGGGTAAGACAGAGGGTGAAGAGCGCAGGGCGCAGCCGGGGGTTGAACACCGAGCGGCGTCGAGGAAAATTAAGCAAACCGGAGAGAGGGTAAGAAACAGCCGGGTTCTAGACTGAGCGGCGTTGAAAAATATAAAAAGAAGAACGCGCAGAGCACAGCCAGTGCTCACGGGCTGAACAGGGTCCGCGGGGCGAAGAAAGGGGAGACGCCATTGAGCCGCGGAGAAGAAGGAAGAGCGTGGGAGGCACCATTGAGCCGCGGAGAAGAAGGGAGAGCGCGGGAGACGCCATTGAGCCGCGGAGAAGGAAGAGCGCGGGAGACGCCATTTTTAGAAGCCGCAGCGGAGAAGAAGGGCGAGCGCGGGAAGGAAGGAAAGCGCGGGAGACGCCATTTTGTGCCAGCGGAGAAGAAGGGGAAGCGCGGGAGGCGCCATTTGTGATAGTTAACGCACACCCAAGGATGCCGAAGAGTGGCAGTATCTCTACGTTCGACAATGAAGTCGAAGATTGGGCGACATATGTGGAACGCATTGAGGTGTACTGCAGGGCGAATGAAGTGCCAGATGCTAATAAAGCACTGGTTCTGTTAAATTCCATGGGTGCAAAAACTTATGGGTTACTGCGAAATCTAATAACCCCAGAGAAGCAGGTAAACAAGAATTTTGAAAGCATAGTAGAAATCCTACAGGACCACTTAAACCCCACACCGCTGCTGATAGCAGAACGATTTAAGTTCCATAAAAGGAACCAACACAAAGACGAAAGCAATGCTGAGTACCTAACGGAACTGTGCAAGCTATCGAAACACTGCCAGTTTGGAGCGGGACTAGCAGACATGTTAAGGGACAAGTTTGTGTGTGGGCTACAAAGTGAAGGAACCCAGAAACGGCTTCTATCAGAAAAGGACCTTACGCTGGACAAAGCTTTCAGTATGGCAGTATCACACGAAGCAGCCGCAAGGGGCGTTGCAGAGATACAACGGAGACCGCAAGAATATGGCACCAATGAAATGTCCTATGGAACAGGGAAGTGCTATTGCTGCGGCAGAACAACACATGACCAGAAAGATTGTTGGTTCAAGGACCAAGTATGCAGACAGTGTGGGAAAGCAGGACACATAGCAAGAGTCTGCAGGTCTGGGAAGAAAACCAACAGTAAGAAATCTCCACAGGAGAAGTACAAAAAGGTACACCAGGTGATGGACAGTGGTTCAGACGAACAGAAAAGTGACACAGACTCCGGAAGCAAGGAGCAGGGTTGTCTGAAACTACATAAGGTAACTGAAATGGAGGATCACCAGACTATCTGGGTTACACTCAAGATAGACGGAGTCCAAGTGGAAATGGAATTGGACACAGGGTCAGCTCTAACAGTCATAAATCAAAGAGACTACAAGCGGCTATTTTCACACATACCCTTGAAAGCTACAGAGATTGTCTTGAAGATGTATACGGGGCAAAAAGTCTACCCCAAAGGAAAAATAAGGGTGAAAGTGACATATAAAGGCCAGGAAATACCTAAAATGGATATGTATGTATTGCCAAATGGAGGACCACCACTGCTAGGACGTGAATGGATCCGGAAGATACAATTAGATTGGCATTCCATACAGGCACTGAAGGTTGAGGCCAAAAAGGATGACGACGTCACACCTGGACGACTGTCAAAAATGCTAACTGACGCAAAAGAAGTGTTCCAGGAGGGACTAGGAACACTAAAAGGAGTAACAGCAACGATTAAAATAGAGGAAAATGCAAGCCCAAAGTTTCTGAAGGCCAGACCAGTGCCTTATGCGATCAGACCAGCTGTTGAAGCAGAGCTGGAAGGGTTGGAACATTCAGGAGTACTGTCCAAAGTGGACTGGAGCGAGTGGGCTACACCCATCGTTCCTGTAATGAAGAGGTTGTTGAGTAATACGCCTGGGGAACCAAAGAAGGTCCGCATCTGTGGGGATTTTAAGGTGACAGTGAACCCAGTCCTTCACACGGTGCAATATCCGCTTCCACGAATTGAGGATATTTTCGCCTCGCTATCTGGAGGTAAACGCTTCACCAAAATTGATCTAGCCCAGGCGTACTTGCAAATGGAGGTAGAAGAAGCTTCGAAACATTACCTTACGATCAACACTCATAAAGGTCTCTATCAATACAACCGGCTGGTGTTTGGAGTAGCCTCGGCTCCGGCTATCTGGCAAAGGGCGATGGATCAGGTCCTGCAAGGGATTCCAGGGACCCAGTGTTATTTGGACGACATCTTGGTCACGGGCGAAAATGACGGTGATCACCTCGCCAACTTGGAGAAGGTGCTCACCAGATTAAAGGAGTATGGGCTACGAGCTAATCGCCACAAGTGCGAGTTTTTCCAGAAACAGATCTCGTATTGTGGCCACGTCATCGATGAAGAGGGGTTACATAAGTCCCCTGACAAGATTGAGGCAGTAGTCAAGGCTCCAGCACCGGAAAATGTGTCACAACTGAGGTCGTTCCTCGGGCTGGTAAACTACTACCACAAGTTCTTACCAAATTTGTCTACGGTATTACACCCGCTGAACACCCTACTGCAAACGGGTACCATGGAAGTGGGATGACGGACGTAGACGAGCTTTCCAGAAGTGTAAAGAATTGATCACATCAAAAGAGGTGTTGGCCCACTTCAACCCAGCACTACCAATTCGTTTGGCATGTGATGCATCACCCTACGGTATTGGTGCGGTGCTGTCGCACAAATTCCCAGACGGGTTGGAGAGGCCAGTTGCCTTTGCGTCTCGGTCACTAACCTCAGCCGAGCGCAACTACGCCCAGATTGACAGGGAGGCCCTCAGCCTAGTATGGGGAGTAAAAAAATTCAACCACTATCTGCATGGGCAGAAGTTCACCTTGCTGACTGACCACCAACCACTTGTCTCCATCTTTAATCCTAAGAAGGGCGTTCGCACGAAACAGCATGGGAATGCTGATGGGCTATCGCGCCTGCCACTGCCTACTGTGGAGGAAGCACCAGCAGTGGACCCTATCGAGATATTTTATTCGTCAATAATTGAACGATTGCCAGTAAGAAACGCGGATATAGAGAAGGAGACCCGCAATGATCCGACGCTGTCACGGGTATATGAATTGACAGTGAGGGGATGGCCAACACATGGCGACTCACTGTTGCCAGCATTCTCATCCAGAAGAGAACAGCTGTCAGTATGCCAGGGGACAGTGATGTGTGGATCCAGAGTGGTGATTCCACCCAAGTTAAGGGAGAGAGTGCTAAATGAGCTACATGAAGGTCATCTGGGGGGAGTGAAAATGAAAAGCCTTGCTAGGGCTTATGTGTGGTGGCCAGGAATCGATCAACAAATCGAAGACCTAACTAAGAGCTGCTTAGGATGCCAGAAGGTCCAAAATGCACCACCACATGCCCCTCTACACCCATGGGAGTGGCCCTCCTCTCCATGGCAACAGGTGCATATTGATTTCGCTGGTCCATTCATGGACTCAATGTTCTTAATAGCAGTGGATGCTCATTCAAAGTGGCCTGAGGTGATAAAAATGTCTTCAACCACTACAGAGAAAACGATTGCAGTCCTACGGACCATATTTGCCAGAAATGGTTTGCCAGAGCAGATTTGCTCTGATAATGGACCACAGTTTGTGTCCGACGAGTTCCAAAAATTCATGAAAAGGAATGGGGTAAGGCATTACACATCCGCCCCATATCATCCAGCCACAAATGGATTGGCTGAGAGGTTCGTACAAACCTTTAAGAAGGCGATAAAGGCCATGTGCAACAATGAAATTCCACTACAGCAAAAGATGGACAATTTCTTATTAGCCTACCGAAACGCGACACATGCAGTTACCAACCAGATCCCGGCCATGATGTTCTTTAACCGAAGGTTGAGATCTCGTCTGGACTTGCTCAGACCAAATGTGCGAAAAAATGTTGAGGACAAACAATTCCAGCACATCAATGAGAAGCCGACAAGGAGCTTCACTGTAGGGCAACCAGTCTTGGCCCGTGACTATCGAACAGAGAAGTGGCAACCCGGAACGATATGTACAAGGCAGGGGCCATTAATGTACACAGTGGATGTCGGGGAGAACATTGTGAGACGCCACGCCGATCAGATCTTAGCGTCACAGGAATGCGTCAACCCCATGTCTCGAGTACCTGGGGATGAACCTGACATACCGGTAGCATTTACTTCAGACCCAGTAGCAGTGGAACCCGATGAACTACCCGATGAAAAGGGGTCAGAATTGCCTCTGCACCAAGAACAAGAACCTCTGGAAAGGCGCTATCCCGACAGGGTCAGGAAGCCGCCCCAAAGACTGAATCTATAAATGTACTTTTGTTGTTTAATGTACATGTTGAAATGTTACTTGTTATTTGAATATTAGGGGTATTACTAATCTAAAAGGGGAGGAATTGTAGTGTATGTGCCTTTAAGTCAGAACTACTTTTACAGCTCCTGTATACTGTAGTACCGGCAGTGACCACACCGGTATATAAGTTTTGCGCATGCCTCTGTACCCCAGTCTAGAAACTACCCTCCTCCAGTAAAGACCTGTTATTTGTTAATGTACAGCATCCGTGTGATTATTTATCCAGTGAACCACGGATCCAACAATCACCATCACCGAATCCCCCAACATCAACATCCTGGGGGATCAACACTGACCAGAAACTTAATTTGACCAGCCACATAAACACTGTGGCTACAAGAGCGGGTCAGAGGCTGGGTATTCTGCGGCGAGTGTCTCACCTCCTGACTCCCCAAAGCCTTTCTACCATCTACAAGGCACAAGTAAGGAGTGTGATGGAATACTCGCCACTTGCCTGGATGAATGCAGCTCCAACAACACGCAAGAAGCTCGACACCATCCAGGACAAAGTAGCCCGCTTGATTGGCACCCCATCCACCACCTTAAACATTCACTCCCTGCACCACCGGCGCACCATGGCTGCAGTGTGTACCATCTACAAGATGTACAGCAGCACTCGCCAAGGTTTCTTCGACAGCACTTCCCAAACCCGCGACCTCTACCACCTGGAAGGACAAGGGCAGCAGGCACATGGGAACACCATCACCTCCAAGTTCCCCTCCTATTCACATATCATCCTGACTTGGAAATATATCGTCGTCCCTTAATTGTCGCTGGGTCAAAATCCTGGAACTCCCTCCCTAACAGCATTATGGGAGTATCTTCACTACGTGGACTGTAGTGGTTCAAGGCAGCAGCTCACCACTACCTTCTCAAGGGCAATTAGGGATGGGCAATAAATGCTGGCCTTGCCAGCGATGCCCACATCCCAAGAACAAATAAAAAAAATACATAGATGCATTGGAGAAGTGCAAAATAGATTTACAAGGATGATGCCAGAACTGAGAGGACATACTTATCAGGAAAGATTGAACAGGCTGGGGCTCTTTTCTCTAGAAGATAGAAGGCTGAGGAGTGTCCTGATAGAGGTCTTTATGATTATGAAATGATTTGATAGGGTAGACGTAGAGAAAATATTTCCACTTGCGGACGAGACCAAAACTAGGGGCCATAAATATAAAATAGTCACGAATAAATCCAATAGTGAATTCAGGAGAAACTTCTTTACCCTGAGAGTGGTAAGAATGTGGTACTCGCTACCATAAGGAGTACTTTAGGCGACTAGCATAGATACACTTAAGGGGAAACTGGATAAACACATGAGGGAGAAAGGAATAGAAGGGTATGCTGACAGGGTTAGATGAAGCAGGGTAGAAATAGGCTCGTGTAGAGTCTAATTACCGGCATGGACCAGTTGGGCCGAATGTTTCTGTGCTGTACGTTGTATGTCATTTTATGAAAAGGAAGTTATATTTTCCAACCCTATGGTGCAGAATATCAATATGCCCTTATATTCAACATAATAAATAATTGACCACATGCATTCGTTGGTATGATATTTCTAGTTCTGGCAGCTCAGGAATAGTCATGTTCCAGACAGTGCTCACTCATCTCTGTCTGTATGAATTAAATTGAACTAAGCTGAACTATACTAAACTCAATTTAACTAAACAAAGAGGCCATATGGTGAAGGTTCAGTAAATCATTGTGACTTGAAGTCTAGACCTAATAATATTAATATAGTACCATTACAACAGCATTTTCCATTTATGTTACATGTAAAAAATGTCCCATGGGGCTTCACAAATGGATATAAAGAGAGAAACAGATGCTAAACCATGGAAGTAGAGTTTAGGAAAGATGACCGAATGCCTAGGTGAAAAGATGGGCTTTGAGAAGATTTTTAAAGGGGAGAGAAGTGGAGAGGTGATAGGGCATAGTGACCTGGGTGTCCTTGTACATAAATCACTGAAAGTTAACATGAAGGTACAGCAAGCAATTAGGAAAGCAAATAGTATGCTGGCCTTTATTACAAGAGGATTTGAATATAACAGTAAAGGCGTCTTGCTGCAATTATATAGGGCCCTGGTGAGACCACACCTGGAGTATTGTGTATAGTTTTGGTCTCCTTACCTAAGGAGGGATATACTTGCCATAGAGGGAGTGCAACGAAGGTTCGCCAGACTGATTCCTGGGATGAGGGGATTGTCCGATGAGGAGAGATTGAGCAGACTAGACCTACATTTTCTAGAGTTTAGAAGAATGAGAGGTGATCCAATTGAAAAATACCAAATTCTTACAGGGCTTGACAGGGTAGGTGTAGGGAGGATGTTTCCCCTGGCTGGAGAGTCTAGAACCAGGGGTCACAGTCTCAGAATAAGGGGTCGGCCTTTTAGGACTGAGATGAGGAGAAATTTCTTCACTCAGAGGGTGGTGAATCTTTGGAGGTTCAGTCGTTGAGTATATTCAAGATGGAGATTGATAGATTTTTGGATATTAAAGGAATCAATGGATATGGGGATAGTGCAGGAAAGTGGATTTGAGGTAGAAGATCAGCCGTGATCTTATTGAATGGCGGAGCAGGCTCGAGGGGCCAAATGGCTTGCTCCTGCTCCTATTTTGTTATGTTCTTATGTTGTTATGTTCACCCAGGGTGAGTGGTGAGTAAGGAAGCAGAGATTTTGGCGCGGGCCATAAATGAAGGCTTTAGTCTTGCTGATGCTCAGGTAAAGGAAGGTTTGGCTCATCCGGGACTTGAAGTCAGACGGGTAATCTGACAGTAGTTCTGGGGTTGAGCAAGGTGGTGGAAGGTGGAGCTGGGTGTTGTTAGCATACATATGGAAATTGACACACTGCCTGTAGATGGTGTTGCTGAGGGGCAGCATGTAAATGAAAGAGAGGAGGGGCCAAGGATAGAACCTTGGGGAAGTATAGGGGTGGCAATGCGAGGATGGAAGGAATTTTTGGAGCAGGACCGACTATGTTCAGATAGATATGAGTGGAACCACACAAGGACGGTCACATGGAGCTGTACATCTGAGGACAGTGGTGGAGGATGGCATGGGCCACCATATCAAACATGACAGTGAGCTCCAGGAGGACAAGGAGAGATAATGCAGCATGGTCACAGCCACAGCCACACAGGATTATTTAGCCAGGGCTGTTTTGGTGCAGTGAACAAATAGAAGTCACACTGGATTCGAACAACGATTTTTGAGAGAGATGGACATAGAGCTGGGAAACAATGACACATTGAGAAGATTAAAGAAGAAAGAGAGGTTAGAGATGGGATGATAGTTGGAGAGAACAGATAGATCAGGGGTGGGTTTTTTGAGAAAGGAAGTGATGGCAGTGGTTTCAAAAGGGAGAAGGACAATGCCTTTGACATAGCCAATGGGTCTTGGTTTGTCCTTGCCCTCTAGAACGATCCTGGACTAATAAGCAGCTTTGGCTGAAGGGTTTGAGACATGGTAATACTTGATATGGACAAGTCAGATCTGGCAATGGATGACAACATAAGAACATAAGCAATAGGAGCAGGAGTAGGCCATACGGCCCCTCAGGCCTGCTCCGCCATTCAATAGGATCATGGCTGATCTGAATCTAGACTCACGTCCACTTCCCTGCCCTCTCCCCGTAACCCCTAATTCCCTTATCTGCTAGGAAAATGTCTATCTCCATTTTAAATTTATTTAATGTTGCAGCTTCCGCAGCTCTCTGGGGTAGCAAATTCCATAGATTTACTACCCTCTGAGTGAAGAAGTTTCTCCTCATCTCAGTTTTGAAAGGGCAGCCCCTTATTCTAAGATTATTCCCCCTAGTTCTAGTCTCACCCATCAGTGGAAACATCCTCACCGCATCCACCCGATCAAGCCCCCTCACAATCTTATATGTTTCGATAAAATCACCTCTCATTCTTCTGAACTCCAATGAGTAGAGTCCCAACCTACTCAACCTTTCCTCATACGTCAACCCCCTCATCTCTGGAATCAACCGAGTGAACCTTCTCTGAACCACCTCGAGAGCAAGTATATCTTTTCTTAAATATGGAAACCAAAACTGCACGCAGTATTCCAGGTGTGGCCTCACCAATACCCTGTATAACTGCAGCAAGACTTCCCTGTTTTTATACTCCATCCCCCTTGCAATAAAAGCCAAGATTCCATTGGCCTTCCTGATCACCTGCTGCACCTGCATACTAACTTTTTGTGTTTCATGCACCAGGACCCCCAGATCCCTTTGTACTGTAGCACTTTGCAGTTTCTCTCCATTTAGATAATAACTTGCTCTTTGATTTTTTCTGCCAAAGTGCATAACCTCACACTTTCCAACATTATATTGCATCTGCCAAATCTCTGCCCACTCACTTAGCCTGTCTATGTCCTTTTGCAGGTTTTTTATGCCCTCCTCACTCACTGCTTTCCCTCCCATCTTTGTATCGTCGGCAAACTTGGATATGTTGCACTCGGTCTCTTCCTCCAAATCGTTAATATAGATTGTAAAGAGTTGGGGTCCCAGCACTGACCCCTGCGGAACACCACTAGTTACTGATTGTCAGCCCGAAAACGAACCATTTATCCCAACTCTTTGCTTTCTGTTAGATAGTCAATCTTCCACCCATGCCAGTATATTACCCCCAATCCCGTGATTTTTTATTTTGATCAGTAATCTTTTGTGTGGAACCTTGTCAAATGCCTTTTGGAAGTCCAAATACACTACATCCACTGGTTCCCCTTTATCCACCCTGTATGTTACATCCTCAAAGAATTCGAGCAAATTTGTCAAACATGACTTCCCCTTCATAAAACCATGCTGACTCTGTCCTATTAAATTATGTTTATCCAAATGCTCTGTTACTGTTTCCTTAATAATGGACTCCAACATTTTGCCAACCACAGATGTTAGGCTAACTGGTCTATAGTTTCCAGCTTTTTGTCTACTTCCCTTCTTAAATAAGGGTGTTACATTAGCAGTTTTCCAATCTGCCGGGACCTTTCCTGAGTCCAGGGAGTTCTGGAAAATGATCACCAATGCATCCACAATCCCTACCGTCACTTCTCTCAAGACCCTAGGATGTAGACCATCAGGTCCGGGGGATTTATCCGCCTTAAGTCCCATTATTTTACTGAGTACCATCTCCTTAGTGATTTTAATCATGTTTAGCTCCTCCCCCCCCCCATTGCCCCCTGTTTGTCCAGTGTTGGGATATTTTTAGTGTCCTCTACTGTAAAGACTGATACAAAATATTTGTTCAGCGTCTTTGCCATCTCCATGTTCCCCACCACTAGTTTCCCGGTCCCATCCTCTAAGGGACCAACGTTCACTTTAGCCACCCTTTTTCTTTTTATATAGCTGTAGAAACTCTTGCTATCTGTTTTTATATTTTTTACTAGTTTACTTTCATAATCTATCTTCCCTTTCTTAATTAATCTTTTAGTTATTGTTTGCTGGCTTTTAAATGCTTCCCAATCTTCTATCCTCCCACTAGATTTGGCTAATTTATATGCCCTTGTTTTCAGTCGAATACTATCCTTTATTACTTTACTAAGCCACGGATGGCTGTCTTTTCTTTTACTCCCCTTTTTCCTCAGTGGAATATATTTATCTTGAAAGATGTGAAATATCTCCTTGAATGTAGACCACTGCTCTTGTACCGTCTTACACTTTAATCTGTTTTCCCAGTCCACTTTAGTCAATTCTGCTCTCATACCTTCATAGTCTCCTTTCTTTAAGCTTAGTACGCTGGTTTGAGATCCAACTCTCTCACCCTCAAACTGAATTTGGAATTCAACCATATTATGGTCACTCATTCCAAGGGGATCCTTTACTAGGACATTTTTTATTAATCCTGTCTCATTACACAGGACCAGATCTAAGATTGCCTGCCCCCTGGTTGGTTCAGTTACATACTGCTCAAGGAACCCGTCCCTAATACACTCTATGAACTCTTCCTCAATGCTGCCATGCCCAATTTGATTAGTCCAGTCAATATGAAAGTTAAAATCCCCCATGATTACAGCTATTCCCTTATTACAAGCCCCAACTATTTCCTGATTTATACTCCGACCAACAGAGTTGCAACTGTTAGGAGGCCTATAGACTACGCCCACTAGTGACTTTTTCCCCTTATTATTCCTTATTATCTCCACCCAAACTGTTTCACTATCCTGATCCTTTGACCCAATATCATTTCTGACTATTGCAGTGGTTCCATCCTTGATTAACATAGCAACCCCACCTCGCTTTCCATCCTGTCTGTCCTTCCTAATTGTCAAATACCCTTGTATGTTTAGTTCCCAGTCATGATTATCTTGCAGCCATGTTTCCGTAATGGCAACCAGATCATACCCATGTGTAGTTATTTGCACCGTCAACTTGTCAATTTTGTTACGAATGCTGCGTGCATTCAGATAAAGAACTTTCAATTATGTTTTCTGGCAATTTATTCCTGCTTTTACCACTTTACCTTTATCATTATATACATTCTGTTCCTTCCTGACATGCTCTGGTTTTTAATTCCCCCACTGCTACCTTGCTCTATTGCCTTCTCCGCTGTCATTTTTATTTTTCGCTCTCTTAAAACCTCCCCCCACTAATTAGTTTAAAGCCCTCTCTACAGCCCTAGTTATTCGATTCGCCAGGATTCTAGTCCCAGCACTGGCCAAGTGAAGTCCGTCCCAATGGAACAGCTCTCTCCCGTCCCAGTACTGATGCCAGTGTCCCAGGAAGCAAAACCCATTTCTCCCACACCAGTCTTTGAGCCACGCATTTAACTCTCTAATTTTATTTACCCTAGCCAAATTTGCACGTGGCTCAGGTAGTAATCCAGAGATTATTACCCTTGTGGTTCTGCTTTTTAATTTGGCCCCTAGCTGCTCAAACTCCCTCAGCAGAACCTCCTTCCTTGTCCTATCTGGATGTGCATCAGGTATGTTCAAATTCACAGCCATCTGTCTTGTAGTGAGTGATCTGGAGGGAATGAGAGTTTCAAAGGCAGACATAAAAGGGAACCCAAAAGTCTTCTACAGACATTAAATAGTAAACGGGTAGTAAGAGGAGGGGTGAGGCCGATTAGGGCCCAAAAAGGAGACCTACGCATGGAAGCAAAGGGCATTGCTGAGGTACTAAATAAATGAGTACTTTGCATCTGTCTTTACCAAAGAAGAAGATGCTGCCAAAGTCATAGTGAAAGAAGAGGTAGTTGAGGTATTCGATGGAATAAAAATTGATAAAGAGGAGGTACTAGAAAGGCTGGCTGTACTTAAAGTAGATAAGTCACCAGGACCGATGGGAGGCATCCTAGGATGCTGAAGGGAGTAAAGGTGGAAATTGTGGAGGTACTCGCCATAATCTTCCAATCCTCCTTGGATGTGGGGTTTGTGCCAGAGGACTGGAAAATTGCAAATGTTATACCCTTGTTCAAAAAAAGGTGCAAGGATAAATCCAGCAACTACAGGCCAGTCAACTTAACATTGGTGGTGGGGAAACGATAATCTGGGACAAAATTAACAGTCACTTGGACAAGTGCGGATTAATTAAGGGAAGCCAGCACGGAGTTGTTAAAGGCAAATCATGTTTAACTAGCTTGATTGAATTTTTTGATGAGGTAACAGAGAGGGTTAATGAGGGCAATGTGGTAGATGTGGTGTACATGGGCTTCCAAAAGGCATTTGATAAAGTGCCACATAATAGGCTTGCCAGCAAAGCTGAAGCCCATGGAATAATAGGGACAGTGGCAGCATGGATACGAAATTGGCTAAGTGACAGAAAACAGAGTAGTGGTGGATGGTTGTTTTTCGGACTGGAGGAAGGTACACAGTGGGGTTCCCCAGGGGTCTGTACTAGGACCACTGCTCTTCTTGATAGAAACATAGAAAAATAGGAGCAGGAGTAGGCCATTTGGCCCTTCGAGCCTGCTCCACCATTCAATATGATCATGGCTGATCCACAATCTCAATATCATATTCCCACTCTCTCCTCATACCCCTCGACGCCTTTTGCGTCTAGAAATCTATCTATCACCTTCTTAAATATATTCAGTGACTTGGCCTCCACAGCCTTCTGTGGTAGAGAACTCCACAGGTTCACCACCCTCTGAGTGAAGAAATTTCTCCTCATCTCAGTCTTAAATGTCCTGCACCGTATCCTGAGACTGTGACCCCTCGTTCTAGATCCCCCAGCCAGGGGAAACATCCTCCCTGCATCCAGTCTGGCTAGCCCTGTCAGAATTTTATACGTTTCAATGAGATCCCTTCTCATTCTTCGAAACTCTCGTGAACACAGGCCTAGTCGACCCAATCTCTCCTCATACGACAGTCCTGCCATCCCAGGAATCAGTCTGGTGAACCTTCGCTGCACTCCCTCTATGGCAAGTGTATCCTTTCTTAGGTAAGGAGACCAAAACTGCACACAGTACTCCAGGTGTGGTCTCACCAAGGCCCTGTATAACTGTAGTAAGACATCCTTGCTCCTGTACTCAAATCCTCTTGCAATTAAGGCCAACATACCATTTGCCTTCCTAACTGCTTGCTGCACCTGCATGTTTGCTTTCAGTGGCTGGTGTACAAGGACACCCAGGTCCCTTTGTACATCAACATTTCCCAATCTATCACCATTTTTTCCTACCAAAGTGGATAACTTCACATTTATCCACGTTATACTGCATCTGCCATGTATTTGCCCACTCACTCAACTTGTGTAAATTGCCTTGAAGCCTCTTTGCATCCTCCTCGCAACTCACAATCCCACCTAGTTTCATATTGTCAGCAAACTTTGAAATATTACATTTGGTTCCCTCATCCAAATCATTGATATATACTGTGAATAGCTGGGGCCCAAGCACTGATCACTGCGGTACCCCACTAGTCACCGCCTGCCACCCCGGGAAAAAAACATTTATTCCTACTCTCTGTTTCCTGTCTGTTAACCAATTTTCAATGCATGCCAGTATATTACCCCCAATCCCATGTGCTTTAATTTTGCACACTAACCTCTTATGTGGGACTTTATCAAAGACCTTCTGAAAATCCAAATACACTGCATCCACTGGTTCTCCCTTATCTATTCTACCAGTTACATCCTCAAAAATCTCCAGTAGGTTTGTCAATCATGATTTCCCTTTCATAAATCCATGTTGACTTTGTCTAATCCCATTGATATTTTCTAAGTGTCCTGTTATCACATCCTTTATAATAGACTCTAGCATTTTCCCTACTACTGATGTTAGGCTAACCGGTCTGCAGTTCCCTGTTTCCTCTCTCCCTCCTTTTTTAAATAGTGGGGTTACATTTGGCACCCTCCAATCTGAAGGAACTGTTCCATAATCTATAGAATTTTGGAAGATGACAACCAATGCATTCACTATTTCCATGGCTACCTCTTTTAGTATTCCAGGATGCAGATTATCAGGCCCTGGGGATTTATCAGCTTTCAGTCCCATTAATTTCTCTAGCACTATGGCCTAGAAATTCAGTGGCCTGCTCCACCAGTTTGCGCCCAAAGAGGGCTTTTGCGCCACTGTGCAAACCTACCGCGATATTTAGCGGGGCGCTAATGGCGGCGTTAGCCAGTAGCGCTGCGCCGCCACCGATGACGTCATCGGTGTGCGCAGTGCCCCGCTATCGCCCCACTGGCCATATTTGGTCACTGCCGCCTCCCCCGCGCCGGCCGCAAACAGCGACCGGTACACGGGGCCTACCTGTGCCGGTAGTGGGGTGAGTTAAGGTGGAGGTGAGGCCGGCCGCTTTTTCGGCGGCCGCCTGCCCGCACCTCCGTCCCCGGCCTCCTACACCACCCCCCCCGCGGCATTGCCGGCTGTTTCCAGAGAGCCCGGCACTTCTCCTTGGTGCCGGGCTCATTTGCCGGCACGCGCGAGCGGGGATCGCGCTGTTGCAGGCACCTCCCCCTTAAGAGTGAGAGGAAGGCCTGCAGTACCGCAGGCTGCCGTGCCGCAGCGGGTGGCGCTGCGGCACTTTGCACGCCGATATTCAGTTTCAGCGCCCCAAGCGGGGCGCCGAAACCCTTGTTTAGCGGCCGGCTTCCACTTGGGGTGCTGAAACTGAATATCCCGCTGGCGCAAGTGGCTCCGCGCGCAGCGGTAATTCCGGCGCCCAGGCGAGCTGGGTGCCCCTAACTGAATTTCTAGGCCTATATCTTTACTAATTTCCTTTAATTCCTCCTTCTCACTAAACCCTTAGGCCTAGAAATTCGGTTGGTTGTGCCAGCGATTAGCGCCTAAAGAGCCCGAGAATTGGGGCGTTACCCAATGTTCGGGCGGGCGCAATGAAGATAGCGACACCTCCCATATTGACTATACATTTAACGCCTGCGCTAAGTGTTAGCGCGCGCCCGCGTGCGCAGGCAGATCATGACGTCATTTCAGTGTGCAACGCCTTTTAGGCGCCCCTGACCGGATATTCGGTGGCGCCCGGAACCTTTGCGCCTAGCGCTATTAGTGACAGTTCGATGGAACATTACCAGGCCCTTCTCGGAGTCGGGGGGCGCTATTTAAAGGGGACAGCTCTAGTATAAAAGCTGCAGCCACTTGGCCTGTTCATTGTGATCGTTGCTGGAGAGAGTTGGTGAGCTACTGTGGAGCAGATTTTTTTGAATTTAGCCTTACAATACTTGGGACCTTCAGACCTGTCCGGAGCAGTTGGAGCGCTACACCTAACAGCGTTTTGACCGACTGGCATCGGAATGGGAGCTGCTTTGGAGGGCCACGTCCTCATGGCCGGACACTGTGAAGGGGCAGAGAGACGGCGGGAGAGAGGGCCGGGGTTGGCCAGAAGGAGGAGGGGCAATGGAGGTCAGCCAATCCGAGGGTACGCTGCGAGGGTATTCAGGCAGCAGGTGTCATACCTTGACATGTCGGAGGAGCAGTGTGTGCGAAGGCTTCGATTCGGTAAGGAGGTTGTAATTGAGCTGTGCCACCTGCTTGCTGAGGATCTGCAGCCGCATCTACGGTGCAGGACCTCTCTGTCGGTGGCCTTTAAAGTGACTGTTGCCCTCAATTTCTATGCCAGCGGATCCTTTCAGTCAGCCACTGGGGACATTGCGAATATCTCTCAGTTTGCAGTCCATTGTTGCATCCGGCAAGTGACAGCTGCCCTTTATAGAAGAAGGCGTCAATTCATCACTTTCCCTCTGACCCTGGAGAAGCAGGCGGAGCGCGCGCAGGGCTTTGCTGCCATTGCGGACTTCCCCATGGTGCAGGGGGCGATTGATTGCACACACGTGGCTTTGCGGGCGCCATTACTGAATGCTGAGGACTTCCGCAACCGCAAGGGGTTCCACTCCCTCAATGTGCAGCTGGTCTGTGACCACCGCCAAATGATCATGGCAGTCAACGCCCAATTCCCAGGGAGCAGCCACGATGCCTTCATCCTGCGGCAGACCTCAGTTTGTGACCTTTTTGAGGGGCCGGCTCGCCCACGAGGCTGGCTTCTTGGGGACAAGGGCTATCCTCTCTGCCCATGGCTCATGACACCACTCCGTTTGGCCACCACCCCAGCAGAAGAGCTGTACAACAGCAGCCATCAGGCGACCAGGAACATTGTGGAGCACACTATTGGTGTGCTCAAACAGCGTTTCCGCTGTCTAGACCATTCGGGGGGAGCCCTGCAGTACTCGCCGGAGCAAGTGGGTCACATCGTCGTCGTCTGCTGCATGCTCCACAACTTGCCGATTCGACGCACCCAGCCAATGCCAGCTGTCCCTCAAGGTCCAGCAGAGCAGGCGGACGAGGAGGAGGATGAGCAGGCGGACGAGGAGGAGGAGGAGGAGCATGCGGACGAGGAGGAGGAGGAGGAGGAGGAGGACGATGGGAGGGCTCCTGAAAGTGGAAGGGCCATCCGTCAGAGGCTCATCAGGACTCGGTTCGAGGCCCCTCTGGTGGAATGATGGGTGTCATTCGTCCTGCGCACTTCGGATCTTTCAAAGCCTCTGAAGGCCAGCATGAAGTTAAATAGTAACGTGTACCATTGCAAATTAAAACTTTTCTTTATTGTTAAAAAAGTCCTTCCTTCCAGCATAACAACGTCATGTCAACAGAAACCATAACTAACAAAATAACAGTTAACTCTTCGGCAAAGCCGCAAAACTAAACAAACCATTTCCAACAATCACAACAGGTGAGGGATTCCTTGAATTTGGCCAAAGAAACGTCTCAGCACCTCCCTCTACTGCTGGCCCCTTGATGGAGAATGACTTCTCTTTCGCGGTCGGCCCCTTCCCTCCCTGCTGCTCCTACGTAATTGAATCCCAGTGGCGGGGTCAAGGCTGGGGGACGCCTGCTGACTGTGTGGAAGCGCAGAAGCCCCTGAGGGATGGCCTGGATGACCTCTGGTCTTGGAGGGTGCGGACGCAGGCTGCTTGATCTGAGCATGGCTGGAAGCAGTGTGCCCTGCAGGTGGTGGCAGCTGCACTGCAGACGTACCAGCGGTGGCATGAGCAATGGTCACCTGCCGAGAGAGGACACCTGCACCATGGTCGGACGACACACTGGCTCTCTGAGGGGACCGGTTCGGCTCAACCGCCACAATCGACTGCTCCACTGATTCCTGGCCTTGTATGGTACTGGAAGGGCCCGGGGTGATCCTAGCTGATGCAGATAGGGTGGCTGCAGTGAGAGTTCGCGTTGCCTCAATCTGGGTGTGGACGAGGCCAGCAAGTGACTGCGTGGCAGCAGTGAGGACCTATGTGGCAGGTGCCAGTGCTTCGGAGAAGCCCTGGATAGTTCTTTCCATTGCTTCGGACAAGGCCGGAGCAGTCCGTTCCACTGCCTCGGACAAGCCCTGGACAGACCTTTCCAGGGGTTGTCCGAAGCTCTGAACAGTCCTTTCCATAGCAGCCTCGAAGCCCTGGACAGTCCTCTCCATTGCTGTCCCGAATCCCTGGACAGTCCTCTCCATTGCTGCTCTAAAGTCCAACACACTCTTTGCCAGTGTTTCTATCGACTGAGGCATCCTCCCCACTGCAGCCATCAGCTCAGTGTGCCTGAGCCGGGCCTGGGTGCTCATTTCAGCCAGGCTACGCACCTCCTCTGCACTCTGTGCAGCAGTCATCACTCCCTGCCTTGCCCTCCGGGGAGCCGGTGGCCAAACCTGCCTACCCCCCTCGCGTTGCTGCAGGCCGCTTGTTCCGGCAACTGGCTCATCATCAGAGCACCCCCCCCTCCCCTCCAGGGAACTACTATCCCCAGTCTGCAGATGTGTAGGCTCCCCTGAGGTTGGAACGGATGCTCTGGCTTCCTTCCGATCCTCGCCTCCGGAGGCACTGGCACTGGCAGCTTCAGGGCGCAGATCCCGAGTTGGTGATGCAGCATCTGAAAGCAGGGAGGTGGAAGAGTGGTTTTAGCAAAAGGACAGGTTGGCGGCAAGGCATGCCAGATTGCGGCAAGGCTCTGACATGGCTGCACACTGAGAAGGCATGCTGGCGGGGGGACCAAGTGGAAGGAGACAGCTGAAAAAGGTGAGAGCCTTACCCTCGCTGTCGACAATGGGGTCGGCAGCTGCAGTGGTAACAGGACCACTCAGACGTCCTCCAAGAATCTGGTGCACTCTCTCCTCGAGATCCGTGAGAGTGACCACTTGTGGAGGTCCGCCACTGGTTCAACGCTGGTCCTTGCGGATCGTCGCCAGCTTGGACTGCAGGGGAAAGAAGGGGAAGTTCTGTTACATGATGCCCTGAGTGATCATCTCATGCCCCCCATGGTGCAAGAGCCCTTACATGATGCCTTGAGAGATCATCTCATGCCCCCCATGGTGCAAGAGCCCTTACATGATGCCTTGAGAGATCATCTCATGCCCCCCATGGTGCAAGAACCCTTACATGATGCCTTGAGAGATCATCTCATGCCCCCCATGGTGCAAGAGCCCTTACATGATGCCTTGAGAGATCATCTCATGCCCCCCATGTTGCAAGAGCCCTTACATGATGCCTTGAGTCAAATGTCCATGTGTGTGCCCAGAAAGGGCCATGGGTGCTTGCTGCCAAATGGCCATTGGGGCATCATGACAACAGGGTGCGCGAAGTCAGGTGCAGATGGAGGGAATCAGAAGTTTGCATAAACAACACTCACCCTAACGATCCGAGTGAGGTCGTTGAATTTCTTCCTGCACTGAACAGGGCTCCTGGTCGCCATGCTGCTGGAGTTGACCCTCTGAGAAACATCCCTCCAAGCTCGGCGGTACTCCTTTTGATTCAGCCTCCTGCCATTGTCAGGATACAGAACATCTCGACGGCGCTCCACTGCGGACACCAACTGGTCCAGAGCCTCAGTGCTGAAGCGCTCTGCTCTCTGTCTCACCTTCTCCATCCTGACCAAGTTTTTTGCGCCAGAGAAGGGCGAGCGCCGATTCTGAGGCCTACAGGGCGTTGAGTGTGGAAGCTGAGGCTGACTGACCCACCCCTTTACGAGCCGGCCGGCGCCTGGAAGTCTCGTGGTTATCGGTAATTGAGATCACCTGCGCTGTGCCCGTCCGCGCCGATATTGGGTAGCACCGGAAGTTTTGCGCCTTAGGAGGTCCGTGCAACGTCTGAATTCGCGCCTCAATCCCCTTTGGGGGGGCGATGCAACCCAATATCGCGCCAGGCGGTGATAAGTTTCGTCTGGCTATAAACTTTGCGCAGCGCCAGTTCTAACGCCTCAAGCGGGGCTATACCCAATTTCTAGGCCTTGGTTCCTTAGCATTTCTGGGAAGTTATTTGTGTCCTCTTCCGTGAAGACAGAACCAAAGTATTTGTTTAATTGCTCTGCCATTTCCTTGTTCCCCATTATAAATTCTCCCGTTTCTGCCTGTAAGGGACCTACATTTGTCTACCTTAATCTTTTTCTTTTTACATACTTGTAGAAGCTTTGACAGTCTGCTTTTATGTTCCTTGCAAGTTTACTCTCATACTCTATTTTTCCCCTCTTAATCAATCTCTTGGTCCTTTTTTGCTGAACTCTAAACTGCTCCCAATCCTCAGGCTTGCTACTTTTTCTGGCAACTTTATATGACTCCTCTTTGGATCTAGTACTAGCCTTAATTTATTTAATTAACTATGGCTGGGCTGCTTTTCCTTTTGTGTTGTTTGCGCCAGAAAGGAATGTATAACTTTTGCAATTCATGCATTAATTCCTTAAATGTTAGCCATTGCCTATCCACCGTCATGCCCTTTAATGAAACTACCCAATCTATCATAGCCAACTCCCTCCTCATACCTTCGTAGTTTCCTTTGTTTAGATTTAGGACCCCAGTTTCGGATTGGACTACTTCACTTTCCATCTTAATGAAGAATTCTATCATGTTATGGTCACTCTTCCCTAAAGGACCTCGCACAAGATTATTAATTAACCCCTGCTCATTGCACAATACCCAAACTAGGATAGCCTGTTCCCTAGTTGGCTTCTCAAAGTACTGGTCTAAAAAACCATCTCGTACACACTCCAGAAATTCATCCTCCACAGTATTATTGTTAATTTGGTTTGGCCAGTCTATATGTAGATTAAAGTCACCCATGATTACTGTAGTACCCTTGTTACATGCATCTCTAATTTCCTGTTTGATGCCATCCCCTACATTAACACTACCGTTTGGAGGCCTATAGACAACTCCCACCAATGTTTTCTGCCCCTTGGTGCTTCTTAGCTCCACCCAGACTGATTCTACATCTTGATTTTCTGAGCCAATATTCTTTCTCACTATTGCTCTGATTTCATCCTTTACTAACAAGACCACCCCACCTCCTTTTCCTTTTTGCCTGTCCTTCCTAAATATCGAATATCCTTGGATATTCAGCTCCCAGCTTTGGTCACCCTGCAGCCATGTCTCTGTAATCACAATTATATCGTATCCGTTTACATCTATTTGCGCTGTTAATTCGTCTACCTTATTACGAATGCTTCGTACATTCAGATACAGTGCCTTTAGATTTGTCTTTTTAACATTTTTAGACATCTTAACATTTTTTTGTACTATGGCCCTATTTGTCTTACCATTTTTCTTACCCGGACCCTATTTGAGTGCACTCTTTTGTTTGTACGCTCTGTCCCTTCTTGACACAATCTGTTTATCCTTACTCCAATCACTTTCCTGCACTGCTTCCTTGTCTTTTCTTTTTAGCATTCTAGATTTCTCTGCACCGGGACCCTCCCCACCCTTATTTACTTTAAAGCCCTATCTACCTCCTTAGTTATTCAATTCGCTAGAACTCTGGTCCCAGCATGGTTGAGGTGTAGTCCGTCCTAACTATATATTAATGATTTGGACTTAGGTGTACAGGGTACTATTTCAAAGTTTGCAGATGACACAAAACTTGGAAGTATAGTGAACAGTGAGGACGATAGGGGTAGACTTCAAGATGACATAGACAGGCTGGTGGAATGGGCGGACACGTGGCAGATGAAATTTAATGCAGACAAGTGCAAAGTGATACATTTTGGTAGGAAGAATGAGGAGAGGCCATATAAGCTAAAGGGTACAATTCTAAAGCAGGTGCAGGAACAGAGTGACCTGGGGTATATGTGTGCAAATCGTTGAAGGTGGCAGGGCAGGTTGAGAAAGCAGTTAAAAAAGCATACGGGATCCTGGGCTTCATAAATAGAGGCATAGGGCAGGATTTTCATTGGGCCGTGGAGGTGGGATTGGAGGCGTGTGGGGGGTTAAAATCTCGAAATCGGGGGGCACGAACCCATCCCGCCCCCAACTAGCCTCCATGGCAGTTTCAAAAGAGGCAGATACCTGACCTGTGCTGGGAGCCGCCTCCCCAAGGCGCGAAGGGGATTAGTGCCAATTAACTGTCTGTAACAGGTAGTTTTTAAGCCTAATCCCTATTTTTATTCCTGAAATGTGGGATTCACGACGGCTCCAAACCACGCCAAGTTAGCGAGGCAGACCGTCGGGCTGAAGGGCTTGGAGAGTTCGAGATGTCCGTTGTTCAGGTGAGTGATGGGTGCATGAGTGCAGAGTTAAGTGTGTTTGGTGTGTGTAAAATGTTTAAAGAAGTTTTACTTACCTTTTCTTACCTTTACAGCCTTCCTTCCTTCAGGTCTCGGGAGTCCCTCATCTCACCGGCACAGAAAGCAGAATGGCCACGAGCTGTCAAACGTTGCAGCATTCAGCTTTCTGTTCTGGAGAGATTTCTAAATCAGCCTGAGAGGAAGGAATTAACTTGGAGCACAGATTGTCAGTGTTTGACAGCTTCAAAGAGCTGTCAAACGCTGATATTTCATCTGTCAAAAGCTTTTGACAGATGAAATGTCAATTGTGACGTCACCTGTTGCCGGGTGGCCCTTAATTGGCCTGCTGAGCCCACTGGGCGGGCTCAACAAGGTCAATCAAATGAAAATCGTGTGGGTTGGCCACAACTCAATGGAGGCGGGACTACAACCCCGAAAGTTGTAGTCCCGCCTCCTACACGCCTCCAGTATTAAAATCCAGCCCATAGAGTACAAAAGCAAAGAAGTTATGATAAACCTTTATAAAACACTGGTTCGACCACAACTGGAGTATTGTGTCCAATTCTGGGCACCGCACTTTAGGAAGGATGTGAAGGCTTTAGAGAGGGTGCAGAAAAGATTTACAAGAATGGTTCCAGGGATGAGGGACTTCAGTTACGTGGATAGATTGGAGAAGCTGGGGTTATTCTCCTTAGAACAGAGAAGATTGAGAGAAGATTTGATAGGGGTGTTCAAAATCATAAGGGGTCTAGACAGAGTAGATCGAGAGAAACTGTTCCCATTGGCGGAAGAGTTGAGAACCAGAGGACACAGATTTAAGGTGATTGGGAGAAGATCCAAAGGTGACATGAGGAAAATCTTTTTTTACACAGCAAGTGGTTATGATATGGAATGCACTGCCTGAAAGGGTGGTAGAGGCAGACTCAATTGTGGCTTTCAAAAGAGAATTAGATAAGTACCTGAAGGAAAAAAAATTGCAGGGCTACGGGGAAAGGACGGGGGATTGGGTCTAACTGAAGTGCTCTTGCAGAGACCCGGCACAGGCTCTACGGGTCAAATGGCCTCCTACTGTGCTGTAACAATTCTATGATTCTAGAGGTGAGGGAACATTTAAGCACGTCCATAAGAGTAGAGATGTCATGGTGGGTTGAGAAGCACAGAATTGGGAGTCTGAGACTGACATATTGAGAAAGCTGAGTAAATTATTTTGCACAGGTGGATGATAAGGGTAGTGGGAGTGGGTGAGGTAAGCCAATGTGAGTGGTGAGAGAGACAATGCCCTGGAATTTGCGGTCAGCAGCGAAGCGAAGGCATAAATTCCGGGCCAATAAAGTGGTTTGAGATAGTCTTGTTGTTGATTGAGCCTTCAGGAGTGGAGGGCCAAGAGAAATGGTGATGTTCAGAGGGTGGCATGGTTATGTAGGAAAGACTATATGAAGGATGAGTGAGTGAGGCTGGAAGAGATGTCAAAGGAGAGGGAGCTAGGGGTGTTTAGGCGTAGGTTAAAGTTACCAATGGACATAGAGAAACAGTGCAGAGGTTAATGCAGGAGAAAATAGGAGCATATCTTGGCGAGAATGTTGCCGTGGACCTTGGGAGGATAATGCAAAACAAGGATTTTGAAGGAGAAGTGGAAGGGATGGAACAGGGTGAGATGCTCAAAGGAGGTGTCAGAGTAGTAGGGGAGGGGCCAAAGTGTGACTTGGTGATTTTAACTCCTGGGCCTTATTTACATTTGATTGGCAGACTGCCCATGTAATTGTGTAAACAACAGGATGCCGCTCACTTTCCGGGTTGGATTTCTGGCACGCTCCAGAGGCCTACTAAAGCGTGAATGTACCTCTTAAAGGGAGCAGGTCACCGGAAGCGCTATGCTATCAACTGATCCCTGACATCTCTGGCTGCAAGGTGTTATGACAGCCCTCTTTATTCTGATTCACCCAGGCCTTCCTCTTCAGATGATGACAGTTGCTGTTACTCTACATCCTCCAAAATCAATCCTCATGTTGTGCAACAATGATGCGGGAGGATTTGTTTGGGGCATTTTCTAGGGAGCCCCCAGACCTAGCCAGGTACCTGAAGCTTTGCTTCAAAAGGCCTACAGAATGATCAGTGATGTTCCTGGTGGTCCCATGCCTGTAGCTGTTCAGCATGGCGGGATTGTGGAAGGATATCATCAGCCATGTGTGGAGGAGGTAGCTCTTGTTCCCAAGCAGCCACCCTCCTAATATTTTTGGAAGGGTGGAATAGCGAGGAGATGGTTAACTGTTGCAGGATAAAGGCATCACAAAACTGGCACAGATTTGCATGATCGTTCTGCGATGATCATAGACCAGCTGGACATTAATGGAGTGAAACCCTTCCTGTGACGAAAGCTGCTGGCTGATCTTCTGGTGCCTTGATGGCTACCTGAGTGCAGTCTTTAAACCCTGTTGGGGTCCACAAGAAAGGTGATGTATTAGTTGGCCCTGGAAATAGTGCATTGGTGACTTCAGTTGCACACTGCAGACTGGGGTATGTCCCTTGAAGCACCCTTGAAGGAGTCTGAGGCAAAAAGGTAAGGGCAGTGGTGACTTTGACAACACATGCAAAGTATGGCCAACTGACCCAGCTGACAACAGGTGTTGTTGTAAGAGGCTGCAGAGATCAGCGACAGCCTTCTCATGCACTGCTTCTCAGATATATCCAGGAAACTCACTCTTAGCCTATAGTCCCTGTGGGCTAGGTAAGGTCTTCTATTAGCAGCTTCCCTCTCCTGCTATCTTCTAACAGGCATACCCGCTGCTTCTCTTAGTTGTTGAGGCCGCTGCTGCTCCTCCACCTCCTCTATCCAAAACAATGAAGCAAGAATGGCACCCATGATAAGCTGCGAGTGCCCTTTCCGTGTGAATAAGGAAAAAAAAATCAGAAACACGCAATCTTCAAGCTCAATTATCTCTTGGAAATTCAAAAAGCACGATAGCGTAAAGATCACTGTGATCTAAGTGCCTGCACCCGAGTGCCATTTAAATAGCACTTCCAGTTTGCCTCAGAAACCAATCCTGCCAGGTTTTACTTAGCGGGTTAGGCGCAGGGTGGGACTTTGGAATTTTAGAGTTAAAAATATGGTGGGGTCCTGATGACATTATAAGACCCCGATTTCCATGTATTCATAAGGCGCCTAAAAAAGTGCATGGATAAAGTGGTACAAATTGTGAATCAGGCGTGAACAGGGTGGTAAGTTTCGGAGATGATATTATGCTGCTTGATGGGCATGACAGGATGTGCAACATGCTACAATGATGCGGGAGAATTTGTTTGGGGCATATTCTAGAGAGCCCTCACACCTTTCCAGGTACCTGAACCTTTGCTCAAAAGCCCTACAGTATGATCAATGATGTTCCTGGAGGTCCCCTGCCTATAGCATGGCGGGGTTGTGGAGGGATGTCATCAGCCATGTGTGGAGGAGGTAGCTCTTGTCAAGGAATGTGCAGCAGGAGGCTGCATGCTTATTCAGGGTGGTGGCAGGAAGGAAGGCTGAATGGAGGAACAATCAAGGGAAGCAAGGTGCTGGAGAAGGGGCAGTTGGAGATGCTGGAGAGGGAGGAGAAAGGAGGCATGACTGGATGAAAAGTAGAGGAGGAAGGATAGTCAAACTCCGAGATGAATAAAAAGGGGGTTTGGGTCTAAAGTGGCAGTCAAAAATGCAAGTGAATTGAACAGAATGAAACCTTACATTTTGTGGGTCGAGAGGGTACAGAGAGGAATTTTGAAGGTGATTCTCAGTAACAGGAATTTAAGTTATGAAGAAAAGTTAAGGAACTTGCACCTGCTTTTTGGAAAAGAAATTTCAAGGTGACTGAAATGAAGTTTTCAAGCTTATGAAGGGGAGTGGCAAAGTTGATGCATGAGAATTGTTCACAATGATGACTGGTTCTGCAAGAGATTACACCTTGTAAAATATACACAGCATATACAGATTCTGACATAGCTAATTAGCACCTTGGTAGTAGCTTGAACTAGGAGCCTGTCAAAATGGAAGAACAAAAGCAGACTGATGTCACAGTCTTTGGACAGATAACCTTAGCAAGGCCTTGAGAGTGTTGTCTCCTCCTTCTAATTTAAACACTGTGAAATGAAAAATCGGGGGGGAGAGAGGGGCGTTATGGTATTTGTCAAACTAATTAAAAGCTGCCAATTAGTTTCTGGCGTAGGTCTTTTTAGTTGAATGTCATTTGTGAAAGTGATCCACATTGCTAAATTGGTCATCTTAATTGGCTATCATTAGTCATGTCACGGCTGATTGAGCAGAATGTGCAGTGGCAGTCCAGTCCATGTTAACAGCAGGTCCTTATTTAAATAGAGCTGGTGAGCTGCCTGCCCCAACGGGTGTCCAGAGGCAGCTTGCTGGGATCTGGAGATGCAATATCAGGTGCCCGGGGGCTGCCTGGCCGGCAGCAAGGTATGTTGTCGGGGAGAGGGGTGTTCGGGAGGGTTTCAGGAACATGGAAGGGTCGGGGGAGAGCCTGTGGTGACAACAGCCCAAACTATTTTTGTAATGTCTAGAGCAGCGCTCTTGCTCCTCCTAGCCCCACAAAAAGAATTTGGCCGGATCTTGCTATAAAAATAAAGGCATGTTTACAACGCACGCCATGATTAATGTGTAAATACGCAGTGAGTTGTGAATCTCCAGAACTTACTGGTCGACGGGAGGGATCTGCAAGAAATGAAACCAGCCTAAATATAAACAAAACAGGAAAGGAAAGCATAGGAAAGAATAAAGTAAGGGAGGACATTGATGGCTAGGAAATAAATAGCGTTATAGAACAGGAGTGTAAAAAGATGGTTAACAATAAAGTGAGAGGAACTGCTATTAAAAATGAGTTAAACTGTCTGTACAGAGGGAAAAAGGAGAGGTGGAGTAGCTGTACTTATTAGGGATAACATAATGGCAGTAGAAAAAAGTGATGCAGCTATCAGCAAGACAAAAATAGAATCCATATGGATAAAGATAAAAGATAATAAAGGATTAATCACACTAATAGGGGCAGTCTTCAGACCACTTAATAGTGAAAGGGCGGTGGAGGAGAAATATGCAAACAAATTAGGGAAATGAGTAAAAAACATAGAATAATAATCATGGGGGATTTCAACTACCCCGAAGTTAATGGGCCAGAAGAGATAGGTAAAGGGGATAAGGGAATAGAGTTCCTACAATGTGTACAGGACTCCTTTCTAACGCAATATGTAAGAAGCCCAACAAGGGAGGATTCGCTATTGAATCTAGTAATGGGGAATGAACCAGAGTAGATAAGTAAAGTAAAAGTAGGAGAACATCTAGGCAATAGTGACCATCATATAATACACTTTAAGATAATAATTGAGATGGACATAAGTATGACGAAGACCACGGTAATAGATTGGAGAAAAGTTGATATTGCGGGGCTGAGAATAGAACTTGGGAAAATAAAATGGACAACAATATTGGCAAACAATGATGTAGAACAGCAATGGGAAATATTTAAAACGATGTTCAACAGAGTCCGGGAAATATATATCTTCCACTGAAAAACAAGAACAAGTTAAACACTAATGAGACACCATGGATGAATAAAGACATAAGATAAAAACTGAGGGTAAGGAAAGAGGCATACACTAAGTACATGGACAGCAGGGGAGAGCATGACAAGAAAGAGGATACAAAGAGATTAGGAGAGAAGTCAAAAAACAATTGGAAAGGCAAAGAGGAACTATGAAATTAAATTATCAAGGAACATAAAACAAAATTGTAAAATATTTTATAGGCACATAAATAAAAAAAAGGATGTCGGACAGGAATAGGGCCACTAAGGGATGGAGAGGATAATATCACAGGCAGCGATAGAGAGATGGCAGAAATATTAAATAATTACTTTGCTTCAGTATTTACCAGGGAGACAGAACAGGTGGAAATGACATCGGGCGATGAGATTAAAAATGAGATAACTGCATTTAAAATAAAAAGAGGAGAAACATTAAATAAGCTAATCAAACTCAAAGTGAATAAAACCCCTGGTCCGGATGGATTACATCCACACATTTTAAAAGAATCTAGGGAAGAGACAGCAGAGGCATTACTACACTTATTTAATAATTCGTTAGAACAAGATGTAGTGCCAGAGGACTGGCGGATAGCTAACGTAATACAGGTACCTATATTTAAGAAGAGAGGTAGAACATGTCCAGGGAACTATAGACCAGTCAGCTTAACATCGGTGGTAGGAAAAATAATGGAATCCCTACTAAAGGAGAAAATAGAAGAACATTTAGAAACCAAAAATATAATAATGAATAGTCAGCATGGACTTCAAAAGTCTTGCTTGGCCAACCTCATTGAATTTTTTGAAGAGGTAACAGAGAGAGTAGATAAGGGTAATGTAGTAGGTGTAATTTATCTAGATTTTCAAAAGGCCTTCGATAAGGTACCACATAATAGGCTAATGAATAAGGTCAGAGCATGCGGAGTCAAGGAACAAGTAGCAGAATGGATAACTAGCTGACTTCAAGACAGAAAGCTGAGAGTAGGGGTAAAGGGTAGCTATTCAGAGTGGCAGAAGGTAGGCAGTGGTGTTCCACAAGGATCAGTACTGGGACGACTTATATTAACAATTTAGACTTTGGAATCAAAAACACAATTTCTAAATTTTCACATGACACCAAATTGGGGGGGATAGTCAATACTGAGGAGGACTGCAACAAATTACAGGAGGACATTAATAAACTTGAAGAATGGGGCACTACTCAATTTTTAGCCCAGAGTGTTTCCACTTGTGGGGAAGAACGAAACTAGAGGCCATTAATATAAGATAGTCACCAAGAAATTAAATAGGGTATTCAGAAGGAACTTCTTCACCCAAAGAGTGGTGAGAATGTGGAACTCGCTACCACAGGGAGTGGTTGAAGCGAATAGTATAGATGCATTTAAGGGGAGGCTAGATAAGCATATGAGTGGGAAGGGAATAGAGGGTTATGCTGATACAGTTAGATGAGGAAAGACGGGAGGAGGCTCGAGTGGAGCATAAACGCCGGTATGGACTGTTTGGGCTGTATATCCTATGTAAGCTATATAATCCTATGATTTACGCTGCTCCGTCATTTGCTTCGCACAAACAGCATCTCGCCCTTAGCCTCCCCATTATTTTAAGAACTTGCTGGATTTGCACATTAATTTCCCATTAAACTCTGCACAGAAAGGTGGGGTCCTGATGACATAAGACCCCGATTTCCATATATTCATGAGACGCCTAAAAAAGTACGTGAATAAAGTGGTGCAAAGTAGGAATCGAGCAAGAACAGCACAGTAAGTTTTCGGAGATGATTTTATGCTGCTTGATGGACATGACAGGATGCCAAGGGATGTGCAGCGGGATGCTGTGGGGTTATTCAGGGTAGTGGCAGGAAGGAAAGAAGGAAGGACAGAGCAACAATCAAGGGAAGCAAGGGGCTGGAGGAGGGGGAGCAGGAGGTGCTGGAGAAGGGGGAGAAGGAGGTGCTGGAAAAGGGGATGCAGGAGGTGAGGGAGGAGAAAGGATGCATGACTGGATGCAAAGTAGATGAAGAAGAAGGATAGTCAAACTCCGAGATGACTAAAAAAGGAGATGTGGAAAAAGAGGGTTTGGGTCTAAAGTCAAAACATGCAAGTGAATGGAAACAGAATGAATCCTTACATTGTGTGGAACGAGAGGGTACAGAGAGGAATTTTGAAGGTGATTCTGAATATCAGGAACTTAAGTTATGGAGAAAAATTAAGGAAGTTGCACCTGCTTTTTGGAAAAGAAATTTCAAGGTGACTGAAGTGAAGTTTTCAAGCTTATGAAGGGGAGTGGAAAAGTTGATGCATGAGAATTGTTCACAATGATGACTGGTTCTGCAAGAGATTATACCTTGTAAAATATACATGGCATACACAGATTCTGACATAGCCAGGTGTAGCTAATTAGCAATTTGGTAGTAGCTTGAACTTGGAGCCTGTCAAAATGGAAGAACAAAGGCAGACTGATGTCACAGTCTTTGGACAGATAACCTTAGCAAGGCCTTGAGAGTGTTGTCTCCTCCTAATTTAAACACTGCAAAAGGAAAAATGGAGAGAGATAGAAACATAGAAAAATAGGAGCAGGAGTAGGCCATTCGGCCCTTCGAGCCTGCTTTGCCATTCAATATGATCATGGCTGATCCTCTATCTCAATACCATATTCCCGCTCTCTCCCCATACCCCTTGATGCCTTTTGTGTCTAGAAATCTATCTATCTCCTTCTTAAATATATTCAGTGACTTGGCCTCCACAGCCTTCTGTGATAGAGAATTCCACAAGTTCACCACCCCCTGAGTGAAGGAATTTCTCCTCATCTCAGTCCTAAATGTCCTACCCCTTATCCTGAGACTGTGACCCCCTCATTCTACAGCCCCCAGCCAGGGGAAACATCCTCCCTGCATCCAGTCTGGCTAGCCCTGTCAGAATTTTATACGTTTCAATGAGATCCCCTCTCATCCTTCTAAACTCTGGTGACTGCAGACCTAGTCGACCCAATCTCTCCTCATACGACAGTCCTGCCATCCCAGGAATCAGTCTGGTGAACCTTTGCTGCACTCCCTCTATGGCAAATATATCCTTTCTTAGGTAAGGAGATCAAAACTGCACACGGTACTCCAGGTGTGGTCTCACCAAGGCCCTGTATAACTGTAGTAAGACATCCTTGCTCCTGTACTCAAATCCTCTTGCAATTAAGGCCAACATACCATTTGCCTTCCTAACTGCTTGCTGCACCTGCATGGTTGCTTTCAATGACTGGTGTACAAGGACACCCAACTCCCTCTGTACATCAACATTTCCCAATCTATCACCATTTAAATAATACTCTGCCTTTAGTTTTTCCTACCGAAGTGGATAACTTCACATTTATCCATGTTATACTGCATCTGCCATGTATTTTCCCACTCACCTAACTTGTCTAAATCGCCTTGAAGCCTCTTTGCAACCTCCTCACAACTCACAATCCCACCTAGTTTCGTGTCGTCAGCAAACTTGGAAATATTACATTTGGTTCCCTCATCCAAAGAATTGATATATATTGTGAATAGCTGGGGCCCAAGCACTGATCACTGCGGTACCCCACTAATCAACGCCTGCCACCCTGAAAAAGACCCATTTATTCCTACTCTCTGTTTCCTGTCTGTTAACCAATTTTCAATCCATGCCAATATATTACCCCCAATTCCATGTGCTTTAATTTTGCACACTAACCTCTTATGTGGGACTTTATCAAAGGCCTTCTGAAAATCCAAATACACCACATCCATTGGTTCTCCCTTATCTATTCTACCAATTACATCCTCAAAAAACTCCAGTAGGTTTGTCAAACACGATTTCCCTTTCATAAATCCATGTTGACTTTGTCTAATCCCGTTGATATTTTCTAAGTGTCCTGTTATCACATACTTTATAATAGACTCTAGTATTTTCCCTACTACTGACGTTAGGCTAACTGGTCTGTAATTCCCTGTTTTTTCTCTCCCTCCTTTTTTAAATAGTGGGGTTACATTTGCCACCCTCCAATCTGCAGGAACTGTTCCATAATCTATAGAATTTTGGAAGATGACAACCAACGCATCCACTATTTCCAAGGCTACCTCTTTTAGTACTCCGGGATGCAGATTAGCAGTCCCTGGGGATTTATCGGCTTTCAGTCCCATTAATTGCTCCAGCACTATTTTTTTACTAATACTAATTTCCTTTAATTCCTCCTTCTCACTAAACCCTTGATTCCCTAGCATTTCTGGGAAGTTATTTGTGTCCTCTTCCATGAAGACAGAACCAAAGTATTTGTTTAATTGCTCAACCATTTCCTTGTTCCCCATTATAAATTCTCCCATTTCTGACTGTAAGGGACCTACATTTGTCTTCACTAATCTTTTTCTTTTTACATACTTGTAGAAGCTTTTATAGTCTGCTTTTATGTTCCTTGAAAGTTTACTCTCATACTCTATTTTTCCCCTCCTAATCAATCTCTTAGTCCTTTTTTGCTGAATTCTAAACTGCTCCCAATCCTCAGGCTTGCTACTTTTTCTGGCAATTTTATATGACTCCTCTTTGGACCTACTACTATCCTTAATTTCTTTTGTTAGCCATGGTTGGGCCACTTTTTCTTTTGTGTTTTTGCGCCAGAAAGGAATGTATAACTGTTGCAATTCATGCATTCGTTCCTTAAATGTTAACCATTGCCTATCCACCATCATGCCTTTTAATGAAGCTACCCAATCTATCATAGCCAACTCACTCCTCATACCTTCGTAGTTTCCTTTGTTTAGATTTAGGACCTTAGTTTCAGATTGGACTACTTCACTTTCCATCTTCATGAAGAATTCTATCATGTTATGGTCACTCTTCCCTAAAGGACCCCGCACAACAAGATTATTAATTAACCCCTTCTCATTGCACAATACCCAATCTAGGATAGCCTATTCCCTGGTTGGCTCCTCAACATACCAGTCTAAAAAACCATCTCTGACACACTCCAGAAATTCATCCTCCACAGTATTATTGCTAATTTGGTTTGGATAGTCTAAATGTAGATTAAAGTCACCCATGACTACTGTAGTACCCTTGTTACATGCATCTCTAATTTCCTGTTTGTTACCATCCCCTACATTACCACTACTGTTTGGAGGCCTATAGACAACTCCCACCAGATAGGGGCATTATGATGTTTGTCAAACTAAATAAAAGCTGCCAATTACAGTTTCTCGTGTATGTCTTTTTAGTTGAATGACACTTATGAAAGTGATCCACATAGCTAAATTGGTCAACTTAATTGGTTATCATTAGTCATGTCATGGCTGATCGAGCAGAATATGCAGTGGCAGTCCAGTCCATGTTATCAGCAGATCCTCATTTAAATAGAGCTGGTGAGCTGCCTTCCGCAATATTAGTTGCCTGGGGACTGCCTGGCCGGTAGCAAGGTATGTCATTGGGGGAAGGGGAGTTTGGGAGGGTTTCAGGAACATGGGGTGGGGCGGGGCGGATGGGAGAGAACCTGTGGCTACAGCAGCCCAAACTATTTTTGTAATGTCTAGAGCAGCATTCCTGCTCCTCCTGGCCCCACAAAAAGAATTTGGCCAGATCATGTGCTAATACGCCGTGAATTGCAAATCTCCAGAACTTACAAGTCGATTTACGCCGCTCCGTCATTTGCTTTACACAAACAGCATTTCACACTTAGCATCCCCATTAGTTTAAGAACTTGCTGGATTTGCACATTAATTTCCTATTAAACTCTGCAGGGAAGGGTAAGTCTGGCAATTAACAGCACAAGCACCTTTTTAATGAGGTAATAATGATTATTAATGGAGGGTCAATTAACCTCTCTGACCTAGAAATTGAAAAGTTTAAACTGTGGAGTCTCATTCCTTCAGGTGATAAATTGTTCTTAGAGATTTAAAAAATATCAAATTTAAATTTTTTAAGTTTTTTCTTACTTTTCCTTTCTGTCTCTTTTTCTCCCTCTTAATCCAATCTGTTTCCCTCTCGTTATTTCTCTTTCTCAACCTGATTTGACTTTAAATCACCCTCCTTCTTAGTTATTCCTTGGTTTCTTTCTCAATGCTTAAATCTCATTGGTTAAGGTGATATACTGTTGGTCCCATCACTTACTGAGGTCCCAGATGCCCTGTTATCAGCTCACACTTCCAGCAGGCAACGGCACAAAAAACTTTTGAGCTGAAGTGTGCAGAAAAAGTGTAACTATCGGGGCATGCCGCGAGATGTCCCACTCCAGCAAGAATTACATAGAATTACATAGAATATACAGCACAGAAAATGGTCATTCGGCCCAACTTGTCCATGTCGACGTTTATGCTCCACTCAAGCCTCCTCCCACCCTTCCTCATCTAACTCTATCAGCACAACCCTTTATCCCTTCTCCCTCATATGCTTATCTAACTTCCCCTTAAATGTATCTATGCTATTCGACTCAACTACTCAGAGTGGGAGTGAAGCGGTGAATTAAAGTGACTCCCACTCTGATCGCTCTGTCCTCGGCCTATTACATTGTTCCAATGTAGCTCAACGTAAGCTCGAGGAACAGCACCTCATCTTTCGATTAGGCACTTTAAAGCTTTCTGGCCACAACATTGAGTACAACAATTCCAAACTATAACCCCTGTCCCCATTTTTCATACTGTATGATTTTGCCATTCCCATTTGCAACATTTTATCTTTCCTGCCTCTTACAAAAGCAGGACAGATAAAATGTTGCAAATGGTGATGGCAAAATCATACAGTATGAAAAATGGGGACAGGGGTTATAGTTTGGAATTGTTGTACTCAATGTTGAGGCCAGAAAGCTTTAAAGTGCCTAATTGAAAGATGAGTATGTTCCTTCAATTCCTTCCTCCCCTCCTGTCTCTGCACCTGCATAATATCTGTTACATATCCAGCTTTTTCCAGTTCTGATGAAGGCTCCCAGAACTGAAACGATAACTCTGTTTCTCTCTCCACGGATGCTGCCTGGCCTGCTGAGTTTTTCCATTGTTTTCTGTTGTTATTTCAGATTTCCAGCATCCGCAGTATTTTGCTACTATATTAACATAGAGGTGGTTCAATAAAGTCATGTTAGTTAATACATCTCTTGTGTCCAACTCAGTCTTTACCGCCTCTAGCAAGTAAAAGTTAAGATCCACTTCATTCAGTATTGTACTGTGATTCCACTGTGTACAGACCTGACTTGGTTAACAATCAATATCTTTCAGACTGGAGTATGCAGGATAGTTCAAAATGAGCTAATTTAGGGATCATATATGAAACCCTAGACATAAGTGGTATATCCCAATTTGTAATGTGGTAATATATTGATAAAAAATGGGAGAAGATTTGTCCAACACCCTTCAACTAATAGAGGGCATGGTGGGATTCTTTACAATACAGTGGGGCTGGATTATCCTCTTGACCCAAGGCTTCTGTGGGAGCTTTGATGCTGTCTTTGGGGTTCTTCTTATCAGCCTTGGCCCAGTGATAGCACTATCACCTCTGAGTCAGAAGGTCATGGGTTCAAACTCCACTCCAGAGACTGGAGCACAGAACCTAGGCTGACACTTCAGTGCTGTACTGAGAGAGTTCTGCACTGTTGGAAGTGCTTTCTTTCGGATTAGATGCACTGAGGCCCCGTCTGCCCCCTCAGTTGGACATAAAAGATCCCATAGCACTATTCAAAGAACAGCAGGGGAGTTCTCCCAGTGTCCTGGCCATTTATCCCTCAACCAACACATAAAACACAAATTATCTGGTCATTTACCTTATTGCTTTATGTGGGTTCTTGCTGTGTGCAATTTGAGTGCCACGTTTGCCTACAGCACAACAATGACTACATTTACAAGGTACTTCATTGGCTGCGAAGCACGTCCTGAGGATGTGAAAGGCGCTATATAAATGCAAGTTCATTCTTTATTCTGCCCCTTTAAATGGTACTCTCACCTCTTCCGCTGCACGACCCTCAGAATTCTTCTCTTCACACTGGTGGGCTCCGTCTTGTCAGCAAGAATACTGCCGGGAGCCTCCTGTGCATAACAAATAACCCCTGACCACTGGAAATGGGTGGGCAGAAGTTACTCCTCACCAAAACTCTAACCAGAAGAGGAGAAACCTGTCTGATATTTCATATATATTGTGGATATTGTGCAGAATTCAGCATTGCCTACAATTCAAATATCATGCAACACAAGTTTAAAATTAGAAAATGAAAAATAAAAAGGGAATTTAGATAAACATTTTTACACCAAGGTTAATATTGGCCCAGAAGTTCGGGTCGCCACGGGTGAGTACGCACGGGGTACTCACCCGTAGGCCCAATGGAAGTGCTGGTTTCCTGCATGCACTGCGCATGCGCGGGAAACCGGCACTTCTGTTCCCCTGAAAGAAGGGGTTCAGAGTTCGAACGCATGCGCAGGAGAGGCTGCGCGTGCACATCGAACTTGCATTTTTTTGCAGGTTTTCCCGGGAGGGTAAGTCTCCAGAAGTTGGACATTTAAAAAGCAGTCGTAAGGCCTGCTTTTTACAAGGTAAGTGGTGAATTAATTAAAATTAAAACATTTTTTCCACAGGTTTATTATTTTTAAATACTTTAAAGAAAGGTAAGTTTATTTTTAGCCCCATTAGAAACTAAAATTATTTTTTTCAAAAATTTAAATTATTGTTTAAAATGGTTATTTCATGTAATTTATAGTTTATTTAAAAAATGTCATTTAAAAAAAAATTATTTGAAGATTTAGTGATGTTTTGGGGCTTGTAGTATTTCTAAGTTTGACAGCACTTCCTGTCAAACTTATGAATGAAGCATTCCCTGCTCCGTTTGGCTCTCCATGGCCCACGTGATCCCAGGCGACGCATCGAACTAACTGCGCCCCTGGGATACGCAAGCACTGCGTGCCGGCAGTTGGAGCAGGCCCAGGATCGGAATTCCACGGGGGCCCACAGCTCAACGGCCGGCACGCAAGGTAAGTGCAGGCCGGGGGCTTACACCCGCGGGAAGCCCCCGACCCGAATTTCTGGGCCATTATCTTTGTGGAATAAGTTACCAAGGAAGGTCATTAAAGCGGATAGTATAAATAGGTTCAAACAACTTTCATATGCATCTGTAGAGATAGCAGCAATGATAGATATTGTAAGAAGGTGGGTAGCTAGGGTTGGGATTTATCAAAAATGACAGCTTGTTGCATCTAACGGCCTTTCATGTATTTTATTTCAATCTCATTGGTATTCAAGTGGCATTGGAAAAAAAAACCGGCAACACTCATCTAACAACAAGTGATTTTGAATTTCAACTCGGGTTGGGGTACAACCAGCCAGATTATTTTTTTGTTGTCTGCACTGTGGTTGGAGCATTCTTATTTCTGCATTCAGCTTCACCAATAAAATCAATACCTTGGTCAGTTTATCGTGTAATGAGGACCATCGTTGCCAATTGTCTCTTAATTAATGGAGTGCCCTCAAGAAATGCAGTTGATTGATGGTCAGAGTTAAATTATGAAAAATCATCTAGTGTCCTTAGATTTTATACTGCTACAAATTAAATTTGTGATGGTGGCTGCTCCTTTCATGCTCCTTAGCATGTGTGAAATGACTCTATTAAAGAGCAACCGACTCTGCGTGCTCTACAAACAGCCAACATTCAAGTCAGTTTTAGAGAGAAGACAAAAAGATCCAGGTTGTAGCAGCAATAAAATTGCAGGAGAGAGCTGGTATGGAACTGAGCTACCAAGCAGTATTAGCTGGAGACAAGGAAGGGATAACAAGAGTGAGAAGGGAGATGCCAGTGAGTTGTTGGTGTGGAAAAAATATTAACTGGAATTAGTTCACAACCTGAAGGAGTGTAGATAAGATTTACTAAGAGGGAGGCAGACACACTTGGGGGTGGAGGGGGGTGGGAAATTCAACACTGTTTTGCCTGTTTTTTTGGCCACAAAATGAAGGATAGGGGGAAAAATTTCTGGCCATAATCTTCTGTGTCCAATCTCCCCCGGAAGTATGGCAGCTGCCAAATTGGAAGCAGGTGACTTTTAGGTGTGCAGGGCTCCTGCTTGAAACAGGCATTAGACACCTTGCATATGCAAATTGGGGTTCTATTGCCAATTGTAAGACTCCGATTCAAATTTGTGTACAAATGGGCGGAGCCTGTGACATGCATGCTCTGCCCAGTTATTCCGGGTCTTGAGTAGCCTAACCAGTGGCAGCTCAACAAATGGCCATAAAACTGTTTACAAGTTACATTTCTATGGAGCCAGGAGGAGCAAGAGTGCTCCCACTAGCTCCACGAAAATACTGCGGGCTGTTGTAGGCCCAGACCCGTCCCTCTCTGCTTCACCTCCCAGGACTTTTGGAATTGGTCAGGCCCCGACTAGCGAGCTGCATCGGCTTACCTGATTGGTGCCCGCAGCTCGCCTATTTAATGCGAATGAGGCCCGAGCCGAATTTCAATCAGGCCTCAGACTGCAGCAATCATTTTGTTGACTTGCTGCCCATTTTGGGCACAGGTCCAATTTCGTGGCCACACATGTTGGATCAGGCTGAGGGGATAACTTTCAGAGAAGATGTGACCAAGGTACAAATGTCAGGGATCTAGAAGAGATCCATATAGTTACTAATATTGGTGACAACTCCACACTCCATCTTCTTGAGAAAGACCTCTGTGGAAAAGGCATCTTAATTCTTAGGTCTGGTATCTAAAGTTTAATTGACATGCAGTAAACCGGGAACATCATCAGGTACAAAAGTTAAAGATGCTCTCAAAGGCTCAATCCCAGAAAAACTACAGGCTCAGATGACATGCAAGACTGGATTTTCACAGTCTGAGGAACCTGCTCTCCATTTGAATTATCTCCAGCAACTGGTGTTGTCCTATATGAGTGGGAAGCAGCAAACATTCTGCAGAGGGGTTAAAACTAACTCAGTCTGATCAGAAATAGCATTGATAATATTGCCTCAGATAGTAACTTTCTCTTTGATTTTCCATATGTGTAGGTCATCATTTCAGATTGGCCTGAAGGCAGTTCTTGAGATGGCCAAGGTGGGAAAACTTAGTTTGGCTGAGTACTAGCTTTCCCAGCACCTCTCCATCAGCCTCTGGGATAGCCTGAAGCATAAATAAATAGATCTCTCCCGGATGTATACAGGCTTTCCCTGGACCATATATATTTGGAACAGCACCAGATGCAAGCTGATACCCAAAATAGTAAATCCCCAGGAAGGAAAAATATCTGCCAAAAGAAGAATTCTGTTACTATGCAATTCCTTATTTTAAAAAGACTAGTTGATCTCCTGTGAAATTGTACATTGGAAGTTCAGACCAACTCTGATTCTCCCTCTCTCTCTCTCTCTCTCTATGATTCTCTCGGATTCTCTCGCTCTCTGATTCTCTCTCTCTCTCTGGTTCTATTTCTCTGATTCTCTCTCTCTGATTCTCTCTCTCTCTGGCTGGAATTTTTACTGGCAGTGGGGGAGCACTGATTGCATTGGGAACCTGGAAGTTGAAGCTGCGTGTTTTCAATGGCTTTTTAACAAAACCACTGCATTTGACCCTGACTTCTGGGTTTCCCGACCAATTAACGGGAGCAGGTGTGATGACATCACGCATGGGTCAAATTCAGCTCAGGTATTGAAAGGAGGAATGCAAAGATGACAGAAGGTTCAAAAGGGGATGGTGGGGATGAGCGTAGTTTGTCTGGAGAGTGATTTGTTTGTTTCTAAAGAGATTTATATTGCTGCTGAATAAAAAATGCAGGCTCAGCATCCAAAAGCTGCACCTAGATTTAGTGATGCCTCCCTGGAACTCCTGCTCCAAGGAGTCAGGGTCCGCAGGAAGGTCCTAGTCCCTGCTGACGGGAAGAAGAGACCAGCTGCGGAGACCAAGAAAACATGCTTGGAGATAATGGCAGAAGTGAGCAGCAGGAGTGTGGTGGCCAGGTCATGGATACAATGCAGGAAGAGAATTAATGTCACCCCAACCCCCTCACTCTGCCTTTCCAAGCCTACTCCTGCACATCACTCCTCACACCAACCTACCTTGCAGGTGCACCCACCCCTCACTGTCTATGCACTTACTCACATCCCCATCTGACCATCCACCACTGACACTCACGCTCATCTTAATGCAATGTCACGCCTCTCCCTCATAGTCACTCTCTACAGATGTTGCCCATCCATTTGTTCCACTCATTCCATAACACTCAAAGGTCTCTTGTTTCCCTCCTTGCAGGAGAAGAGAGCACAGAGCTCCAGGGAAAGGCAGAGAACTGGAGGTGGTTCTCCAGTCATAACAACACTGACTGCAGCAGAGGAGGCAGCGCTGGAGATCAGCCGAGTAGTGGAGTTGATAACGGTGGGCAATGGAGAGACGGGGAACTCCCAGCTACCTGGTGACGGAATTAAATATCACACAGCCAGATGGCGGACAACAGTCACTCGTGTTGTCTTGATGTCAGCAGCTAGTGAAATATGATCATGTGCATAATGGTCACTTAAAACATTCTCATCATAACAGTTCCAATTCATGTCTTTACTCTCCCACAGGCCCATGAAGTCTCCCACAGACAGTCCAGGCAGAGGAGGAAGAAGACTCCTCAGAGGAGGTCGCGGACTCAGAGGGTGCACCATCACAGAACCTGTGCACACCAAGCACCAGCGCAGATACACACATGTCGGTGGGACCAGTAAGTCAGATAGTAATGTTGACACCAGGTGTCTCACACATCACATGTGAGCAAGAGCAGATGGTACAGGCATGGACAGCAGTGGAGAGTCCTTGTTGGAGGGCGCAGGACGCTCTAAGCTCTTCTCAGCTGGACAAAGATGCTGAACCTCGCAGGGCTGTCGACAAAGAGGATGATTATGGAGGAGCAACAAAAAAATGCGTGAAGCTATGGCAGATGTGCTCGCTTGCAGAGAGAATGGAGGAGTCCATCTCCAGCATGACTGGCATGATGCTGCAGGCTATGGCTATGATGTGTTCATCCATGGAAAGGGTAGCCATCTGCATGGTGCATCAAATGCGGCATTCAAACGAGTGCATGCTTTCTCTCACCAATAGCTTGCACACTCTGAATGCCACCTTAACTAGGATGGATAGAAACATCGCCCCAGTGATGTGCAGCAAGGTGCTCTCCAACCCCTTGCTAGCAGGGAAATGTAGGTGGGCCATGAGAGGGATGATGGTGTAAAGGGACATGGAAGTGGGGGCTCTTCTCAAAGCGCTCCCACTTCTCCCCCGTTGCCTCCCTTCAGTCAGAGCCCCACAGGCTGTCTCGTGACCCAATGGCCAAGTCTGCCCCTGCACAGGTGCAGGTCAAACAGTCTTCAGCAGGGCCCTCATGGGCTCCAAAACACAGAGGATGTCGGCAAAAAGCATCTCAGCAATCAGAGTAGGGAAGTGAGCAGCCTGCCTCTACCTCTGCTGAAGCCATAGGGGTTGCACAATGTAGAAGTGGTAGGAAGAGGAAGATGAAAGAATTCAAGATGCACAGGGTATGCACATGGGTGTGTCAGGCAATGTTTCACCATTAAGTTTAAGTTATTTTATTAAAATTATTTCTTTGCACCACTTTCCCGTCTTGCCCATTTTTGCCTGCTGCCTGTTTCAGTTGTAGTCAATGGTAAGACATGACTTAACTCTGAATAATGGGTGTGTGTGACAGGAATGGTTTGGTCATTTTAGGACTGCTTTGTGGTGGTGGTGAAGTTGGTTCAGCATCTGGTTGCCAGATGGGCGCACTAGTGCAACCTAACTAAATTGTGCCATTATGAGGCCATTCCGGGCATCAATGTGCACCGCTGCTGGTGTCCACATGAAGTTCCTCTTCCTCCTCCAAAGAGGCTGTGCGCTCTGCGTCTTGCTGCTCCAGAAGCTCCAATTCGCACTGAAGCATTATGGTATGCAGAGCGCAGCATACCACGATCATTCTGGAGACCCTGGCTGGTGCGATTGAAGGGCTCCTCCAGATCTGTCCAGGCATCTGAAGCCCATCTTCAGCATCCCAATTGCTTGCTCTATTACACATCTCGTTGTCATTTGGCTTTGATTTTTTTTATTCGTTCTTGGGATGTGGCCGTCGCTGGCAAGGCCAGCATTTTATTGCCCATTCCTAATTGCCCTTGAGAAGGTGCTGGTGAGCCGCCTTCTTGAACCGTAGAGGGTAGTTAAGAGTTAAGAGGTTGCTGTGGGTCTGGAGTCACATATAGGCCAGACCAGGTAAGGATGGCAAATTTCCTTCCTAAAGGACATTAGTGAACCAGTTGGGTTTTTATGACAATCTGGTAGTTTCACGGTCACCATTACTGATGCTAGCTTTTTTTTAAATTCCAGATTTATTTAATTTTTAAATTCCAGATTTATTTAATTAACTGAATTTAAATTCCCCAGCTGCCGTGGTGGGATTTGGACTCATGTCCCCGGATCATTAGTCCAGGTCTCTGGATTACTAGTCCAGTAACATAACCACTATGCTACCGTACCCCTTGTACCGCTCTTTGGCCTCATTGCTTGGCCTCCTCAAGGTTGTCATCAGTCACGTCTTCAGTGGATACCCCTTGTCTCCAAACAGCCAGCCGGTAAGTCTGGTCGGAGGTGTGAAGAGCTGAGGGAGGGTGGACTGACACAAAATGAATGAATCATGACAGCTCCCATGGAATCTGGCACACACATGCATGATGATCTTTTTGTCGTTGCCGACAAGCTGCACATTGATGGAGTGGAAGCCTTTACGGTTCACAAACACTCCTGGGTGATCTGGGGGCCTTGATGGTCACATGTGTGTAGTCAATGACGCCCTGCACCTGTGGGAAGCCAGCCAGAGGCGCAAATCTGAGCGCCCGCTCATTCTGACTGGCTTCATCAGTGGCAAAGTGTACCTAACTGCCTGCCCTGGTAAACATGGCATCGGTCACCTGGGTGATGCATTTGTGTGCAGCTGACTGCGAGCTCCTGCAAATGTCTCCTGCAGATCCCTGGAAGGAGCCTGAGGCGAAGAAGTTGAGGGCGGTGGTGACTTTGACAGCCACTGGTAACGCATGTCCACCAGGTCCACGCGGCAGCAGGTCTTCTTTCAGCAGGCCACAAATGTCTGCCACGACCTGGCGCGATAGCCTGAGCCTCTTGAGGCGCGGATGTTCAGTCATGTCCAGGAAGCTGATCCTCTGCCTATATATCCTGTGTTGGGGGCATCACCTCCTGCAAAGTGCACCCCGTGCTCATCCCCTCTCTCCTGTGGAGCAGCAGGTCGGTGTGGAGAAGGCTGCTGCTGCTCCTGCTGGTGTTTTTGCTGCTGGTGCTCATGTTGGTCCTCATCTGAGATCCAAGGTGAAACAGCATTTGCGTAACCCACGCTAATCTGATATATAACAGATGTAAAGTGGAGATCAGAGGAACAATCCTCCAGTGTAGTGAGAGTGACTTCCAGTGTAGTGAGAGTGACCTCCAAAGTTGTAGAAATCACCTGCAAACTCCTGAAAGCAAACTCTCAGAACAAGTGGTGTCAGTAAGAGCCTTTCCCTTAGGCAAGGAAGCAGGTGTGAGATCTGAGTATTTATGGGATTTTTTGACTGTCATTTTTTCAGCTCCCTCAATTGCTGTTATGCTCTCACCTTGCTTTCAGTGGTGATGTTCAGCAAGCCCAGGAATTCCATGGCCACCCAGTAAAAGTTCAAAGCACAGGTAAAAAAGGCTCTTAACAGCCTCTTAACTGGCTCATATAATTGGTATAAATAGGTAACCTGCCTCTCCCAAGGGGGTCTCTCGCTCGTAGCCTAACCAGCTCGAGTTAAATGTGGAAGCTGGCGGGTTGAGTCCGGCTTCCTGTCACGTTGTCAATTTCAGTACTTTTAACTACCCACCCATTCCCAAAACCCACTCCTCTTTAATGTTAAAATTCAAACCGATTCTCTCTCTCACTCTCTGATTCTCCCTCTCAATCCAATCCAGTCCAATCATCAGGTTCCAAGTAGGTCAAAGAGCTGAGTGATAATTGGGCCAAGGCAGGGGAATAGGAAGCAGGAGATAGATGGGAGAAGTGGGGAGACAGATGAGAGAGGGAGAGGAAAAAGGTAAGGGGAGAAGGAAGAGGAGAGGAGGGAGATGGAGAGAGGGACAGAAGGAGAGGGGAGAGGAGGGAATAATGGGGAAGGCAAACGTGACAGGAGAGGTAGTCTAGGAACATAGATTAGGCCATTAAGCCCCTCAAATCTGTTCCATTATTCAGTTAGATCATGACTGATCTGCACTTCAACTGCATTTATCCGGCTTTGATCCATATTCCTTGATGCCTTACCTAATAAAAATCTGTTGATAGTCCTGAAAAATTTCAATTGACCCAACATCCACAGCCTTTTGGGGGCAACGTATTCCAGATTTCCGCTACCCTTTGTATGAAAAAGTGCTTCCTGATTTCACTCCTGAATGACCTAACTCTAATTTTAAGATCACGCTCCCTTGTTCTGGATTCCCCCATCAGAGGAAATAACTTCTCTGTATCTACCCTATTGAATCATTTCATCATTTTAAACACCTCAATCAGATTACCTCTCAACTTTCTAAACTCAAGGGAATATAAACCAACTCTCAACTTTCTAAACGCAAGGGAATGCAACCTGTCCTCGTAATTTAACTCTTTAAGCCCGGTTATTACTCTGGTGAATCTGTGCTGTACTCCTTCCAAGGCCACTACATCGCTCCTGAGGTGTGATGCCCAAAACTAAATGCATTACTCCAGATGGAGTCTGATCAAGGCTTTGTACAACTAAAGCCTGTAGTTTTCTGGTTTCCCCATCTTTTCTTAAATAATGGAGTGACATTTGCAATTTTCCTATCCAAAGGCACATTTCCCAAATCTAGAGAGGTTTAGGAAATTATGAACAACTTCCTAACCTTCTTTTAATACCCTAGGGTGGAAACTATCATGTCCTGGAGATTGATTTAGCTTAAGTCCCATTATTTTCTCCATTACTAATTATTTTACTTATAATAAATCCAATAAGCATGATAGGGATGAGAGGAGGGAAAGGATAGGAGGAGAATGGGGAATAGAGGGAGAAGAGATGGGGAAAGGGGAGACCAAGGGTGCAGAAGATAGAAATGAGGAAAGAGGAGGAATGAGGGGAGAGGAGGAGGGAGGAGAAGGAAAATGTGGGGAAATGGGAAGAGGGGAAAGAGTGGGAGATGAAGCACGGGGGGAGGGGAAGAAGAGAGGAGGTGATAAGGGGAAAAGACAGAGTGTAGAAGGATAGGGGAAGGAAAAGGAGGAGGGAGAGATGGGAGAGAAGTGGAGGGAGAGTGTTGGGGAGAGTGGGAAGGAGGAGGGAACGGTAAGGGAGTGAGAGAGGGACTGGGAAGGGAGAGGAAAAAGCGAAAGGAAGGTTGATGGAGAGAAAGAGGAATGAATGGGGATAATAGAGAGGGCGAGATGAGGCAGGACTACAGGTTGGAGAGGGAGAGATGTGGGGCAGGGATAGGAGAAGAGAGAGGTGACAGGAGGGGAAGAGGGGAGGAGGGAGATGGAGAGAGGGAGGGAAGGAGAGGGGAGAGGAGGGAATAATGGGGAAGGCAAATGTGACAGGAGAGGTGGTCTAGGAACATAGTGGGTAGAGTGGGCGGGAGGAGTAGAAAAGTGGAGGAGGGAAAAGGTAGGAAGTTTTGTAGGAGGGGTCAGGGAGCTGGGGGAAGGGTAGGGGAGATATGGATGGTGAGGGTGAAGGGGGTAAGATGGCGAAGGAGAGGAGGGGAGGTGATGGGGTGTAAGGGAGGTGAAGGAAGAGAACTGGAGAAGAGGGGAAAGCTGGAAATGGAGAGAATGAAGGGGCTGAGGGACCTGTGGGTAGAGGGACAGATGGGAAGGGGGGGGCGGAGGAAATGGGGAGATGGGATTAGAGTAGAGAGAGGAGGGGTAGGAGAGAGGAGGATGATATGGGGTAGGTGGAGGAGGAGGAGAGGAGAAGAAAGGGGGAATAGAAATTGGGTGGGTGGGAAAAACATGGAGTGGGGGAATGGGGTCTGGGGAAAGGGGTCTGAGAGAGGAAACGGCTGTCATTGGGAGAGGGAGACACAAGGCATTGCTCACCTCACGTCATGGGCTTTAAGAATGTACTGCTGGTGAATGTCACCTATTGGACAGATGGAAAATATCCCAAACAGGCTGGGGGGACGTTCCCTTGTTTGGAAGATAAACCAGCAGGGCGAGCGGGTGAAGTCAGTTTCTCAAATCTTCAAATCAGCTACCTTCCTTCTCCAGTTGTCTAGAATGAGGATTAAAATGGCAGGTCCCAAGTGTGCAAGGACACTGCACTGGAGGCTTAACTGTGATATTAAATCTTCATAGTTGAAGCAAGATCCTCATTTAACTAATTTAACTTTTCTTTTTATGTTTACGATTAAAACAATTTCAAAGCTACCTTGCTGAAAGTGCTGGTGCATTGGAGCAGAACCATTGTGTGGAAGCCCAGGGACGCATGGCATCAGCTGTAGTTCTGGCAAGTATTTCTTAAAAGGATATTACTTTGAAATGACCTATCACAGCACCTACCTGCATAACGGGTACTGCATGGAATTTTGTGACCTGCCTTCCATATTTATTTAATACGTAATAGATAGATGAATGAATGCCTTGTGCCAGTAGGATAATTAACTCCTACGACAGTGGTGCCCACAGTACACTGAGCTGACATCAAACGATAATAAGAGGTCTGCTCCTTTGAATATTATCCCAGCATTCCAGACACACTGGCCTGGATTTTAGCCTGGAGGCATGTTCTGTGCAGTTGGGGCGGGGATTGTTTGGGTTTCCAGAATGTCATGCAGAATTTAACTGCAGAGCCCCTTTAAGTGAGGTTCCCACCCACAAGCAGCCTGGTTGAGAGACTAGAGGCCTTTCTGACAGAGAAGCCTGCTCCACAAGGCCGCAGCCTACGAGAGCAGGTAGGTTTATTGGGGACTGACGGAGATCGCGGAGGCGGGGGGTGGGGGGGGCGAATCCGATGGTGGTGGGGGGGTCCCGATTGTGGGGGTGTGGGGGGTCCGATGGTGGTTGTTGCGGGTGGGGGAGCAGATGATGGTTGGGCATGTCCGATGGTGGTTTGGGAGGGGAGGGGCAGCTGGTGGTTGGGCATGTCTGATGGCTGGGGGGAGCAGACAGATCACATGGGGGTTTACTGGATAGCTTGTTAAGCTGCCGGGTTTCTTGAGGCCTGTGAAACCCGGCCGCCTGTGGTTAAAAATAGAATGACTGCTAAAATGAGTGCAGGCCGCCTCATAATATTTAAATGACCAACCTACTTCTCGCGAACGGATTGGTTGCCCGCCCCTCACCCCGCCTTTGTTAAAACCGGAAGTGAGCTGGTTCGGTCCCTGTTCTAGATTTTTTGCATTTTAATCTCTGAGACGACCACAACTCACCCATTTATTGGAGTTATAAGATTTAGCCACAGTGTGTGATGCATTAGAAGCATGTGGGGATCAAGGGGCAGTGCATCTGTGCCAGCTGCTCATAAAGGATTGCTGGCCATTTTAAAGCAGCGCTGCGACTGAGGGCAGTAATGGCTGCAGTTGGGCCAGTGACAGAACAATGCCATTCCAATTTGTAGCTTTGGAGATGCTGCTTCTGAAGATGTTGGCTTAAAGCATGATCCCTTTTGGTTGTGAAAGGTATCCTACTGTGAAGAGCAGTGAGAGAGTATTATGGATGGAAGTGGCAGAAAGGGTCAATGCCGTTTTACCTGTCCACAGATCACGGAAGCAGGTTTTGTTCCTGGGAGTCTCGATGGCATAAGCAGCCATAGCTTGGGTGGATAGTGATGTGCCTCAATAATCCCGAGACTCGATGTTAGCGAAACAAAACAAGGCTTTTATTAACTTAGAAGATAACACGCAGTGGAGAGAGGTATCTTCCCTGGAGGTCTGCAGTACTGGCTGTGAGGCCAGACTGAGCTGGCTTGCATAGAGGCCAGGTATGGGCGGAGCCCTACACACAACACATTCCATACATTCCAATACACAATACAATGGTGAGGTGAAGCCTGAAACCAACCACAGTCACAGGCAATACAATGGTAAGGGGGAACCTGAAACCAACCACAGTCACAGGCAGTGATGAATGGAATATTTCATCACATTCACCCCTTCTATAGATTTAGTCTGTTCGGGGGTTTGGTAGTCCTCTGCGACCGACGTGGCTGTTGTGGTGTCGCGGGTGTCGGCTGGGTGTCCCCGGTGGCCTCCTGGGTCTCTGCCGGGGGTGCCGCCAGGGTTGTTGAAGGGGTAGTTGGTGGGGGTGCCGTTGGTCGATGTTCTTCCGGGGGTGATGAAAGAGTAGTGGGTGGGTAAGAGTTGCTGTGGTCGTTGTTGCTGCTATTGCCGTGGTTGTTGTCGTTACCGGCTGGGGCGACGTCTTTTATTGACACGGTGTCCTCCCTTCCATCGGCGTGCCGGACATACGCGTATTGGGGGTTGGCGTGGAGTAGGTGCACTGGCTCCACGAGAGGGTCCGTCTTATGGCCCCTCACATGCCTTCGCACGAATACCGGACCCGGGGTGGAGAGCCATGACGGCATGGATACGCCTGAGGTGGATTTCCGGGGGAAGCTAAACATTCGTTCATGAGGCGTGGCATTAGTGGCAGTACACAATAGCGACCGTATCGAATGGAGCACATCTGAGAGGACTTCCTGCCAGCGGGAGATAGGGAGGCCCTTGGTCCTTAGAGCTAGGGTGACTGCTTTCCATACTGTCCCGTTCTCTCGCTCCACTTGACCGTTACCCCGGGGGTTGTAGCTGGTGGTACGGCTCGTGGCGATACCCCTGGACAGCATGTACTGGCGTAGCTCTTCACTCATGAAGGACGCCCCCCTATCCGTGTGGATGTAGCTCGGCATACCGAACAGGCAGAACAGGCTGTTGAGGCATTTAATGACCGTGGCGCTGGTCATGTCTGGGCAGGGGAAGGCGAATGGGAACCGGGAGTATTCGTCCACAATGTTCAGGAAGTAAACATTGCGGTCGACGGACGGGAGGGGGCCCTTGAAATCTAAGCTGAGCCGCTCAAAGGGCCGTGTAGCTTTGATTAAGTGGGCTCTATCAGGGTGGTAGAACCGAGGCTTGCACTCAGCGCAAGTGCGGCAGTTCCTGGTCAGAGACCAAACTTCCTCAATCGAGTAGGGTAAGTTGCGGGACTTTATGAAGTGGAACAGCCGCGTGACCCCTGGGTGGCAGAGGTCGTTGTGGAGGGTCTGTAGCCGATCCCCGGTGGCGCTGGCACACATCCCTCGTGAGAGGGCATCTGGGGATTCGTTAAGGGCCCCTGGCCGGTAAATGATGTCATACTCGAAGGTGGAGAGCTCGATCCGCCACCGAAGAATCTTATCATTTTTGATCTTCCCCCTCTGTTTATTATTGAACATAAACGCTACCGACCGCTGGTCGGTAAGTAGGGTGAAGCGTTTGCCGGCTAGGTAGTGGCGCCAGTGGCGCACTGCCTCCACGATGGCTTGGGCCTCCTTTTCCACGGAGGAGTGTCTGATCTCGGGCCCTTGGAGGGTCCTCGAGAAGAAAGCTACGGGCCGCCCCGCCTGGTTGAGGGTGGCTGCCAAGGCAAAGTCAGACGCATCACTTTCCACTTGAAATGGAGTGTTCTCGTCCACTGCCTGTAGCGTGGCCCGCTCAATATCCTGCTTAATGCTTTTGAAGGCGGCGTGGGCCTCAGCAGAGAGTGGAAAAGAGGATGCTTTCAAGAGGGGGCGGGCTTTGTCGGAGTAGTTGGGGACCCATTGGGAATAATAAGAAAATAACCCCAGGCACCTTTTCAGGGCTTTGGGAGTGTTGGGCAGGGGCAGCTCCCGTAGGGGGCGCAATCGGTCGGGGTCTGGTCCGATTTCCCCATTCTCCACCACGCTGCCTAGTATGCAGAGGCGCGTGGTGTTGAAAATGCACTTGTCCTCGTTGTAGGTGAGGTTGAGTTTTTGTGCGGTTTTCAGGAACCTCTCGAGGTTCGAGTCGTGATCCTGCTGGTTGTGACCGCAGATGGTGACGTTGTCGAGGTAGGGGAAGGTTGCCTGCAAGTGGTGGTCATCGACCATGCGATCCATCTCCCTCTGGAAGACCGAGACCCCATTCGTCACCCCAAAGGGGACTCTGAGGAATTGGTAGAGGCGTCCGTTCGCCTCGAAGGCGGTGTACGGGCGGTCCTCTGGTCTGATAGGGAGCTGGAGAACACCCGGTATTGGGTGATTTGGTTCACCATTTCTGATATGCGGGGTAGCGGGTAGGCGTCTAGTTGGGTGTACCTGTTGATCGTTTGGCTATAGTCGATCACCATCCGTTTCTTCTCGCTACCCCTTACCACCACCACTTGGGCGCGCCACGGGCTATTGCTGCATTCAATAATGCGCTCTTTCAGGAGCCTGTCTACCTCGGTTGCGATAAACCGCCTGTTCTCCCAGCTGTACCTCCTGCTTTTGGTCGCTATTGGCCGGCAGTTAGGGGTAAGGTTCGCGAATAGCGAAGGCGGCTTTACCTTCAGGGTAGCCAGGCCGCACACTGTGAGGGGCGGCTGGGACCCACCGTACTTGAGTGTGATGCTTTGGTGGTTGCACTGGAAATCCAGGCCCAAGATCACGCTCGCGCATAGATTCTTCATGATTAATACTTTAAAATTATCGTATACAGTCCCGTTAACGGACAATTGTACCATGCAGTAACCCAGAATGGTCGATGTCTGGGTTTTATCAGCCATAGAGATGGTACCCCGAGTAGGGACCACCTTTAGGGAGAGTTGTCGTGCCAGTTCCGGGTGGATAAAACTCTCCGTGCTTCCACTGTCAATTAAACATTTAACTCCGCACCCGTTTACCTCGATGTCCACCATTGATTTGGATAGCGGGTGGGGCCTGGTCTGGTCCACTGTGACCGATGCCACTGTAGGGCCCTGATCGATACAAGATGGCGTCCGCGCTGTCTGCTCACAAGATGGCGGACCCCACGAGGTCGGGCAAGATGGCGTCCAAGATGGCCGCCCCCACGGCGGTGGCGGGTTTTGGTTTTCCAGCGGGGTTCCCTCTGCACACCTTCCCAAAGTGCCCCTTCTTACCGCACTTAAAGCAGGTGGTGCCTTTCGCCGGGCACAGGTTTCTGGTGTGCTTTGGCTGCCCGCAGAAGTAGCAGTTGGGTCCCCGACGCGTCGCGGCTGTCGTAGGGCTTCTGGGGGGAGAGCGGGGCCCCGACGGTGTCGGGCTGCCGGGCGGGGAAGATGCCTTCCAAGATGGCGGCGCCCTTGGTGCACACGTGGCGGCGTGGACGGCGCGGGCTGAAGAATAGGCGTCCGAGTTTCTCTGGGCCACATCCAGGGATCGCGCGGTGTCCGCAGCCTGTTTCAGGTCCAATCCCGTTTTTTCCAGCAGTCTTTGCCGGATATAAGTGGAGCTGAGGCCTGTGATAAAGGCATCGCGAACAAGCTCGTCGGTGTACACTGCAGCTTTTACATCTCGGCACTTGCAGTCTTTGCCAAGCATTTTCAGGGTGCCTAGGAACTCCTCCACCGATTCCCCAGGTCGCTGTGCGCGAGTGGCGAGCAGATGCCTAGCATACACCTCATTCGTAGGCTGCTGGTAATGCGCCTTTAAAATGTCGCAGGCGGCCAGGTACGTGTCGGCGTCTTGGATGAGGGGGTAAACCCGGTGGCTTACCCAATTCCGCAGAATTCCGAGTTTCATACTCGCAGCGTCCATGTCTTTGACGGCTGCGGAATTGTCCAGGAAGAATTCCATACACATAAACCAGTGTCCGAAGCGTGCTGATGCGTCCGGAGCATGCTGATCCAAATCCAAACGTTCGGGTTTCAGGAGTTGATCCATTGTGTTGAAAAATAAGTTAATAAAATTGATGTGCCTCAATAATCCCGAGACTCGATGTTAGCGAAACAAAACAAGGCTTTTATTAACTTAGAAGATAACACGCAGTGGAGAGAGGTATCTTCCCTGGAGGTCTGCAGTACTGGCTGTGAGGCCAGACTGAGCTGGCTTACATAGAGGCCAGGTATGGGCGGAGCCCTACACACAACACATTCCATACATTCCAATACACAATACAATGGTGAGGAGAAGCCTGAAACCAACCACAGTCACAGGCAATACAATGGTAAGGGGGAACCTGAAACCAACCACAGTCACAGGCAGTGATGAATGGAATATTTCATCACAGATAGCGTTCCTCCCCAAGCAGCCATCCATCCAGTCTTCCTAGCCTTGAAATAATGGCGACACTGGATTTGTGTAAAATTAATGAATCATGGCAATTGTCAGAGATGTAGGCAATTACTTGCATTATTTTGTATCAATTGTCACCAGCTGCACAATCATGAAGTGGAACTTCTTTCTGTTTATGATGGGGGCTACGTTGGGCATTACTGTCTGGTCACTTGCGTACAATTAATAACAACACTTGCTTCAATGTCTCTCAGCATGTTTCTTTCCAAAGCCTTTTAGTGGCAATGTGCACCTGTCCTCTACTCCCACACTCAGTGACAAAGCAGGGTAACCTCTGACCTACCATGAACAATGGATGGGAGATCTGTTACTGTATAATAATTATTAATTTTCAATTAGGTACAATAAATGGCTTGGTACAAGTCCTAATAGTGCAATAACATTACACATTTTACATTACTGCCAACCAATTTCAGAGTTGCACCAATATAACATTTATAGAAAATCAGCCCTGAGAGCATCTCACACAAGCAACTCTCACCACTTCAGCTTCACACTGGATATACTGTAAATTAAAGTTTAAAAAGATTTCAGGCAGTCTGGTGGACTGTGTTTTGCCAACTGTTTTTTATCATTAAAAACATCAACTGGCGAGCAGAGTTTTATACATTCAACAACAACTTGTATTTATATATAGAGTAGTTAACGTAGTAAAATGCCCCAAGGCGCTTCACAGGAGCATTATAAAACAAAATTTGAGACTGAGCCACATGAGGAGATATTAGGGCAGATGACCAAAAGTTTGGTCAAAGAGGTAGGTTTTAAGGAGCGTCTTAAAGGAGGAGAGAGAGAGCTAGAGAGGCGGAGATGTTTAGGGAGGGAATTTCAGAGCTTGAATATGTGTGCACAAAGTGAACCTTTAATTGATTTGAATTTGTTTCTGAGCTGAACGGTATAACTCTGTGCTGTCCACTCTCGGTGCTCTCAAAATTGTACTGGTGTAAAAACAATGGGTGTAGTACATCTGTACCATAAGGCTAATTCAGAGTTGAAAGGATTAAAACATAAATACAAAGGTAGCGATTTTAAAAAAAACACAGATGCTACAAATCTGTATTAAAAACAGAAAATGGTTTTCTAGAAAATACACAGAAACTGATAAATGCATAGCAGTCCAGTCAGCATCTGAGCTGACCATCTAAATACAAAAGTTGACTTTCTAAGCGAATTGCATTCTTTAAAAGGCAACTTACAATTGACTGTAATATGGACTGTTCGAGTATCTGGAAACGATACATCATTGTTTGCGCGGCATTCATAGGCTCCAGCCTGGTCCCGAGTAATGCCAGAAATCTCAAGGTATTCGCCTTCACTGTCAAAATCTTTTGCTGAAATGTAATAACACAATGTTAAAGGATCAAATCTGTATGACTGCATGACTTATAACATGAGATTGACACTTTGTTTTGTGTCTTTGATAGAATCATTTAAAATTACTAGTGTAATGTATTGACCATAGCCAGACAAGTGACTTTTTTAAAATAGAAAAACACGCACTTTTATATGTCTAAGACAAGGTGGGTATAAACATGCTCCATATAACTGTTCCTTGTACATATCTTTTAAACCTTGTGCACATTGACTGGACCGCAACTATTTCTGTAATTGAGTTCAGTGACCCTTCAACAACCAAGATTTACTCCACCTTTAGAATCTTGTACTCATCAGGTAATCTGACAATCAACTAAATGCACTGACAGCAAAAAATAGATTTTCTTTTCCCAGGAGGCTTTGGTCATGTTACCCATGATCTGGATTTGTTTACTTTGCATGTGCACAGAATAGAAAGAATACTAGAAGTTATGTACAATTGTCTTTTTAAGCTTCATAATTAGTGTCCAAGTGTTAATAAATGCATGGAAGTTAAAGATAGTATTAGATCAAAGGAAGAAGCTTATAACATTGCCAAAAAGAGCAGTAAGCCTGAAGATTGGGAGGATTTTAGGATTCAGCAAAGGAGGACCAAGAAATTGATAAAGGATGGGAACACAGAATATCAGAGTAAACTAGCGAGAGACATAAAAACAGACTGTAAAAGCTTCTATCAGTATGTAAAAAGGAAAAGATTAGTGAAAGTAAATGTGGGTCCCTTACAGGCTGAGACAAGAAAAATTATAATGGGGAATAAGGAAATGGCAGAGAAATTAAACAAATACTTTGGCCCGTAATTTCCGATCTCTACGGGTGTGTACGTGCTGTGTACACACCTGTAGGGACCTCGCAAGTGCCGGTTTCAGGCATGCGAAACGCATGAGCTGAAAACCAGCATTTACGATCTGTCAAGAATCCTCTTGACAGATTGGACGCCTGCACTGGAGAAGGGCCTCTGTGGGTGGAGAGTTCCGCTTTCTGCAGAACCTCTGCCCGCTGAAATCCCTTAAAAAGCTTACGCCTGGTAAAAGCAGGCATAAGGCCTGCTTTTACCAGCATGAGTTTAAAAAAGTTTTTAAAAAATTTGTTTCACTCATTTATTATTTAAAAACACTATTAAAAAAGGTAAGTTTATATTTAGCCCCGTAAAAAACGATTTTTTTTTCCAAAAATTAAATTTTTGTTTAAAATATTTAATTTAATGTAATTTTAACTCATTTTAAAAACGTGATTTAAAAAAATGTATTTAATGTTTTGATGTCTTTTTTCAGTGATCACCATTCATACTTTTGACAGGTCTACCACCTGTGCCCCTGGGATACGTGGGCCTCTGCGCGTGCACACCAGGAGAGGCCCAGAAGTGGAAGAGTCCGGACCTCGGGAGCCCTCAGGTAAGGGTGTAGATTTTTTCCCGATAGGAGACATCCGCAGGCAGAAAGCCTCCTATCGGAAATTACGGGCCAATGTGTCTGTCTTCACGGAAGAACACACAAAAAACTTCCTGGAAATAGTGGAGAACCAAGCCTCTTGCAAGAATACGGAACTGAAAGAAATTAGTATCAGTAAACAAATAGTACTGTACTGGAGACATTAATGGGACTGAAAGCCGATAAATCCCCTGGAACTGATGGCCTACATCCTAGGGTTTTGAAAGAGGTGGCTATAGAGATAGTGGATGCATTGGTTGTCATTTTCCAAAATTCCATAGATTCCGCAACGGTTCGCACGGATTGGAAGGTAGCAAATGTAACCCCACTATTTAAGAAAGGAGGGAGAGAGAAAACAGGGAACTACAGACCAGTTAGCCTGACATCAGTGGTAGGGTAAATGCTAGAATCTATTATTAAGGATGGGGTAACAGAGCACTTAGAAAACAATACAGTAATAGGATTGGGCAGAGTCAACATGGATTTATGAAAGGGAAATCGTGTTTGACAAATCTGTTAGAGTTTTTTGAGGTTGTAACTAACAGCATAGATAAAGGGGAATCAGTAGATGTGGTGTATTTGGATTTTCAGAAGGCATTCGATAAGGTGCCACACAAGAGGTTATTAAACAAAACTAGGGCTCATGGGATTGGGGGTAATATACTAGCATGGATTGAGGATTGGTTAATGGACAGAAAACAGAGAGTAGGAATAAACAGGTCATTTTCGGGTTGGGAGGCTGTAACTAGTGGGGTACTGCAAGGATCAGTGCTTGGGCCTCAGCTATTCACAATCTACATCAATGATTTGGATGAGGGGACCAAATATATCCAAGTTTGCTGATGATATAAAGCTGGGTGGGAATGTAAGTTGTGAGGAGGATGCAAGGAGGCTTCAAGGGGATATAGACAGGCTAAGTGAGTGGGCAAGAACATGGCAAATGGAATGTAATGTGGAGAAATGTGAATTGTGAGAAGTCACACAACACCAGGTTATAGTCCAACAGCTTTATTTGAAATCACAAGCTTTCGGAGCGCTGCTCCTTCGTCAGGTGAAGTGAAGAGATGCATATAGGCACAGCATATATAGTCAGAGAACACTGCCCGATGATTACAGGTAATCTTTCTAACTGCCCTTTATCGAACCTCGGCAGAGAGAAAATCACAGCAATCAAAGGTGTGGATGGTGTCCAAACAAGTCAGTCAGGAAAACATCAAAGAACAATGAGGTGGGGTCACAAGGGGTCAAATGTTGCAGATGCTGGGGTCTGTAAGAAAAACAAAAAACAAACAAAAAACAATATATTTTTTTGCTGGAAATCACAGCAGGTCCGGCCGCATCTGTGTAGAGAGAACAAGGCAACGACGACTCGAGTCTGGATGACTCTACGTCAGGTGGGGTTACATGTAGCGTGACATGAACCGGGATCTTGGGTTCATGTCACGCTACATGTAACCCCACCTGACGTAGAGTCATCCAGACTCGAGTTGTCATTGGCTTGTTCTCTCTACACAGATGCGGCCGGACCTGCTGTGATTTCCAGCAAAAAAAATATTGTTTTTTGTTTGTTTTTTGTTTTTCATACAGACCCCAGCATCTGCAACATTTGACCTCTTGTGACCCCACCTCATTGTTCTTTGATGTAATGTTTTCCTGACTGACCTGTTTGGACACCATCCACACCTTTGATTGCTGTGATTATCTCTCTGCCGAGGTGCGATAAAGGGCAGTTAGAAAGATTACCTGTAATCATCGGGCAGTGTTCTCTGACTATATATGCTGTGCCTATATGCATCTCTTCACTTCACCTGACGAAGGAGCAGCGCTCCGAAAGCTTGTGATTTCAAATAAAGCTGTTGGACTATAACCTGGTGTTGTGTGACTTCTCACAATTGTCCACCCCAGTCCAACACCGGCATCTCCACATCAGAGAAATGTGAAGTTATCCACTTTGGTAGGAAAAATAGAAAAGCAGAGTATTTTTTAAATGGTGAGAGATTGGGAAATGTTGGTGTTCAGAGGGACCTGGGTGCCCTTGTACAGGAAACTTTGAGTTATCCGGAGGCAAACCATCCGGCAAGCTCGAGCCACCGGCAAAAATTGGGAGCCGTTTTTATTCTTTTCGTTTCTTTTCTTTGCTTTTTTTTCCCCAGTCAAGCACTGCAAGGTCTGTAGCTATAGCAACAGCTTCAGCTACAGACGCTTGCAGCTGCAGCCGAGTGTTTAGAAGCTGTTGCTAAGCAACAGTGTTTGTTGTCAGATGAAATCTCCGTATCTTTCAACATTAACTCTGGAGTGTCCGGCAGTTTTGAGGGAACGGCAGCAGCTCGGTCCAGTTGGTGCCGGATAGCTCAAAGTTTCCTGTACATGAATCACTGAAAGTTAACGCGGGTACAGCAAGCAATTAGGAAAGCAAATGGTATGTTGGCCTTTATTACAAGACGAATTGAGTATAAGAATAAAGACGTCTTGCTGTAATTATATAGGGCCCTGGTGAGACCACCCCTGGAGTTTTGTGTACAGTTTTGGTCTCCTTACCTAAGGAAGGATATACTTGCCATAGAGGGAGTGCAACAAAGGTTCACCAGACTGATTCCTGGGATGGGGGGATTGTCCTATGAGGAGAGGTTGAGTAGACTAGGAGTATATTCTCTAGAGTTTAGAAGAATGAGAGGTGATCACATTGAAACATACCAAGTTCTTACAGGGCTTGACAGGGTAGATGCAGGGAGGATGTTTCCCCTGGCTGGAGAGTCTAGAACCAGGGGTCACAGTCTCAGAATAAGTGATCAGCCAGTTAGGACTGAGATGAGGAGAAATGTCTTCACTCAGAGTGTGATGAATCTTTGGAATACTCTATCCCAGAGGGCTGTGGAGGCTCAGTCGTTGAGTATATTCAAGACAGAGATCGATAGATTTTTGAACATTAAGGGAATCAAGGGATATGGGGATAGTGCGCGAAAGTGGAGATGAGGTAGAAGATCAGCCATGATCTTATTGAATGGCAGAGCAGGCTAGAGGGGCCAAATGGCCTACTCCTGCTCCTTGAACATAACTATACAATTCAGGAAGTTCCAAGTTTCAATCACTGGTCTGTGCTGAGTTATCTGATCTCAGCCGGGGTTACAGGAGGGGTAACTAATGTGTTAGCCATGGTTCCTGCTCCAACTGCACAAGCAACTGCTGCTGGAAAGCTACATGTATAATGGCATTTGATGATGGCTGTCAATTATTTTACACTGTTCTATATAAGTACAAGTGCCAATGTTCTTGCATTGCTATCATGGCTAGATAAGGAGGTTGCAGATATCAATAATATTTGCCTTTACTCATTGGATAGGGATGTCAGAATTAGAGGGTGTGCATATAAAATCCTTAGGCAAAGAGTCAGCTTAGATGCCAGAAAATATTTATTCTTGCAGTCATCACCTTCTGGAACAAACTAGCAAAATATACAGTGGGTTCACTGCAGTCCCTTAATAGGAAACTAGACACCATATTAAGTGAAGAGGATGCTTCCAGTTATAGAAGTTCGCCTGGAATTTCTGCGGAGTTTCTGCCAAGCTCCTGCTGCAACATCGATGGAAGATAGGCAAAAATATCATAAACAGTTGTTTATGTTGTTTCTTTAGGGTTTCCACCAAAGTTCCACTACGGTTACAGTAGGAGATTGGGAGAACCTCCATAGAAAATCAAAGTCATTGGGCTGGATTTTGATACTGGAGGCGTGTAGGAGGTGGGACTACAACTTTCGGGGTTGTAGTCCCGCCTCCATCGAGTTGTCGCCAACCCACTCGATTTTCACTTGACTGACCTTGTTGCAGGCCAATTAAGGGCCACCCGGCAACAGGTGACGTCACAGATTGACATTTCATCTGTCAAGAGCTTTTGACAGATGAAATATCAGCGTTTCACAGCTCTTTGAAGCTGTCAAACACTGACAATCTGTACTCCAAGTTAATTCCTTCCTCTCAGGCTGATTTAGAGATCTCTCCAGAACAGAAAGCTGAATGCTGCAACTTTTGACAGCTCGCAGCCATTCTGCTTTCTGTGCCGGTGAGATGAGGGACTCCTGAGACCTGAAGGAAGGAAGGCTGTAAAGGTAAGTAAAACTTCTTTAAACACTTTAAACACACCAAACACACTTACCTCTGCACTCATGCACCCATCACTCACCTGAACACCGGACATCTCGAACCCTCCAAGCCCTTCAGCCCGACGGTCCGCCTCGCTAACTTGGAGTGGTTTGGAGCCGTCAGGAATCCCACACTTCAGGAATAAAAATAGGGATTAGGCTAAAAACTGCCTGTTAACTACCTGTTAACAGGCAGTTAATTGGCACTAATCCCCTTCCCATCTCGGGGAGGCGGATCCCAGCACAAGTCGGGTATCCGCCTCCTTTGAAACTGGCATGGAGGCGGGTTGGGCGCGGGATGGGTTCGTGCCCCCCAATTTCGCAATTTCAACCCCCCGCACGCCTCCAATCCCGCCTCCCCGGCCCAATGAAAATCCTGCCTGACGTAATAAAACTCACTATGCACTTGGTTTGAGCATAAAGCAAGGCTTTAATCAACTTGTTTCAGAACATGGAAGTCTAGTTGTATCCACTAGCTCCCTTGTCTTTACAAAATGTCCCTGGCAAGCTGGGGCCAACGCCCGAGTATTTATACTCCTTGGACGGCGCCACCAGCTGGCCGACCAGTGTTATTTCATAGGTAGTTTCTCGATGATGAGATTTATGACATTCTTCCTGCCGAAAAGATTTGGAAATCTGACGACTTCCTCTTAATTGATTAGGCGGACCACGAATAGCCACAGTCTTTTAGATTTTTGTTTACGGCCAGAAGGTACGTCTTGGTCCCTGGGCCGCTTGATCCGTGCCGGTGGATCGACAGGGCCCGTGTTGCTCTGATCAACCCGAGCGAGGCTGGGGAGATCGTGACTCCGGGTGCGGTTCCCCACAGGTGCAGAACTGGCTTCGTCACGTTGGTTAGCCGGAGATTGACCGGCGTCCTGGCCCGGGGTGGATATCCCACAGGGAGCGCTCGGCTCCCCGAGCGGATCCGGCGGGGTAGTCGGCAGATCCCTCGATGTCCCAGGTAGGGCGTCATCCTCGGGGGGGTGCAGAGAGTCGGCCTCATCCCCGCGGGTCCCTCCATCAGTCGGGTCCATGGAACCGGCCGGACAGGGAGCCAGGTCCCGGAGCGAGACGGTGGACTCCCGGCCATCCGGGTACCGCCCGTGGGTGTACGTGGGGTTGACATCTGTAAGTTCTACCTCGTCAACTAGAGGATCGGTTTTTGACGATCGGACGAATCTTCGGAGCAGCACAGGTCCAGGAGCTGCCAACCATGACGGTAGAGACGTCCCATGGGTGGAGCGACGCTGGAAGCTGAAGAATCGCTCATGAGGTGTGACATTGGTAGAAGTAGAAAGGAGAGACCTGCTGGAATGCAACGCGTCAGGGAGCATAGTTTCCCACTGCTGGTCTGGTAGATTGCGTGACCTCAGTGCAAGACGAACAGCGTTCCAAATGATAGCGCTGTATCTCTCAACCTGTCCGTTACCGATGGGATGGTACGGTGTCGTTTTACTTGTGGCGATTCCCTGTTGGGAGAGATAACTTTTGAGTTCGCTTGACATAAAGGAGAGACCCCGATCAGAGTGGATGAAATTGGCCGTACCGCAAAGGGAAAAGACTTGATCAAGGCATTTGGTCACAGTGGAAGTAAGCATATTGGGACAGGGGAAAGCAAAGGGAAAGCTTGAATATTCGTCCACCATAGTCAGTAAGTAGGTGTTCCGTGTTGAGGAAGGCAATGGCCCTTTAAAGTCAATGCTGAGTCGCTGCATAGGCTGCATAGCGTGTATGAGCGAGCCATCCGATGGACAGAAAAATTGCGGTTTTAACTCCGCACAAATTTTACAGGAGGAGCACGTTCTTTTCACAACTTCTGTAGAAAATGGGAGATTTTTAGATCGCACAAAGTGCAGCATACGGGTAAAGCCAGGATGGCATAAGTCAGTATGAAGATCCGCCAGAGTCGAAGTTGAAAGAAGAGCAGAATACCCGCGTGAGGGTATCCGGGGCCACATTCTCTTTGCCGGGTCGATAATGTATGGTGTATCCAAAGGCAGCCAATTCCATCCTCCAGAGTTGTATTTTGTTGTTCTTGACCTTAATGCGTTTCCGGTTATCCAGCATAAAGGCCACGGAGCGCTGATTGGTTATAAGTGTGAAATGGCGACGAGCGAGAAAATGACTCCATTTACGTACCGCTTCGATGATGGCCGTAGCCTCCTTCTCGACAGGAGGATAATGGAGCTCGCTACCCTGCAAAGTTCTGGACAGAAATGCAACGGGTCGACCACCTTGATTCAAGGTAGCAGAGATCGCCACATCCGATGCATCGCACTCGACCACGAAAGGAAGACTTTCATCAATGGAACGAAGCGTGGCTTTTTCCAGTTGTCGCTTAAGGAGGTTGAAAGCTGAAATAGCTGTTGCCTCCAATGGAAATGACTTTGCATGAAGCAGGGGCTGGATCTTGTCGGAGAAGTGGGGTATCCATTTCGCATAATAGGCGAACATGCCGAGTACCCGACGAAGAGAGCCGAGATTCGTAGGGGGAGGGAGCTCCTGAAGTGGACGAAGTCGCTCCGGATCCGGTTTGATGACACCGTTGCTCACCCAGTAGCCAAGGATGTTGACTGATGGTACTGATTTCACAGATTTGGACTCATTTAAGGTTAAGTTGCGACGACGGAGAACGTCAAAAAATTTCTGGAGATTGGCATCATGCTCCTTCTGGTTATGACCAGCAATGGTGATATTATCCAGATATGGAAAAGTGTCCGTTAAGTTCTCCTGTTTGACTAGGCTATCCATTGCCCGTTGAAAGACGGCCACCCCATTGGTGACCCCAAATGCAAGGCGACAAAACTGGTAAAGCCGACCATTGGCCTCAAAGGCCGTATACTTTTTGTCAGAGTCCTTTAACGGTACTTGATGATATGCGCTCTTTAAATCAAAAGTTGAAAATACCTTGTAGTTGGCAAGGTTATTGACCATGTCATCGATGTGTGGTAGTGGGTAGGCATCCAGGTCGGTATACTGGTTAATAGTTTGCGAGTAATCGATGCAAAGACATTTCTTGTGTTGCTTCAGAGGATTTTTAACAATGATGACTTGAGCCCGCCAGGAAGATGAACATAGCTCAATGATACCATCAGCTAGAAGGCGAGAGATTTCTGCCTCGATAAAGGCTCGATCATCTCGGCTGAAACGTCGTGATTTAGTGACTATGGGCTTACATCGGGGGGAAAGATTGGCAAACAATGAGGGCTCTTCGAGCGAAGCCGGCGAAAGCGCACAAAATGGTACTTTGGAAATAGTAAGCTCCAGCTTTGACCCTCCAAACTCGAAAGTGAGTCTTTTGTGTTGTTTCTGGGAATCCTGTCCCAGGAGCACATCACTGCATAGGTTCTTGAGCACCCCGAGCCGGGTGGAGAAATAAGTGCAGCATTGAGAATAAGATCGACAAGACAAAAGCCGGAAGAATTGGTGGTCAGTGTCGTCAGAGCCATTGCAGTTTCCCTTTCCGAGGGGTAACTACGCAGTTTTAACTTACTGACAGCCCGCTCACTAATGAAGCTGTCAGAGCTGCATGAGTCGATTAGTGCACTCAAAATGTGTCCATTTATCGAAACCTTTGTGGCTGCATGGAACAAACTTTGGGGAAAAACAGCTGTGATAGGAGGAGGGGCAGTTTTACCCTTAACAGCTGTAACCTTAGTAGTGGTTCTTGGGGGAGGAGCAGTTTTATAGATTGCAGCTGTAACCTTAGTAGTGGCTCTTGGGGAAGGAGCAGTTTTATAGATAGTAGCTGCAAAACTAAGGAGCTCTCGACCGGTATACCTTACAAAAGTGGCCTTTCTTACTAACAGCGGCTCTTGACTGGCATACCTTAGAAAAGTGACCTTTCTTGCTGCAATGATTGCAGGTCACGTTACGAGCAGGACAAAATTTCCTATAATGGAACGCTCCTCCACAGAAGAAACACTTCCTTCCGGATTGCCGAGATGCCGCTAGGGCGGGGTCATCATCAGTGTAGGTTTCTAGGGTAGGGTTGTCATCAGCCGGGTTAGAGTCGTCATCCGTGAGGGCTTCCGCCCGAGGCCTATTGAAAGAGTCACTAAAAGAGATAGCAGCAGCCCGTGCACGTGGTGAAAGATGGGTGTCTGCATTCCTCTTTGCTAAGTCCAGAGAACATGCCTGGTCATAGGCAGCCTGTAACTTGAGGATTTTATTCTCCAAAAGACGCTGACATATGAAGGGAGACGCAATCCCGTTAATAAAGGAATCATGAATTAACTCCTCCTGGTACTGCTCAGCTGTAACAGCTTTAAGATTACAATCCTTGCTGAGCCTGCAAAGTTTCTGAAGGAATTCGTCAAGTGATTCCCCGGGTTGTTGTCGAGTTGTGGCCAGTAGATGCCGAGAAAAAATTTCATTTGGGGACTTGACATATAGCTGCTGTAATATTTGGATAGCGGCGTCATAGTCTACACAGTCTTCGATATCATCAAACACATGAGGGGATACGTAATTAGCAAGTATTTCTAATTTATCAGGAACATTTTCACCACACACCCTGAGGAAGTTGCTAAAAGTACGATACCAGTGTTTCCATACCTTAGCAGCTATAAGTGAATTCGGGTCCAGGTCAAGACGGGCGGGGCTGAGTAGTTTCTCTATGATGGATCGATTACTTGTCTGAGTTCCCTTCTACGGTTCGAGTCGTAGCTGGCTGTTCCCGAAATCACCCAAAGCGTGGAGTCGATATTAAGTTGATTAAATTGACGTAATAAACTCACTATGCACTTGGTTTGAGCATAAAGCAAAGCTTTAATCAACTTATTTCAGAACATGGAAGTCTAGTTGTATCCACTAGCTCCCTTGGCCTAGAAATTCGGTGGGCTGCGCCACCAGTTAGCGCCTAAAGAAGGCACTCAGTGGCTTGAGCGCCACTGGCCACTCCTCCCGCGATATTTAGCGGGGCGCTAATGGCGGCGTAAGCCTGTAGCGCTGCGCCGCCACCGATGACGTCATCGGTGTGCGCAGCGCCCCGCTACTGCCCCGATCGCGATATTTGGCCGCACCCGCCTCTGTAACGCCGGTCGCAAATCGCGCCCGGTTCACGGGACCTACCTGTGGCGGTAGTGGCGCAAATTAAGGTGGAGGTGCGGGGCGGCCATTTTTTTCGGTGGCCGCCTGCCAGCACCTCCGTCCCCGGCCTCCTGATCCCGCCCCCCCCCCCGGGCAGTGCCGGCTGTGTCCCGAGAGCCCAGCACTTCTCCTCGGTGCTGGGCTCTTTTGCCGGCACTCGCGATCGGTCATCGCGCTGGTGCAGGCCCCTCCCCCTTAAGAAGGGGAGGAAGGCCTGCAGTACCGCAGTGCGCCGTGCCGCAGCATGTGGCGCTGCGGCACGTTGCGCTGCGGTATTCAGTTTCAGCGCCCCAAGAGGGATGCGGGGCGCCTCGAGCAGCACCCCGCGTCCCTCTTGGGGTGCTCAAACTGAATTTCCGGCGGGCGCAACGGCTCCATTCGCAGTGGTAATTCCGGCGCCCAGGCGAGCTTGGTGCCCCGTTTGGGGCTCCACCGAATTTCTAGGCCCTTGTCTTTACAAAATGTCCCTAGCAAGCTGGGGCCAACGCACGAGTATTTATACTCCTTGGACGGCGCTACCAGCTGGCTGTCCAGTGTTATTTCACAGGTAGTTTCTCGATGATGAGATTTATGACACTGCCCATTAAGTTAGTTGGTTGGGATGATGAATAGTGAGCTATTGTGTCCTCCCTGTAGCATTGCTAGATTGTTTTAGGGTAGCGTTGCCAATAGAAATTGCTGACTAGCCACAAGCTATGGCTTCACCGTTATAGCCACAAGCCCTAATTTTAGTAGAAAACGCCTTACATACACTCACACAATACAGGTAAATGTCCTTCACATGTGTATGTTTACTTAAGAAATAGCTACCACCATTCAGTATCAAACTTTGCAGTCCTCTTCATTCACCAAGGCTTGGAATTCCAGCATGAATTTATCAGACATAGCACATCTTAGTGCAGCTTCTAAGTTTTTGTCCAACAGTTGCAAGCAGTGATTTGACTTCATTAGAGTGATTATTGAGAATGTTGACTCGCACAACAAGATACACCAAACCTGCCCCTGCTCTCCAACAAGACGTGGTTGGATGCTGCTTTTCCTTTGCTATGACATGTCCTGTTGGAGCTGCTCATTATGGCTAGGATTGATTTCTTCTCCTGGCCTAGAGCGGTTATTCCGATTGGTCGAGGTGACCACGATGCCAGTTCTCCTGTCCGTTCTTTATTTACTAATCTAAAATGTAATTAGCTACATCTGGCTATTGGGTAACGTATTGAGCAACCTTGTTTTAGAGGATCAAGGAGGAATTTCCCAGAGTTTTTCTTAAATTGGCCACAGGTTTTTTTCTCTGCTCTTCTCTTCTCCCAGGAGATTGCATGGTTAAGTGATGTATGTTGTTGCATACATCATTTAACCATGCAATCTCCTGTTGGTTAATACGAACTTAGAGTTTTCCTCTCTTTCTCTTTGTATGTTTGTATTTTACATTTCTTTTTACTAGCTCTGGCAAGTTGATATGCAACCTTAGTTTCTCGCCAAAATTATATTTGAAGTAGTCTACATTGATCTTTTCTTTACAAAAAAAGACGGCCCTCAGCAGACATCTCCATGCCAAGAAAGATCAAACTCATCACCTCCTAGGAACAGTCAATGATGGATGTTATTGATTGGAAGACTGCACAGAACCTGGGAGATGCTGAGGTTTGCAGAGATGACCATGCTCCTGGGTCCGTGCAATGATAATTGTATACGTTCAGTGTGTGATTGCTGTCTGTCAGAGGCTTGACGTAAATTCAGAATCGGACCCCATTAGAATTAAACAGGCAAGTTGAGGATGCCAATCAGGTGTACCGATGCAGCTCGCCGGTTGGGGTCTGTTGAATTGCGAATGGCTCTGTTGCCAAGCCAGCCTACAGACAGGTCCTGGGAGGGGGAGGCAAAGCAGAAGATTCCAGCTGGCAGTAGCCCACAGTATTTTGTGAAGCCCGGCTGCACAGAAATTAAATTTTGAAAAAATCACTATAAGGACCACTGGTTAGGATGCTCAAGACCTAGGACAACTAGTCGGAGCTTGCAATGCTCAAGCTCTACCCGTGTGTACACGAATTTCAATCAGGGTCCTACAACCGGTGTTAGGACCTAGTTTGCATATGCAAGGCACTTAACTCCTTTTTCCAGCAGGTGCCCTGTAGACCCAAAAGTCACGGCTTCCAATTTGACAGTTGGTGCACTTTCGGGCAGATTGGTCATGGGAAACTGGGTCCCGAAATTTGTCCCCCGTGACCACAATGTTGCACCCCAAAAAATAGGTGAAACGATATCAAATTTCTCCCACTGAATCTCGGTTGAGGCACCTCCTGTTCTTGCTAACATTCAATTAGATGGTGCTAATGTTGTATTGGGTAGAGTGACTCCTGCCATGATGTCCTGCCTTAGCTGCTCCTGAATTTTCAAAGTAACTACAATTGCTGCCCTTGTTGCAACAGGCATTTTGCACAGTTCACTGAAAGACTCATCCTTTAGACAATATCTCCTGCTCTGCTCATCGTTGGAACTCTGCCAGCTCCCTCTTGTGCTTTGATGCAGGTTTTAATTGGGATAATTAACATGATATGGGAATGAAGTCAATTTTAAGTAAATTTGTATGTTCCATGTTAATTGCTTAACAAGGAAAAAAAATGTATTGTCTGTGTGTTAATGCAGATTGGAAATATTTACTCTCAGGAGCAAGCATGGGTAAAAATTAATGACCACACAATTAATGCCAAATCACAAACATTCTTTTCCTCAATGTTCAACACACAGAGCAAATTACACTCACAGCCTTGGAACATCAAATGAAACTCATCAATAACTTAAGAAGAGCAAATGAACTCTGTTAAATAAATACATGCCGATAAACCAGGTGAACTACATGATGGTAATGATGGCACATTGTCAGCATTCACCGTCATTACCCCTCTGAAGCTGACTGTAACTTCAGGATTTAGCGCATGTGCAGCTAAACACAGAAATCCTGAAGTTGCAGTCAATCATTCATTGCTCTACCACTGGCTGCACTGTGGCCCCCACCCCTCCCCCCTCAAGCCGGTAATCAGTGAAATCAGTGGAACTGCCGAAAACGTAAGCTTTTCTGCGCTAATCACAGAGTCACAGAAACCCCACAGTGCAGATAGAGGCCATTTCGGCCCATCGAGCCTGCACCGACACATATCCCACCCGATCCCTGTAACCCCTACACCAACACATATCCCACCCTATCCCCGTAACCCCATGTATTTAATCCCCCTAACACTAAGGGTCAATTTATCATAGCCAATCAACCTAACCCGCACATCTTTGGACCGTGGGAGGAAACCCGGAGCAAACCCACGCAAACACGGGGAGAATGTGCAAACTCCACACAGACAGTCGCCCGAGGCCGGATTCAAACCCGGGTCCCTGGCGCTGTGAGGCAACAGTGCTAACCACTATGCCACCGTGCTTATGGCTGTTAAACACCCCATTAAATGTTAAGCCTCGTTGGAATAGGTGTAACTGGGGTTTTAACAGCATATTGATTTCTAGACAACTGTTCTGGCCCTGAAAAACCAGTTCTATATTTGTGGCATGTCAAATTTCTCCATTATGATAAAAACTCCTAGATTTAAAAAAAAACTTTGTTCATGATATTTCAGCTTTAACTAAACCCCATGTGTATGTCCCAATTTTTTTTGCTCTCTGTAACATTTTTTAAAGGTGCAGATAATCAGTTCTTTTTATTTCTTGGTTTGCTGTCTGTGAGAATTCTTCAATGCTACTTAGACAGCTTGATGACATCACTGCTGCTCTTCACTGGAGTTCCCTTTTCACAGCACTACAATCAATTTCGCGTTGAAGAAGCTAAAGTTCTTGCCACAGAAAACATGAGATCTCTGTGGGCAATTTTCTTCAAGGTCAGCGGCGATCGCTGTTGCTTTGCCGCTGACCGCAAATTACGGGTCATGGTTTTGTTGTATAATTTTGCTACCTTAAATTACCTTCTCCAACAGTGTAACTAATAGTTAGTTATTTGTATATACTAATTAATCTTTTATTGTATTGTGCACAGTATAGTAATTCTGCAGGAAAAGTTCAGGTAAACTGAGAAATTTACATTTTGTTTCTTTTCTCAAGTTGTATTTTAATGTTTTTATTTATTTGTTCCTTTCTTTCTTATAGTTTCTATTTAATTTTTCTGCTGGCAGATGTACTTTGAATCTAAATGCATTATTTTTATCTTATATTTTTGCCTACCTGTAAATGACTGTTATTTTTCCCCCTGTCGGTCTTTGTTTAGTTTCTGGCTCTGTTGTTAAACGGTGTCATTTGTTTTATAAGTTGTTGTGAGGATTTAGTGTGAGCTTTTAAAGGCACATGTTTGTTGAATATTGTCCAATGAGAAGCGGAGAGCAGTGGGAGGAGAGGTAGGCCAGGCGGGAGTATATGGAGAATCAGCAAGAGGCTTTGAGAAGTGAGAATAGAGAGAGAGGTTGTGAGCAGGGAGGAGGCAGAAATACACCATGGGTGAGTAAATGAAGAGTTACTGAGAGGGTACGGGATGTAGTAAAGAGAGGTGGGTGGTGTAGGCTCTGAGATGTGGCCAAGAAAACATAGTGTTGGCATGATGGTCAGCAGTGTTCAAGTACTCCAGGGATTGGTTAGAAGCTGAGCGAGGTGGCAAAAAAATAGATGGTGAGTTTTTTGTCAGAACAAGCTTAACCAATAGGCAAAGAATTCACGTGTGGAAAGCATATAAAACTGGGCAACACATGAAAATTGAAGCAATATTTCCCTTTCACCAAACTTAGGCAAATGACAGAGAAGAAAATGCCAGCCAGAGCTGGGCATCTTGCCACAGCACTACACAGTATGGGAGGAGTGAATAGCAAGTGTTATCGTTAGACCATGACCCACTGTCAAAGATGTGACAAACCAAAGAAAACTCAAGATTTTAATATATTACTAATCGGTCTCCCATAACATAGCACATGGGGAGTCAGGAACATGTTCTTTTTTCAGGTGAGACTAGTGGACAATTGCATGAGGTCACACAGTCAAAATTCCCCATTTTAAAGTCATATATTTTGTCCTTATTTTTATATTTCCATTATAAATTCCTTTGTCTACATTTATAATGGAAACACCTCATCAGTGCAGCATCTCCACTAATGGGAAGGTGTAATTACAGTGTGACAAGTTTACCAAGGCAGTTCCATTATAAATGTGGACATAAGAAATTATAATTGTGACGTGAAATGCTTCCAAATGAAAGATTTTTAATATAGATAGATTAGCAAAAGTATGCATAAATGAAATGTTTTAGAGTTATATAATAAACGATAGATTTCACAGTGGCATTTATTAATTACTTTAAAACTTTATTTCCTTTTCAACTTACGCCATTAATTTCTGTGGGGTTTCTGTGGATCTACTGATAAGGTTACAACAGATGATCCTCTACCCACCCCCCTGCCCCCCCCCCCGTGGAAAATCTCAGTGTGCACTCTAGATATCAGCCAACACTGTATATAGCAATATATTAGTTTTTCGTATTTATAGCTGTAAACATTTCATGCAGTGCACTGTTCCACAGAATCCTTGAAGCTCTGTGAATTTGAGGGGAAGGGGTTGGGGGACAATATGATGATTTGCACTCCAATGTTTCACATAGATTTTTGGAGAATTCTATTCAAATAATTGGGATGGGGGGGTGGGAGTTAATTTCGTATGTAGGGTGGGTTTAGAGATGGAATCCTGACTGGGTCTCTATCACTGGAAGAGAGGAAAATTGGTCCTGCTGCAGCAGTTCAAAGCTACCCCAACTTAAAGGACAGAAGTACAGCATTTCCATTAGAAGGTGAGAGATGGAGTTAGAGCTCAGGTAACAATTGCAAAAGCAGAAGAAGTAGCAACATTGCAAGGCTCTACGGTGGCCAAAGCCCCAGATCGTCTGAAGCTGCGGTGGTGGTCACATTGGCAGAGATAATGGCAAGAAGACATAGGCTCTTTGCCACCCAGGAAAGGAAGCGCAAGAAAAAAAGCTGCTGGCAGTTTAGAGGAAGTTGGCTCAAGCGGACAATTCCATGTCGAGCACCCATGAATGGCCATTCTGTGTTGTGAATATTTTATGACATGCTGAAATAATGCTAGAAGTATGACTCCCCTCCACAGCATCTTTCCAGCATTTTCTGTTTTTATTTCAGAACTCAGAGGCATGCCTGAACAGGACATCCATCACCTGTGCACCGATGCACCAACGCACTGCTGATTGACTGATGTCATTAATGTCACTAAAACCTACTTGGAAACATCTGGATGTATAAAAAGGTAGCTGTTGTCACCTATACAAGCACTGATGAGGTTGTGCCCCTGGTTGAAAGAGGCTGCAGACCTAAAAGAAAATTCCTTGGTCTGTAGCCCCTGTGGCGTGGATAGCTGCAGGTTGGGTGTTGCTTGTATGCATTATGCCCCATTCGCTCCTCCTCCATGTACTCATCACCCTCCTCCTCAAAGCACAAGAGCAGATCCATCACTTCCCTAAACAGAACACTTTAAATTGCCAGAACAATCCAGCAAATACCTTTCAATGCAGAGATTTTGCAACTTTAAGTATTGCAAGTAACTACAGTACCAGCTAAAACAGTGTTGCAGGATTGCTACCCTATGATCTGATTCGGGGAAAAAAGGATATACGTCATGCAGCCACCTTTATAGTGGCGATGATCTCTATGGGCAGTACATGGGCAGGAGGTCAAGGAAATATCATCCACACGCTCCCCGACTTCACCGTCATGCATCAGTGCGGGCTTTGAGATGGCAGATCGGTAATGTGGGGTTGCAGGGGGGAAATTGAGGTAGCCATTTTTTTAAGGGTGCTGTTTCGATGGAATGCCTCTCCGTGCCACTTAACTTGGCAGACCACCTCTATACCACTTGAAAATGAATGATTTTAGCGAGGAAAAACTAGCCTTGTTGTCAGCTATTACAAATAATGGTTAAAAGTAGAAGAGGAAAGGATATATGTATTTGCGTATAAGGAAGTACATTTTCTTACACCACCCTCTTTTTAAAAATTTATTTTGAGGGTAAGCCCTCTTCAGTTTCTCTCCTATTTTCCTTCCTTGCACCATAACTGGTTATGAGTCAGTTGAGTGACCTGCTGCTGACCTCTGCAAAGTCATTCTGAACCTGCTAGTGTGAGGGCAGTATGAATTTTGACATTCCCTCTAATTTTTCTTCTCACTTCCTTCCCCCATTGGGAAGTGAAGTATGTGGGAGTATTATGGTGCTAACTTCACCTGCCTATCTGGTATAGATCATCATCATATAGTCAGCATCAAACCAGCAACAGTCAGCTGGGAGATGGTGGACCAACTAAACACTGATAAAACTAACTGCTGTTAAGTAAGTATGTTATTCATGATGCAAGAAACCTCCAAATACTTCAGTACATAATTTTCATTTCCAGCACTTCAACCTTTCTTCCAGTTCTCCGGCACAGGAATAGAAAATCACGTGACCACTGGAAATTTTGGAATTTTTGCCAATTATCAAAACCTAAACAAAGTGAGATCTACTTAGTGCTGACCGACTTTTGTCCCATGTGAATCTGTAGAACAGATATTAAAATGCCCTCCAAGTAAAAATACTGCATTGAATCAGAAGACTGTAAATGACCTAATTATGTCTTGTTTGATAATTGCAGCACAAAAGGTTAGAATAAAACCACTGACAGGTACATATGTTCCTAAATCATTACATTACATAACATCATGTTCACTATCTGATCCAGTTATATGGGATTATGGCTCTAATGTAGAAATGCAGGGTGTCAGATTGAATAAAGCATTAGGCAATGACTTCATGTCTCAGTTGGCACTTTGTACCCTATTCAAACATGGAATCAATGTGTTCCCACAGTATAGTTAGCAGATAGTTGACTTTAAAATGTGATTATTTTTAAAGAATACTGCTTTGATAATTAAATAATTTTCTAAAATATTGGTATTGTGTGGGAATTAACATCTGTTAGCTAATCAATGGGATTAACTGATTTTTATTAATTATCTATTAACATTATTATAATTCATACAATGCAATGAATAATCCTGTCACTGTGCTATATGAACCTCTTTTATTAATTATGCAATTGATAACTTGTATTCATCGATATCAAACGAAATCATTTATTAATCTCATTACAGGTGAAAAAAGCCATAAAAAGGCAAATTGTTTTCTTTGTTTAATATATCAGGGCATTGCCTACAAAAGAAATGAGGTGATGATGAATCAGTACAAGATACTGGTTAAGCCACCGTTGGAGTATTGTTTGCAGTGTTGGCCACCTCAGTGGTCATGCAAAAGTGGCTGTTTAGATTTATTAGAATGATACCAGGAATGAGAGAATATAATTATGATGAGAGACTTGTCTGTATTTATTCATAAGAGCACAGAGGGTAAGAGGGTCTAATAGAAGTATGCAAAGTTTTGAAAGGGTTTGAGAGGATAAGTACTGTAGTGAAAGGTCATTTCCACCGTGTGGTGAATCAGTAACAAGGGATAATAAATTTTGGATTAGAACTCGGACATCAAGGGGGAGATTAAAATAACTATTTCACAAAGATTTATTGGAGAGTGGCTGCTCTTGAAGCTGAGACAATCATGGCATCTAAAATGGAATTAGATAAACATTTAAAGAGGAAAAATATTGACGGATAAAGGAAAAAGTAGGGTAATGGGACTAGAGTAGTTAGTTGCAATGTGGAGCTAGCACTGACACAGACATGAGGGCCTGAATGGCCTCCTTCTGTGATATAACCTAGAAATTACTATTGACAATATTAACTTATGAACAGTTAGTGCATTCATATATCATTCCTCTATCTGGACAGCAATATCTACACTTTTAATTCTCTAGGCTTATGATTCTACCATAGGCAATTCTGAACAGCTTCAGGACAGAATAATTCATTTGATTATTTTGTTTTTTTAGAATACATTTTCTTTCCTTTTTTTCATGAAAACACTGACCCTTGCTGGGCTGGGTTCCTCTAGTCCCTCACCTCAGAAGCCAATCTTCATGTGTGAGCCCAGGCAGTAAGGATAGCTGACATTTTAATCATAAAGAGCATCAAAGCTGAAATTTTCACCAATCTTCACAGATGTCTTGTTTCTAGCAACCAGGAGCTGTTTTTCCCTCTCTGCACTCCAACTTCTGTCCCAACTGAGATTAGTTAATTCAGCACACACTTGGGAACATAGGACCAGGAGTAGGGCATTCAGCCCCTTGAGCCTGCATTCAGCTAGATCATAACAGATTTGTACCTCAACTCCATTTACCAGCCTTTGTTCCATACACTGGTCTTCCACACCAAAATAGTGACTTAAAAATAATTCAACAATTCTAAATTCTAAATGACTTGTGCAATATTGGCCCTGAATTTCCGATTGGAGGCTTCCTGCAGGCGGATGCCTCAGATCGAAAAAAAATCTACGAACCTACCTGCTGGTTCCGTAGATCCTGAGGTTTCCGATCCTGGGCCTCTCCTGTTGGAAACGCGCAGAGGCCCACATATCCCAGGAGCGCAGGCGGTTCGCAAGCACCCCTGGGATGATGTGGGCCAGGAGAACCAATCAAAGAAGGGAATCCCCCTTCATACTTTTGACAGTTCTCTACGCACAGAACTGTCAAAAGTATGAATGGGATCATATTTAAAAACACACTAAAACATTAAATAACTTTTTAAACAACATTACATAATTAAAATTACATTTAATTAAATATTTTTTTAATGTAATTCTTTGGGAAAAAAATTTAATGTTTTTACGGGGCTAAAAATAAACTTTCCTTTTTGAAGAGTATTTTTAATTTATAAATGATTATCAAATTTAATTTTTCTATTTTTCAACACTCTTAAGCTGGTAAAAGCAGGCCTTACGCCGTTTTCATTACGCTTTTACCAGGCGTAAGAATTCTGTGGCCTTTTAGCGGGCGGAAGTCGTGCAAAAAGCGCAACTCTCCTCCCGCAGAGGCCCTTCTCCAGGGCAGGTGGATGATCTGTCAAGAGAATTCGTGACAGATCGCAAGTGCCGGTTTTCAGCATGTGTGCTTTGCATGTCTGAAACCGGCACTTGCGAGGCCCCTACGGGTGCGTACACACCTCGTACCCACCCGTGCGGTAGGAAAGAAAGGCCCTTTATATGAATTCAGCATTAGCGGAGCAGGCTCAAGGGGCCAAATGGCCTACTCCTGCTCCTATTTCTTATGTTCTTATTAAACAGGCCCTCTAGAAACCAAAGTTAGGAGACACAGTAAGCTGTGTAGATGGGAGTAGGAAATTACAAAGGGACATAGACAGATTAAGTGAGTGGGCAAAACTGTGGCAGATGGAGTTCAATATGGGGACATGTGAAGACATCCACTTTGATTCTGAGAAAGAAAACTGGAATATTTTCTTAATGGTGAGAGACTATGAGCTGTGGAGGAGCAAAAGGATTCGGGTGTCCATGAAAAACAAATCACTAAAAGCTATTGAACAGGTACAAAAAGCAATCAAAAAGGCAAATGGAATGCTGGCCTTTATCTCAAGAGAGTTGGAATACAAAAGGGAGGAAGGTATGTTTCAGTTGTACTGAGCATTGGTCAGACTCCAGCTGGAGCACTGCGTTCCGCTTTGGGCACCACACCTCAGGAAAGATGTATTGGCCTTTGAAGGAGTATAGCGCTGATTCACCAGAATATTATCAGGGCTTAAAAGATTAAATTACAAGGCCAGGTTGCATAAACTTGACTTGTATTCCTTTGAGTTTAGAAGGTTGCGGGATGATCTAATCAAGGTGTTTCAAATGATTAAATGATTCAATAAGGTAGATACAGAGGGGGTGATTTTTGCTGAATAATTTAGGCGCTAAAGAGCCTCCGAGGTGGCCAAGATGGGGTCTTAAGCTGGAACGGTTTAGCCAGCGTTTAGCGCAAGATGGCATCTTGGTAAAGGAGTTGAAGCCAGCGCCAGGAACGGCTGCCCGGAGGTTCGTTAAACAGCTGATTGCCATTTAAAATGCCAGCCAGCGCTCATTAAAGAGGCTGCATGGCATTTTGGTGGCTAGCGCTTCAACTAACGCACGTTGATGTAGATTTCAGACGCTACTTAAAGGGATACTCATCATTTCATATTCATTGCTGCTGGAGCTGTCAAGAGGACCAGGTACAGCAGCACCAGGAGAGGGACAGGAGGGAGAGGTAAACTCCTTCCCCCCTGCAGGAACAGGACATCCCTCCTCCTCCGGACCTTCTCCACCAGGACCTCCAGTGCTGCAACCGAGAACCTGTGTGCTCTCTTCATCGGTCCCGGAGCCATCCTGCAACATACTGCTGTGTGCCAGTCAGAGCACTCCACACATTCAGTGGAAGTGGGTGAGAGGAACCCACACATACTGCTCCATGAAAATTGCGTCTAATCAGCACTTGAGTGATAAACCTGCAGCTTTCTGGTTTAGCGTCTCCAGCCAAGTTCAAATTATGGTAATCAGCAATTAGGACCAAAATTGTGTGCTAAATCTGGACTTTCAAACATGCTAATCTTATTAGCACAGCATCCATTTAGCACCTGTTTCTGCCTTTTCACCAAAGTAACCCCAGAGAAACTATTTCCTTTGGTGGGGCAATCCAGAACAAGAGGGCATAATCTTATAATTAGAGCTAGGCCATTCAGGAATGAAATCAGGAAGCACTTTCTCACAATGGGTAGTGGAAGTCTGGAACTCCCACCCCCAAAAGGCTGTGGATACTAGGACAATTAGAATTTTCAAAACCGAGATTGATAGTTTATTTTAGGTATGGGTATTAAGCGATATGGAGCAAAGACAGGGAAATGGAGTTAAGATACAGAGCAGCCATGATCTAATTGAATGGCAGAACAGGCTCAAGGGGCTGAATGGCTTACTCCTGTTCCTATGTTCCTATAAATTATGGATTGCTCTACAGAGAGCCAGCAAGGACTCGATGGGCCAAATGGTCTCCTTCTGTACCGTATGACTCTACGGGGGAAAAATTGAGTCGTGTCCCCTTTGGGGCGCTAACTTCGCCGCCCCATAAAAATGAGCACCCCCATGGTCAAAATTCATCGGTAGCCCCCCAAGAGGGAAGCGGGGTGCTACTGGAAGCGGCCCGCCTTCCACTTGGGGCACTGCGAGTGAATATCGCGGTGCTATGTGGCGCTGCGGCACATCACGTCGCGGTACTGCAGGCTTTCCTCTCCTTCTTAAAGGGGAGGGGCCTTGCGCAGCGCGACCCGGGGTCCAGCTGGGCCACCAGGGATCGGAGTGCCGGCAAAAGAGCCCGGCACTCAAGAGAAGTGCTGGGCTCATGGAACGCAGCCACCACTCCACGGGGTGGCGGGGGGGGGCTTCAGAGGAGGCCGGGGACGGCAGAGGGGACAGGTGCTGGCAGGTGACCAGCAACAAAAATGGCCGCCCGGCACCTTCCCTTTAATTAGCGCCGCCACGGCCACAGGTAGGCCCCCCCTGACCCCGTCGGACATAGCGTCTGGCGGTAAGTCGGGGGCACTACCGAAAATCGCGGCCGGGACGCTGCACACAGTGATGATGTCATCGCTGTCGGCGCAGCGCTGCGGGGCACTAACGGTTACCGCCGCTGCTAACCTCCCACTGAATTGGCGGCACCGCACCCGGGCACTAGTTGCTTTGCACCCCGTTAGTGCACTAACAGGAGGCGCAAAACAACCAAATTTTTAGGCCTATGACTCTATGTAGCAGTATGTCTAGGTTTGAGGGGTATCTAAATATCTAAGTATCTAAATATCTAATATAAAAAGGCATTTGTTTTCAAAAAACTAACCATTTTAAACTGTTTAAAAGCAGTTTTCTTGTCTTGGGCTTCAAGAGCACCCACTTAACGGCTGGCTTTTTACCTAACTAGGTGAGCAAACTTGGTGCTAATTGGCTGTTAACTAAACTATTGGTTTTTTTGTTAAGTATTGGCATTTACAGTACAGGAAACTTTGTGCTATCCGGCACCGACGGGACCGAGCTGTTGCCGTTCCCTCAAAACTGCTGGACAAACCAGCGCTAATGTTGAAACATACGGAGATTTTGAGCTCTGTATCTGGCAACAAACCCTGTTGCTTAACAGCTTCTAAACAGTCCAAGCGTCTCTGTAGCTTAGCAACAGCTTCAGCGAGACCTTGCAGAGCTTGACTGTTGAGAAAAAAGCAACGAAAAGAAAAAAAACCTAACGAAACGGCTCCTGATTTTTGCCGATGGCTCGAGCATTCCGGACAGTTAGCCTCCGGATAACACAAAGTTTCCTGCATTGTGTTTCCTAGTATGGTGAACAGAGGCTAAGCATTAAACGTACTTAACAAACTAGGTTTTCCTATGTAAAATTACTTTAAAATTGCTAGTCTGTTTAAAGTGACAGTAGTCCCAGTAAACTGTTGATCACCCCAGCTTTCATGCCTGTCACTGAAAGCATGACAAACTGTGACTGGGGTGCTTCTGAGGAAGGTTTGACATCAGTTAACACTAAGTCTTAGTGGTGCCATCAGGTCTGCTGTTCCATATGCACTAATCTTCTGGCAAAGCAAGGTGCATTCACTCTGTCTGCAACTGCAGCTGTGTGGTACTGTTAGGGAGGGGCACAGAACAACTGCCTGATATTTCTCCATTGGTCTTCCTCTTCCAAACACCTCAGATATGTGCAGGGAGCAAAAAGAAGAACAACGGCACAAAGGCTCAAACCTAATTGCCAGAAGCAAAATAGAAAAATGCTTATGAAATGATTGGGATACACATTTTAATATTAATGGCCCAGTAATTCCTGTCACAACGCGTGAGTACGGACGGGGTACTCACGCGTGTGCCCGGAGGAATTGCCGGTTTTCAGCATGCACAGCGCATGCGCTGAAAACCGGCATTTCCTGTCCTCTGACCCAAGGGGTTAAGAGGCAGAACGCGCGCGACTGCACAGGCAGCGCGTGCGCAGTGAAATTCCTTTTTTTTTTTCAGAGTTGCGCGTGTGTAAAGGCCTCCGGTCTTTACGCATTGAAAAACCACACGTAAGTACTTAGTTTTTCAGGTAAGTGGGCTTTTAGTACAATTGAGAATTTTTTTTCCACAGATTTGTTATTTTTAAAGAATTTACAGTAAGGTAAGTTTAGATTTAGCCCCGATTTTTTATATAATTTTTTTTTTCAAATTTTAAAATTATTGTTTAAAATAGTTTTTCAGAGTTCTTCATTGTTCATTTAAGTAGTGCAATGTTTTTTTAAATTTTCTTTCAGGTTTAAGTAGTGTTTTGGGGCCAGGAGTTTTCATGAGTTTGACAGCTCTTACTGTCAAACTCATGAATGAGTTTCCCCTCCCCTGATTGGCTGCACAGTGCTCACCTGATCCCAGCCGGCACATCGCACTAACTACGCCGCTGGATCAGGTAAGCACATCGCGCCGACATCTGAACCGGACCAGTGACAGGAAATGCAAGCAGGCCCGCGCTTCAGATGTCAGTGCGCAGGGTGAATGCACATCGGGGGCTTGCACGCGCGGCAAGCTCCCGATCCTAATTTCAGGGCCATTGTGTCTTTTCTGTGACTTTCTGTATATTTACTGTAACCGAGCGTTTCACATTGACATAATTATATATGAACATCCTACAGGCCCGCGTATTGGGAAATGGCGAAAAGGTTAACCCCACCCCTAAATTAATATTTCAATGCACTCCCTCCTGTTGTTTCCAAAGTCAGCCGGAAGTTACGCATCACTTAAAGTGGGCGAAGATCTGGCTTTGTGGATTTCCGTCCATTTATGATCGGGATCCCCTGATTTTCCTTGCAGATTGGGCCATGCCAGTTGGAAAATCTAGTCTAGTGTGTAGTCAATAGCCAAATATAATATGGACTCCTATAGTGTAATTGGAAAAACACTCAATGGCTTAAATCTCCAAAGACTGACAGGTTGTGTTAACCCCAGAATTGTATTAATGGAATATGAAAAGTTGATCTGAGCTAAAGGAAAATGCATCTCATTAGTAGTTTCTCCATTAGCCTAACAGACACTTCAGAACTTGACCTTCTATATTCCCAAACCAGTAAGTGTCTCCTGGTTATGTCAAATTATATTCAGTACAGTATTATGTCCTCAATCGATAGCAGATCCTAACTAAAGGATACATTTAACTGTAGGATATATTAAGTTTTCTTCTTACCTGATGGGGATATATGCTTCCAAGTTATGGTGGGCTCTGGTTTTCCACTTGCTAGACAAAAAAGAGTGACATTGCTGAATTCATTCACGACAGAGCCAGTAGAGATGTCAAAAATTGTTGGAGGAACTAAAAAGACAAAGAGGGAAGACAGTTAGATAATGTTTATTGGGTCATTATTCAATCAAATTTTAACTGATGCAAGTTAATGGGCATTGACACTAGTTGCTGACAACAGCTGAATCCTGATAAGCATAGAACTAAGCAGTCAATAAATATTAGATTTTTATCAGGATTTCCACAGATGCGAGTACTGAATGACCTGCAGCAACCCATTTAATCACAACCTTCTGGAACTGAACTCCAAAATAGAAACAATGCAATTCATACACAACAAAGTAATGGAGGGGATTTTAACCCTACCCACTGGATGGAAAATGAGTGGGTGGGCAGTTAAAATGCCCTGGGCTACTAACCCGCTGGGAAACTGCCTAGTTGTAGCTGGCTAAGGTGCCCAGTCAAAGACAGTAAAGTGCTAATTTACATATGCTAATCAGGGTCCAATTACATCAACGGGCCCTGACAGCAATTTTTACTTTGGCTTGAGTGGTGAAACCGCCACGACTGTGGTGAAGGCCAGAACCAGGAGTGTTCTCCGGGCTCACAAGGAAAGTTTAAGCCTCCCCTGCCCTGGACTCCCCTCCATCACTACCATGAGACCCCCTTCTTCACACTTACCTGAGTGTCGCGGGGCAGGCCGTCGCCAGCTGGGTTTCTGGAGGCCAGCAGCGGCTTCCCGCCCACTTCCTGCTAATTCTGGGCAGGAAATAGACTGGCGACCTGTTAATGAGACCCGCTGGTTAAATCTGCCGTTACCTCAAACTGCCGAGGGTGGGCAGGAAGCTAACGGACACCCGCAGTTTCCCGCCAGAAACTGTTGATAGTTAAAATCACCCGCAATATTTTAGAAAAATGTGCAAAAAGTGAAAGAGTAGACTAATTCAAATCCACAGTTCAACCAAACTGTGAAATGTTGCCAAATTTGATATAGAAATGGGTGATAAAAGTACAAATTTGTCACACAACATACATTTAGCATTATACAATCCAATTTACTTCCTCCTTTTTGGCCAACTATTTCTTCTGTACCGCTCCCTTGACGGTATTGGCTCCTTCCTGGGAAACATTTTCATGGTTTCTAGCCACCATCCAATATCTTGCACTAATGACCATTCTACACGTGCAAACATATATACAGGAAACTCTTTGGTATCCGGCACTGACGGGCCCGGCGTGTTGCCGGTTGATCAAAAGTTCCAGATGACGGAGAGGGTTATCTACCGAGGCTATTTTTAACAAAGAAAAATAAAAAAATCAAGAAATGTGCAGTATACAGTAATTGGGTACTCAGCTACAGAATGTTGTGTTAAATGGATGGTGGAAGGTGCTTGATTAAGTACAGTACTGCCAGTTGAGGGTAATGCAATGCAATGACTACCAGCAGCGTGGGAGACACACAGTACCCCTGTAAAATGGTGGATCAGAAGAGACTACCGGCAGCGCGGGAGAGTCAGACTCCTGTTACAGGGCTATTGAGGTGTTCCGACTTCCGACAGCACCAAGAAGCCGAGTAGTGGCAGTTTGGAGAACTACCCCCACTGACTAACTCGGCCACCGCGGGAGACTCGGACTCGGCAACATTGCCGGTTATTGAGGTGTTGTTTTCGGAGTGAGAATTTTGCCAGTTAGTAGAGAATTCCGGATATTTAGGTGCCGTTTAAACAAGAGTTTCCTGTAGCTTGTGTTGTTGACAAGCTGAGTCTTCACATCCACACACACACAAACTTCTAGAAGGATTCACTAGATAGCAATCAGGAAAAAGAACACAGGGGCACTGTAGCCAATTATAGCAGCCTAATTGCCAAAATAGCTGAGATCAAGTTACGTACCTCCAATGTCCTGGGACACTCTCTCCCTTTCCACCTCCTGCTCAATGCGATATCCCTGCCAATGTCTGCTACACCCATCTCTCTGACAAAAATATATGTGTTCTATTCACTTCTTGAGCTTGAGCACAGAGCTTGGAGACAGAGCTGGGGAAATTGCAATCGGAGTGAATCGCAGAGTGGAAGCTGGAAATTTGGTGATAGTAGGAATTTGGTGGAGAGGAGGAAGGCGGTTTCTCACGTCCAACTCAAAAGAAGGAGTGGAGCCACAGAACTCGAGGACTCTAAGTTAAGTATCTAATACAGGAAACTCTTTTTTATCCGGCACCGATGGGACCGACGTGGTGCCAGTTGATCAAAAAGTCCGGATTACAGAGAGGTATACTTACTAAGGTACGAGAGCCCCATACACGGCCACAGATCCAGGCATCCCTGTTGCATGGCAACAGGTGCAGGAACCCCGGTTACACGGCCACAGATCCAGGCATCCCTGTTACACGGCCACTAATATGAAGTAAAACTTACCTGAACCTACTCCTGAATTTTGCCGGTTAAGAGAGATTTCCGGTTATTTAGGTGCCGGTAAAAAGAGAGTTTCCTGTATTTAGTTTCTTTGTATTTAGTATCTCAGTAGTTCTTGTTAAGCTTGAGTAAATAATTTAGTCTTTGGCTAGTTTGCTTTGAGGAGCAAATTGCAGTGTAGTTTAAACCTAGTTAACAGCAATTACAGGAAACTTTGGTTTATCTGGAGGTTGTATGGCCGGAAACTTTGCTCTAACGGCAGAAATCAGCAGCCGTTTTAGTTAGTTTTTTTTTCTTCTCCTAGCATTCTGTTAGCAGGCAGGCTCTGGAAAGCGTCTTTGGAGCTTCGCAACAGCTTCAGAGACGCTTCAAGGTACGGGCCGAGTGTTTACGAGCTGTTGCTGAGCAACAGTGTTTGTTGTCAAATACGGAGATTTTCATCTCCGTATGCTTCAACTTTGACTTTGCATGTCCGGCACTTTTGATAGATCGGCAACACGCCGGTCCCGTCGGTGCCGGATATCAGAACTTTTCCTGTATATAAATCACCTTGTATCTAAGTAGTTTATTTAAGTTTCTAATTAAAATGGAGGGGCAGCTACGAGAGTGATCAGCACAGAGTGTCTTGAACTCAGTGCACTTAAACAGAGTATTGAAACTTGGGAATTTGCAGAGAGTGGGAATTTGGAGCAGAGGGGGAAGAAGGTGCTGCATTTTGCCTCCAATACTTGTAGTGTTTTGCGGTACAGGTAAATATTTAATTTCATCTGTCTAGAACTTAAATTAGATCTGGCAATTAGTTAAAAACTAAACTGTAAGCTAAGCTAAGCTAATTAAATACATAGGGGTAAAAATTGGGTAATGCCCCCTTTGGTATGCTACCTTCGCCAGGGTGCTAATTTTAACGCCCCAAAAAAGTTAGTGCCCCTGCGACCGATTTTCCCAGGTAGCGCCCCAAGAGGAAGGAGGGGTGCTACTGGAAGCGCCCCAATCTCTCTTGGGGAGCTGCGAGCCAATATCGTGGTGCGATGTGCCGCAGCGCCATGCGCTGTGGCACGTCGCACCGCGGAACTGCAGGCCCTCCTCCCCTTATTAAAGGGGAGGGGCCTGGCGCAGTGCATCCCGGCACCCAGCTGGGCCACGAGGGATCGGGAGTGCCGGGCTCACGGAGAGCAGCCGGCACCCTGCAGGGGGGCTTCACGGGGGCCGGGGACAGCAACGGGGGCAGGTGCTGGCAGGCGGCCAGCAACAAAAATGGCCGCCCGCCACCTTCCCTTTAACTAGCGCCGCCCCGGCTGCAGGTAGGCCCCCCTGACCCCGGCGGACATAGCATCCGGCGGTAAGTCGAGGGGCGCCACCCAATATTACAAACGGGGCGCGAGTGGGGAGCTGCGCGTGGCGCTGATGTTATCGCCGGCGGCGTAGCGCTGCACGGCGCTTACAGTTAGCGCTGCCGCTAACCTCCCGCTGGATTTCGCGGGAGGCGTTAGCGGCGCTGCACCCAGGCACTGGTTGATTTGCGACTCGTTACCGCCCTCTTAGGGTGCTAACGGGAGGCGCAAATCAACCAAATTTAGCCCCCATAAACTTTAATTAATTAAATAATTAAAGCAAGGTTATAAAGGGATGGCAGTGCAGGTGGTGTGCCGCAACTGCAGCATATGGGAGTTTGTGGAGAGCATTGCGATCCCGGACAACCATGCCTGTAGTAAGTGTCTGCAACTCGATGAACGTCAGCTCAGAGTTGTTGAGCTGGAGTCCGAGGCATCAGGGAGGGGGAGAGTTATATGGACACTTTGACCAGGAGGCAGTCACACTCCTTAGGTTGGGTAGTAGTACAGGTCTAGTTCGTGGTCAGGGACAGGAGGGTGTGACTGCAACTCAGGCAGGTAAGGTGGCCCCAGTTACAGTGCAGGAGGAGCCTCGGCCTTTGCTTAAACATTAAAATAGAAAAAGAATTACTTACAAATAAACTAAAAGGTAAAACTAAAATACAAAAATAAGAGCGAATGTGGAGGAAATGTGAATGAAAATATTAAAAAGGAAAATAGAGTACAGTATTTAAAGATTAAAATTTTTAACTTTTCAAAAAAACAGTTCTGATAGCAGAGTAGATTTATTGCTGTAATTGTATCAGTCTTACGCTCTGAGAAACTGCCCTTAACTCCGACACTCTGTTTCATCTCTTCTAACCAATTTTTAATCCCATTTGCTAACCTTCCATTAATTCAATACCCCTTGATCTTCTTCAATAATCTCCTGTGTGATACCTTCAATAATCTCCTGCTTGGTACCTTGTCAAAAGCTTTCTGAAAGTCCACATATGCCACATCCACTGCAATTCCCCATCCACCATACCTGTCACCTCTTCAAAGAACTCTACGAGATTTGTCAAGCACAATCTTGCTTTGAGGAATCTGTGTTGGCTGCTTCTAATTATTTCCTCTTTATCTAGATATTTAGTAATTTCATCTTTAATTAAATATTTCAAATTTTTCCCTACTACAGATATCAATCTAGCTGCCCTGTAATTATCTGGATTAGCTTCACCTCCCTATTTGAAAATGCATATTACATTGGAAACTCTCAATCCTCCAGCACACATCCATTCTCAATAGAACCCTGAAGTATAATTTCTAGGGAATTCTGCTATTTCATCTCCCATTTCCCTCAGAATCCTTGGATGTATCACGGCACTTTGTCCTCCTTTAGATTAATGAAATGATCTATTACTGTATTTTCTTTTTATTTAAAGGGTAGGATGATACATTCAACTGCCAGCTACCCATTACTCACCTGAAAATTTTGTGGGGGCCTTGTACATCCATTTGTCCACAGAATATGTTGATAGGGTGAGATGAAGTAGGGTGGGAGGAGGCTTGTGAGGAGCATAAATGCTGGCATAGACCTGTTGGGCCGAATGGCCTGTTTTTGTGCTGTAAAGTCTATGTAATTCTTTGAATTACTGCCATCCAAAATTAGAAGGAGGCTGTTTAAATATGCAAATGAGAGTCCGATGCCTGCATCCGCTCCGCCTCCCAACAGGTCTGACCTGCCCGGCTGAATGCATGCAGTGGCCACCGATTTTGGGTCTGAACAGATTGGCAAGCTGAGCGGAGTACCCGTTTAGTGCTCGCAGCTTACCGAGAAATGTTAATGAGACCCAAACTTTAAAATGGTTTAGACTTCCTGACTGCCTCGTTGGGTGAGCCGGCTTTTAACTTGAAAAAACCGCGCTTGCGCAGACTTCTGAATGCGTCGCGCGGCCCAAAAAAGAATTGCAGGGGACATTGTTGAGCGGTGTGTAAATCCGGCATTCCACCTGATCCCGTCTGTTAGGGGTTAGGTTAACATTACCCCCACTATGTTTCTACATTGCTTTGTGAGCTGTGTAGAACCATTACTTCATGAAATCTGATGCTTAGAAAGTGTCAATTTCCAATCATTGTCAGAGGTAAGGGGGTCGATTTTAGGTCAGGTGCGGGATATTGGCGGGTTCCCCGAATTTAGTGATTCCGACACGATTGCAAATGGGTCTGTGAGATTGATGCAAATTTAACACAATTGGCCAATTGATTTCCAGCGTGTGGGAAGCCTTGGCAATTGAGTATTTCCAGTCAGAAAGTCGCAGAATATGACGTCATCATTGCTGCTGCTTCTAAGGTCCACAGCAATCCTTGCTTCCTCTGCAGGCTCCCAAACTTCACCATTAAGATGGCACAGGAGTCTGCAGGAGCAACGGCCAGTGGGAGGGCCAGATCTGCCCCCAAATTTGATGAGGCTTCACTCCAGGCATTACTGGATGGTGCTAGGACCCACAGGGAGGCCCTGTTCCCTTCTTCAGGGAGGAAGAGGCCTCCCAGTCAGACCAAGGCTGTGTGGCTACAGGTGGCAGGTCAAGTCAACTCCTTGGGGCTCACACCAAGAACGTGGTTGCAGTGCAGGAAAAGAGAGCTCGCAATAAAAGAGAACAAGCGAGGACAGGAGGAGGGCCACCATCAGTAGCCCACCTCACCCCCTGGGAAGAGGCGATCCTGGAGATCGTACAACTGGAGGATGAGGCGCAAGTGGGGGATGGACAGACGGGTGCATCACAGCAAGCTGGTGGCAGAATAGTTTTCCATCTCTCTCATTGGCATTTCATGAGTTGCTGATAATGATTCTGAAGCTATAACAGATGGACCTATGCATCTGCAACATACAATGTGCATGTAACTTTGACCTCACATCTCCAACTCTTTCCTTCACTCCCCCACAGGACCATTGAACAGGACCATTGAGCACCAGCGCAGACACTCACACCTCAGTGGGACCTTCGGGTACAAGAGTACTGTTGTCACCTGGTGCACCACAGCTCACAAGTGAGCATCAGCAGATTGTGGAGACAGGGATAGCAATGGGGAGTCCTAGTCGGAGGGCGCAGGACTCTGCCAGCTCGGCTCAGCTGCATGTCGACCCTCTGCCTCTGGGTCCATCCATAAGATCAGCGGTGCTGCAACTTCAGGAACAGATGCAGGAGTCTCTGGCAGGTTTTGTCTCCAGGGTAGCTGTGAGTGTGGAGCAAATGGAGGAGTCCATCGTGAACATGAGCAGAGCCTTTGTGAAGTCATTGGCGCATGAATGCATCACCATGGAAAAGATGGCAACCTCCATGGAGGAGATAAGTCGCCAGGGTATGGAAAACATTGTGAGTGTTCATAATAGAATGACATCTCTTCAGGAGCGATGGGCATCTATTGAACAGAGAAACCAGACCTTCATGGAAGTCCTTCCGAGTAGGACTGCCAGTGCAGATACGGGTCCCCATGGCCTCCCTGATGTGCAGCAAGGTGCTCTCAAGCCACTTGCAAGCGCTGGCCCGTTCTGGCCTGTGCAGCTTCAGGTGGGTGAGCAGCAGCCTGGCGCTCCTGTTGCTGCTGCTGTTGTTCCTGGTTCTGCTGGTGCCGCGGCTGGTGTTCGCGCTCATCTAATGCCCAGAAGGGAAGGAAATAAATGGCTCCCATGCTTCTGGTGTATAGAAACATAGAAGATAGGAGCAGGAGTAGGCCATTCGGCCCTTCGAGCCTGCTCCGCCATTCAATGAGATCATGGCTGATCATCCAAATTCAGTACCCTGTCCCTACCTTCTCCCCATATCCCTTGATCCCTTTAGCCTTAAGAAACATATCCAACTCTTTCTTGAATATATTTAATGAACTGGCCTCCACTGCCCTCTGTGGCAGAGAATTCCACAGGTGCCACCTCTCTCTGGGTGAAGAAATTCCTCCTCATTTCAGTCCTAAATGGCTTACCCCTTATCCTTAGACTATGACCCCTGGTTCTGGACTCCCCGGCCATCAGAAACATCCTTCCTGCAACTAGTCTGTCCAGGCCTGACAGAATTTTAAAGGTTTCGATGAGATCCCCTCTCAAACTTCTAAACTCCAGTGAGTATAAGCCCAATCAACACAATCTCTCCTCATACGTCATTCCTGCCATCCCAGGTATCAGCCTGGTGAATAATCGCTGCACTCCTTCCATGGCAAGAACGTCCTTCCTCAGGTAAGGCGACCAAAACTGCACACAATATTCAAGGTGCGGTCTCACCAAGGCCCTGTACAACTGTAGCAAGACATCCTTGTTCCTGTACTCGAACCCTCTTGCTACGAAGGCCAACATACCATTTGCCTTCTTAACCGCCTGCTGCGCCTGCATGCTTACCTTCAGCGACTGGTGCACAAGAACACCCAGGTCTCTTTGCACTTCCCCTTCTCCCAATCTATTGCCATTCAAATAATAATGTGCCTTCCTGTTTTTGCCACCAAAGTGGATAACCTCACATTTATCCACATTATAGTGCATTTGCCATGTTTCTGCCCAATCACCCAACCTGTCCAAATCGTACTGGAGTTTCACGACATCCTCCTCACAGCATACCCTCCCACCCAGCTTTGTGTCGTCTGCAAATTTGGAGATATTATATCCAATTCCCTCGTCCAGATCATTAATATATATTGTGAACAGCTGGGGTCCTAGGACCGATCCTTGCGGTACCCCACTAGTCACTGCCTGCCACTCGGAAAACGACCCGTTTATTCCAACTCTTTGCTTTCTATCTGCCAACCAGTTCTCTATCCAAGTCAATACCTTGCCCCCAATCCCATGTGCCTTAATTTTGCACGCTAATCTCTTATGCGGGACCTTATCGAAAGCCTTCTGAAAGTCCAAATACACCACATCCACTGGTTTTCCCTTACCTACTTTACCAGTTACATCCTCAAAAAATTCCAGTAGATTAGTCAAGCATGATTTACCTTTTGTAAATCCATGTTGACTTTGTCCGATCCTGTCACTGCTTTCCAAGTTCTCTGCAATTACATCTTTTATAATAGACTCTAGCATTTTCCCTGATGTCAGGCTTACCGGTCTATAATTCCCCGCTTTTTCTCTACCACCTTTTTTGAATAGTGGGGTAACATTAGCTACCCTCCAATCCATGGGTACTGTTCCAGAGTCTATCGAGTTCTGGAAGATGACCAGTAATGCATCTACTATTTCTAGGGCCACTTCCTTAAGTACCCTGGGATGTAGATTATCAGGCCCTGGGGATTTATCGGCCTTCAGTCCCATCAATTTTCCTAACACCATTTCCCTAGAAATACTGATTTCTTTCACTTCCACCCTTTCATCAGACCCTATGTTCCCCGGCATCTCTGGGAGGTTATTTGTGTCCTCCTTTGTGAAGACAGAACCAAAATATGTATTTAGTTGGTCTGCCATTTCTTTGTTCCCCATTATAAATTCCCCTGATTCTGACTGCAAGGGACCTACGCTTGACTTCACCAATCTTTTTCTCTTCACATATCTATAAAAGCTTTTACAGTCAGTTTTTATGTCCCCTGAAAGCTTACTCTCATATTCTATTTTCCCTTTCTTAATTAATCCCTTTGTCCTCCTTTGTTCAATACTAAACTGCTCCCAATCCTCAGGATTATTGCTTTTTCTGGCCAATTTATATGTCCTCTCCTTGGATCTCATGCTATCCCTAATTTCCCTTGTTAGCCACGGTTGAGTCACCTTTTTTGTTTTATTTTTATGCCAAACTGGGATGAACAAATTCTGTAGCTCATCCATTCGGTCTTTGAATGTTTGCCATTGCCTATCCACCGTCAACCCTTTGAGTGCCATTCCCCAATCAATCCTACCCAACTCGCTCCTCAGACCATCGTAGTTTCCTTTATTTAAATTGAGGACCCTAGTCTCTGAGTCAACTACTTCATTCTCCATCGTAATGAAGAATTCGATCATATTATGATCGCTCCGACCCAAGGGGCCTCGTACAACAAGATTGCTAATTAATCCTTTCTCGTTACATAATGCCCAGTCTAAGATGGCCTGATCTCTGGTTGGTTCCACGACATATTGGTCCAGGAAACCATCCCGTAAACACTCCAGGAATTCCTCCTTCACAGTATTGTTACTAATTTGGTTGGCCCAATCTATATGTAGATTAAAGTCACCCATGATGACTGCTGTGCCCTTATTGCACGCTTCTTTAATTTCCCTTTTAATGCCATCCCCAACCTCCGCCTTACTGTTTGGCGGGCTATATACCACCCCCACTAACGTTTTTTTCCCCTTAGTATTTCTCAATTCTACCCATACAGATTCCACATCATCAGAGCTAATATCGTTCATTACAATTGTGTTAATCCCTTCTTTAACCAGTAATGCTACCCCACCTCCCTTTCCTTTTTGCCTATCTTTCCTGAATATCGAATACCCCTGGATGTTGAGTTCCCAGTCTTGGCCATCCTTGAGCCACGTTTCTGTAATCCCAACCAAATCATATTCGTTTACCTCTATTTGCACAGCCAATTCATCCACCTTATTACAAATGCTCCTCGCATTAAGACACAAAGCCTTCAGGCTTATTTTTTTAACGCTCTTAGACCTATTAGAATTATTATTTACTGTGGCCACGTTTGATTTAAACCGTTGATTTCTCTGACTGCCACTTTTGTTTTTCTCCTTCCTATCTTTTGCTTTTATCCTTGTTTCCCTTTCCTCTGTCTCCCTGCTCAGGTTCCCAACCCCCTGCCATTTTAGTTTAAACCCTCCCCCACAGCACTAGCAAGCACTCCCCCTCGGACATCGGTTCCAGCCCTGCCCAGATGCAGACCGTCCGGTTTGAACTGGTCCCACCTCCCCCAGAACCGGTTCCAATGTCCCAGGAACTTGAATCCCTCTCCCTGGCACCATTCCTCTAGCCACGTATTCATCTGAAGTATCCTTCTATTTCTACTCTGACTAGCACGTGGCACTGGTAGCAATCCTGAGATTACTACCTTTGAGGTCCTGTTTTTTAATTTATCTCCTAACTCCCTATATTCCGCTTTTAGGACCTCATCCCGCTTTTTACCTATATCGTTGGTGCCTATATGCACCACGACAACTGGCTGTTCACCCCTTCCAAGATGTTCTGCAGCCGCTCGGAGACATCCTTGACCCTTGCACCAGGGAGGCAACACACCATCCTGGAGTCTCGTTTGCGGCCGCAGAAACGCCTATCTATTCCCCTTACAATAGAATCCCCTATTACTATAGCTCTACCCCTCTTTTTCCTCCCATTCTGTGCAGCAGAGCCACCCCTGGTGCCAGGAAGTTGGCTGCTGCTGCTTTCCTCTGATAAGCCACCCCCCCCAACAGTACTCAAAGTAGTGTATCTGTTGGAGAGGGGGATGGCCACAGGGGACCCCTGCACTACCTGCCTGCGCCTAGTACTCTGCCTGTTGGTCACCCGTTCCCTTTCTTCCTGTCCAACCTCTACCTGCGGTGTGTCCAACTCCGTTACGTGATATTCACGATGTCCTGAGCATCGCGAACGCTCCAGTATGCATCCAATCGCAGCTCCAGTGCCGCAATGCGGTCTGTCAGTAGCTGCAGCTGGATGCACTTCCTGCACATGTAGTTGGCAGGGACACAGGAAGTGTCCCTGAGTACCCACATAGCACAGGAGGAGCATACCACGGGGCCGGGCTGTCCTGCCATGACTTACCCTTTAATTAATTGAATTTAAATTAAATCAATCCCACTAATTACACTACAGTTAACTGGTTTACCAACAGTCCCCGCTACACCAGAGAGACCTCAGAAACTATAAACCACAGAGTTAAAGTTTAAAAAAAGAGAGAAATACTCACCAACCAATCACTTACCTGCTTCCTGGTGACGTCACACTTTGATTACTTTTTACCTCTCTCCCCGCTGTTGAATTGGTAAGCCGCTCCTCACTACTCCTACACAGGTCCGATGCTCTGGTCGGGCCTCGCTGCCGGTTTTAAGCTCCGCCGCTCCTCGCTGCTCCCACACAGGTCCGATGCTCTGGTCGGGCCTCGCTGCCAGTTTTAAGCTCCGCCGCTCCTCACTGCTCCCACACTCCGTTGAGGAAGCGCTGAGTGAAGGTGGCGAGCGGGGTTTCCCAGGAGGTCACACTGGAGATGTGTGTGAGGCTCCAACCTTCCACAGGTGTGGTTAGGCTTGGTTAAAGTACCCCCAGACCTGAGACAACAAAGTCCTGCCACCTGCAAATGATGACTGATCAAATATCCTCTTTAATGTTGGACCTGCAGCTGATAGTCAGCAAGCCAATAGTGTTCACGCCAGGTTTCACAGGCGTCATCCCCACCAGGCGCGTTTTACGTGGGAAAAGGGTTAAACAGGCAAGGGCCTGTTAAAATGGGATTATAAAGGCCAATCAGTGCTGTTTAAGGGCCCTGAAGACCAGTCCCACCTGTTGCAGGCGGGACTGATTTGGGTCAATCAGACACGCCTAGGTTAAAATGGCATGGAGGCAGAAACCAGGCGACGGGGGGGGGGGGGGGAGGGTCGCGACCCCCCAGGTTTTGCGATTTTAACCCCCGCATGCCTAAAAGCCCGCTTCATGGCCCAATGAAAATCGAGGCCAAGATCTCCATAACTGAGCCACCAGAACAGGAAGATCACTTGGTGACTCACTTCCTGGCCTGTGCTGAGTTGGATGATTTTAGCTGGGCCAATGGTAGGCACATTACAACTGGCTACAGGGTTTATAGGTTAGGAAGGAGAAATTACCCAAGATTCCTGCTGCTGGTCACTATTTGTTTTTTCTGAACACATTTTGTGCACTCCACAGGCAGATTAACAAATTCTTCAGCATTTACACTGGTTAAATGGCTTGCAAGATGCCTGCGAAATATTAAATAATTATTATTGTACAGATGGACACAGAGACAAACAGAAACACAAATGGACTTAGAGACAGACATACACAGACAGACACACTGTGGGATTCCAATTAGCTCTTCTCCCTTTGCATTTGCAGGATTGCATTCTCAGGAATTGCATGTTTCAAAACCATGTGAACAAAGCAAAATATGGCCTTAGGTTTCTTTCTAAGCGCAACGTTAGACTTTCTGGCCACTTGACGAAGTGACCCATCAGTGACCCAGAAAAATAGGCATTGCCAAAATGAGTGGAGTGTTTAGAAGGTAGTTTAAAAAAGAGAAATACATTTTCTGATGTCGTAAGTAAGTAAAAAGATAGATTAATATGTGCAGAGTCTTTCTCATCATGGGACGGCATACTTTACTCATCCAAAAAATGACTGAAATATTTCACAGGCCACTTCTTTCTAGAAAATTCTCACATACAGGAAATTAGTCACATTGTTCAAATGTATAATCATTACTGACTAAAGGGCAAGCATTAGGATGTCAGAAATCTGTATGTTGCCTGTTGATAACTATTACAACTTTTCTACGACGTTCAGTCATTTTGACTGTACCCTGTTATTTTTCCATTGATAGACAAATACAAAACAGTGATTGCCACAACACCGCAAGAGTAGCTCAGGTGGTGAATTAATATATGAAGGTTAATGTCGTTAAAAAATATCAGGAAGGCCCTGCAAGGTAGATAATTGGCAGGATTTTCATCGGGCCGTGGAGGCGGGATTGGAAGCATGTGGGGGGTTAAAATTGCAAAAACTGGCATGCGGGCCCAACCCCGCCTCCATCCCGCCTCCAAGCAATTTTCATTAATTCGTGTCTAATGGTCCCGTCTCCGTCAGCCTCCAAGAGGTGGGCTAGGCCGTTAAGGCCCTTAACAAGCACTAAATTGCCTCTACAATGCCATTTTAAAAGCCCTTTGCGAGTGTAACCCTTTTCCCACGTGAAACACGCCTGTTCTGAAACACGACGGTGAAACCTGGCAGGAGCACAATTGGATTGCTGACTATCAGCTGCAGCTCAACCATTAAAGAGGAGATTTGAGCAGCCATCATTTGCAGGTGGCAGGACTTTGTAGTCTCAGGTCTGGGGGAACTTTTAGAAGGCTTAACCACAGCTGTGGAAGTTTGAAGCCTGACACCCATCTCCAGTATGACCTCCTGGGAAAACACTCTCGCCACCTTCACTGAGCGCTTCCTCAACTGAGGCATATACCAGAAGCATGGGAGCCATTTATTTCCTTTCCTTCTGCATATTAGATGAGGACGAAGACCAGCCACGGTACCAGTAGAATCAGGAACAACAGCAGCACCAACAGCAGCAGCACCAACAGCAGCAGCAACAACAGGAGCGCCAAGCTGCTGCTCACCCACCTGAAGCTGCACAGGCCAGAAGGGGCCAGCGCATGGAAGCCCGTCGGCGTAGGAGATAACCCCCAAACAGGGTCTACAGACACAGGGTCAGCTACCTCAACATGTCTGAGCAGCAGTGCCAAAGGCGGCTCCGACTTTCGCAAGAGGTAGTGGGTGACATCTGCGCAATGCTGCAACAAGACCTGCAGGCCAGAGGACCAGGTGGACAACCCTTACCAGTGGCCATCAAAGTCACCACCGCACTCAACTTTTTTGCCTCAGGCTCATTCCAGGGATCAGCAGCAGACATCAGTGGCATCTCCCAGGTGGCTGCACACACTTGCATCACGCAGGTAACCGATACCCTCTTTGCCATCGCGCACAATCACATCCATTTCACCAAGGATCAAGCAAGTGTCACGGCGCGTGCGGTTGGATTAGCTAATCTGGCAGGCTTTCCAAGGGCACAGGGCGTTGTTGACTGCACACATGGCCCTTAAGGCACACCATTGCAATCCAGGTATTTTTGTCAACCGCAAGGGCTTCCACTCCCTCAACGTTCAGCTGGTGTGTGACCACAAGAAGGAAATTTTGCATGTTTGTGCCAAGTACCCTGGCAGTTGCTATGACTCCTTCATACTGCGCCAGTCTAGTGTGCCTCCGCTATTCAGTCCACCAGACCAACTTAACGGATGGCTACTTGGAGACAAGGGCTATCCCCTGAAGACGAGGCTAATGACGCCGTTGAGGAGCCCATCCAACGAAGCTGAGGAGAGCTACAACTCCAGCCACATATCCACCAGAGCCATAATCGAGCAAACCATCGGTTTGCTGAAGATGCGCTTCAGATGCCTGGATAGATCAGGTGGAGCCCTGCAGTACTCAGCAGCCAGGGTCTCCAGAATTGTCGTGGTTTGCTGTGCACTTCACCACATGGCACAGCGTCGTGGCTTGCTGATTCCTGAGGACCAAGTGGCTCGTCACATATCCTCCTCAGATGAGGAGGAGGAGGAGGAGGAGAGCGAAAATGAACATCTTGCAGAGGCCCATCAACCAGCGGCAGCAGTATGCGAGAACATTGCTGCCCGGGATGCAAGGAACGCACTCATCTTGGCCAGATTTGCTTAGCCTAGCCAATCAAGCACTTTTGCCTCGCAGCTTCTTACCTGAGCATCGACAAAGGCCAAGGACCAGCAGATTCCTAGAAATTTGACCACTGACATGAATCAACTGAGCAGCCTGCGGGTGGCGGTGTCCAGGGAGAGTATAAATACTCAATAATGGGCCCAGCTTGCGCAGGACATTCTTAACAGGACCCGGTGAAGGATACAACTAGACCTCCATGTTGTAAAACAGTTGATTAAAGCTTTGTTTAACGCTTAGACCAAGTGCCTAGTAGTTTTCTTACGTCAACCACCATACTGACAATTGCAAGTAATCCTAAGCCCTCAATGTGAAAGTCCCATTCGCGAAATGACACATGCCACAACTACAGCAGTAGCCATCAGATTTTTTATTTACATTATTCATCTGATGGCTTTTTCACAGAAAACATCAAATTTCACCCAAGTGACTACCCTTGTGATTATTTGTGCAGTATCTTTCTCTTACGCATGCTCCTACGTGGTGCTTCCCCTGTGGTTTTAGCAGATGTGGAGGTCCCTTGCTCACTTTCCTGCTGCTCCTGTCTCGACACCTTTGGCGGGCGTCCTCTGGGGTTGCGAACCTGTGAGGGCTCGGCAGCAGTCTGCTGCTCCTGCGGCTGTGCAGGGGTTGAGACGCCGATCTCCGATGGGTGTGGACTCTGGTGAGGCTCTGACCGAGGGCTCTGCAGTGGTATGGAAGTGTGAGCGCTTGGAGAGGACCCCCCACTTCCTTGATGTCTGCCACCAACTTCCCTCTCATGGGTCAGGTCCCCTCAGCGCTTGCAAGTGGCTTGCGAGCACCTTGCTGCACATCAGGGGGGACATGGGGACCCGTATCTACACTGGCAGTCCTACTCAGAAGGACTGCCAGTGTAGATACGGGTCCCCATGTCCCCCCTGACTACCCCACAGCCCCGAGACCGGAGAAGCAGCGGACCTGCGCGGGAGCAGCCCGAGGCGGGAGAGCTTGAAGGCTTAAAAGGGAGCAGTCAGAGGCATCGAGGCCCACAGCCCCGAGACCGGAGAAGCAGCGGACCTGCGCGGGAGCAGCTCGAGGCAGGAGAGCTTGAAGGCTTAAAAGGGAGCAGTCAGAGGCATACCAATCCAGGTTCCAGGAGAGAGGTAAAAAGTAATCCAAGTGTGACGTCACCAGGGAGCAGGTAAGTGATTGGTTGGTGAGTATTTCTCTCTTTTCAATACAAGCTTGAATTCTGTGGTGTTAAATTTCTGTGGTGTAGTGGGGATAGTTGGTAAATAAAGCGCCCTAGAGTATACCTGTAACTGGGGTATTGAATAAATTTTTTAATTAATTAAAGGAGTAAGTCATGGCAGGAGAGTTCAGACCCGTGTTCTGCTCCTCTTGCTCCATGTGGGAAGTCAGGGACGCTGCCAGTGTCCCTGACGACCATGTGTGCGGGAAATGCATCCAGCTGCAGCTACTTGTAGACCGCATTGCGGCGCTCGAGCTGCGGGTGGATGAATTTTGGAGCATGCGCGATGCTGAGAGGGTCGTGGATAGCACGTTTAGCGAGTTGTTCACGCCTCAGGGTAGGGCAGCACAGGGGGTGACCATCAGGCGGAGCAACAAAGGCAGGCAGGTAGTGCAGGGAACCCCTGCGGACATCCCCCTTTCAAACAGGTATACCAAGTTGGATACTGTTGAGGGGGATGACTCACCAGGGGAAGGCAGCAGCAGCCAGCTTCCTGGCACCAGGGACGCTTCTGCTGCTCAGGAAGGGAGGAAAAAGAGTGGGAGAGCAATAGTGGTGGAGGTTCTATCGTAAGGGGAACAGATAGGCGTTTCTGTGGCCGCAAACGTGACTCCAGGATGGTTTGTTGCCTCCCTGGGGCCAGGGTCAGGGATGTCACTGAGCGGCTACAGGGCATTCTTAAGGGGGAGGCTGAGCAGGCAGAGGTCGTGGTCCACATTGGGACCAACGACATAGGTAGGAAGTGGGAGGAGGTCCTGCATCAAGAATTTAGGGAGCTAGGTAACAGATTAAAGAGCAGGACCTCAAAGGTTGTAATCTCTGGATTACTCCCAGTGCCACGTGCTAGTTAGTATAGGAATGGGAGGATAGAGCAGTTGAATGCGTGGCTAAAGAGTTGGTGTAGGGGGGAGGGTTTTACTTTCCTGGATCACTGGGCCTGCTTCTGGGAAAGGTGGGACTTGTACAAGTCGGACGGGTTGCACCTGAACCAGAGCGGGACAAATATCCTTGCGGGGAGGTTTGCTAGCACTGTTGGGGGGGGGGTTTAAACTAGGGTTGCAAAGGGGTGGAAAGTTTCCGGTAAATTTCCGGAAATTTTCCACGGGAAGTTTAGCTTGGGAATTTTGGGAATTTTGCCCAAAAAAGCACATGCTAGCATAATATTGTTTTTTTTGTATTTCTTTCTTTTTTTTCCACAGGTCCTCTCTTAAAATTACTAACAGAGATGGAATCTTAATTATTAAGGAATTTCTTAATTAAAATATGTTTATCTTCTTACTTGGCTTGTTTTAATAATTACAAGTTTTGTGTGTGACTGTGAACAAATGTGTCCTGATTGGTTGGATGAGTGGATGAGCGATTAGCTCCCTCTATTTGTAATATTTGCATATCGAATTGTGATTGGCCTGCAGGCATCTGTAAGACTGCTATAGTTTTTTTAAGATCCAGGTTAGGGGTCCTGAGGGAAGTCATTTTGTTTTCTGCTGATGTTGTGATGATGCAGTAAGTAAATCAGACTTTATACCAAATAAACCAGTTACTTGTTGAACTCTGTTGTCCTTCAATTTAAAATATACAAAATAATACACTATTGGTGATGTAGCGTCGTGTGTGTACAGGTCATGCTTCCATCACATGGAGCATCAGCAAAAATGTACTCACCCTGTTGCAATCGTGCTGATCGACCGCAGTTCGACACAGAGATGAATGCCCTTTATTTCTCTGCATAGAACAATGCCACGTTTACCGTCGGATGTGTGGAAGCATTTTACCCCAGGCATTAAAGATGGAAAGACTGTGTACATGTGCAAACACTGTAGAAGGCCATATGTAAAGAATGCCACAAAGATGCAGCAGCATTTATCCAAATGCAACAACCTCACTCAAAGCTCACAGCAGTCAGCCCAGAGTTCCTCTGCTTCCATTCAAGAAGATGATAGTTCTCATTCAGCATCAGGCTCCTTATCATCAGCAACTCCTGGCCCACTTGGAAGGTTCTTTGATACAATGGCTAACCATAGCCAGAAGAATGCAGATGAGTGCCTTGCTCGAGCTGTATATGCAACAGGCTCACCCCTCATGCTCACAGCCAATGTGTACTGGAAGAGATTTTTCAATGTTATTCGCCCTGCATACTGTCCTCCCACCAGACATGCTTTGTCTACTTATTTGCTGGAGGCTGAGTATAACAGAGTCCAAGGAAAGCTCAAAGAAACGATAGCGATGGCAGACTGTGTTGCAGTTATCTCAGATGGGTGGTCAAATGTACGAGGGGAGGGCATCATAAACTACATCGTCTCCACTCCTCTCCCAGTGTTCTTCAAGAGCACAGACACGAAGGACAACAGACACACAGGCACATACATTGCTGATGAGCTGAAAGTGGTCATCAACGATCTTGGATCACAAAAGGTCTTTGCAGTAGTTACTGACAATGCTGCGAATATGAAGGCTGCTTGGGCTCAAGTGGAGGAGGCCTACCCTCATATTAAGTCTATTGGGTGCGCAGCTCATGGGCTTAACCTGCTCCTCAAGGACATCATGGGTTTGAGAACCATGGAAGCACTGTACATTGCATCGGTGATACTCCAAATCCCACCTTCATCAGCGGCCTCTGAACGAAACTGGTCACTTTTTGGGAATACGCATACAAAGGTGCGCAACAGGCTGACTAGCAAGAGAGTGGAGAAACTGGTGGCTATCCGGGCGAACCTACAACTTATTGAGCCAGATACAGAAGTGTCCACCACACAGCTAGACACTGACACAGAGGAGGAAATGGACACATCAGAGCCAGAGTCAGAGAATCAGGAGGAGCAATGAGGAGTAGAAGACTCATGAGTAGAAGACTCAAAGGGACAAAATAAGGACAAATTACAGGCTAAATAAGCTGACGCTCTTTTTATTTTATTTTAGATGGGTCTTTTTTGTGGGGGTTCAATAAAGTTCAAAATTATAACCTAAATAAAGTTTTGAAAGCCTGTTTTTATTTGTATGGAACAGTATGTCTATTTTGACGACAAAGATAATATAAGGGTCAGAGACAAAAACCATCAGTGTGCAAAAAAACTCAAAATTCCCATAAATTCCCAAAATTCCCATAAATTCCCGAAAATTCCCATGGAAAGTTTCCTCTTTTAAAAATTCCCATAATTTTGCAACCCTAGTTTAAACTAACTTGGCAGGGGGATGGGATACAGAGGGGAGCTGAAATAGGGGGTGATGTGCTGCCAATTATAGAGAAAAAAACAAGTCAGCTTGGTAGACAGGGCAAATATATAAGGGCAAGGCTGGATGGCATCTATTTTAATGCAAGGAGTCTTGCAAGTAAGGTGGATGAACTGAAGGTGTTGATAAACACATGGGAGTATGATATTGTTGCTATCACGGAGACATGGTTGAGGGAGGGGCAAGACTGGCAGCTCAATATTCCGGGGTACAGAATCTTCAGGCGAGACAGAGGGGGAGGTATAAGAGGAGGGGGTGTCGCAATATTAATTAAGGAGTCAATTACTGCAGTAAGGAGGGATGATATATTAGCAGGTTCCTCTAATGAGGCCATATGGGTGGAGCTTAAAAACAAAAAGGGGGCAAGCACTTTGCTGGGAGTGTATTATAGGCCTCCAAACAGTCAGGGGGAGATAGAGGAACAGATATGTAGGCAAATCTCAGAGGAATGTGCAAATAATAGGGTAATAATAATGGGGGATTTCAACTTCCCCAATATTAACTGGGATAGTCAGAGTGTGAAAGGCTCAGAGGGTGTAGAATTCTTAAAGTGCATCCAGGAGAGCTTTTTGAGCCAGCATGTAGAAAGTCCTACAAGAGAGGGGGCGGTACTGGACCTAATTCTAGGGAATGTGGCCGGCCAAGTGGAAAAAGTGCTAGTAGGTGAGCACTTTGCTGACAGTGACCATAATATGGTAAGATTTAAGGTGGTCATGGAAAAGGACAGGGATGGGCCGGAAATAAAGGTTCTAAATTGGGGGAAGGACGATTTTAATAGGATAAGGCAGGATCTGGCCAAAATGGACTGGGATCAGCTACTTGTAGGAAAATCCGCATCAGAGCAATGGGAGGCTTTCAGAAGGGAGATTGGGATCATACAATGGCAACATGTTCCCGTAAAGGTCAAGGGTGGTTCCAAAAACCACAGGGAACCTTGGATGTCAGGGGATATACGAGAATGGATTAGGAAAAAAAGGAGGGCTTTTGGCAGATACAAAAGGCTAAAGACGGAGGAAGCCCTAGAGGAGTACAAAAAGTGCAGGGGGATACTTAAAAAAGAAATGAGGAGATCAAGGAGGGGCCATGAAATAACACTGGCGAGCAAAATAAAGGAAAATCCTAAGATGTTTTATAAGTATATTAAGGGTAAGAGGATAACTAGGGAAAAAATAGGGCCCATTAGGGACAAAAGTGGCAATCTGTGTGTGGTGCCGGAAGATGTAGGAGGGGTTCTAAATGAATTTTTTGCATCTGTTTTCACTATGGAGAAGGACGATGTAGACATAGAAATAGGGCGGGGGGACTGTGATATGCTCGAACATATTCACATCGAGAGGGAGGAGGTATTGGCGGTTTTAGCTGGCCTAAAAATGGATAAATCCCCAGGCCCGGATGAAATGTATCCCAGGCTGCTGTGTGAGGCAAAGGAAGAGATTGCGGGGGCTCTAACACATATATTCAGGACCTCTCTGGCCACAGGGGATGTGCCAGAGGACTGGAGAACCGCTAATGTAGTACCATTATTCAAGAAGGGAAGTAGGGAAAAACCGGGGAACTACAGGCCAGTGAGCCTAACATCAGTGGTAGGAAAATTATTGGAAAAAATTCTGAGGGACAAAATTTGTCTCCACTTGGAGAGGCAAGGATTAATCAGGGATAGTCAACATGGCTTTGTCAAGGGAAGATCATGTCTGACTAATTTGATTGAATTTTTTGAGGGGGTGACTAGGTGTGTGGATGAGGGTAACGCAGTGGATGTGGTATATATGGATTTCAGTAAGGCCTTCGATAAAGTCCCGCACAGGAGACTGGTCAAGAAGGTAAGAGCCCATGGAATCCAGGGTGCCTTGGCACATTGGATACAAAACTGGCTTAGTGACAGAAGGCAGAGGGTGGTGGTCAAAGGTTGTTTTTGTGACTGGAAGCCTGTGGCTAGTGGGGTACCACAGGGATCGGTGCTGGGTCCCTTGCTGTTTGTGGTCTACATTAATGACTTGGATATGAATGTAAAAGGTATGATCAGTAAGTTCGCGGATGATACAAAAATTGGTAGGGTGGTAAATAGCGAGGAGGGTAGCCTCAGTCTGCAGGACGATATAGATGGGTTGGTCAGATGGGCGGAACAGTGGCAAATGGAATTTAACCTGGAAAAGTGCGAGGTGATGCACTTTGGGGGGACTAACAAGGCAAGGGAATACACAATGAATGGTAAGACCCTAGGCAAGACGGAGGGTCAGAGGGATCTGGGTGTGCAAGTACACAGATCCCTGAAGGCGGCAGAACAGGTGGATAAGGTGGTAAAAAAGGCATATGGGATACTTGCCTTCATTAGCCGAGGCATTGAATATAAGAGCAAGGAGGTTATGATGGAACTGTATAAAACACTGGTTAGGCCACAGCTGGAATACTGTGTGCAGTTCTGGTCGCCACACTACAGGAAGGCTGTGATCGCGTTGGAGAGGGTGCAGAGGAGGTTCACCAGGATGTTACCGGGGCTGGAGCGCTTCAGCTATGAAGAGAGACTGGGCAGATTGGGTTTGTTTTCCTTGGAGCAGAGGAGGCTGAGGGGGGACATGATTGAGGTGTACAAAATTATGAGGGGCATAGATAGGATGGATGCTGAGGAGCTTTTTCCCTTAGTAGAGGGGTCAATAACTAGGGGGCATAGATTCAAGGTAAAGGGCGGGAGGTTTAGAGGGGATTTGAGGAAGAACCTTTTCACCCAGAGGGTGGTTAGAGTCTGGAACTCACTGCCTGAAAGGGTTGTGGAGGCAGGAACCCGCACAACATTTAAGAAGCATTTGGATGAGCACTTGAAATGCCATAGCATACAAGGCTACGGACCAAATGCTGGAATATGGGATTAGATCAGACAGGGCTTGATGGCCGGCGTGGACACGATGGGCCGAAGGGCCTCTATCCGTGCTGTATAACTCTATGACTCTATGACTTCAATTACGGTCTGGTTTCTCTGTTCAATAGATGACCATCGCTCCTCCAGAGATGTCATTCTATTCTGAACACTCACCATGTTTTCTGCACTCTGGCGACTTACCACCTCCATGGAGGTTGCCAACCTTTCCATGGTGATGCATTCATGCGCCAATGACTCCACAAAGGCTCTGCTTATGTTCGCTATGGACTCCTCCATTCACTCCACACTCGCAGCGACCCTGGAGACAAAACCTGCCAGAGACTCCTGCATCTGTTCCTGGAGTTCCAGCACTGCTGATCTTATGGATGGACCCAGAGGCAGAGGGTCGACATGCAGCTGAGCCGAGCTGGCAGAGTCCTGCGCCCTCCGATTAGGACTCTCCACTGCTGTCCCTGTCTCCACAATCTGCTGATGCTCACTTGTGAGCTGTGATACACCAGGTGACAACACTACTCTATGTCCCGAAGGTCCCACCGAGGTGTGAGTGTCTGCGCTGGTGCTGGGTGCGCTGAATTCTGCTGACACTACGCCCTCAGAGGTTGCAGCTTCCTTTGAGGAGTCTTGAAGCTCATGCTGTTCCTCCTGGCTGGTGGGGACGGGTGCTTGCGATGGTCCTGTGGGGGATTAAAGGAAAGAGTCAGAGATGTGATGCCAAGGTTACATGCACATTGCAGATTGCAGATGATCATTAGTCCATCTGTTAGAGCTTCAGAATCAGTATCAGCGACTCATGCACTGTCAATGAGAGAGATGGAAAACTATTCTGTCACCAGCTTGCTGTGATGCACCCCTCTGTCCGTCCCTCACTTGCGCATCTTCCTCCACTCCTACGATCTCCACGACTACCTCCTCCCAGGGGGTGAGGTGGGCTACTGAGGGTGGCCCTCCTCCTGTCCTCGCTCTTTCTCGCTTATTGTGAGCTCTCTTTTCCTGCAATGAGGGAGACAAGTGGAGGTTGAGTGAGAATGAAGGAGTGAGTGTAGAGATTCCATAGCATAGATACATAGAAGGAGACAAAGATGGAGTGAGGTGGCAAGACCAAGGACCCTCCCTGTGTATTGTCAGTTGTTTTCATAGCATCACAGTGATAGGGAGTGTGAGGGCTGCATAGTCGAATAGTTAGGTGAATGTGACCATAGAGAGAGAGGGAATGGGTAAGGGTGCATGGATGTCAGTGTCAAGTGCATGGATGTCAGTGTCAAGTGGGATGTGGAGGAAGAGGTTGCTAAAGCTGAGTGCTGTTGAAGAAAGGCAATGGGGATCAGATTGAGGGTGATGGGAAATTCATACTCACTTTTCCACTGCGCAGAATGTCATGAAATCTCTTCCTGCACTGAATCCAGGTTCTGCGGGTTACTGATAATGAGTTGACCTCCTCTGCCACCTGGATCCACACAGCCTTGGTCTGCTGGGGAGGCTTCTTCCTCCCTGAAGAAGGGAAGAGCACCTCTTTATGAGCTCTTGCTCCCTCAACTAAAGCCTGCAGAGCAACGTCATCAAACCTTGGAGCAGACCTAGGTCTTTCACTGGCCATTCTGCCTCCAGGTCCCTGTAGCATGAAAGGCCAACAGGTTGGCAGTCTGCAGAAGAAGCAAGGCTTGTTGCAGACCTTAAATGTAACAGCAATGATGACGTCATCGGAGACGACTTTCAGCCTGGAAAAACTCATTTGCCATGGGTTCCCACACGCTGGAACTCAATTGGCCAATTAAGTTAAATTCGCATCAATCTCCCACATCGATTTAGATTCGTGTGGATAACACGAAATGCGGATTACACGACCCCAGCCCGCCCCTGAATTAAAATCCAGCCCAATGTATTTATTCACAATTTCTGTCCAATTAGGGCACAGCTGTTCTTTAATTGGAGATTCCCGCACAGGTATGCTTTGCATGACTTTAACAATGCATTATTTTGCTGTACAAATTTATTTTGTTCCAACTTCTACTTCAAAAAAACAAACATATCATAACAGCACATAACTAAAAATGAGGCCCAACAATTATTGGAATGAGAAACACATAAATATACAATCAGTGACATGAATCTTGTCATTCATGTGGAAATGACTTATGAAATGATGCTGGGCGGCCTGCTGGTGGCGCTGTCCAGGGAGAGTATAAATACTCGGGCATGGGCCCAGCTTGCTCAGGACATTCTTTAACAGGAACTAGTGAAGGACACAACTAGATCTCCATGTTGAACAACAGTTGATTAAAGCCTTGTTTAATACTCAGACCAAGTGCCTAGTAGTTTTCTTCCATCAATTTAATCAACTGCAACCCGCTCCACATGCTGAGTGATTTGGGAACAGTCAGCTATGATTCAAACTGTAGAAGGGAACTCGGACGCAGTAATCAATCCATCATGGAGACACTACTCAGACCCGCCCGTCTCGACCTGGACCCGAATTCACTTACAGCTGCTAAGGTATGGAAACACTGGTATCGTACCTTCAGCAACTTCCTCGAGGAGTGTGGTGAGAATGTTCCTAATAAGTTACGAATGCTTGCCTATTATGCGAAGTGGATACCCCACTTTTCCAACAAGATGCAGCCCCTGCTTCACGCAAAGTCATTTCCGTTGGAGGCGATGGCTATTTCAGCTTTCGACCTCCTCAAGCAACAACTGGAAAAAGCCACGCTTCATTCCATCGATGAAAATCTCCCTTTCGCGGTCGAGTGCGATGCATCGGAGGTGGTGATCTCGGCTACCTTGAATCAAGGCAGTTGACCCGTTGCATTTCTGTCCAGAACTTTGCAGGGTAGCGAGTTCCATTATCCTCCTGTCGAGAAGGAGGCTACGGCTATCATCGAAGCAGTACGTAAATTGAGTCATTTTCTCGCTCATCGCCATTTCACGCTCATAACTGATCAGTGCTCTGTGGCCTTTATGCTGGATAACCGGAAACGCACTAAGGTCAAGAATAACAAAATACAGCTCTGGAGGATGGAATTGGCTGCCTTTGGCTACACCATACATTATCGACCTGGCAAAGAGAATGTGGCCCCAGATACCCTCACGTGTGCATTCTGCTCTTCCATGTCAAACTCGACTCTTACGGATCTTCATACTGACTTGTGCCATCCTGCCGTTACCCGTATGTTGCACTTTGTGCGATCTAAAAATCTCCCATTTTCTACGGAAGATGTGAAAAGAACATGCTCCACTTGTAGAATTTGCGCAGAATTAAAACCGTCCGTCGGATGACTCGCTCATACACGCAACACAGCCTATGCAGCGACTCAGCATTGACTTTAAAGGGCCATTGCCTTCCTCAACGCGAAACACCTACTTGCTCACTATGGTGGACGAATATTCATGTTTTCCCTTTGCTTTCTCCTGTCCCAATATGCTTACTTCCACAGTGATCAAATGCCTCGATCAGGTCTTTTCCCTTTGCAGTATGGCCAATTTCATCCACTCTGATCGGGGTCCCTCCTTCATGTCAAGCGAACTCAAAAGTTATCTTTCCCAACGGGGAATCGCCACAAGTAAAATGACACCGTATCATCCTATTGGAAACGGACAGGTTGAGAGATACAACGCCATCGTTTGGAACGCTGTTCATCTTGCACTGAGATCATACAACCTATCAGACCAGCAAACTATGGAAACTATGTTCCCTGACGCGTTGCATTCCATCAGATCTCTTCTTTCTACATCCACCAATGCTACTTCTCACAAACGATTCTTCGGGTTTCAGCGTCGCTCCACTCATGGGATGTCCCTACCATCATGCTTGGCAGCTCCTGGCCCCGTGCTGCTCCGAAGATTCGTCCGATCCTCTAAGAGTGATCCCCTCGTCGACGAAGTAGAACTGACGGATGTCAATCCCACGTACGCGTACGTGCGGTACCCTGATGGCCGGGAATCCACAGTGTCACTTCGGGATCTGGCTCCCTGCCCAACTGGTCCCACGGACCCAATCGATAGTGGGATCCGTATTAATGACGCCAATACCCTGCGCTCCTCTGAGGATGACGCCCTACCCGGGATGTCAAGGGATCTGCCAGCTATTCCGCCGGATCAACCCGGGGAACAAAGCGCTCCCCGCGGGATGGCCACCCAAAGCCAGGACGCCGGTCAGTCACAGACTACTGAGCAGGGTGAAGCCAGCTCTGCACCGGTGGGGGCCCACACCCGGAGCCACGATCTCCCCAGTCCCCCTCAGGTCGATCAAGGTGACCCAGACTCTGCCGGCCCGCCGGTACGAACCAAGCAACCCAGGGACCAAAACACGGTCCGAAGTGACGTGCCTTCCGGCCTCCAACGGAGATCCAAATGACTGCGTCTATTCTTAGTCCGATTAATTTGGTAGAAGGAAGCCGCCGGACTTCCAATCTTTCAGGTGGGAAGAATGACATGAATCTTGTCATTCATGTGGAAATGACTTATGAAATGATACTGGGCAGCCTGCTGGTGGCGCTGTCCAGGGAGAGTATGGGCCCAGGACATTCTTTAACAGGAACTAGTGAAGGTCACAACTAGATCTCCATGTTGAAAAACAGTTGATTAAAGCCTTGTTTAATACTCATACCAAGTGCCTAGTAGTTTTCTTACGTCAATCAGGTTGTATGTTCAGTAATGTATGATGTGGAGAATTTATTCAAATTACATCTCGGAGCACAACACTAAGGTATCACAAAATTGAATGGGTGCTATGAAAAAGCCTGCTTCTTCATCACTGCTGGGAACACTACACAAATGTCATACTGAATTGACAAAATTAATTATTTTAACTTAAAATACTAGTGCCACTTGGGTGCATTTGCCAACATGAGGAATGACAATGCAGAGTATCAGCATCCAGTGTTCAGATTGGAATATCAAAAATGCAAAGTAAAGTTACCCTACTCTGCCCTGATAGTGAGCTGCAGCTCATGTGACTTTATTTTTTGACTTTTAACTTCCTATATTATTTTTTCTTTTGACCTCTCTTGGATTTCTGATGTTTTTTAAATTGAGAGAAGCTGAATGGCCTACTGCTGTTCCTATGATCTTCGCAGGTGCAGCCAATCAAGAGTATGCTGGCTGTTCATAATCCTGACAAGCCTTCTTTTATGCAGAGAAGAAAGCATCCAGTGATTGGGATGTTCCTGAGGAAGCATGCAACATTATATTTCATCAAGCATTCAGCCATTGGGCCTGCTGTCCTAGATTCAATTGGGAGCAGGGGCCTCTGCCAACACATATCGTTTGCCAAAATAAGGTATGCTTACCTCTGTAGATATGGGTACTCTCAGGAGTGTACTGAGAACCTCTCATGCAGCCTGCCCTGCCTAGCATCCCTCTGTTCTTTTGTTCTCTTCTTCCAAACACGTCAGATAGGGGGATTCACATTGGAAAATCCAATAGTACCAATAATCATGGGCAACAAAAAAACGAGAACTGGCAGAAAGGTTCATGAAAATCTGAATGTCAGTAAAAAAATTGAAAACAAAAATGGCTGAAACTAAACATACTGGGCTCGAATTTCATTGGGCCGTGGAGGCTGGATTGGAGGCGCGTTGGGGGCTAAAATCGCGAAATCGGGGGGCACGAACCCATCCCGCCCCCAACCCACCTCCATGCCCGTTTCACAGGAGGTGGGTACCCGACCTGTGCTGGGAGCCGCCTCCCTGAAGCAGGAAGGGGATTAGTGCAGGTAATTAACAGGCAGTTCTTAGCCTAATCCCTATTTTTATCCCTGAAGTGTGGGCTTCCCAACGGCTCCAAACCACGCCAAGTTAGCGAGGCGGACCGTCGGGCTGAAGGACTTGGAGGGTTCGAGATGTCCAGTGTTCAGGTGAGTGATGGGTGCATGAGTGCAGAGGTAAGTGTGTTTGGTGTGTGTAAAGTGTTTAAAGAAGTTTTACTTACCTTTACAGCCTTCCTTCCTTCAGGTCTCGGGAGTCCCTCATCTCACCGGCACAGAAAGCAGAATGACCGCGAGCTGTCAAAATCTGCAGCATTCTGCTTTCTGTTCTGGAGAGATCTCTAAATCAGCCTGAGAGGAAGGAATTAACTTAGAGTACAGATTGTCAGTGTTTGACAGCTTCAAAGAGCTGTCAAATGCTGATATTTCATCTGTCAAAAGCTCTTGACAGATGAAATATCAATCTGTGACGTCACCTGTTGCCGGGTGGCCCTTAATTGGCCTGCTGAGCCCGCTGGGCGGGCTTAACAAGGTCAATCAAGTGAAAATCGAGTGGGTTGGCCACAACTCGAAGGAGGCGGGACTACAACCCCAAAAGTTGTAGTCCCGCCTCCTACACGCCTCCATTGATAAAATCCAGCCCACTGTGTCCTTTCCACGATTTTCCATATACTTACCACTGTCTAGCAAGCTGAAAGGATGGGATTCCAAAAATACCAGGTCAGTGTATTTCGGCTTACTGGTTATATCATCATATTAGCAAGAAATATAAAAACAGATTGTCAGATCTTCTACAAGTATGTAAAAAGGAAGAGAGTAGCAAAAGTAAGTGTTGGACCCTTAGAGGCTGAGACAAGAGAAATTATAACGAGGAATAAGGAAATGGCAGAGACTTTAAACAAATATTTTGTATCTGTCTTCACAGTAGAAGACACAAAATGCCTACCAAAAATAGTGAGGAACCAAGGGGCTAGTGAGAGTGAGGAACTTAAAGCAATTAAGATGAGTAGAGAAAAAGGACTTGAGAAACTAGTAGGACTAAAAGCCGATAAATCCCCTGGATCTAATGGCCTACATCCTAGGGTTTGAAATGTAGTATTTGCTGACAATACAAAGCTAGTTGGGAAAGTAAGCTATGAGGAGGACACAAAGAGCCTGCAAAGCGATATAGACAGGTTAAGTGAGTGGGCAATAAGGTGGCAGATGGAGTATAATGTGGGGAAATATGAGGTAGGAAGAATAGAAAAACAGAATATTTTTTAAATGGTGAGAATGTGGCGTTGCCACATTGGGGAAACACTGTGTGTATGTAGATAAACCTGTATAATCCCCTTTTAACTGCTGTATTCCCCTCCCCCCGCAAGACAGTTGCAAGCTGAGAGGAATAAGGCGTGTTCAGACTTGCCTGCTGCTGAGAGAAGGAAAACCAATCAGGTTCCAGCAGGTGACCAATCCGTGAGTCATCACAGGCTCGCGGGCTTTACGAATTCAGTATTGTATTGTGAGAGTTGGAGTAAAGACCTATTTCTTGTAGCTCGCTGTGTTGCCTATTTCTTTACGCGGGAGACTGTAGTCTCCCACATTGGTGACCCCGAATGTCGGTGGCCGAAGCCCCCAACTCACGTAGCCCTACAGAGGCCAGCAACGACCCGACAGCAACCAGCAGCAGCCCGATGTCGGCCGGCGCCGCGTCCTTGAAGCTCCCCACCTTCTGGGAACACCAAGCACCAGCTTGGTTCGCGCACACGGAGGCCCAATTCACCCTTCGCAGGGTTCAAGACGATGAAGAAAGGTACCTCCACGTAGTCTCAGCACTAGCAAGCTCCACCGCCGCCGAAGTTCTCGACCTGCTGGGGAACCCACCACAGACCGGCAAGTACTCAACCGTTAAGGGCCGCTTGCTGCAGGCTTACGGCCTGTCCGGGGAGGAGAGTGCCCGTAGGCTTCTTTCACTACCAGGCCTCGGCGACTCTACCCCGACCCAGTTGATGAGCCGGATGCTTGCGCTCCTGGGCTCTGAACCGCAGTGCTTCTTGTTTCGGGCCCTTTTCCTCAGCCTGCTGCCTCAGCAGGTACAGACTGCCCTCGCGGGGTCCCCGATCACAGACTGCGTACAACTGGCAGCCGCCGCGGACAAAGTCTTCGCCGTCGCCCAACTCGGCTGTGCAGCCGCGAGGCTCCCCGACACCAGCGAGCGCGCGCCGCCACGCCAGGCCGCAGAACTATGCTACTACCACGCGCGTTTCGGCCACAAGGCCCAACGCTGCAGAGCACCCTGCTCTTTCGATCAAACCAAGATGGCCGCCCGGCCCAACGCGCCAGCCCCGCGCCGCCGTCTAGGCCCGCTCGACCGCACCCCCGCCGCCACGATGGCCATCGGCACCACAGGTAAACTGCTGTACATAACCGACTCCCTTTCAGGGCGCAGATTCCTTTGCGACACCGGAGCCCAATGCAGCATAATTCCTGCCTCCCAGCTCGACATCCACGCAGGCTGCAGCGGCCCAGCCCTCGTGGCGGCAAATGGCGCAGCCATCGCTACTTTTGGAAAGCGACGGGCCGAGGTTTGTTTCAACGGCCAGCGATTTACATGGGATTTCGTGACGGCCTCGGTGGCACATCCCTTGCTGGGCGCCGATTTTCTTTGCGCCCACGGACTCCTGATCGACGTCCGCGACAGGCACCTGATCGACGCAGCAACTTTCGCTTCACTGGCCTGCCAGCAGAGCAACAGCCTGGCCCTCGTCGGGTCCTGCTCTGCCCCGGCAGATGACGACTGCGCCCGCCTACTCGCAGATTTCCCGAGGCTCACACAACCGACCTTCTCAGCCGCGGCAGCCAAGCATGGTGTCGAGCACCACATCGCCACTACGGGACCACCAGTGTTCGCCCGAGCCAGACGCCTGGACCCAGCCAAGATGGCGGTGGCCAAGGAAGAATTCGCCACGATGGAGAAACTGGGCATCATCCGCCGCTCGAACAGCCCCTGGTCGTCCCCCCTCCACATTGTGCCCAAGCCGGGCGGTGGCTGGCGCCCCTGCGGTGACTACAGACGGCTCAACGACGCCATCACGCCCGATAGATACCCCATTCCGCACATCCAAGACTTCTCGGCACACCTAGCAGGAAAGTCCGTCTTTTCCAAGGTCGACCTGATTCGCGGCTACCATCAGGTCCCCGTCCACCACGCAGACGTCCAGAAGACGGCGGTCATCACCCCCTTCGGACTGTTCGAGTTCCTGCGCATGCCCTTCGGGCTCAAGAACGCCATACAGGCCTTCCAACGGCTCATGGATTCCGTCCTACGGGACCTGAGCTTCCTGTTCGTCTATCTGGACGATATCCTCGTGGCGAGCACCAGCAAGGCCGAGCACATCGCGCATTTGCGCTCTCTTTTCCAGCGCCTCAGCCAACACGGGCTAATCGTCAACCCGGCCAAATGCCAGTTTGGAGCAGCCCAAATTGACTTTCTCGGCCACAGAATCTCGCCAAGGGGAGCCATTCCCCTACCTTCCAAGGTGCAGGCGGTGGCGGACTTTCCCCAGCCCACCTCGGTCAAGGCGCTGCAGGAATTTTTGGGGATGGTCAATTTCTATCACCGTTTCGTGCCCAAGGCCGCCTCACTCATGCGCCCCCTCTACAAAGCCACCAGGGGCAAAACGGGCAAAGAGCAACTCACCTGGTCCAGCGAGATGGCGACAGCCTTCCACCAGACCAAAAGCGCCTTGGCCAACGCCACACTACTGGCCCACCCCATCCCGGGCGCCAAGACTGCCCTCACCACGGACGCCTCGGATTACGCCGTCGGCGCTGTCCAGCAACAGTGGGTCAAAGGCGCATGGCAGCCACTGGCATTTTTCAGCCGACAGCTGCGCAAGAACGAGCAGGCCTACAGCACGTTCGACAGAGAGCTCCTGGCCCTGTTCCTGGCAATCCGGCACTTCTGTTTCCTCCTGGAAGGCCGGCCGTTCATCGCATTCGTGGACCACAAGCCGCTCACTTTCGCCATGGCCAAAGTAACCGAACCCTGGTCCGCGCGCCAACAGTGCCAACTCAACTTCATCTCGGAGTTCACCACGGACATCCGCCACGTCGCCGGCAAGGACAATTTGGTGGCCGACTGCCTCTCAAGACCCTCGCTCCATGCAGTGCACCTGGGCGTCGACTACGCCAGCATGGCGAGAGACCAGGCCGCCGACGCGGAGATCCAGGCCCTCAGGACGTCAACCACCAGCCTCATTCTGGCCGACATCCACTTCCACGCAGCCGGCACAACCCTCCTGTGCGACGTCTCAGTCCCCTCGCCTAGGCCGGTCGTCCCATCCACCTGTCGCAAGCGAGTTTTTGACATCATCCACGGCCTCTTACATCCAGGGATGCGTGCGTCTCAGAAACTCATGTCCGCCAAGTTCGTCTGGCCTGGACTCCACAAGGATGTGAGAGACTGGACCAACACATGCGTGGCGTGTCAGCACGCTAAGGTCCAGCAGCACATCAAGGCGCCATTGGAGTGTTTCCCGGTGCCCGAGAGGCGTTTCGACCACGTCCACGTCGATCTGGTAGGCCCCTTGCCGCCGTCGCACGGTTTTACACACCTGCTCATGATTGTCGACGCACCACCAGATGGCCCGAGGCGGTTCCCCTCGCCTCCACCACCATGACCGACGTCGCGCGAGCATTCGTCTCGACATGGGTGGCCCAGTTCGGCGTGCCGACCGACATATCCTCGGACAGAGGCCCCCAGTTCACCTCCCACTTGTGGAATGCCATCACCGCCGGCCTCGGCACCAAGTTGCACAGGACAACAGCCTACCACCCGCAGGCCAACGGGCTCTGCGAGCGCTTTCATCGTTCCTTGAAAGCCTCCCTCCACGCCAGCCTGGCCAACACCAGCTGGATCGACAAACTACCCTGGGTCCTCCTGGGATTGCGCACCGCGCCCAAAGAGGGCCTCCGCGGCCGAGATGGTCTACGGCCAACCGCTCAGAGTACCAGGCGACTTCCTCCCCCTGACAACGGAGCCGTGGTCGGCCGCCAGACAGCTTTCCCTGCACCAGGACGCAGCCCAGCAATTCCGTCCAGTGCCCACTTCGCAACACGGCCCGCAGCCGTCCTACGTGCCTCGGGACTTACGACATGCGGAGTTCGTCTTCGTGCGCCAGGACGCGCACAGAGGCCCGCTGCAGGCACCATACACCGGCCCCTTCTCGGTATTGGATACGGGGGACAAAGCTTTTCTTATCGACATCGGCGGGAAGCCGGACCTTATTTCAGTAGACCGCCTCAAACCGGCGCACCTGGACCTCAGCTTCCCGTTTCATCCGGCTCTTCCCCCACGGCGGGGCAGACCTCCCGCGTTGGCGGCGGCCCCACAAGAGGACCAAGACACGCCAGAACCTTACTTCCCGGCCGCCGCCCCAACTTCGCCGGCAGCCCGTCCAGCCAGCCCACCGGCAGACCAGCCGCCAGACCAGCCGACGAACCAACCGGCCGACCTCCCAGACAGCCCTCCTCACACGCCAGATGACTACTACAGCTGCTACGGCCGTTTGGTCAAACCTCCGCAGAGACTGACTTTTACAGTTAACGAGGATTCTGGGGGGGGCGTATGTGGCATTGCCACATTGGGGAAACACTGTGTGTATGTAGATAAACCTGTATAATCCCCTTTTAACTGCTGTATTCCCCTCCCCCCGCAAGACAGTTGCAAGCTGAGAGGAATAAGGCATGTTCAGACTTGCCTGCTGCTGAGAGAAGGAAAACCAATCAGGTTCCAGCAGGTGACCAATCCGTGAGTCATCACAGGCTCGCGGGCTTTATGAATTCAGTACTGTATTGTGAGAGTTGGAGTAAAGACCTATTTCTTGTAGCTCGCTGTGTTGCCTATTTCTTTACGCGGGAGACTGTAGTCTCCCACAAGAAACTATTAAATGTTGGTGTTCAAAGAGATTTAGGTATCTTCATACAGGAAACACAGAGCTAGCATGCAGGTAGAGCAAGCAAATATAGGAATGTAAATGGCATGTTGGCCTTTATTGCAAGGGGGTTGGAGTACAAGAGTAAATGGCCTAGAAATTCGGTTGGTAGCGCCGGCGCTGAGTGCCTAAAGAGACCTAGATTTGGGGCGATACCCTATGTTGGGGTGTTCGCTATGAAGATAGCGACAACTCAGATATTGACTATACATTTTGCGCCTGCGCTAAGTGTTTGCGCGCGCCCGCGAGCGCAAGCAGATCATGACGTCATTTCAGTGTGCAATGCCTTTTAGGAGCGCTTGAGCGCATATTGGGTGGCGCCCAGAGCCTCAGCACCCAGCGCTATTAGTGACAGTTCGAGGGAGGGCTAACAGGCCCTTCTCGGAGTAGGGGGGCGCTATTTAAAGGGGACAGCTCTAGTGCAGAATCTTCTGCCACTTGGCCTGCTCATTGCGATCGTTGCTAGAGAGAGTTGGCGAGCTAATGTGGAGCGGAGTTCTGGGAATTTAGCTTTACAGTACTTGGGACCTTCAAACCTGTCCAAAGCACTTGCAGCACTACACCTAAAAGCCTTTTGACCAACTGGCATCGGAATGAGAGCTTGTTTGGAGGGCGAGGGCCTCATCGCCCAACACTGTGAAGGGGCAGAGAGACGGCGGGAGAGAGGGCCGGGATTGGCCAGAAGGAGGAGGAGCAATGGAGGTCGGCCAATCCGACGGGAAGCTGCGAGGGTCTTTAGGCAGCAGGTGACAAGCCTTGACATGTCGGAGGAGCAGTGTTTGGGAAGGCTCCGATTCTGGAGGGACATTGTTACTGATCTGTGCCACCTGCTTGGTCAGGATCTGCAGCCGCGTGAACGCTGCAGAACCTCTCTGTCCATGATGGCTAAACTGACTGATGGCCTCCATTTTTATGCCAACGGATCCTTTCAGTCAGCCATTGGGGACATTGCGACTGTCACTCAGGTTGCAGTCCACTGTTGCATCCGGCAAGTTACAGATGCCCTTTATAGGCGAAGGCGTCAATTCATTACCTTCCCTCGGACCCTGCACAAGCAGGCGGAGGGCGCGCAGGGTGTCGCTTCTATTGCAGACTTCCCCATGGTGCAGGGGGCGAGTGACAGCACACACGTGGCTTTGAGGGCGCCATGCCATCATCCTTAGGACTTCCGCAACCGCAAGGGGTTCCACTCCCTCAACATGCAGCTGGTCTGTGACCACCGCCAAATCATCATGGCAGTCACCGCGCATTTCCCAGGGTGCAGCCACGATGCCTTTATCCTGCGGTTGACCTCAGTTTGTTACCTTTTTGAGGGGCTGCCTTGAAGATGAGGCTGGCTTACTGGGGACAAGGGGTATCCTCTCTGGCCATGGCTGATGACAACACTCCGTGTGGCCGACACCCCAGCAGAAGAGCTGATCAGCAGCGGCCATCAGGCGACCAGGCACAGTAAACAGCACACTATTGGTGTTGTCAAAAAGCGTTTCCAATGTCTGGAACATTCGGGGGGATCCCTGCAGTACTCGCCGCAGCAAGTGGGACACATCGTCGTCGTCTGCTGCATGCTCCACAACTTGGCGAATCGACGCACCCAGCCAATTCCAGCTGTCCCTCAACGACCAGCAGAGCAGGCGGAGGAGGAGGAGTATGAGGAGGAGGAGGAGGAAGAGCAGGCGGAGGAGGAGGAGGAAGATGGAAGGGCTGCTGAAAGTGGAAGGGCCATACGTCAGAGGCTCATCTGGACTCGAGTCGAGACCCCTGTGGCGGAATGATGAGAGTCTTAACTCATGCGCACTTTGGATGTTTGAGGGCCTCTGAATGCCAGCATCACTGAAACTAGTCACATGCACCATGCCACATTGAAACTTCTGTTTATTGGCACAAAAGTCTTTCATTACAGCTAAACAACGTAATGTCAACAGAAACCATAACTTTCAAAATAACTGTGAACTGTTCGGCAAAGCCGCAAAACTCAACAAACCTTCTGCAAATATAACAACAGGTGAGGGTGTCCTTGAATTTGGACAAACAAACGTCTCAGCACCTCCCTCTACAACTGGCCCCTTGAGGGAGAACGACTTCTCTTTCGCGCCCGGCCCCTTCCCTCCCTGCTGCTCCTACGTAATTGGACCCCAGTGGCGGCCTCAAGGCTGGGGGACGCCTGCTGACTGTCTGGAAGCGCAGAAGCCCCTGAGGGACGGCCTGGCCGACCTCTGGGCTTGGAGGGTGCGGACGCAGGATGCTTGATGTGACCATGGCTGGAAGCAGTGTGGCCTGCAGGTGCCGGCAGCTGCAATGCAGGCGTCCCAGCGCTGGCATGTGCAATGGTCTCCTGCCGAGAGAGGACACCTGCACCATGGTCGGACGACACACTGGCTATCTGAGGGGAGCGGCTCGGCTCATCCGCCACAATCGCATGCTCCACTGATTCCTGGCCTTGTATGGGACTGGAAGGGCCCGGGGTGATCCTAACTGATGCAGAGAGGGTGGCTACAGTGAGAGATCGCGTTGCGTCAATCTGGCTGTGGAGGAGCCCAGCAAGTGACTGCGTGGCAACAGTGAGGACCTGTGTGCCAGGTGCCAGTGCTTCGGAGAAGGCCTGGACAGTTCTTCCCATTGCTTCGGACAAGGCAGGTGCCGACCGCTCCACTGCCTCGGACAAGCCCTGCACAGACCTTTCCAGGGATTGTCCGAAGCCCTGAACAGTCCTTTCCATAGCCGACTCAAAGCCATGGACAGTCCTCTCCATTGTTGGGCCGAAGCCCTGGATAGTCTTGTCCATTGTTGCCCCGAAGCCCTGGATAGACCTGTCCATTGTTGCCCCGAACACCTGGAGAGCCCTGTCCATTGTTGCCCCAAAGCCCTGGAGAGTCCTCTCCATTGTTGCCCCGAAGTCCAACATACTCTTAGCCAATTAATCTATTGACTCAGGCATCTTCTCGACTGCAGCCATCAGCTCCGTGTGTCTGACCCGGGCCTGTTTGCTCATCTTAGCCAGGCGACGCACCTCATCTGCACTCTGTGCAGCAGTCATCACGACCTGCCTTGCCCTCCGGGGAGACGGTGGCCGAACTTGCCTATCCCCCGTGCATTGCTGCATGCCGCTTGTTCCGGCAACTGGTTCATCCTCAGAGCCCCCCCCACCCTCCCCTCCAGGGGACTACTATCCCCAGTCTGTAGATGTGTCAGCTCCCCGGATTCTGCAACGGCTGGTCCGGATTCCTCCTGGTCCTCGCCTCCGGTGGCACTGGCACTGGCAGCTTCAGTGCGTTGAGCCCGAGTTGGTGCTGCTTCATCTGAAAGTGGGAGGTGGAAGAGTGGCTTTAGCAAAAGGACAGCTTTGCTGAAAGGCATGCCAGATTGCGGCAAGGCTCTGACATGGCTGCACACTGAGGATGCATGCTGGCGGGGGGACCAAGTGGAAGGCAACAGGTGAAAAAGCTGAGAGTCTTACCCTCGCTGTCGGTAATGGGATCGGCAGATGCAGTGGTCACAGGACCAGACAGACGTCCTCCAAGTATCTGGTGCACTCTCTCCTCCAGATCCGTGAGAGTGACCACTTGTGGAGGTCCGCCACCGGTTCGACGCTGCTCCTTCCGGATTATCGCCAGCTTGGACTGCAGGGGAAAGAAGGGGAAGTTCTGTAACATGATGCCTTGAGAGATCATCGCATGCCCCCCCATGGTGCAAGAGCCCTTACATGAGGCCTTGAGACATCATCGCATGCCCCCCATGGTGCAAGAGCCCTTACATGAGGCCTTGAGACATCATCGCATGCCCCCCATGGTGCAAGAGCCCTTACATGAGGCCTTGAGACATCTGTCCATGTGTGTGCCCAGAAAGGGCCATGGGTGCATGCTGACAGATGGCCATTGGGGCATCATTGCAGCAGGGTGCCCGAAGTCAGCTGCAGATGGAGGGAATCAGAAGTTTGCTAAACTATCACTCACCCTAACGATCCGTGTGAGGTCGTTGAATTTCTTCCTGCACTGAACAGGGGTCCTGGTCGCCATGCTGCTGGAGTTGACCCTCACAGCAACCTCCCTCCAAGATCGTCGTTAAGCCTTCTGATTCGGCCTCTTGCCATTATCCGGATACAGGACCTCTCGACGGCGTTCAACTGCAGCCACCAAGTGGTCCAGAGCCTCAGTGCTGAAGCGCTCTGCTCTTTGTCTAACCTTCTCCATGATGAACAAGTTTGTAATGCCAGACAAGGGCGAGCGCCGATTCTGAGGCCTACAGGTGTTGAAGCTCAGGCTGACTGACCCACCCCTTTAAGAGCCGGCCGGCGCCTGGAGGTCTCGTGGTTTCCCATAATTGAGATCACCTGCGCTGCGCCTGTCCGCGTCGATATTGAGTAGCGCCTGAACTTTTGCGCCTTAAGAGCACCGTGCAACGGCTGAATTAGCGCCTCAATCCCCTTTGGGGGCGATGCAACCCAATATCTCGCCAGGCAGCGATAACTTTCGTCTGGCTATAAACTTAGCGCTCCGCCAGTTCTAACGCCTCAAGCGGGGCTATATCCAATTTCTAGGCCAATAAGTCTTGCTACAATTGTGCAGGGCATTGGTGAAACCACACCTGGAGTACTGTGCAAAGTTTTGGTCTCCTTTTCTGAGGAAGGATATACCTGCCTTAGAGGCAGTGCAACGAAGGTTCACTAGTTTGATTCCTGGGATGAGAGGGTTGACCTATGAGGAGAGATTGAGTCGATTGAGCCTATACTCTCTGGAGTTTAGAAGAATGAGAAGTGATCGCATTGAAACATATAAGATTCTGAAGGGGATTGATAGGGTAGATGCTGAGATGTTGTTTCCCCTGTCTGGAGAGTCTAGAACCAGGGGTCACAGTCTCAGAATAAGGGGTCGGCCATTTAAGACTAAGATGAGGAGGAATTTCTTCACTCCGAGGATTGTGAATCTTTGGAATTCTCTACCCCAAAGGGCTGTGGAAGCTGAATCACTGAGTATATTCAAGGCTGAGATAGATAGATTTTTGGACTCTAGGGGAATCAAGGGATATGGAGATCAGGCGGGAAAGTGGAGTTGAGGTTGAAGATCAGCCATGATCTTATTGAATGGCAGAGCAGGCTCGAAGGGTCGTATGGCCTACTCTGTTCCTAATTCTTACGTTCTTATACTGTCGCATAGAAAAATGCAAAGTAATAATAGGAAAAGAAAATATAGCTTTAATGGTGAGGTTTTAAATGGATTGGAAGAGCAGAGGAAGCTTGGTGTGCAAATACACTGGTTATTAAAGGTCAGAACGCAAGTAGATAAGGGCATAATAAGAAAATGGATTTCTTGATATTGTATTTAAATGCTAGAATAAAAAAGGAAGGAGATAATGTTACATTTCTACAAGACCTTAGTTAGGTTGAAGTTGGGACTATTGTGTGCAGTTTTCGGCATCCAGGATATAAAAGCAATATAGCAGGTGCCAGAAATGAGGGATTGCAAATATGAACAAAGACTTGAGAACTTATTTCACCAGAGTGGAGAAGGTTAAGGGGGTGGCCTGATAGAGGTCTTCAAGATTACAAATGGGTTTTTATAAAGTAAAAAGTAATAGATTGTTTCCGCTGGCTAGTGAGATAGTAACGAGAGAGCACATTTAAGATAAGCACAAAGAGAATTGAAGGGGAAGTTGGAAAAAAATCTTTATTTCAAGGGAGCTTAGACTGTGGAATTCTCTGTCACAAACCATTGTTGAAGCAGAGCTTTTCTATTCTTTGAAAAGGGAATTAGATAGCTGCTTGAAAAAGAGGAATATTAAAGTGACAGGGTGAGCTGGAGAGTGGAATTAAACTAGGCAGTTCATACTGAAAAAAATACTGGATCACACCTGCTTCACTTACCCCATCTGCTGCAAGCAGCAGCCCAGAAATATTCACTTCAAAGTATAATGCAGAGTTAAAGTTAGAGCAGAGACCATCAAGTAAAACACACAACATGACTGATATGAAGCAATTGCAGGTGGAAGTAAAGAAACAGGAAGAAGTAGTCCAGAATGCACAGCTCCAGACACGGAAAAAAAATAGGCCTCATTTAAATTGAATCATTATTTAAATTATGTTCCTTGTTGACTCTTCCTATTTGAGACGAGGCTCCACCAATACAGCCCACATAACCTGGGGCCCAGGCTCCTCAAGTAGGTTTCTCAAAACTCATGTCTTTAGCCAAGATTTCCACCCCATTTCCAATCTCTTTCTCACATTCTGACTTGGTGCTGATTCCCAATCGTCATCTGTGAAGCGCTTCAAGATGTTTTCTTTGTTAAAGGTGCTAACTAAATTCAAGTTGTAAGAAGATAAGCTTTCAGGTTTTTTGTTTTCTCTTTCTAAAAATCCACCAATTAATCTAGTTATTCATGTGACGCAATATAATTGGATAGTGAGCTCCTCAACTGTCTGCCCGAGAGGACAGCAAGCAGCTCAGGCTTTTTCATTTTTCCCCTTCTAAAACTTTGTTAGTTAGGCGAGCCATTCGTCTCTATCAAACTATAAGTGAGGGCGCAGACACTTCAGATTTGACTACTCACTCATTCTAGTATTCTACATGGCCAGGCTGTAGCACTCAATTTTTTTTTCTTTTTCTGTAACATAACTTCTACTGTAGAGTTGTCCATCAATTGTCAGAAATAGGGGCTTGTTTAAAATATTGTCCTTTTTGCAACATCTGTTAGTTATAGATAGCTACCTCACAGGCTGTGGTTCTCTATGGGTGCCACATGGCTGCATTTATCACTGGAATGTTTTCTGATAAAACTCTCTCTGCAGTTCTTGATTACTTTTCAAAAATATTTTGTTTAAGGATTTTTGCAACTGTCAAAATAAAGTCAACACCACGCAAACCAGAATAAGATAGGATAAAACATAGTAGCTTAGAAAATGGTGTGCGCGGTATTAATGTATAAATGCTTAACACGTGTACATAACCTTGCTTTATCTGCTATTTTAACAGAGTTGTTAATCCATTTAAAATAGGCTAATTCAGGACAGTTATTTCTAGACTAACATACCAATAGTTCATAAATCCAATTAAAAAACTCATGTATTAGCAATAATAACACAAATTATGAAATATGATCAAAAGACACAAAATTGTTCTTAAATAATCAAGGTTCACAAGGGCAAGGTTCACAGATTAGCCCTTGTGCTATTGAGTGTTGGTGACAAGACCATACATCGAGTGTTCAACACCCTCTCCTTGATTAAAATGAATGGATGGTGTGCGTACATTGACCATTGCTTCTGAATTCCTGATATGTACTCATTTTGCACAAAGCTATGCATTTGGAATGCTCTACAGCCAGACTCAATGCTGTGTGTACTACCCACAAGCCCTGGGTACAGACACAGGACAAGATAACACACCTTAAAGAAGTTGCCAAGCTACGACTATGTGGGGATTTTAATTGTCAATGTGTTTCAGTTAGTTTCCTGCCCGCCTATGGTAGTATGAGGCCACAGCAATTTTAACCGCCGGGCCTCATTAACATGTTGCAGGTTCATGTCTCTCCCCCGCCTCCCCCCAGAACGGGTGGGAAATTGGCAGGAAGCAGTTACCGGCCTCCGAATAATTTGGCAGCCAAGGGCTACTCGTCGGCATTCAGGTAAGTGTGGGGAATGGGGTTGCAGGAGGTCTTGCTGTAGGTGGGTGTACGGTGCAGGAGAGGCCTAAGCACTCCTGCTCCCCTGGCCCCACAAAGGAAAGTAAAAGAGTTACCTGGAAGGCCTCTTTAGCTTCTTGATTCACTTCAGTCTGGCCTTCGCTAGGAGTGAAAACTGTGGAGCTTCCTTGCTCAGGCCATATTTAAAATTGCTGTCAGGGCCTGATGACTTTGTTGGACCCTGATTAACATATGTGAATTAGGATGCTGCTGACTTTGTGCAGGCTGCTTAACCGCCTGTCCAGAAGCATCACTTAACATTGAAAATGGCAGGATCCAGGCAGCTCTCCAGAGGGTAGCTATCCAAAGACTTAGCTGGCCACCTCCCCAGTTTCCGCCAGGTGTGTAGGGTTAGATCTTCCCTTGTGTAACAATTCCATTTCTCAGGTACAAATGCATGTCACAGTGTCTTTCTAGGCAACATGTTGCACGTTTACCGCTGGTGCATGCAAAGCCCTCACGCAATCTTATAGTTCTTTCACTGCTGACCACACATACCCATAGGGGTATGGTCCTATGGGTATGAAATACTGTAACTCACACTTGAAATCCTTATCACACTCAAGAGTTTATCACTTCAAAATGCTTCACACATAAAAGCACTGCAATACAACCTAGCTGCATGATTAAAATGTCACTTAACGATACCCAAAATGGGCTTCAGCTTCTGTGTCTGTCTGTCTCTGTGCACGTGCTCCTTCAATTTACAACAGGTCAAGAATATTTCTGTGCTTGCATGACAGGATGTTACCTGATACAAACAAACAGATCTAAACTGGAGGAAGGCTCAGAAATTACAAGCCCTAAACTTCACTGTAGATCATGCTTGACAATCAGATCTGTAATAACATTGAGTTGGTTAAGAGAACGTGAAGCTGAAAACCTCACCAATCTATGAACTCGTACCATTTAGCTTAATTGTTTGGCCTCTTTCTCAGTCACATCCACGCAGTCATACGGACAACCACGTAAACAACATTAACAATTAGTATCTTGCAATGCAAGCTCTATTGGAAGGTATCTTCTGGAGACAACATTGTAAAATTAGTCACTTTTCTGTCACTGTGGGCTTGGAATAGAAAAACTGTTGGACGAGTCAGAAAGGCAGCACCTTGTAGCATCAGGTGTCCTTCTCATCAACTTTTACAAGCAGCAGCACAGCTACACACATCCTGGAGGATGCAATTAGGGAACTTGAGGGAGTATCACAGGACATGGATGACCAAGGCAGAGGAGAAGCAGGAAATCTACTGGTAGCTATCATGGATGCCCTGAACTTTGGAAAATGCAGCAATGCAGTGACATTGTCAGTGCCAAGTCATGCTCCCATTGCTAATCAGTAGGAAAGAGATAAAATAGCTGACTATACTGATTGATGCATCAACCAGTTTCATACATCTGGAGGCAGCACATTGGTTGATAATGCAGATGATGCTATGCCGACATTGTTCCTTTGAAAAGACCAGGTAAGTCCACCTGTGCCTGTATATGTAGTGTGAAGGGCAATGCTGGGCAGGCACAGACCTCCTCGGTGCAATCTCAGCTGCTTGGTAGCTCTCTGTTCTATCTTTACTTCCTCAGGAAGAAAGTAAAACAGGCAGGTTCCCATAGGGAAACCCACTGTCCCAATTGCCAAAATATACCCATGCCAGAAGCCATGCCACAGCCTTTACACCAACTGAGTGCCCAAAATTGGCTTGCAAAAAAAAGCCACTACGAAAAGAATTATAAGGGATCATTTTTGGATTTTGGACTCCTGGCATGATTCGTAGCTGGCAGCAGGAGACTGTAAAATATCCCCCAAATGCATCCTTCAAAAATACTAATTATACATGCTATCTGTCGCTTTGAATCACTTTTGTATCTAGCACAGCACCTAACAATCCTAGACACCCCTTTCATGCGGTTGAATTGATGAAACAGTTCACATTGGCTGCAAATTTCTGGGAAATTGTGTGGATATCGAAATTTAGTCACCAATAATTAAAGTCTCACCTGAATAAGGTAGGAGCTTCCTGCATTCATCAAATCCCCTACCAGAAACACACATGAGGTGTATTATGGGCAGAGATTTGGCATTACCAATATTTCCAGTTAGTTAAACCCTGATTACACTCATTTATGGGGTCAAAGTGATTGAAAAATCTACCCAGCAGCAGTGACAACTCTCCCTTTTAAACATTACAGTATCTTTGCCAAACTCCAAATTTATATAAAAAGATTATATACAGAGGCCTAGAAATTCAGTCGCGTTTGCGCCCACTTAGGGGCGAAAGAGTGGGTTGCGCCGGAAGTTTTTTAGTGCCCGAAATTAAGTTGGTCCCTAACAGCGGCGTTAGCCGGTAGCGCTGCGCCGGCACCGATGACGTCATCGGTGTGCGCAGCGCCCCGGTTCCAACGCGATTCCGTGCCGAAGGCCAAATTCAGTTGCGGCCGCCTCGCCCGCAGCGGCCGCAAACAACGTTTGAAAAACAGGGCCTTGCAGCTCCGAGAGGCCGGCGCATAAAGGTGGAGGGGCGGCCGGCCGCTTTCCCGGCGGCCGCATGGCCGCACCTCCCTCCCCGGACTCCTGCACCACCCCCCCGCGGCATTGCTGTCTGACTCCCGCGAGCCCGGCACTTCTCCGTGGTGCCGGGCTCATTTGCCAGGGGAATCCAGCGGCGATCTCACGGCTGCAGGCAGCTCCTCCTTAAGAGAAGGAGGAGGCCTGCAGTACCCCAGCCTGCCGCACCGCATCGGGTGGCGCAGCGGCAGCTGGACGCCTGAAATAGACTTTCATCGCCCCAAGCGAGGCGGCCAAACCCTGCAATAGCGCCCGCCTCCGTCTTGGCCCGTCGCAACTGAATTTCAGGCAGGCGCTACGGGAATCCGGGCGAGCGCTAAATTTCGGGCGCTAAATTTCTAGGCCAGAATTTCTTACGAATTGAAACTGGACAGATCATACAATTGGTCACAGCTGGGTTATATTGCCAAAGCAGTTGAGTTCAAATTGCCAAAGATTGTGTTGAAGCTGTACAGTGCCCTGGTGAGACGCATCTGGACTATTGATACAGTTCTGGTCAATATGATATAAGAAGCCATCGATGTCCTAGAGGCAGTGCAAATGATAGCAACAAGGAAGATCTCCAGTGTCAGAAAGAAGAGCTATGTGGAACGACGTACTAAGTTGGGACTCTTCAATCTAATGGATGTCTCAGAGGGAACCATATAAGGTAATTAATAGGATAGCGAATGTAAGCTTGAAACAACACTTTGAGATACACCAGGGCAGCAGGATAAGATTTTCCTTGCTCAACTATTGGCAGACTTCAGCTGCCTAGGCCCTAAGCTCTGGAATTCCCTCCCTAAACCTCTCTGCCTCTCTACTTCTTTCCTCCTTTAAGACACACTTTAAAACCTACCTCATCTGTCTTCAACTCCATCATCAAGTTTGCTGATGACACTACCGTTGTAGGCCTGATCACAGATGGTGACGAGACAGGCTACAGGGAGGAGGTAAGAGCCCTAGGAGAATGGTGCAAGTACAACAACCTCTCCCTCAACATCAGCAAAACAAAGGAGATGATCGTGGATTACAGGAAGCGGCAGGGGGAGGGACACACCCCAATCTACATCGAAGGGGCTGAGGTGGAGAGGGTCAGCAGCTTCAAATTCCTGGGTGTATTCATTACGGAGGACTTAACGTGGTCTCATCACATCGACGTTGTAACCAAGAAGGCATGCCAACGCCTGTTCTTCCTCAGGAGACTGAAGAAATTTGGAATGGCCCCCCAGATTCTCACCAACTTCTACCGGTGCACCATCGAGAGTATCCTGTCCGGCTGCATCACTACCTGGTATGGCAACTGCACCGCCACAGACCGCAAGGCTCTACAGATGGTAGTGAAAGCTGCACAACACACTATAGGAATTAAACTACCTGCTGTGCAGGATATCTACCCCGAGAGGTGCTGGGGGAAGGCCCTGAGAATCATTAAAGATGCGAGTCACCCCAGCCACAACCTCTTCGCCCTGCTCCCGTCCGGTAAGAGATACCGAAGCATACGGTCTCGTACCAACAGGTTTCGAAACAGCTTCTACCCCCAGGCCATAAGACTCATGAACAATTAATTTATTATTATTTATTACTGTTGTTTTATTTATTATTACTGTCTTTCTATTAGTATTTCTATTAGTATTTTTATCATTGTTATGCCATATTTATTCCAATGTTGGGAGGACTCGTAAAAATCAACATTTCATTGTGCAGTACACACGTCTGCTGCATATATGACAAATAAAAATTGAATTGAATTGAATTGAATTAAGACCTCCTTATGTGGCTCGGTGTCATATTTTGTTTTATAACGCTCCTGTGAAATGCCTTGGGACGTTTTACTATGTTAAAGACGCTATAAAGATGCAAACTGTTGCTGTAAGAAGGCACCTGTTCAGTTTAGTGAAGGATCAATTTAGGACAGATGTCAGGAAGTATGTGGTCACACAGGATAATCAACATCTGGAATGGGTTGCTGGAAAATATGGTTCCTTACCCCCAGAGGCATCTGCACTTCCTGTGGGTAGCAATTTTGGTTTAGCTTTTTCGACTATATACTGGAGGTTGAGCCAATAGACAGCAAAAGCGCAGCGTGGAGAGAGGATGGTTCCCTTCATGGACAGAGCACTATAATTCACATTAAACCTAGCACACCATGACGAAGGAGAAGAATTTTCATGGGTTTTAGCTAAGAATTAAAATGACCAAGAAAGAGCAGAGACTTTGGCCAGAATTTTCTTTACCTGGGCGGGTTGGATGCGGGCGGTCGGCGTGGCGGGTCGGGACCCCGTTGTTCTTTTCATCGCACTCCTCAGAGTGACTTTCCCTCAATGGCACCTATTAAGGCAAGCCTGTGCGTTTCCTGGTCCTATTAAATGTTGCGGGTCTGATGACGTCATCGATGACTCATTTCCAGCCGGGATATTTAAAGGAGCCTTGGCCACATTGCATTTGAAGGTTTATCTAGGAGTGTGAAGGCACTACATTTTAGCTTTCGGGTCTTGCCCAGCCTTGCACACATGATTGCACAGAGGCAGAGGGCTGCACCCAGGTTCTCAGATGACTCCCTGCATATGTTTGTGGAGGGAGTGAGAGCACGCAGGGAGGTGCTGTTCCCTTCTGATGGGCGCAAGAGACCTCCCCAGGAGACCAAAAGAGCCTGGCTGGAGGTAGCAGAGGAGGTCAACAACAGGGATGTTGTGAGGAGGACCTGGGTGCAGTGCCGGGAGTGCTTCAATGATCTCATTAGATCAGGAAAGGTGAGTGCAAAGCCACATTCAACTTCATCCTGCTGTGCCTCTCATCACATCCCCATCACTCTGCCTTCCCAACCCTACTCCTGTACATAATTACTCACACCAATTTACCTTGCACATCCACCCATCTCTCTCTACGTAATCACATCCCCATCTGAATTACCACCCCTCACACTCACCCTCATCCTAATGCACTCATACCAATCAACACTCATACCAAGGAGGCCATTTGGCATTGGCACCACACTCCCTCATTGTCTCCTTCTAAAGATGTAACCCATCCATTCCTTACACTCATTCCATCACTCTCATTCAAACTTCTCTTCTTTCCCTCCTTGCAAGAGAACACAATAAGAGGGAGAGGGAGAGAACCGGAGGTGGCCCTCCATCACTGGCTACGTTGACTCCAGCAGAAGAGGTCGTCCTGGACATCTCAGGAGTTGCAGAGCTGCTGGCAGTTGGAGACGGAGAGAGGGGGACATCACTGCAACCTGATGACAGAATTACATTTCATACAGCCACATGGCATACAGCAATCACTCACATGGGAACTGATGTCAGTAGCCAGTGAATGTTCATCATGTGCTTAATGGTATCGTTACCCATTCTTGATATTACATTTCTATAGCACCCAGCACCAGCGCAGATACGCACACCTTGGTGAGTGCCACACGGGATAGAGCAGTGTTGTCACCTGGGCCTAAAAATTCAGTTGCTTTGCACCTCCCGTTGGGGCGCAAAGCAACTAGTGCCCAGGCGCGGCCAATGCCTCCCGCGAAATTCAGTGGGAGGTTAGTGGCGGCAGTAACCATTAGCGCCCCGTGGCGCTGCATCGCCAGCGATGACGTCATTGGCGTGCGCAGCACCCCACTTGCGTCCCGGCCGCAATCTTCGGTAGCGCCCACTGACTTACCGCCTTCGCTATCTCCGACGGGGTCAGGGGGGCCTACCTGTGGCCAGGGCGGCGCTAATTTTAGGGAAGGTGCCGGGCGGCCATTTTTGTTGCTGGCTGCCTGCCAGCACTTGCCCCCATTGCTGTCCCCGGCCTCCTCTGAAGCCCCCCCGCGGAGTGCTGGCTGCGCTCCGTGAGCCCGGCAGTTCTCTTGAGTGCTGGGCTCTTTTGCCGGCTCTCCGATCCCTGGTGGCCCAGCTGGGCCCCGGGTTGTGCTGCGCAAGGTCCCTCCCCTTTAAGAAGGGGAGGAAGGCCTGCAGGACCGCGGCGCGATGTGCCGCAGCGCCGCGATATTCGCGCACTTCCAGTAGCACCCAGCTTCCCTCCTGGGGCGCTATCGATGAATTTCGGAGGCGGGGTGCTATTTTTTTCGTGGCGCTAAAAGTAGCGCCCCATCAAAGTTAGTGCCCCAAAGGGGCACAACTCATTTTTTCCCCCCTGGTGTCTCACGAGTCAAGATCAGACGGTGGTGACAGGAACAGCAATGGAGACTCTTCGCTGGAGGGCGCAGGACTCTCGCAGCTCTGCTCAGCTGCATGCAGACGCAGAGCCTTGGGGGTCATCCAGAAAGAGGGCGATCCTGGAGGTGCAGGAAGAAGTGCAGGAGGCTCTGACAGGGTTTATGACTGCGATATCTGCAAATGTTCAGAGAATGGAGGAGTCCATCTCCAACATGAGCACCACTGTGTCGCAGGCGATGGCGATTGTAGGCTCTTCCATGGAAAGGATGGCCACCTGCATGGAGCAGCTAATGTGCCACTCACATGAGCACATGTTATTTATGGGGAATAGATGGCAGAGGCTCATAGTCCTCCTCTCAAGGAGGGATGTTAATGTATACTTGGATTCTCATGGCCCCACTGCTGTGCAGCAAGGTGCTCTCTAGCTCCTTGCTGGGCAGGGAAGTGCAGGTGGCCCATGAGAGGAATGATAGTGAGAGGGCACGTGGAAGTGGGGGCTCTTCTTAAAGTGCTCAGTCAGAGCCCCAGATGCCTTCTGGGATCACGATGGCCAAGTCTGCCCCTGCACAGTTGCAGGAGCAGCAGACTTTGGCGGGGCTATCAGAGGCTCCAAAACCCAGAGGACATCTGCCAAAAGTCACTGCAGGGAAGCGAGCAGGCTTCCTCTACCGCTGCTGAAGCCACAGGGACTGCACCTCATAGAAACACGCGTAAACGAAAAATGACACACAAGTAGATGCACAAGGGTAAGCACATGGGTGTTTAAAGAAGTGCTATTGTTAAGGTTCCATTACTGTTATGTCACATATAAAACTATTTATTTTCACCAATTTTATCTGCTACTTTGGAAGTGGCTTTGTGAGTTTGAGTGAATGGTGAGACATAACGTTACCTCCAGCAATGGGGGTCAGTATGAAAGGAATGGGTTGGTCATTGTAGGGATGGTTTATGGTGTTATGGGGGCGGGGGGGACCTGGCACAGCATGTGGCAGCCATATGGGTGTACTGCATGAAGTTAAGTAAATCTGGCCACAATGAGGCCATCCCTGGCCTCCTGGGCAGCAATGTGCTCGGGGGTGCTGCTGGCATCTGGACCTCAGGTTCTGAAGAGGCTGTGCGCTCAGCGCCATGCTCCTCATGCAGCGCTAATCCTCGTTGCTGCGCTATGTTGTGCAGCGCGCAGCAGACGACGACGATTCAGGAGACCCAGGCTGGTGCGTACTGAAGGGCTCCTCCAGATCTGTCAAGGCATCTGAAGTGCATTTTCACCATGCCTATTGTCTGCTCTATGACACATCCAGTGGATATGTGGCTTTCATTATGTCGCTCCTGGGCCTCAGTACTTGGCCTCCTCAAGGGTGTCATTAGCTATGACTTCAGTGGATATCCATTGTGTCCAAGCAGCCAGCTGGAAAGTCTGTTTGGCGGTGCAAAGAGCTGAGGGAGGGTGGAATGACGCATGACGCAAGAGTCATGATAGCTGCCAGGGAATTTGGCACACACATGCATGATGATCTTCCTATGTTTGCAGCCGAGCTGCACATTGAGGGAGTGGAAACCCTTGCGGTTCACAAACACTCCTGGGTTATGATGGGGTGCCCTGGTGGTCACATCTATGCAGTCGATGACACCCTGCTGCCATGGGAAGCCAGCCAGAGCGGCCAAGTCCCGTGCCCCTTCAGTAACACTGGCGTCATCAGTGGCAAAGTTGATATAATTGGCTGACTTGTCAAACAGGGCATTGGCGACCTGTGTGATGCATCTGTGGGTGGCTGACTGCGAGATGCCACAAACGTCTGCTGCAGATCCCTGGAAGGAGCCTGAGGCGAAGAGGTTGAGTGCGCTGGTGACTTTGACAACCATTGGTAAGGCGTGTCCACCCGCTCCTCTGGGCTGCAGGTCTTGCTCCAGCAAGCTGCAAATGTCTGCAATGACCTGGCGCAATAGCCTGAGCCTCCTTTGGCACTGCTGCTCAGTCATGTTGAGGAAGCTCATCCTCTGCCTGTATACCTTGTGTTGGGGGTATCGCCTCCGGCGCGGTGCAGCCCTGTGCTGACCCCCTCTCTCCTGTGGAGCATCAGGTCGTCGAGGAGAAGGTTGTTGGTGTTGTTGCTGTGGCTGCTGGTGTGTCTGCTGCTGCTGCTGGGGCTCATCGTGGTTCGATTCTGAGGACCAAGGTTAGACAGTATAAATGGCACCCATGTTGATGCAATAGATGGCAGGTCAAGTAGAGTTCAGAGAAGCAATCTGTCAATGGTGTGATAGGTAGTAGCAATGAGGTGATAGTGGTTTCCGAATTTGCAGAAAAGACTGGCAAACTCTTGAGACCTAAATCTGTGCTGAAAATGCACTCAGGAACAGCATTTCCCTTGGGAAAGTACACAGGTGTCAGGTGGCAGTATTTATTGTGCTTTCCACGCTCCGCAGTAATGACTTCGATCAACGGCCACTGAACTTCCGCCTCAGCTCGACAGACGTGGTTCCTGAACTACGTGATTCCTGTGTCATGCAGTGAAATTCAAAAGGTATCAAAAGGCTGGCAAACGCACCCGAGTTAAAGGTGCGAGGATGCGGGATGACGGCTGGTTCTCGACCTGCCCCGATTTATTTCCACTTTCACTCCTGACCCGCCTCCAATCCCGCATGCATGGACGAATGAAAATTATGGCCTTTATTTCACTTTAATCAATTATTTTGAACTCAGTAATTAAAATACAGATTTGAGCCATTATTTTTCAATCTCCAGGAAATTCTAGGCCAAATAGTTTCCACTTATGCAACCAAACAATGGATTCCAAGACTTAGCCGTCCTCTGTGTCAGGGCGCTGTTCCATGATATGAGAGGACTGCACCAGTGATATGATAATGTCATGTTTGTCATCTTGTGAACAACATCTGAGATTTTCTGGTATTCAGCGTGAAAGGATCAGAGTTAACGTTTCAGGTCAATGATCCTTCTTCATCAGAACTGGAAAAAGTTGGAGATGGAACAGGTTTTTAAGCAAGTGTAGGGGCAGGGAGGGGGGAGGGGAGGAAAGAACAAAAGGGAAGGTCTGTGATAGGATGGAAGGCAGGAGAGATTAAGAGACAAAAGGGATGATGGTGCAAGGCAAAAGGAGATGGTAATGGGACAAGTTAAGAAACGAAAGATTACTAAATTGCAAGAAGTATAAGTAAATCGTTGTTTCACCTGGAAGGAGTGTTTGGGGCCCTGGACAGTGGAAAGGGAGGTCTTGCAATTTAGTATACTGTATTCGCTGCTCACGGTGTGGTCTCCTCTACCTTGGGGAGACCAAACGCAGATTGGGTGACTGCTTTGCGGAACACCTCCGTTCAGTCCGTAATGGTGACCCTGAGCTTTCAGTCGCCTGTCACTTTAATTCTCCGCTCCACTCCCACTCAGACCTCACCGTCCTCGACCTCTTACACTGTTCCAATGAAGCTCAACATAAGCTCGAGGAACAGCACCTCATCTTTCGATTAGGCACTTTACAGCCTTCTGGACTCAACATCGAGTTCAACAATTTCAGACCATAACCGCTGCCCCTATCATTTTTTTAACTCTCTCTCACATGACAGCTGTTGATCATTCTGCCAGTGCCATTTGCACTTCATCTAGAGTCATCTTTTGTTTCTTAACTTGTTCCATTACCATCTCCTTTTGCCTTGTACCATCTCTTAGGGGAAAAAAATGGTTGCTTTGCGCCTCCTGTTAGCGCCTTATGAGGGCGCTAACGGGGCGCAAAGCAACTAGCGCCCAGGCGCGGAGCCGCCCACGCCTCCCGTGAAATTCAGCGGGAGGTTAGTGATGGTGCTAACCGGTAGCACCCCGTGGCGCTGCGCCGCCAGCGATGATATCCTCGCCGTGCGCACCGCCCGCTCACGTGCTGGCTGCGATCTTCGGGAGCGCCCCCTGACTTACCACCGGAGCTATGTTCGACGGGGTCATGGGGGTCTACCTGCGGCTGGGGAGGCGCAATTTAAAGTCGAGGTGCGGGGCGGCCATTTTAGGAGGGGAGGAAGGCCTGCAATACCGCAGCACGTAGCACCGCGATATCGACTCGCAGCGCCCCAAGAGGGATGCGGGGCGCTTCCAGTAGCACCCCGCTTCCCTCTTGGGGCGCTACCACTGAAGTTCCGGCCCGGGAGCACTAAAAGTAGCCCCGATTTCCCACTGTGCAGGGCCCCAAACACTCCTTCCAGGTGACACAGCGATTTACTTGTACTTCTTGCAATTTAGTCATCTTCTGTTTCTTAACTTGTCTCATTACCATCTCCTTTTGCCTTGCACCATCATCCCTTTTGTCCCTTAATCTCTCCTGCCTTCCATCCTATCACAGACCTTCCCTTTTGTTCTTTCCTCCCCTCCCCCTCTCTCCCTGCCCCTACAGTTGCTTAAAAACCTGTTCCATCTCCAACTTTTTCCAGTTCTGACGAAGGGTCATCGACCTGAAACGTTAACTCTGTTTCTCTCTCTACAGATGCTGCCTGACCTGCTGAGTGTTTCCAGCATTTTCTGTTTTTATTTCAGATTTCCAGCATCTGCAGTATTTCGCTTTTGAAGTTTGGAAAGCAAAGACTTGTTTTTTTTTGGCTTGTTTCATTTAAAACAGCCACCTTGTTATCCAGTGCATATTTAAGCCCAGATCTGCAATCATTCCCAGGTCAAGCACATAATATTAAATGGGCCAGAACTTCGGGTCCCCACGGGTGAGTACGCGCTGGGTACTCACACATAGGCCCAACGAAAGTACCAGTTTCGTGCATGCACTGCGCATGCGCGGGAAGCCAGAACTTCAGTTCCCTTAAAGGAAGGGGTTCACAGGTCAAACGCGTGCGCCGGAGAGGCAGCGCATACGCCTGGAACTTCCATTTTTTTTTGCAGGTTTCTCCGGGAGGGTAAGTCTCCAGGAGCTACGCTTGTAAAAAGCAGTCGCAAGGCCTGCTTTTAACAAGGTAAGTGGTGAATTAAGTTAAATTAAAACATTTTTTCCACAGGTTTATTATTTTTAAATACTTTAAAGAAGGTAAGTTTATTTTTAGCCCTGTTAGAAACTGTTATTAATTTTTTCAAAAATTTAAATTATTATTTAAAATAGTTATTTTATGTAATTTATAGTTATTTTAAAAATGTGATGGTTTTTTAAAAAAATTATTTGAAGTTTTAGTGATATTTTGGGGCTGAATTGTATTCATAGATTTGACAGGTCTTCCTGTCAAATCTATGAATACAGATTCCCTGCTCTCCATGGCCCACATAATCCCAGGGGATGCTTCGAACTAACTGCGCCCCTGGGATACGCAAGCACTGCGCGCCGGCAGTTGGAGCAGGCCCAGGATCGGAATCCCACGTGGGCCCACAGCACAACGGCCGGCGCGCTAGCTAAGTGCAGGTCGGAGGCTTGCACCCGCGGGAAGCCTCCGACCCGAATTTCTCGGCCAATATTTTATATATAAAGTCACATTATTTACTTAGAAATATTGAAGTTTTCCAAATTTTCTTTCTCTAGATATTCAGTAATGAATTCCAAGAAATCATTTCACACTGGAAAGCTTTCTTGCATATTCAAGTCACCCTCACCTGTCTGTTGCTTGTCTGACATACTTCATTTGTGTTAACTGACTATCTTTTTTTTAAACAGCGCTAATACTGGTTATATAATCTTTATCACACCAGCACCTAAACCCCTGGCACTGTTCTTGTGGAACACATAATCCAGAATGCCTTAGAGTTCAGCACTCTAGATGAAGAGGATACAAAGTTAATACTCAGATCTGTTCCTCAATTCTTTCATTATCACCACAGAAATATGCTCGAAGCACAATTGCATTTCATGGATAAATTTCTGAGCTCAATGACTCGAACTGCCTGAAAGAGCTTAAATTCATTCTCTCATTATAGATTTGCCTTCAAGGAACCATACACAATTACATTTTTTAAGTATTCTACTACATTTCAATTAAACACTTTTTTCACTAGTTTGGCACTTGACCAGTAAATTTGAAGACATCGCTATGTAGAAGAAGAAAGTTGAAGTCTTTAAGGACTATAATTTCTAGGATTCTATGACTAGAATAGCAAGTCTGCTATTGAAAATGATTGCCAGTTTGAATAAGATCAAGCCAAAATTGTTAATAAAAGGACATTGTAAGAAACTTGTGTGATTTTATGGTGAAAGAATTGCAATGCAAAGCGGCTTGATTCTCAACTAAGAAGCAGGAGATCTAAAACGAGTGCAAATTGATCTGTGGACTTTGGCTCCTCCAAAGGGGATACATTGGATTGTTTTCTGTTGCAGTTGCCCTACAACACTGCTATGATCCGCAGACCCAAAATCAGCAGTTGCCCTGTACAGTAAATACATTAATGCATCATCGTGAGGGAGTTGATGAATACAAGGGAAGTCTCACTGGGTTGGAAACAAGCAAACATAATATCTATCTTCAAAAATAGGTGCCAAAACTAATTTTATATAACTATAGGTCCATTGGTTTTATATCAATAGCTGGAACAACAATGGAACTGATCATCAAGAACAAATAAGGAGATTTTCTAAATGAAAAAAACCTAGCAAATGGCAATCATTATGGCTTCACATTTTGCCTGACCAACCTCCTTGAGGAAGTGACATTCCAAGTTGACAATGGAAAGCTCCAGAAAGCATTCAATAAAAGACTGCTACAGAAGCTGAGGCATCCATGCCAAACTAAAAAAACTGACAAGAGGCCAACAGCAGCTTCAGAAAAGCTGATCGAGTCACGGAAAAGCTGACAGCTCAAAAAGAGCCTTGAATGCAGGCCTTCCAACCTGTGTAGACAGGGGTGTCCCATTATAAGTGCAACAGAAACTGAGCAGATCATAACTTAAGCTGCAGGCATAGCAAATATTTATTACTGTTACTTGTAGTTCTTAATAGTATGCAAAAGCACACTTTGCAGCAATGGTGAGGTTAGAAATTATTGAAGAGGGAAGTGAGTACTGAGGGCAAAAGATATTTTAGGGGGAATCTGGGTGTATGCTCCCCCAGAAGGATTTCATTTTGACACTTTGGGTAGTAATTAGTCTGGGCCCATTTTCAGGCCTTATCTACATCTTCGTTGAGCGCTGCTGCACCTCCACAGGCAGCTCGCCTCACGAGAAAAATGAAATCTTCAGGTAAGATTCGGGAGGGATTTTGGATTGGGCAATGGAGGGCATGGGGTGTGAGTGACAGGACTGTGGAGTTGGAGGGAGCAGTCATGCTCCTCCCGGCTCCATAGAAAGGCTTTAAAAAATGTTTTAAAAACTTACCTTTCATTGCCACCTACCCGACTCATCAGTGACAAATTTTGTAGAAAAGTCCTTTAACAGGTTCTGTGACACCTAAATCATGGTCCTCATGAATTTAGCAGTGAAACCAATGCCTGCGCAGATTGGGTGCAGGCTGTTCCACTGCTAAATTGGTATGTTGTGTGCCCATTTTACACCCGGAAAACAGGAGTAACATATACCAATTTCTACCCCTTTATTTGAGCATTTTCTGGCATTTTAGATCTTGTTATTATTTTGCCTTTCAAACTGAAAATGGTTTCTCCTCAGTGGGGTAGAGAAATTTTATGTAGTAAAATAACAGTTGGGTAAAGGGATCAGTACAATGGTACTGGTTAAAGTTAAAATAAATGGGTTCAATACCCCGCTGTTAAAATAATGGATAGAAGAATATCAGACAAATGTGTTAAACGATTGCTATTATCGGCAAGAGTAACTCTAGCCTATATTGCTTTTTTGAACCTGGCACAAAGGTCTATTTTCTCTTCACGCGTCACTCGCTTCCTCACACTCTCTCTCTCTTTGAAGGACAAGGCAGCACACAACAACATGAAGAGAAGGAAGATCGCGGAAAAACCACCCAACCTCATGGTGCTGTTGGAGCAGTAGCAACAAGCACTGGAAATCAGTGACCCCTCCAGAACTTTCAGGACAGGAGATTTTGAGGCTGGGAGCTTCTGTAAAGAACATCAGCTCATCAGCTTGTTTTTACAGTATTTCGCACCATTAACGTCGTAAAACGTCCCAAGGTGCTTCACAGGAGTGTTATAAAACAAAATTTGACACCGAGCCACATAAGGAGATATTAGGGCAGATGACCAAAAGCTTGATCAAAGAGGTAAGTTTTAAGGAGCGTCTTAAAGGAGGAAAGAGAGTTAGAGAGGCGGAGAGGTTTAAGGAGGGAATTCCAGAGCTTAGGGCCTTGGCAGCTGAAGGCACAGCCACCAATGCTGGAGGGATAAAAATCGGGGATGCTCAAGAGGGCAGAATTGGAGGAGCGCAGAGATCTCAGAGTTGTAGGACTGGAAGAGGTTACAGAGATGGGGAGGGGCGAGGCCATAGAGGGATTTGAAAACAAGGATGAGAATTTTAAAATTGAGGTGTTGCTTAACCAGGAGCCAATGTAGATCAGCGAGCACAGGGGTGATGGGTGAACGGGACTTGGTGCGAGTTAAGACACGGGCAACAAAGTTTTGGAAGACCTCAAGCTTACAGAGGGTAGAACGTGGGAGGCCAGCCAGGAGAGCTTTGGAATAGTCAAGTCTCGAGGTAACAAAGGCATGGATGAGGGTTTCAGCAGCGGATGAGCTGAGGCAAGGGCGGAGTCGAGCAATGTTCCGGAGGTGGAAATAGGCGGTCTTAGTGATGGCGCGGATATGTGGTCGGAAGTTCATCTTGGGGTCAAATATGACACCAAGGTCGTGAACAGTGTGGTTCAGCCTCAGATAGTTGCCAGGGAGAGGGTTGGAGTTAATGACTAAGGAACGGCGTTTGTGGCAGGGACCAAAGACAATGGCTTCGGTTGTCCCAATACTTAGCTGAAGGAAATTTCCGCACATCCAATACTGGATGTCAGACAAGCAGTCTGACAATTTAGAGAACATGGAGGGGTCGAGAGAAATGGTGGTGTGGTAGAGCTGGGTGTCGTCAGCGTACAGGTGGAAACTGACTCTGTGTTTTCGGATGATGTCGCCGAGGGGCAGCATGTAGATGAGAAATAGGAGGGGCTAAGGAAAGCTCCTTGGGGGACACCAGAGGTAACAGTGCGGGAGCGGGAAGAAAGCCATTGGAGGTGATTCTCAAATTTTGATTAGATATACAAGAATGGAACCAGGCGAGTGCAGTCCCACCCAATTGAACGACGGTGGAGAGGCGTTGGAGGAGGATGGAGTAGTCAACCGTGTCAAAGGCTGCAGACAGGTCGAGAAGGACGTGGAGGAATAGTTTACCTCTGTCACATTCACATAAGATGTCATTTGTGACTTTGATAGCTGTTTCGGTACTGTGGCAGGGGCAGAAATCTGATTGGAGGGCTTCAAATATGGAGTTCCAGGAAACATGGGCACGAATTTGGCAGGCGACAACACATTCAAGGACTTTGGAGAGGAAAGGGAGGTTGGACATGGGCAGTAGTTTGCAAGAACAGGGTCTCTATTACTTGCATCACTTCCTAAATGTTTGAAAAATGCATAATCACGAAGTTCAACTATGTCAACCTGCATTGTGATGCCTGTTATCTTCTACTGTCCAGCCTATTAGTGCCATCCTAACATCTTTTCTCTTTCCTCTCGGTTCTTCGCAGCAGCAAAAGCTTTCTGAAGAAGACACCTCAGAGGAGGACAATCTTCTTGAGGAGGCATCGTCTTGGGCTCCATCCCTACCAAACACCAGCACAGACATTGGCACTCCATGTAGGTTAGCTAGTGAGTCAGAGGGGTTGGCACATGATGAAACACCCAAAACAAGTGAGCAGCAGTACATACTGGTGGAAGGGACAACCCAGGAGACAGCTCGCCAAAGGGCGAGGTCCTCTCCCAGCTCTGCTGAGCAAGATAGAGATGAGGACTTCAGGGGCCTAACTATAGAGTCATAGGGGGAGAAATTCGGCATGTTAGTGCCCCCAGTTAGCGCCTGGCGCGGGTGCTAATGGGGCACTCAGGCAGAGGCACCGTGACGGGCCGAATCCTGCGCCGCACGACAAATTCGCCGGCCCCACAGCGCCGGTGATAACAGTTAGTGCCTCGACACCTTTCACCATGCAGATCATGACGTCAGCGAGCGTCCCTCGTGCCTACAGCGCCAGGGAGCGGAGGCGTGAACCAGCCGGCTGGCAGCGGATGGGACGCTACTTAAAGGGATGCGCCCCAGCTGTCAAGGAACATCCGTTCCAAAGGTCAGTTATGAGTGTCAGAGCGCGCGCAGGATGTATCTGCAGCCAAATAAAGGCTGCTTAGTCCCCGGAGTGTTGCGGGCCATCAAAGCATTTTGCATTTCATCCCACAGTGTATCGGCGTTCTACACTCCCTGAATCATTGGGGCTGCTGTGCAGACTCCAGTGACCCTCCCCTTTAATGGCTGGAAGGCGCCTGCACCAATGCTCACTCCCGATTACACACCTCATATTTGTTATCGCTTGGAGCCTAACGCCACTCACCTACGCCATTAACGCCTGATTTAGTGCTCCCCTGCAGTCTCTGAGCGCTGAGACTGAATTTAGCGGGCAGCGAGATTGATTAGCGCCTGGCGCTAAATTCCAACTTCTCAAAAGTTAGCGCCCCAAACGGGGCGATACTGAATTTCGAGCCCTCAGAAGCTTAAAATCATAGAATGACACAGCACAGAAGGAGGCCATTCAGCCCATCATGTCTGTGCCAGCTCGTTGAATGAGCTATCTGATATACCTATCAATTCGTCCAATAAAAGGCGACGAGTTAGGAACGTAACTAAAGGTTTTTATTGACTAAATAACAGAGCCCACCCTCGTGGGTGATCGGGTCCAACAAGGAGGAATACCAGCCAGTCGACTACCTTTATACCTGGGCAGGTAGGTGGAGCCATGGGCGGAGTTGGAGGTGGTCAGCCCAGGTATAACAGCGCGACAAGAGGCGACCTCGTATCGTGATACAACAGTGATAACGGTGATAACAATACAACAGTGATAACTATAGTGTAACGATAAAAGTGGTTTACCACATTCACCCCTTGTTTAGATTTGAGTCCGGCGGGGTGAAGTGTACTACCAGTTCTGGTATGTCAGTCTGTCCGGAGGCCTCGTAAGCCTCTCCGATCGTCGCAGCGGCGGTGCTGCATTACCCGGTGTTAGTGCTGGTGTCTGCGTGGTCGGCGAAGGCTCGTGGGGTTCCGGCATGCCGTCTACCTGGGCTGGAATTGGGGGGGTGGTGGGGGGGGGTAAGGGTGGTGTCTCCGGAGTGCCCGAGGGTGCGAGGTCTCGTAAGGAGACAGTGTCCTCCCGCCCGTCTGGGTAAGCCACGTAGGCGTACTGGGGGTTGGCGTGCAGGAGGTTCACCCTCTCGACCAGGGGGTCTGTTTTATGGGCCCTCACGTGCTTTCGCAGCAAGACGGGCCCCGGAGAGGTCAGCCAGGTTGGTAGAGTGGTTCCCGTAGTCGACTTCCTGGGGAAAACAAACATTCGTTCATGGGGGGTGGCGTTAACGGCAGTGCAAAGTAGTGACCGGATGGAGTGCAGCGCTGTCGGGAGGACTTCCTGCCAGCGGGAGGTTGGGAGGCCCTTAGACTTTAAGGCTAAGAGGACGGCCTTCCATACCGTCGCGTTCTCTCTTTCCACCTGGCCGTTCCCTCGGGGGTTGTAGCTGGTGGTCCTACTTGCTGCAATACCTCTCGCTAGTAGGAACTGACGGAGTTCCTCGCTCATGAAAGAGGAGCCCCGGTCACTATGTATATAGTTTGGGAACCCGAACAAGGCGAAGAGGTCGTTCAGGCATTTAATGACCGTGGTACTGGTCATGTCTGGGCAGGGGAAGGCAAAGGGGAAACGGGAGTACTCATCAACAATGTTGAGGAAGTACACATTACGGTCAGAGGACGGGAGGGGCCCCTTAAAGTCGATGCTCAGGCGCTCGAAGGGGCGGGTGGCCTTGATCAGGCTTGCTCTGTCCGGCCTAAAGAAGTGCGGTTTGCACTCGGCACAGGTCTGGCAGTTCCTGGTTATGGTCCTGACCTCCTCGATGGAGTAGGGCAGGTTGCGGGCCTTAATGAAGTGGTAAAGTCTGGTGACCCCGGGGTGGCAGAGGTCGTTGTGGAGGGTCTGAAGTCTATCACTTTGCGCGCTGGCGCATGTAATTCGTGACAGAGCATCGGGGGGTTCGTTCAGCTTACCTGGCCGGTACAAGATATCATAATCGTAGGTGGAGAGCTCGATTCTCCACCTCAAGATCTTGTCATTCTTGATTTTGCCCCTCAGCTTGTTATTAAACATAAAAGCGACCGAACGTTGGTCGGTAAGGAGGGTAAATCGTTTGCCTGCCAGGTAGTGCCTCCAGCGTCGTACCGCCTCCACAATCGCCTGGGCCTCCTTCTCGACCGACGAGTGTCGGATCTCAGGGCCCTGTAGGGTCCTTGAGAAGAAGGCCACCGGTCTCCCCTCCTGGTTAAGGGTGGCGGCTAGGGCGAAGTCGGATGCATCGCTCTCGACTTGGAAGGGGATGGACTCATCCACTGCGTGCATAGTGGCCTTGGCAATGTCTCCCTTAATGAGGGAGAAGGCTGCGCACGCTTCCTCCGTAAGGGGGAAGGATGTGGACTTCATGAGGGGTCTGGCTTTGTCCGCATAATTGGGCACCCATTGGGCATAGTAGGCGAAGAGCCCCAGGGTTCTCTTAAGTGCCTTAGGGCAGTGGGGGAGGGGTAGCTCCATGAGGGGGCGCATTCTTTCGGGGTCGGGGCCGATGAGTCCGTTCTCTACTACACAGCCAAGGATGGCAAGGCGCGAGGTGTTAAACACACATTTCTCCTTATTGTAGGTGAGGTTCAGCCGTTGGGCTGTACGGAGGAATTTCTCCAGATTCACGTCGTGGTCCTGCCGGTCGCGGCCGCAGATGGTGACGTTATCTAGGTAGGGGAATGTGGCCTGCAGTCCGTTCTGGTCAACCATCCGGTCCATCTCCCTTTGGAAGACCGAGACCCCGTTGGTGACACCGAACGGGACCCTAAGGAAGTGGTATAGGCGCCCATTCGCCTCGAAGGCGGTGTACTGGCGGTCCTCGGGGTGGATAGGGAGTTGGTGGTAGGCCGACTTAAGGTCGATGGTCGAGAATACGCGGTATTGTGCAATCTGATTGACCATGTCAGATATGCGGGGAAGGGGGTATGCGTCCAGCTGGGTGTATCTGTTTATGGTCTGGCTGTAGTCGATGACCAGGCGATTTTTATCGCCGGTCTTAACGACCATGACCTGGGCACGCCAGGGGCTGTTGCTCCCCTCGATGATGCCCTCCTTCAGGAGACGCTGCACCTCAGAGCTAATGAAAGCTCTGTCCCCAGCGCTGTACCGCCTGCTCTTGGTAGCGACGGGTTTGCAGTCGGGGGTGAGGTTAGCGAACAGGGAAGGTGGCGGCACCTTGAGGGTGGATAGGCTGCAGGTGTTACGCGGTGGGCGGTTTAACCTTCGCTGGTTGTCGACTGTGAGTGGGGGGAGGGGTCCACCGTATGCTAGGGTTACACTTTGGAGGTGGGATTGGAAGTCCAGCCCTAGTAGGACGGCAGCGCAGAGCTGGGGGAGGACGAGGAGTTTAAAATTTTTATACTCTGTACCCTTAACCGACAAGGTCACAGCACAGTAGCCGCTAATGTCCGTGGCGTGGGACCTCGATGCCATCGAGATTCGGTTGCGCGTTGGCAGGACAGGGAGGGAGTAGTGGCTCACCGTGTCTGGGTGGATGAAGCTCTCCGTGCTTCCGCTGTCAAACAGGCAGGTCGTGGCGTGGCCGTTTACTTTGATGTCCATCATCGACTTGGACAGGTGGTGTGGGCGGGCTTGATCCAGAGTGACGGAGGCTAGTGTGTAGGTAAGCGAGTCGTTGTCGTCTGCGGGCGAGGCGGTCGTCGGGTCCGGGGGCCCGGTGGCAGTCGGGCGTGGTGGGTAAAATGGCGTCTCCCACGAGGTAGGACAAAATGGCGGAGAAGATGGCTGCCCCCATAACTCACATGAGGCACTATTGGGGTCGGTTGCCTTGATCAAAGATGGCCGCCCCCATGACTCACGTGTGGGGATGCTGGCCTCAGTTGCCGTGAAAGAAGATGGCCGCCCCCACAGTTCGCATGAGGCACTGCTGGCCTCTGAAGATCTGCTCCTGCAGGCCTTAGAGAAGTGGCCTTTCTTCCTGCAGGTTGCGCAGGTAGAGTTCCTGGCTGGGCAGCGCGACCTCGGGTGCTTCTCCTGGCCGCAAAAGAAGCAGCCGGCGGCCCGATCGCAGGTGCCCGATGTCGGAGCCGGTACCGGGGGTGGCGGGCCCGGTCGGGTCCGGGACGCCGACGCTGAGGTAGGTTGTTAATAAAATTGATATACCTATCAATTCGTCCAATAAAAGGCGACGAGTTAGGAACGTAACTAAAGGTTTTTATTGACTAAATAACAGAGCCCACCCTCGTGGGTGATCGGGTCCAACAAGGAGGAATACCAGCCAGTCGACTACCTTTATACCTGGGCAGGTAGGTGGAGCCATGGGCGGAGTCGGAGGTGGTCAGCCCAGGTATAACAGCGCGACAAGAGGCGACCTCGTATCGTGATACAACAGTGATAACGGTGATAACAATACAACAGTGATAACTATAGTGTAACGATAAAAGTGGTTTACCACATTATCCAATTAGCCCCACTCCCTGGCTCTTTCCCCAGAGCCCTGCAAATTTCTCCCGTTCATGTATTTGTCCAACTCCCTTTGAAAGTTATTATTGAATCTGCTTCCACCACCCTTTCAGACAATGCATTTCAGATCATAACAACTCACTGTGTGAAAAAAATTCTCATCTCGCCTCTGGTTCTTTTGCCAGTTACTTTAAATCTGTGTCCTCTGGCTACCGACCCTTCTGCCATTGGAAACAGTTACTCATTATTTACTCTATCAAAACCATTCATGATTTTGAACACCTCTTTTGAACACCTCCCCTTAACCTACTCTGCTCTAAGAAGAACAACCCTAGTTTCTCTAGTCTCTCTTCGTAACAGAAGTCTTTCATCCCTGGTACCATTCAAGTAAATCTCCTCCGCATCCTCCCAATGGCCTTGACATCCTTCCTAAAGTGTGATGCCCAGAATTGGTCACAATACTCCACCTGGGGTCAAACCAGTGCTTTATAAAGGTTTAGCATAACTTCCTTGCTTTTGTATTCTATGCCTCTATTCGTAAAGCTAAGGATCCTGTATGCCTTTTTAACAACCATATCAAATTTTCCTGCCACCTTCAAAGACTTGTGTACGTACATCGCCGGGTCTCTCTGTTCCTGCACCCCCTTTAAACTTGTACCATTTAGTTCATATTTCCTCACCTCATTATTCCTACCAAAATTAATCACTTTGCACTTCTCTGCGTTAACTTTCATTTGCCATGTGTATGTCCATTTTACCAGTCTGTCTATGTCCCCCTGGAGTCTGTTACTATTCTCTTCACTGTTTCTATGAGAAGAAAACTGCTAGCTGCGCACAAGCAGTTATACCAGGTATTGGAAGGCTTGTCAAGAAGTTTCAGCACTGTGGCTGAATGTGTGGAGAAGTCTGCTTCCAGCCGATGTGACGTCATCTCGTATAGCATCAGCACTCTGCAGTCTACCTTGGAGAGTATGGCCACCTCCAGGGCTGCTTCAGTTGGGCTTTCACAACAAGAGTTAATGTCACCAGCCTTTGTAAATTTGGCGGAAGCTGAAACCGCTGTCACACAGGCTCTGAGCTCTACATTGGACTGAATACATAGGGGGCTAAAATTTGGATAGCCCCCGAAAATGGGTGTGGGGATCACAATGCTTATCTGAGGAAGGATGTTCTTGCCATGGAGAGAGTGCAGCAAAGATTCACCAGACTGATACCTGGGATGGCAGGAATGATGTATGAGGAGAGATTGGGTCGATTAGGCTTATATTCACTAGAGTTTAGAAGCATGAGAGGGGATCTCATTGAAACTTATAAAATTCTAACAGGACTAGACAGACTAGATGCAGGAAGGATGTTCCCGATAGCGGGGGAGTCCAGAACCAGGGGTCACAGTCTAAGGATAAGGGGTAAGCCATTTAGGACTAAGATGAGGGGGAATTTCTTCACCCAGAGAGTGGTGAACCTGTGGAATTCTCTACCACAGAAGGCAGTTGAGGCCAGTTCATTAAATATATTCAAGAAGGAGTTAGATATATTTCTTAAGGCTAAAGGGAATCAAGGGATATGGGGAGAAAGCAGGGACAGGGTACTGAATTTGGATGATCAGCCATGATCTCATTAAATGGCGGAACAGGCTCGAGGGGCCAAATGGCCTACTCCTGCTCCTATCTTCTAATGCGCGATCACCCAGCACCCGTTGAAAGGAATGCAGGCAGCACACAACCTTCGTGCTGCCTTCTAATTAAAATGATTGTGCCGTTCATCCTAGTGTTAAATGCACTGTTGAGTGGCTGAAAGCTTTGTGTGAGGCTAGCACCAATGAAAGCTGGCCTGCACTTCTTAAAGGCAGTCTGCACCTCTTAAAGGGGAGGTACATTCTGCCTGCAGCAGCTGATTGAACTGGCTGTGGAAGACAGGGAGCCAGGAGGCCCTCCAGGCAAAATCAAAAACGCCAATGGCAGCAGATAGCCATAGCTGTCAATGCCAGCAGTGTTGCGCCAAGGACCTGGCTGCAGTGCAGGAAGAAGTTTAATGACCTCACATGAGTGGTCAAGATCAGTGAATTAATCTTCAAATGCCATATCTCATCATCTGCACCTCCAGCCTCAACACTGCTCAATGCACCACACCCCCATCACTCACCTACCAACAATCTCTACCAAACACTACTCATAACTCACATTCATAGCTTAACCTCACCCTCATACACTTACCAATGCTGCAATTCTTACACCCACATCTCATAGCTTGCACAAACGGTCAGCTATTCAACTATGACAAGCATATCTCACAAGCACATTGCACCACACTCACTGACACACTTCCATTTCTCTTGCAGAAGAAGGTGGCTCACAATCGGAACCAGCATGGGCTACCCAAAGGGGCATAGGCGCACCTGCCTAATCTTATCCCCATGGAGAAGACAGTGCTGGCCATTCTTGGGAGGGCAATCACTGAGCCCATTGCCAGCGGCAGGGATGAAGCAATCCAAGATGACGGTATCCTCATACCTAATCTTCGTTCTCACATTCCACTTCCCCCTCATCCCACTATCTCTTCTGGCATACAAGCTGCAGATGTGTAAGCATGCACCTCTTACTTCCCGCCCCCCCACTCCACCCCAACCCCCTCCCCCCGCCTCACTACAACCTTACCCTTGTGCCTTTCTCCTCTCAGATAGCCAAGAACTGCAGCCTGGCCATGTGCTGGTGGAGGAGCAGGAAGGCACAGCGCCATATGATTTCACACTCCCAGCCACCAGCTCAGATACTTGCACTCCGCGTACTTTAGTTGATAGGTTAGACGGAGGGTCTGCCCATGGTGAGACACCGGGCATGAGTGGCCTACAACCAGGGAGGGGGAAAAGGGTAGTGCAGGTGCCAGCTCCCCAGAGGGCGAGGTTGCACACGAGTTCTGCTGCAGAGGACTCAGATGAGGACTTTGATGGGGCAGGGTGCAGAAGAAGGCTGAATGGTATGCACAATGAAATGCTTGGTGCATTGCAGGCCTGTCAGGAAGCCTGAGTGCAACGTCAAGGAGCATGGAGGACTCTGGCACCAACATTACACAGGGCTTTGCGCAGAGCTTGGAGCCCATGATTTCCAGCGTGGAATTGATGGCCAACTCCATCCCTGCACTTCTAGACCCAACCATGATGCAGAGTCTGATGGCTGATGACTCAGCTTCCATTGCAGCACAGGCAGAAGCGACCCAATGTCTGAGTGCTGCAGTGGCAGCTCAGACTTCTGTCATGCAGACTCAGCTTGCTGCCATGCAATATCAGAGTGCTGCCATCGTGGCTGCGCTTACCAGTGTTGAAAGGGGTTTGCAGAGAGTCACAGCAGTCCAGCAATCTGTCCTCCAACAGATTACTTGGATTGCTGAGGCGCCGCCCCGGGGGAATGGCAGTGGTTCCGTGGAGCACAAACCTGCTCTCCTCTCTCAGGCTGACAGCATTCGTGCTCCCACCACTTCCACTCTGCAAGTGCCCTTGCTATTGCCTGTCACCCAGCCAGCCCAGACTGCTACCACCCATGCTGAAGCGGTGCAGTCTACAGCCGGGCCTTCTAGGCCCACAGCTGCTCAAGGTCGTCCTGCAAGGACATTTGCAGTCTCCCCCACTGAAAGTCGGCACCCTTCCACCAGCTGTGCTGCAGCCACTGGGAGAGCACTTTGTAGGAGCACTAGGATAGGAAAAGGCACATGAAGGATAGGCACTAAGGGAATGCACAAGGGTGATTAATTGACATTTTTATGTAATATTGGATGGATTGATGTATAAAGTTGGATTGGAATGTTTGTTTTGTGGTGGCTTTCATTTCAGCATTGTGGCCAAGAAGACGCTGTGATGGTCCGGAGCAGAGGGAAGGTAAGGTGTGTGACTATCGGTGAATGTGGAACTCGGGTTGTATTCGCTGAAACCACAGTCGGAGGAGTCGATCATGGACAGCCCGGGCAGAAAGGGGCTGTCTGGGTTGCCTGCTCCCTTCCGCTTCCTGCTCTTCTGCTTCCTCCTCCTTCTCTACCTCCTCCTGCTCCTCCTCTTCCTCTTCAGCTGGTCACCGTATGCCTGGTGGCAAGGGCTGTGCCCTCATGATGGCGAGGTTGTGGAGCATGCAACAGACCACAACAAATCTTGAGACACGCTCTGATGAGTACTGCAGGGCTCCTCCAGAGCAGTCCAGGCAGCGGAACCATTGCTTCAGCACCCCAATGGTCTACTCTATGGTGTTTCGAGTGGCAGCATGGCTCTTGTTGTAAGCGTGCTGGCCACGTGTGGTTGGGTTGTGGAGTAGAGTCATGAGCCAGTTGGTCAAGCAATAGCCCTTGTTGCCCAGCAACCACCTTCTGGTTTGACGTGGTGACTCAAAGACTGAGGGAACAGCAGACTGGCACAGAATAAAAGCATCATTGACTGCTGCCAGGATACCGGGCATTCAACATCATGATATGCTGAGCATGGTCGCACACCAATTGCTCATTCAGCAAGTGGAATCCTTTGCGGTTGCAGTACATCTCAGCGTTTAGGTGTGGTGCCTGTAAAGCGTGCAGTCGGTGGTGCCCTGTACCATGGGGAAGCCCACTATCCTGGCAAAGCCACATGCACACTCTGCCTGCTTCTCTCGGTTCAGAGAGAAGACAATGAAGTCCCCTCTTCTGGCATAAAGAGCGTCTGTCACCTCTCTTATGCAGCAGTGGATGGTGAACTGTTACAGATGTTGTCGGCTCCAGCCTGGGAGGATCCCAACATGAAGAAATTCAGGGCCAAAGTCACCTTCACAGCCACTGGCAGTGCGGTCCTTGCCCTGGAGTGAGGCTGCAGGTCTGGTTGCAAGAGGTGGCAGAATTCTGTGAGCACCTATTTCGTAAAGCGCAGATTTCTCGCACACTGCTCCTGGCTCAGGCTAAGGTAAGAGAATTGCTCTCGGAAGACCCGAGGTGGCTAAGGCCTCCTGCTGAGAGCCCTTCTCCCCCTCCTCCCTCTGTAAGCAGATTGTCCTCTTCTTTGCGGCTTCTGCTCCATCTCCCTGTCATGCTGCAGGCCAAGGGGGATGAGAACTACAGCACCCATGACTGGGAGCAAGTGGTCTGGCCCAGAACCCTTGAAGTCAGAAACAACACCTTCTCCACTTGCAGCACCACTTCCTGTCACCTCACCAACTTTAAACAACTCTAGAAAGCTCCAAACAGTTCCACAAACTTACACAGAGCCAGTAGAAATCAATCAGCAACTAACCTTAGAGTGGTTGCTGATTCCTTTAAATATCGCTGGTGGGTTGGGCATGCTTGCTAATGCTGAAGGCATGTCCAGCTGTGCGAGGTTAACACAGGGTGTTAGCTCCAGCGTTGATGACGAACATGGCAGTGCTGGTGTCAAATCTGATTTGCACGGATCTGCGCACTCTGCATATTTCCGGCACACGCTCCTACCGCTCACCCTACCGCTGTCACCAAGCTGGTGTCCGGCACGGCATGCACCAGAAGTGTGCATGCACGGCGCAGAAGCCATTTTCAACACAAAATGCACCTTTAGCACTGAAACATCGGGTGCTACAGGGCTGAATTCTTCGCCCAGGGACTTTAAAGGCGTCGCTCATCTTCTGCAGTCTGCTCTCCTGCAGATCATTGTAAGTGATGAATCCCAGCCCCACGAGAGCGGCAGTGGCACTGTGGAAGCAGTATGTGTTGGCCTCTCTCAGGATGTCAACATGCCTGCTCCTTCGCTCCCCCTCAACCAATACCCGCCATAGAGCCAGCAAGTCAGATGGTCCAGACTTTCCCGATAGTAGCTGAGGTGCAACAGTCTGGAGCGGGACCCTTACAAGCGCGAGCACCCAGAAGTCACCGGCTACGAGTATCTCAAAGGTCCCAACATGAGGAACAGCAGCCTTCCACCAGCTATGCTGATGCCACTAAGCGAGCACTTCATAGGAGTTGTAGCGATAAAAAACCTTCTTGCAAGAAATCACCATGGGTTGACACTAGGTGAGAAATGAATTGAAGGCAGTTATTGTGTTGAAAATCAATTTGGCATCATGGTCTGCAGTTTGGTTTTCTAGCAGCTTCTGAGTCTGCATTGTTAGTATGTCATTGATATAGAAGTTGGCTGAACGGCTTCAATGTTTTTTACTGCAGGATTAAGAGAGTGGTGAAGGATGTAACAAGGACTTTTGATGCAGAGGTGCTTTGTTTTCAGGGCAGGGGAATGAGCAAGTAAACTGGAATCACTGAGCAATTAACTTGTTCCTCATCTCTTGCTGCAAGGCTTTGAAGTGGCCCTCCTTATATAAGAACATATATAAGAAATAGGAGCAGGAGTAGGCCATTTGGTCCTTCGAGCCTGCTCTGCCATTCAATAAGATCATGACTGAACTTCTACCTCACCTCCACTTTCCTGCACTATCCCCATATCCCTTGATTCTATTAATATTCAAAAATCTATTGATCTCTGTCTTGAATATACTCAATGACTGAGCCCCCACAGCTCTGGGGTAGAGAATTCCAAAGATTCACCACCCTCTGAGTGAAGAAATTTCTCCTCATCTCTGCCCTAAATGGCCGACCCCTTATTCTGTGACCCCTGGTTCTAGACTCCCCAGCCAGGGGAAACATCCTCCCTGCACCTACCCTGTCAAGCCCTGTAAGAATTTTGTATGTTTCAATGAGATCACCTCTCATTCTTCGAAACTCTAGAGAATATAGGCCTAGTCTACTCAATCTGTCCTCATAGGACAATCCCCCCATCCCAGGAATCAGTCTGGTGAACCTTCATTGCACTCCCTCTATGGCAAGTATATCCTTCCTTATGTAAGGAGACCAAAACTGTACACAATACTCCAGGTGTGGTCTCACCAGGGCCCTATATAATTGCAGTAAGATGTCTTTACTCTTATACTCAAATCCTCTTTTAATAAAGGCCAACATACCATTTGCTTTCCTGTTTGCTTGCTGTACCTGCATGTTAACTTTCAGTGATTCGTGTACAAGGACACCCAGGTACCTCTAAACACCAACATTTCCCAATCTCTCACCATTTAAAAAAAATACTCTGATTTTCTGTTTTTCCTCCAAAAGTGGATAACTTCACATTTCTCCACATTATATTCCATTTGCCATGTTCTTGCCCACTCACTCAGCCTGTCTATATCCCTTTGAAGCCTCCTTGCATCCTCCTCACAACTTACATTCCCACCCAGCTTTGTATCATCAGCAAACTTGGATATATTACATTTGGCCCCCTCATCCAAATCATTGATGTAGATTGTGAATAGCTGAGGCCCAAGCACTGATCCTTGCGGTACCCCATTAGTTACAGCCTGCCAACCTGAAAATGACCCGTTTATTCCTACTCTCTGTTTTCTGTCCATTAACCAATCCTCAATCCATGCTTGTATATTACCCCCAATCCCATGAGCCCTAATTTTGTTTAATAACCTCTTGTGTGGCACCTTATCGAATGCCTTCTGAAAATCCAAATACACCACATCCACTGGTTCCCCCTTAACTATTCTGCTAGTTACAACCTTAAAAAACTCCAACAGATTTGTCAAACACGATTTCCCTTTCATAAATCCGTGTTGACTCTGCCCAATCCTATTATTATTTTCTAAGTGCGCTGTTACCACGTCCTTAATAATAGATTCTACCATTTTCCCTACTACTGATGTCAGGCTAACTGGTCTGTAGTTCCCCATTTTCTCTCTCCCTCCTTTCTTAAATAGTAGGGTTACATTTGATACCTTCCAATCCGTGGGAACCGTTCTAGAATCAATGGAATTTTGGAAAATGACAGCCAATGCATCCACTATCTCTATAGCCAACTCTTTCAAAACCCTAGGATGTAGGCCATCAGGTCCAGGGGATTTATCGGCTTTCAGTCCCATTAATTTCTCCACTACTACTTTTTTACTAATACTAATATCTTTCAGTTCCTCATTCTCACTAGACCCTAGGTTGTCCACTATTTCTGGGAAGTTTTTTTGCGTTTTCTTCCGTGAAGACAGACACAAAGTATTTGTTTAATTTCTCTTCCATTTCCTTATTGCCCATTAAAATTTCTCTTGTCTCAGCCTGTAAGGGACCCACATTTGCTAATCTTTTACTTTTTACATACCTATAGAAGCTTTTACAGTCTGTTTTTATGTCTCTCGCTAGTTTATTCTGATATTCTATTTTCCCTTTCTTTATCAATTTCTTAGTCCTCCTTTGCTGAATCCCAAAATCCTCCCAATCCTCTGGCTTACTACTCTTTTTGGCAGCATTATAAGTCTCTTCCTTTGATCTAATACTATCTTTAACTTCTCTTGTTAGCCACGGTTGGACCACTTTTCCTGTGGGGCTTTTGTGCCTTAAAGGAATGTATATTTGTTGTAAATTATGTATTAATTCTTTAAATGCTAGCCATTGCTCATCCACTGTCATACCTTTTAATGTAGTTTCCCAATCTACCTTAGCCAACTCGCCCCTGATACCTACATAGTTTGCTTTGTTTAGATTTAAGACCCTAGTTTCGGATTTAACTAAGTCACTTTCGAACTCAATATAAAATTCTATCATATTATGGTCACTCTTCCCTAATGGTCCCTTTATGACAAGGTTATTAATTAACCCTTTCTGGTTGCACAGTACTAGATCTAAAATAGCCTGTTCCCTAGTTGGTTCCTCAACATACTGATCGAGAAAACTGTCTCGCATACATTCCATGAATTTGTCTTCCACACTATTACTGCAAATTTGGTTGGCCTAGTCTATATGTAGATTAAAGTCCCCCATAAATACTGTATTACCCTTGTTACATGCACCTCTAATTTCCTGATTTATACTCTGCCCTGCATTGCAACTACTATTTGGGGCCTATAAACAACCCCCACCAATGTTTTCTCCCCCTTACTGTTTCTTAGCTCCACCCAAACTGATTCTACTTCTTGATTTTTGAGCTAAGATCCTTTCTCTCTACTGTCTTTATCCCATCCTTTATTATCAGGGCTACCATTTTCCATTTTGCCTATTCCTTCTTCTGCTCCTTCCTTGCCTTCACCCTGGACTTCATCATCCAATGAGGACTGCTGCTGCTGTGTCTCCTCCGAATGCGGGCATCTCTGTAGGGCAAGTATGTGCATATTGCAGCACACCACTATGATGCATCCTGTCCAGACACCTGAACCGCTGCTTCAGCAGCCCTATGGTGTGCTCAACAATCATCCTGCTGGTCCCATGTATTTGATCTGCTCGCTGTCACTTCTTGTAGTGTCATGAGCCTCTTTGTATCTTCTGTCTCCCTCTGTCTGCAGAAGCAATACTGGAATCATCAACCACGACTACAGGGGCAGCTCTGATCACCAATCAACCATCCTGATACATGGTTCTGAGTCATGAAGGCTGGCATGTAGCAGGATGAAAGCACCATGGCAGCTTCCTAGGTAACTGGCATTGAACATGAGCTGAACAATAACAAAACAAAAGCCTTTCCTATCCATAAAATTGAGTGTTGTCAGATGGGGCTTTGAGTACCACATGTGTTCTGTCAATTGCTCCTTGCACCTGTGGGAGCCCTGCAGTCTATGGAACTGGATAGTTCTCTAACTCTCTTTGTTTGCCTGCTGCTTACATTGGGAAGGATATGAATTGAGCAGCCCTCCTGACTAGAACATCAGTGTTGATGGACTATTGATGTGTGATGAGTTGCTGCCTTTGAATCTGGATCCTTCCAAGCAACATCATATGGCAAAGCCATCTAATGAAAGGTCAGTGACCTGAAACATTAACTCTGTTTCTCTCTCCACAGATGCTGCCTGACCTGCTGAGTATTTCCAACATTTTCTATTTTTATTTCCGATTTCCAGCAGCCGCAGTATTTTGCTTTTGTATCAGATGGCAAAGCGCCCACCTGAATTTCCATCCAGCTTGTAAGTTAATCATCCCTCCCAGACCAAGTGAAAGTATTATGGGGTTATCTTGGTGGCAGGTTGAGAACGTCAGCAAAAAACAGAAAAAAGAAAAGTACTAATTTTAGGATCAATATATAACATTACAGGTACATTTGAAACAGAAGAAAAAGTTTAAAAAAAGTATAATTGATGGTATCTTCCTACTTTTAAAGGATAAATCCTTCTTTTAACGATTATGTGTGGAAAGCTTTTGGATAGCCCAATTTTAAAAATGAATGGTAGATTATCTGTGAATGGAGAAGCTGATTATAAATAGTCTCTGTTGGAAACAATTTTAAAGGGACATTGATGGCTGATGTTAGCTGCCAACTTCTAGACACTGCACCAGCACTCCTTGCAATTCTTCATCAAGTGGACCTTGTTAAACTCTATGGGAAGCCAATTTTGTACTTTTTGCAAGATATGGATTGTACTTGCACTGACTATTTTGACAATATGGAAAAAGCTTATCTTAGGATTTGATTTTGGCAATGGTGCATTTATCCATATCAAAGGAGAAGGTTGGAACTTCTCAAAAGCTTTATATTTTGGTGGCATTTGTGGCAATGCACATCAATGGTACTACAATATCAAATTATTAATTATTACACAAATCAAAAACCCCACAAAAATTGGAGAGCTCTTTCAAAGAGCTGGCACTGGCATGGCGGGCCGAATGGCCTCCTTCTGTGCTGTAAGATTCTATAAGGCTTTGCGCTAGGAGTCAAGCCTCACAAAATTTGTGTTTATATTCAAACTTTTTGTGTCTCTAAATATAATTTGTAATTATCTTTGTCTTCACCCAGGTGCAGCCATTAGGAGGAGTCAAGTTTGTGTGATCTGGTTAGTCAGTTATCATAACCGGGTTGTCCACTGATGTCACAGATCTCACCATCATGTCATCTCCTCTTCTAGCTGTCACAGCTGGCTATCCCATGCAGATTTCTCTGTGCACAGTCCTATCATCTGCTGGTCTTGTATATTGGCCCCGATATTTACGGGGCAGCGAAAAGGGTGCGGGTGAGCATGGTTGCATTGTGGAAGCGAGATTTAAATATGTTAATGAGGTGTCCCGCCTCTCCAAGGCGGGATACTCACAGGGCATGAAACTCGCCCGTTGTGTGTGTGTGTGTGGGGGGGGGGGGGGTTGGGGGGGTTTAATATCAATGCCATTGCCTTTCCCAGCAGAGTCCCACTTTATCATCTTCCAAGGGTAGCAATCTTCACACATCAACACAAAGTGCCTTGCCTATTACAAATGTCTCATCAGAACATACACACAGACCACTCCTTCCAATTACTTCAACATTGGTTGCTCTTTTCTTCCAGCTGAGAACCAACATCATCCTTGCACAGCATGTTTCAAAAGCACCAGCCTTTGCTTCTGTATCAGGGTCCATCACCCAGCACCATACAGAAATATTGACTGGATCATACACTTTACTTTCACATCCCATAAAACATCTCTGCTCTTCCAGAATGGTTTTCATAGTACTTCAAAAAGTACAGACACATTTAAATGAGGCCTGGAGGTTAGAATGAGACAAGCCTCATGCTCAGCTCTCTCTGGGGCAATTCCCATCTGCCCTGCAACCCGCCCTCCACAAATGTGCTGAGTTAAATTCAGGGCTTAATAATCAGAATAGCAAGAGGCATAACCAGCATCTACCTTGTGGCACTGGACTTGTGATGATAGGGTGCAAATGTGGAAAAGCATTCCATTCTCTAGCACTGGTAATTCTGACAAACACAACACCGTCCCTCGATCTAAAGTCAATTCTATTCAACTACCTGGGTCATATTCCGGTTCGGGTCTTATAGACTGCACTTAAGGCGGTATTGAGAAAGGTCAACAAAAGGTCAAAATAATTATCAGTCCTCTAAAGTGGAAAGAACTAAGGAGTAAAGCACCATAATAATTAATGTCACACATAACCATTAAACACACAGGCCTAGAAATTGGATTAAGCCCAAAAACAGGCGGTGTCAAGGGCCAGCGCTATTTGCCTGCGCCCGTTGAAAGTGGTCCAGGCAGCACGCAAAATTCGTGCTGCCTGCTCATTATAATGATTGCGCTGCTGATTGGCTTTGCGCTGACCAGGTGGGCCAATATTGGGTGCAATCTAATGGCCAGTAATGTTTGGCCTAGGCTCGCTGCATTACTTAAAGGGGAGGTGCTTTGTTGCAGCAGAACCTCATTGTCAGTCTAGCTGAAGACATGGCTCAGCAACCTAGGAAGCGAGCACGAAGTTCTCGGATGCTGCATTGGAGGCCTTGGTCGTGACCATACAAAGAAGGCAGGCTGTACTGTTCCCACAGGGTGACAGTAAGCCAGGCAAGGCCACTTGCAGAGGAGATAGCTGGCTCCATCACGGCTACCAGTGTGGTCCCAAGGGCATGGATCCAATGCCAGAAAAGTTTAATGAACTCACACGGCAGGTCAAGGTGAGTGAAGGCTTCAGTATATCCCACCGTTTGCATCACAAGCCTTACACACTGCTCAATGCACCTCACCCCCATCACTCACCTACCAACAATCTATAGCTCTCACCACTCATACCTCACAATTATAGCTTCGCTTCACCCTCACAACCTTACGAGTACTGTAACACTCACACCCACATCTCACACCTTGCACACACTGACAGCTATTCAACTATGGCAGGCGCATCGTCCAAACACATTGCACCGCACTCACTGACACACTTCCCTTTCTCTTGCAGGCAAAGGTGGCACAGAACAGGAGGGAGCACCGGCAGACAGGAGACAGCCAAGCCGCTATACAGAACTTCAGCGACCTGGAGGAATCCGTGCTCAACATCATTGGAGGGGCAGTGACCAAGGCCTTGGCAACGGGAAAAGTTGAAGCCCTTGCCACAACCCAACCCTTGTGCCTTTCTCCTTTTAGATACCCAAGAGCTGCCACCAGCAGGAGAAGAAGAAGACATATCGTCACTGTATCTGACTCGCAGACACCAGCTCAAAAAATGGCACTGCGCGGAATTTAGAGGGTAGTATCGAGGCAGAATCTGCACATGGTGAGGACCGGGCATGAGTGGGCTGCAGCAAGGCCGGGGGAAAGGGTAGCTCGGGAACCAGCTCCCCGGAAGGCAAGTTCGCGCATGAGTTTTGCTGCACAGAGCTCAGATGATGACCTCGATGGGGCCTCCTTCAGAAGAAGGATGATAGGCATGCACGTGGAAATGCTAGGTGCAATGGCAAGCCTGCGAGAGAGCCTCTCGTCAATGTCAAGGAGCATGAAGGAGTCCGGCTCTAACAGTGGACGGGGCTTTGCGCAGAGCTTGGAGCTAATGATTTCCAGGACAGAAATGATGGACAACTCCAGGAGAGACCTTGTGGACTCAACCGTGATGGTGGGTGATGGGGGATGTCGCGGCTTCCATTGCAGCACAGGCGGAAGCAACCCAACGTCTCAGTGGTGCAGTGGGAGCGCAGTCTGCTCTCCTACAGGCTCAGCTTGCTGCTACGCAAGCTCAGACTGCTACCATTGTCGCTGGGTTTACGAGTGTCGAAAGGGGCTTGCAGGGTGGCTCAGCAGGCCAGCAATCTGTCCTCCAACAGATTGCTAGGAATGCTGAGGCGCCGCCTCGAGGAGTGGCAGTGAGCCTGTGGAGCAAGAACCTGCTGTCCTCTCTCAGGATGACAGCATTCCTACTCCCACCACTGCCACTCTGCCATTGCCACTGCCGCTGCCTTTCAGCCAGCCAGCCCAGACTGCTGCCGCCCATGCAGAGGTGGTGCAGTCTACAACCAGGCCTTCTAAGTCCACAGCTGGTCGATGTCGTCTTGCACGGCCATCTGTAGTCTCCCCCACTGAAAGTCAGCAGCCTTCCACAAGCCATGCTGGGAGAGCACTGCATAGGAGCACTAGAGTAGGAAAAGGCACTAAGGGATTGCAGAAGGGTGATTAGTTGATATTGTAATTTTGATTGGATTCTGATAAATTTATGATTTTTGTTTGGAATATGTGTTTTGTGGTGGCTCTCAATTCAGCTTTGTGCCCAGGAGGACACTGTGATGATCCGTGACAGAGGGATAGTAAGATGGGGAAGTGGTGAGCAACAGGGATCTGGGGTTTCTTTAACTGTAACCGGAGTCTAATGAGGTGTTCGCAGACAGCCCGTCCGGAACGGGGATTTGCTGCCTGCCTCTTCCCTCCCTCCTCGTCCTCCTCCTCTTCCTCCTCCTCCTCCTGAGGTGGTCCCGCAAACCCTGGTGGCAAAGGCTGCACCCTTGTGATGCCAAGTTGTGAAGCATGCAGCATGCCACAACGAAATGGGACACCCATTCCGGCGAGTACTGGAGGGCTCCTCCCGATTGATCAAGACAGTGGAACCGTTGCTTCAGCGCCCTGATGGTCTGCTCGATGATGTTCCTGGTGGCAGCATGGCTGTCATTATATGAGTGCTGAGCAGCAGTGGTGGTGTTGTGGAGGGGAGTCATCAGCCAGGTGTAGAGCAGATTGCTCTTATCTCCGAGCAGCCACCCTCGGGTTTGACGTGGTGACTGGAAGATTGCTGGCACAGCAGACTGGTGCAGGATGAAGGCATCATGACTGCTGCCAGGATAGCAGGCATTTACCATCATGAATGGGCATGGTCACACAACAACTGCATATTAAGTGAATGGTAGTTTTTGCGGTTATGGTATGCGGTGCCTGCAAAGCCGCATGGGTGCAGTCAATGGCGCCCTGCCCCATGGGGAAGCCCGCTATCCTGGCAAAGCCACATATGCGTTCATCCTGCTTCTCTCTGTTCAGAGAGAAGGCAATGAAATCCCTTCTCCTGCTGTAGAGTGCCTCTGTGACCTCCCGGATGCAGCGATGGACGGCAAATTGGGACATGTTAGCTATGTCGCTTGCTGCAGGCTGGAAGGATCCGCTGACGAAGAAATTGAGGGCCACGCTAACCTTGAGAGTCACTGGGAGAGCCGTGCTTGCCTTGCTCTGAGGCTGCAGATCTGGTTGCAGGAGGTGGCAGAGTTCTGTGACCACCTCCTTGGTGAAGCAAAGCCTCCTAATACACTGCTCCTGGGTTACGTGGAGGTAGGAGAAGTGCTCTCGGAAGACCCTAGGTGGGTCAGGCCTCCTGTTGAGAGCCCTCCTGGCCCTTCTCCTCCTCCCCCTGCGAGCATCTTCTCCTCTTCTTCCTCCGCTCCCTATCACCAAGATACTCAAGCATGAGGGGGGCTGCAAGTCGAGCCCCCATGACTGTGAGCAAGTGTTGTGAGCAGAAGCCTTTGAATGAGAATGAAGGTTCTCCACTTGCACTAACACTCCCTGTCACCTCAGAAACTTGAAACAAGTTTAGAAAGCTGCAAGAGGTGCAGAAAGTTACACAGAGCCTGTCAAACTGAGAAACCATGTCAGCTGCAAGTTGTTGATGATCCTTTTAAATGGCGCTGCTGGGGGCTTCTTCCTGCTGCTGAACTCTTGGCCAGCAGGCAGAAGCGAGGCAGCTGCCATTTTTTCTTCAAAACTGGCCTTAATGGTCGGTGCTAAACCCCCAAATTTCTAGGCCACAATTTCTTATTGGTATCTTTGATTAATATTGGAATAGTTCATGCACGTTATATTTATTTGTGCTGAAGACAGAGTGCAAATTTAACATGTTCACAAATTCCTGTGTTTGCTGGTCACTTTTTAGGACTGGAACAAAATACTTTCAGCAAAATTAACATTTAAACATACTGCACTGCAAAAGTACATTATCAGTATAAGATCAGCTCTAGATATCTTTTAAGATCTCATCTATGTAGCACTGAAATCATCTTTGTGGCAACATAGTAATAAATTTTTGAATATTTTGTTCTGCTCTTCAAGGAATACTATCGATTAGATAAAACGTTTTGCATTTCAGGTACCCAGTGTCAGCAGTGAATCAAGAATAGATCTAAATTTACCGCTCCTGCACTCAAAGCAGAAGGCCGTGCATGAAGGAATCATCGAATCATACAATAGTACAGCATAGAAGGAGGCCTTCCGGCCCACCGAGTCTACACAGGCTCTTTCGAAGAGCAATTCAATTAGTCCCACTCCCCTACTCTTTCCCCATATCCCTACATTTTTTTCTCCTTCAAGTATTTATCCAATTCCCTTTTGAAGGCTCTGCTTTGCCCAGCTTCTGCTCCATGCTGTAGAGAATGCCTAGCTGTCTCCTCCTATGAACACCCTTCCACCTGATTACTTCATCAGAGAGCCGTATTCTATCAAACCCCACTTAGTTCACAACAGCAAACATAATGTTATATATAATTAGAATTTTAAAGGAATAGAGATATAAAACCACAATTTTATAATTGACAGCAGGCCAGACATTAGCTTCCTTCGCAACACAGACATTTGCACTTGAAGTGTTTTCCCAGCTTCCATGCATGATCAATCACGATGTGTTCCCACTTTGTGGAAGAAAAATCTATGGTCCTTCTGGCACACTCCTGCTATAGCACTGAGTTCTTGCTCCGCCTCGTTGTGAGCAGAACCTCTGACTGCCCAAACAAGGTCAGTGGTGCGGGAGGAGGCAGGGCCAGAGGCAGGGACTCCCAACACCAGAAGTTCCCGCATCTCCAACCTGGGAGAAAATCAGGGCAAGATCAGTGCTGGTACAGCCAGTGAGAGCAGGCGTGGCGGCCTGCCGATTGACGCAGGTGGGGACCACTTTGGGGTACAGACCAGTGATATGGGCTAGACCCCAAAATACCAAGATTTTTTCCTGGAAATTATTCACCCCATTTCCAGAACCAGCAGCACTGGCCAATTTTCCAGCCTAGATGTACCAGGAGTGGTGTGGGCACCTACCATTCATATGTAAATGAAGGGATTTCCCTCTGAACCAATGAGTTTTGTCAGGGTTAGCGGCCCTTAGGGATGGTCCCCACCTCTCCCTCCCTCAGCCTTTCTCATGTATGACTTATAGCTATGAAAGATCCTGTTTGTTAACAAATCAGATTGTTCACTACAGTAAAAAAAGAACATGTGGAAGGAACAGTTTACTAAAGATGAAATTAATTAATTAATGGTCTAAGAGGTCTATTCTGGTGGGTATTTACTTACCACCTGGCTACTCCACTGCCATCTTGGGCCCTAAACCAGCTGTGAGCAATGCTATGGGAGATCTACTAGTTTCAAGCTATAGGTTTCAAATCTTAATTTTCTATTAAAATTGATACTTTTATCCAATTGTCCATATTATTCCAAGTTTAAACAAAGATTCTTTTCCCTACATATCTTTACAATTAAATGAGGCCACAAAGCTGCAGGCACCTGTAGGGTGTCTCCAGGCAGCTCACAGGCAAAGACGATCTGAATTCCTGTTCGTTGTGTCACCGGGATTTATATAGCACCTTTGGGGATTCAGTTTAGGCTGCAAAAAGATCATTTAATAAGGGAGCAATAAGGTCACTACCACTATCATGTGCACACCCATACTGTGCTATGACATGTGTTTACTGACACCGCCACACTTAGCAATGCATGTCATCGAAGACTTAGCTTTGCTGCCTCTATTTCACAAGGTGAGCTGTCACACAGCTGTGCCATCTGTTGCACTTTAACCTGCAGGCATTTGTACCACAGGGATGGCTCATTCCATGGGCATGCATTACATTTTTATGCCACTGGATCCTTCCAAGCCACTGCTATGTCAATTTAGTCAACTGACTGTCCACATAGGCATTAAGTGTGGAAAGGAGGGATCAGCTGGACAGGAACGTAGAAATGATGGTGTACATGTAAACATTGCTGAACATCTAGAACAGGGGTATCAAACGCATTTTCTAAGGTGGGCCTGATCCGATATCCTAGCACTTGGTGTGGGCCACATTCAGCAAAAGTTATTTGGATACACTGAGGATAGAAATTGGCATGCGCTTTGAAGGATTCGAAAATTTCATACATCTCCCCCCCCACCCCCGAAGATTTATTTGGTTTTTAAAAGAAACCCTGGTCAGACTGAGTTTTAAAATCCAGGGCACAAAAAAATGGCTGCGGTCAGACCTCGTGACCGAAAGCCTGTCAGTTTCAATTCAGACCCTGGCAAGCTAACAGCTTGTGCATTTCAATGTCTGCAGCAAGGAGATCACAAAACCAGGCAAGACTTTTGCATATGCATTGGGGACAAACCCAATTACAATCAGACCTATGCATAAAGGCCATCAAGGTGTTTGCTCAAACAATCAAAATAATCAGCGGGGCCATCAAGACTGGGCTGGCCCCCATCAAATAACCTGTTGGACAAAGGAGAGCAGTTGCAGAACCGGCAGGAATCGATTACCGGCCATCCAAGTCGATGGGCCAAGATCGATACCTTTTGTTTTATTCCAGCCCGCTCAAATCAGATAAAAGAATGAGCTGATTGAGCGTAGAGATAAGGGCTACCGAGGGGGGTATAACTAGCCTCTCGAGAAGCCATTCGCTCTCTCGCCTCGCCTCCTGCGCCCTGCCTCGCCATCAACCAAGGAAGAAAACCATCGAAGGAGAGCCCGTCCAGAGAGGTAGGATACCCTATCAGAGACCTTTTAATTACTGGGGTATCTCTACCTGGACGGTGAAGTCTGTGCAACAGCGGGACCACGTGACATCGGCAGGCAAAGGGGCAAGGCTTTTCTTTCAACATCTCAGACCGGTGAGCATTATACTTCTGACCCATCGCAAGATAATCTAGCTAGGTGTAGAGGGTGGGAGTTAAGGGGATTGCTGAATTGTCATTTTAGCCATTTTCCCTCGATGTGCCATTTCTCCTCCCCTGTTAAGTGTAAGTGTACTGCATTCATATCATCCTTTTGTATAGTATTGTTATCTTACTTTCTCTGTTAATAAATTTTGGTTTTCTTTGTACCAAACTGCTGGTCTGCTCGTTTGTCTATATCGCTATCTGCCAATAAGTCCGGGGATCAGAACTAAGGGGTGAGCGATCCGAACCGCTCAGAGATAAGGCAGCCGGAGACATAACCGACTGGCCAAAGCAAGTAGCAAAACCCCCTACAGCTTCGCCCGGTTTTTTGGGCGAAGCTGTAGGGGGTTTTGTTACTTGCGCAATATATATCGATTTCAGGGCGTGAAGTCCAGGGCCTAAATATGCAAAGTGTCCTGTGCCTGTTTCAGAACCTTTCTGCAAAATGTGTGACAATCTAGGTGGAGCATGTGCCATGCAAGCTCTGACCAGTTTTTCCGGTTCTACAATTGCCTAAACAGTGATCTTTAAATGGAAAGCTGGAGGCCGCTAAAGAAATGGTTGGGAAAGTATTTTTTACTTCCCCATCTGTAGAGCGTGGTGGAGAATGCAGAGCAAAAAGCCAAACAGCTTAACTGTCTAACAGAAGAAAGATTGTCATTTCCTATGCTGCAGCTTTGTTGTGATATTTAGATCATTTCATTTTACTCTTACTTATTGTGAACAAAAGCTCCATTTATTCAGATATATTTCCAGAGTCGTATCATGTTTGGATAAAAATGCTCTGATGTACTTATATAATTTCAAGCTACAAACCGTCATGGACAATAAATTTAATGTTTATTATATCTATTACCCACTGTGAAATACTAATGCTAATAACAATTTAAATGATCAGTAATAAAAAATCAAGCCTGAATGTCTGGAGTTACGTTGTAAATTATGATCTCACATATATATGAGAGTAAAAGAGAGTGCGTGGCAGAGAGAAAGTGAGGCCGTCAAGCAATAAATTATACTCAGTATAATTATTCATACTGGTGAAATTCCTCAATCAACAGGTAACTTTGTTTTCAACCCATGTTTAGAAATAAACTAGTGTCATTGTTGACATTATTGTTTGGGTGGCACAGTGAAGGTTTTTTTCCCTTCAGTATTCTCCCTTATTGCTTGGAAGTTTTGACTCTTCCCGCAGTGCCACCCCAAGGCCACAGTCGAAAAGCCCTGACCGTTTTCAAGCTCGGGCTTTATCTGAACTTTACCGGTGAGCTGCTGGCCCCAAACAGCCACTTTGTTGCAGATTGCCGCTTTCAGATGGCGGGAGTTTGGCTGACTTCTACATGGAGCTGGCCAGCAGGTAGGACCTGTTGGGGGATGGTGGGGGGGGGGGATCTTGGGAGGACACAAGAACGGGCTGGCAGTGGGCTTCAAGATTTTTGTGTGGGCAGGAGGAGCATGAATGCTCTTCCTGGCCCCGCAAAAATCTTTTCAAACAGCCCCAAAAACTTGCCTTTCCTGAGAGGGCTCTGTTTAGGGTTCCTTTAGGGACTCGTATGCATGGTGCATGTTCCCCCCATTTGTACATTGCAATCGGGGTCCTACAACTGGATTAGGACTTTGCATGCAAAGAAAGCCTCCTGCCTGTTTTGGATGGGAGTAATGCTCACCCATTTAAAGGTTTGGCTAAAAATGGAGTCAGTTAGGCAAATGGGTGTCCAAGGTCTCCACCAGATCTTCTGCAGCCGATTCCCCATTTTTCATGGCGAGAAATGGGCGGCTGGCAGTTGAACATTCCTCCAGTCTTAGATAGCAATCAGGAGTGGGAATCCTGGCTGGTCTTTTCTCCCTCCCTATCCCAGGGTACTAAGGTTAATTATTATATCTCCACTACCAACCCCAACTGTAATAACATTGTTACGTCCATGTATAATAGGACACAGACTGCGGAGAACAGTACAACAGGTGTTTACTCAACGTGGCTCACACTGCAAATGATCCGCACAGATTACTACTCAGCGTTATATACAGGTGTGGTCACTGCCGGTACTACAGTATACATGAGCTGTAAAAAGTAGTTCCCCCCCTTAAAGGTATATACATTACAATTCCTCCCCTTTTAGATTAACAGTACCATAACACTCATTTAACAATTAAATATCAAACTAATTACAATTAACACTTTCAACATGCAACATTAGCTGAAAATAGTCTATTTATATATTCAGTCTTTGGGGAGGCTTCCTGATCCTTTCTGGATAGCGCCTTTCCCGAGTGTCTTGCTCTTGGTGCGGAGGCGATTCTGGCCCCATCGTCGGTTGGTTCATCAGCTTCCGATGCTACTGTTTCTGGGGTAGATGCGACCTGTACGTCGGGTTCATCACCAGGTACGTATGGGCGAGGCATGGGGTTGACTTGTTCCTGTGACTCTAGGATCTGGTCAGCATGGCGTCTCACGATGCTCTCCACAACGTCCACTGTGTACATTAGTGGGCCCTGCCGTGTGCATATCGTTCCTGGCTGCCATTTTTCTGTTCGGTAGTCGCGGGCCAAGACTGGTTGCCCTACATTGAAGCTCCTTGTTGGCTTCTCATGGATGTGCTGGAATTGCTTACTCTCAACATCTCTTCGTACGTTTGGTCTGAGCAAATCCAGGCGAGATCTTAACCTTTGGGTAAAGAACATCATGGCTGGGGCCTGGTTGGTGACTGCATGTGTCGCATTCCGGTAGGCGAACAGGAAATTGTCCACCTTGTGCTGCAGCGGAATGTTGTCATTGTACATAGCCTTTATTGCCTTCTTAAAGGTTTGTGCGAACCTCTCAGCCAATCCATTTGTGGCTGGATAATACGGGGCGGATGTGTAATGCCTTACCCCATTCTTTTTCAAGAACCTCCGGAACTCTTCGGACACAAACTGTGGTCCGTTGTCGGAGCAAATCTGTTCTGGCAAGCCATTCCTGGCAAAAATGGTCCGTAGGACTGCAATAGTTTTCTCCGTGGTGGTGGAGGACATTTTGATGACTTCAGGCCATTTCGAGTGCGCATCCACGGCTATTAAAAACATTGAGTCCATGAATGGACCAGCAAAATCAATATGCACCCGTTGCCATGGAGATGAGGGCCACTCCCATGGGTGTAGAGGGGCCTGTGGTGGTGCATTTTGGACTTTCTGGCATCCTGAGCAGCTCTTGGTCAGGTCCTCGATTTGTTTATTGATTCCCGGCCACCACACATAAGCCCTGGCTAGGCTTTTCATTTTTACCCCTCCCAGATGACCCTCATGAAGCTCATTGAGCACTCTGGCCTAGAAATTCAGTATAGCCACTTTTGGGGCGGTAAAGTCGGGTGGCCGCTAAAGTTTGCGCCCGCCGGAAAGTGGAGGCCACTTCGCCGAAATTCAGTAGCTTTGGCCAAGGAGTTCGCTCGAGCGCTAAAACTGGCGTTGCACGGATATCTTTAGGCGCTAAGCCGGCGGTGCAGACTGATACCGCCGAGGCCGGGCGCAGCGCAGGTGCGGTCATGTTTTGATTGACAGCAGACACCCTGGCGCCGGCCAGCTCTTAAAGGGGGAAGGGTCGACTTGGTCTGCTGCCACGCCCTGGATACTGCAGCCCTCCAGCTAGGCCTAAACACTGCTGCTGGAGAGAAATAGCGCCAGGAAGGATGCAGAGGGCCCGTGAGCGAGCGCAGCGCTTCTCTGCCCATGATTTAAAGGTGCTGGTTAGGGCTTTGGAGAAGAGAAGCCATATCTTGTTCCCGGACAGTGGCAAGAAGCCTCCCAAGAGGGTGTACAGGAGAGCCTGGAGGGAAATCGCCCAGAGGGTCACAGCCAACAGCGATGTCCCCAGGACTGGTGTCCAATGCCGGAAAAAGTTTAACGACCTCACTCGGATTGTCAGGGTGAGTACCCTTTCCAGTGTCCTCCTCATCCTTGCATGTGCACCTCACATTATGGGCAAAGGGACCTCAAAGGCCTAATGGCCAGCCCTCATCCAGCAGCTATGGCACTGGCATGAACATCAATTGCACTTTCTGCACTTTACACACTGGCCAAGCTATTCGACCATGGGAGGCAGTGCACACAACAACAGGGCACCACACTGTACTTAGAGGCCGTCCTTTCTCTTGCAGGCCAAGCTGGCCCAGAATCTGAAGAGCCGGACTGTCACCGGGGGAGGCCGTGCCCAGTTCCAGCAGCTCAGTGACCTGGAGGAGCGCGTGGGTCGAGTCATGGGTGCCCGGGTGATTGGCCCCGTTGCAATTGGAGATGCCGACCCTGTGCTGGGCCCCAATGGTAAGGACATGACCATTTGGACCGCTCTCGTTCCCCTTGCGCTTCAGATCTACATCCTTTGCCACTGTCCGACCAATGCGCAGAATGCCACCACTCATGCCTCCCTCGCTGACGCCCTGTCCTCACTCTAAAGCTACTCTTGTGCCTTCCTGCTTTCAGCTGGTGAGGAGGAGGTCCCTGAAGCTGCGAGTGTCAGTCCCTCGGAAGAGGAGGACGAGGAGGAGCAAGAGGAAGGCGGCACATCGGGGGAACCCTCATCCGCGCCAGGGGATGGCAATGGAGGGGACACGTGTTCCCTGGAGGAGAGCCAGGGGGAAGTGTTGCAGGGGAGTGTAGCTCCTGTGCCCAGTGGCGTCCAGCCAAGCGGGAAGGGTCAGCCAGCTCAGCTGCCTTCTCCCCAGAGGGGGGAAGTGTTGCAGGGGAGTGTAGCTCCTGTGCCCAGTGGCGTCCAGCCAAGCGGGAAGGGTCGGCCAGCTCGGCTGCCTTCTCCCCAGAGGGGGGAAGTGTTGCAGGGGAGTGTAGCTCCTGTGCCCAGTGGCGTCCAGCCACGCGGGAAGGGTCGGGCAGCTCGGCGGCCTTCTCCCCAGAGGGGGGAAGTGTTGCAGGGGAGTGTAGTTGCTGGGCCCAGTGGCGTGCAGCCACGCGGGAAGGGTCGGCCAGCTCGGCGGCCTTCTCCCCAGAGGGAGAGTCCGGCCTCCAGTCCGGAGATGGTCCTCGCCCAGGAGGTGCGCCTCCTTGATCAAATGTCCGCGGACTCGGATCGTCGGCACACCGAGTTCATGGGGGTTGTGGCACGGTTGCCTGAGGCCATTGAGTCCCTGGCTCATAGTGTGTCCGATTTCGGGACCTCACAGGCCAGGGGTTTCGAACAACTCGCGGCAGCACAGGCCAGGGGTCTCGAACAATTCGGGGTATCACAGGACGCGAGTCGGGCACAATTCGGGGCATCACAGGACGCGAGTCGGGCCGAATTCGGGGCATCACAGGACGCGAGTCGGGCCGAATTCGGGGCATCACAGGACGCGAGTCGGGCCGAATTCAGGGCAGCACAGGACGCGAGTCAGGACGACTTCAGGGCAGCACAGGCAGCGAGTGGACAGTTGATCAGTGGTGCCGTGCAGTCACTGGCTGGTCTGATGCGGGCACAGACCAGGGCAGTACGGGCACTCACTGCTGCCACACTCGCTGTGTCACGCATGCATCGCCAGGGCACCCGCCGCGCTGCTGCAGCACAGCGGTCTGGCCTTCACCAGATTGCTGCGCTTGCTGCAGTGCCAGCCCGGCCGAGTGCCAGTGTCTCTGGCGACCAGCGAGTGCCTGCCATCAGCCAGCTTGCCCCCATTGCTGCAGCCGCCACTGCCACTCCCCCAGCAAAGCTGCGACGAGCTGCTGGAGAGACTGATGCTGCCCAGCCACAGCTGCAGCAGTCAGCAGCCGGCCCCTCGAGGGCCAGAGCTCGTCTAGGCCGACCCCCAAGGGCATCTGCCGTCACGCAATGTGCCCCTCAGGAGCCTTCCCCCAGCCTTGCAACACCCACAGGGCCCAGGTTGAGGCGGAGCAGCAGGTCGTCCAGGGGCCGGAAAAGGCTGGACAAGGACTCGCCCTCTCGGCACACAAAGTAGAGTGTGTTGGCAAATGTTTTTTTATATGGGGGTGGTTGTGCTGTCTATGGGGGGGGTTCTTTTGGTAAGGCCGAGGATGAAGGCAAATGTTTTTTTATATGGGGGTGCTTGTGCTGTCTATGGGGGGGGTTCTTTTGGTAAGGCCGAGGATGAAGGCCATTTGGATGGACAAGTTTTGTTATTCCTCCCCAGGTTGTGGGAGTGAGATATGTTTTTGACTGTTTTTTGGGGGTGTTGTGTGTTTTTGGGTTTCATGTGGGAAGGGCCCTGAGTTTGTTCAATAAAGCTTTTTCTTTATTCAGCTTGTCCATGTGTGATGTTTCAAGTGGTTGTTGCGTTAACCGGCTGAGGGCTTGCTGAGCAGCTGCATTCATGTGCCCTCATTGCCACAAGCCATTCCCTGACAGGGGGCCTAGAAGTGTCGTTCAATAAGCCGCTGACGGACGGCCCTTGGACCTTGTGGCTCCCTCCTGGGCTGGTACTCCTCCTCCTCCTCCTCCTCCTCCTCATGGTCCTCCTGCTCGTCCTCCTGAGGTGGTGGTCCAATGTGAGGTGGCAGTGCCTGAGTCCTGCGGATAGCCAGGTTGTGCAGCATGCAGCAAACGACGACGAACTGGGAGACTCTATCGGGCGAATACTGCAGAGATCCGCCGGAGCGATCCAGGCAGCGGAACCGTTGCTTGAGGACGCCAATCGTTTGCTCTATGATGTTCCTTGTGGCTTGATGGCTTTCGTTGTATGCCTCCTCAGCAGGGGTCCTGGGCGCGCGGAGCGGGGTCATGAGCCATGTACACAAAGGATAGCCTTTGTCCTCGATAAGCCATCCTCTTGGGGGAGGCTGTGCCTGGAACATGTCAGCCACACAGTAGTCTGGCGCAGGATAAATGCATCGTGGCTGCTGCCTGGAAAGCGGGCATTGACAGCTAGGATGCGCTGCCTGTGGTCACACACCAGCTGTACATTGAGGGAATGGTAGCCCTTCCGGTTGCGGTAATCCTCGGCATTGTCGATAGGTGCCCGCAAAGCCACATGTGTGCAGTCAATGGCGCCCTGCACCATGGGGAAGCCCGCTGTTCTCGCAAATCCGACTGCACGCTGCTCCTGCCTCTCTAGGGTCATGGGGAAGGAGATGAATTGGTGTCTCCTTGTGAAAAGGGCATCGGTGACCTGCCGGATGCAGCGATGCACGGCGAACTGGGATATGTTCGCTATGTCCCCAGCAGCGGCTTGGAAGGAGCCGCTTGCATAAAAGTTCAGAGCCACCGTGACCTTCACTTCCACCGACAGAGACGTTCTGCTCATCAGCTGTGGACGCAGATCTCTGTGAAGCAGCTGGCAGATCTCTGCAACCACCTCCCTTCTGAAGCGCAGCCTCTTAACACACTGCGCGGCAGTCATGGTGAGATAGGACACCTGCTGGCGGTATTCCCTGAGTGGGTAAGGCCTACGTTGCCGACGCCTGATGGCCCCTCTGCGTCTAGGCATGGCTGCCCCTCTCACACGGCGTCTGCGAGCCCTTCGCACATAATGCTGGAACTGAGGGTTGGAACCCCATGCAGCCCCCATAATATACTTGCAAACAGTGAAATCACAATGAGTCAAATTTCCAAGCTCTGGCCAGAAGCCAAAAATACCTCTCCTATGTTGGCCCAAATCAGTAAGGTCTCTTCCTTGGTCTCTGTCCAGAAATCCGTTGCACTAAAGTCATTGCAGCAAAATGGCTGGCCTTTATAGTTCAGTCTAAGTGCCCTTTAATTAGCGCTCCCCGAGGCCCGCAGGGCCTCTGCTGCGTTCCACATCACAGTTCTTAACAGCGCCACGCCCACATTGGGCGGGCGCCACTGAAGTTCCGGTTTGGGGCGCACAAACGGCGTTGCACGACGAAATGACGTCATAAGTTGCGCGCGCAGCTGAGCGCGCGCAAACACTTTGCGCCGGCGCTAAATGTCTACTGAAGTTGGGCATAGGCGCAGATCGTTCTGCGCCCGGCCGCTAAGTGCCTAGCGCTCGAGATCTACTCCTCTTATGGCGCTAACGGCTGGCGAACGCAACTGAATTTCTAGGCCTCTATCCCTTAACTTAGGTGGAATTACCACTCGGGATCCAGACATCAAGGTCCCCCGGCACACTGACAGCTGTTCTCTCCTTGTCGAGAATGCTGACAACAGTGAGTCGCCATGTGCTGGCCATCCCTTCACCGTCAAATCATATACCCGAGACAGTGTCGGGTCATTTCGGGTTTCCTTTTCGATACAAGCGTTAGTTACCGGTAGGTATTCTAGTATAGTCGAATGGAATATTTCAACAAGATCCACTGCTGGTGCTTCCTCCGCAGTAGGCAGTGGCAGGCGTGATAGCCCATCAGCATTTCCATGCTGTTTCGTGCCCTCATATTCAATCTCATAGTGGTGCGCCCCTAGAAAAAGTGACCATCTTTGTAGTCGTTGCGCAGTCATCACCGGTGTTAGATCCGTGTATCTTAATGTTGTGTCCTTCAATAATCAGACAACAGACTGCAGGGAACGATTCAACAGGTGTTTACTGAATGAGGGTTACTCTAGAACTAACTGTACAGATCACTACTCAGGGTTTATATACAGGTGTGGTCACTGCCGGTACTACAGTATACAGGAGCTGTAAAAAGTAGTTCTCCCCTTAAAGGTACATACATTGCAATTCCTCCCCTTTTAGATTAACAGTACCATAACACTCATTTAACAATTAAATATCAACTAATTACAATTAACACTTTTAACATGCAACATTAGCTGAAAATACTCTATTTATAAATTCAGTCTTTGGGGAGGCTTCCTGATCCTTTCTGGATAGCGTCTTTCCCGAGTGTCTTGCTCTTGGTGCGGAGGCGATTCTGGCCCCCTGTCGTCGGTTGGTTCATCAGCTTCCGATGCTACTGTTTCTGGGGTAGATGCGACCTGTACGTCGGGTTCATCACCAGGTACGTATGGGCGAGGCATGGGGTTGACTTGTTCCTGTGACTCGAGGATCTGGTCAGCATGGCATCTCACGATGCTCTCCCCAACGTCCACTGTGTACATTAATGGGCCCTGCCGTGTGCATATCGTTCCTGGCTGCCATTTTTCTGTTCGGTAGTCGCGGGCCAAGACTGGTTGCCCTACATTGAAGCTCCTTGTTGGCTTCTTATGGATGTGCTGGAATTGCTTACTCTCAACATCTCTTCGTGAAGCTCATTGAGCACTCTCTCCCTTAACTTGGGTGGAATTACCACTTGGGATCCACACATCAAGGTCCACTGGCATACTGACAGCTGTTCTCTTCTGGATGAGAATGCTGGCAACAGTGAGTCGCCATGTGCTGGCCATCCCTTCACCGTCAAATCATATACCCGAGACAGTGTCGGGTCATTTCGGGTCTCCTTCTCTATACCAGCGTTAGTTACTGGCAAGCATTCAATTATAGTCGAATGAAATATTTCGACAGGATCCACTGCTGGTGCTTCCTCCGCAGTAGGCAGTGGCAGGCATGATAGCCCATCAGCGTTTCCATGCTGTTTCGTGCCCTTACACTCGATTTCATATTGGTGCGCCCCTAGAAAAAGGGACCATCTTTGTAGCTGTTGCGCAGTCATCACCGGAACGCCCTTCTTTGGATTAAAGATGGAGACAAGTGGTTGGTGGTCAGTCAGCAAGGTGAACTCCTGCCCGTGCAGATAGTGATTGAACTTTTTCACTCCCCACACTAGGCTCAGGGCCTCCCTTTCAATCTGGGCGTAGTTACGCTCGGCTGAGGTTAGTGATCGTGACGCAAAGGCTATTGGCCTCTCTGAGCCGTCCGAGAATCTGTGCGACAGCACCGCTCCAATGCCGTAGGGTGGCGCATCACATGCCAACCGAATTGGTAATGCCGGGTTGTAATGGGCCAATACCTCTTTCGATGTGATTAGTGTTTTGCTCTTCTGGAAAGCTCGTCTACATTCGTCACTCCACTTCCATGGCACCCAAGTTTGCAGTAGGGTGTTCAGTGGGTGTAGTATTGTAGACAAATTTGGCAAGAACTTATGGTAGTAGTTTACCAGCCCGAGGAACGACCTCAGTTGTGACACATTTTCCGGTGCTGGAGCCTTGACTACTGCCTCAATCTTCTCTGGGGACTTATGTAACCCCTCTTTATCGATAACGTGGCCACAATACGAGATCTGTTTTCTAAAAAACTCGCATTTGGAGTGGTTAGCTCGGAGCCTATATTCCTGCAATCTAGTGAGCACCTGCTCCAGGTTGGCAAGATGATCACTGTCATTTTCGCCCGTGACCAGGATGTCGTCCAAATAACACTGGGTTCCTGGGATCCCTTGCAGGACTTGTTCCATTGCCCTCTGCCAAATAGCCGGAGCTGATGCTACCCCGAATAACAGCCGGTTGTATTGGTAGAGACCTTTATGGGTGTTGATTGTGAGGTATTTTTTTGATGCTTCTTCTACCTCCATTTGCAGATATGCCTGGGCCAGATCAATCTTACTGAAGCGTTTCCCTCCAGATAGCGAGGCGAAAATATCTTCAATCCGCGGAAGTGGATATTGTACGGTGTGAAGGACCGGGTTCACTGTTACCTTAAAGTCCCCACAGATGCGAACCTTCCTTGGTTCCCCAGGCGTGCTGCTCAACGACTTTTTCATCACAGGGATGATGGGTGTAGCCCACTCGCTCCAGTCTACCTTGGACAGTACACCTGAACGTTCCAGACTCTCCAGCTCTGCTTCGACGGCTGGGCGGATCGCATAAGGTACCGGTCTGGCCTTAAAAAATTTTGGGCTTGTGTTTTCTTCAATTTTAATCATCGCTGTCATGCCTTTTAGTGTTCCGAGTCCTTGCTGGAACACTTCTTTCGCGTCAGTTAGGATCTTTGACAGTCGCCCAGGTGTGACGTCATCATCCTTTTTGTCAGCCACAGTCAGTGCCTGTATGGAATGTCAATCTAGCTGTATCTTCCGGATCCATTCACGTCCTAGTAGTGGTGGTCCTCCATCTGGCAATACATATAGGTCCATTTTTGGTGTTTCCTTGCCGTTATATATAACGTTCACCCTTATTTTTCCTTTGGGGTAGACTTTTTGCCCCGTGTACATCTTCAAGACAATCTTTGTATCTCTCAAGGGTATATGTGAGAATAGCCGCTTGTAGTCCCTTCGGTTTATGACTGTTAGGACTGATCCTGTGTCCAATTCCATTTTCACTTGGACTCCTGCTATCTTGAGCGTGACCCAGATAGTTTGGTGATCCTCCGTTTTGATCACATTATGTAGTTTCAGACAACCCAGCTCCTTGCTTCCGGAGCCTGTGTCACTCTTCTGTTCGTCTGAACTACTCTCCATCACCTTATGTACCTTCTTGTACTTCTCCTGTGGAGATTTCTTGCTGCTGGTTTTCTTTCCCGACCTGCAGACTCTTGCTATGTGTCCTACTTTTCCACACTGTCTGCACACTTTGTCCTTGAACCAGCAATCATTATGGTCGTGTGTGTTGTTCTGCCGCAGCGATAGCACTTCACTGTTCTGTATGACATTTCATTTGTGCCATATTCTTGCGGTCTCCGTTGTATCTCTGCAGCGCCCCGTGCTGCTGCTTCGTGTGATACTGCAATGCTGAAAGCCTTGTCCAGCGTAAGATCCTTTTCTGATAGAAGCCGTTTCTGGGTCCCTTCACTTTGAAGCCCACACACAAACTTGTCCCTTAAAGTATCTGCTAGTCCCGTTCCAAACTGGCAGTGTTTCGATAGCTTGCGCAGTTCCGTTAAATACTCAGCATTACTTTCATCTTTATGCTGGTTCCTTTTGTGAAACTTAAATCTTTCTGCTATCAGCAGCGGTGTGGGGTTTAAGTGGTCCTGTAGGATTGACACTATGTTTTCAAAATCCTTTTCTACTGGCTTCTCGGGGGTTACTAGGTTTCGTAGTAAGCCATACGTTTTTGCACCCATTGAATTCAACAATACCAGCGCTTTCTTGTCATCTGGCACTTCATTCGCCTTGCAGTATACTTCTATGCGTTTGACATATGTCGTCCAATCTTCGACTTCATTGTCGAACACTGTGATACTGCCACTCTTCGGCATTTTTGGGTGTGGTTAGACTGGCTTAAAATGCCGGTACTACAGTATACAGGAGCTGTAAAAAGTAGTTCTCCCCTTAAAGGTACATGCATTACAACCGGAACGCCCTTCTTCGGATTAAAAATGGAGACAAGAGGCTGGTGATCAGTCAGCAAGGTGAATTTCTGCCCGTGCAGATAGTGATTGAACTTTTTCACTCCCCACACTAGGCTGAGGGCCTCCCTGTCAATCTGGGCATAATTACGCTCGGCTGAGGTTAGTGATCGTGACACAAAGGCGTCCGAGAATTTGTGCGACAGCACCGCTCCAATGCCGTAGGGTGACGCATCACATGCCAACCGAATTGGTAATGCTGGGTTGTAATGGGCCAATAACTCTTTCGATGTGATTAGTGTTTTGCTCTTCTGGAAAGCTCGTCTACATTCGTCACTCCACTTCCATGGCACCCCAGTTTGCAGTAGGGTGTTCAGTGGGTGTAGTATTGTAGACAAATTTGGCAAGAACTTATGGTAGTAGTTTACCAGCCCGAGGAACGACCTCAGTTGTGACACATTTTCCGGTGCTGGAGCCTTGACTACTGCCTCAAACTTCTCTGGGGACTTATGTAACCCCTCTTTATCGATAACGTGGCCACAATACGAGATCTGTTTTCTAAAAAACTCGCATTTGGGGCGGTTTGCTCGGAGCCCATATTCCTGCAATCTAGTGAGCACCTGCTCCAGGTTGGCAAGGTGTTCACTGTCATTTTCGCCCGTGACCAGGATGTCGTCCAAATAACACTGGGTCCATGGGATCCCTTGCAGGCCTTGTTCCATTGCCCTCTGCCAAATAGCCGGAGCTGGTGCTACCCCGAATACCAGCCGGTTTTATTGGTAGAGACCTTTATGGGTGTTGATTGTGAGGTATTTTTTTGATGCTTCTTCTACCTCCGTTTGCAGATACGCCTGGGCCAGATCAATCTTAGTGAAGCGTTTCCCTCCAGATAGCAAGGTGAAAATATCTTCAATCCGCGGAAGTGGATATTGTACGGTGTGAAGGACCGGGTTCACTGTTACCTTAAAGTCCCCACAGATGCGAACCTTCCTTGGTTCCCCAGGCGTGCTGCTCAACGACTTTTTCATCACAGGGATGATGGGTGTAGCCCACTCGCTCCAGTCTACCTTGGACAGTACACCTGAACGTTCCAGACTCTCCAGCCCTGCTTCGACGGCTGGGCGGATCGCATAAGGTACCGGTCTGGCCTTAAAACATTTTGGGCTTGCGTTTTCTTCAATTTTAATCGTCGCTGTCATGCCTTTTAGTGTTCCGAGTCCTTGCTGGAACACTTCTTTCACGTCAGTTAGGATCTTTGACAGTCGCCCAGGTGTGACGTCGTCATCCTTTTTGTCAGCCACAGTCAGTGCCTGTATGGAATACCAATCCAATTGTATTTTCCGGATCCATTCACGTCCCAGTAATGGTGGTCCTCCATCTTGCAATACATACAGGTCTAGTTTTGGTGTTTCCTTACCGTTATATATAACGGTCACCCTTATTTTTCCTTTGGGGTAGACTTTTTTGCCCCGTGTACGTCTTCAAAATAATTTTTGTGTCTCTCAAGGGTATGTGTGAGAATAGCCGCTCGTAGTCCCGTCGGTTTATGACTGTTAGGGCTGATCCTGTGTCCAATTCCATCTTTACCTGGACTCCTGCTATCTTGAGAATGACCCAAACGGTTCGGTGATCCTCCGTTGTGATCACATTATGTAGTTTCAGACAACTCAGTTCCCTGCTTTCGGAGTCATTATCACTCTTTTGTTCGTCTGAACTGTTCTCCGTCATCTTATGTACCTTCTGGTACTTTCCTTTGGTAGGTTTCTTATTGCTGGTTTTCTTTCCCAACCTACAGACTCGTGCTATGTGTCCTACTTTTCCACACTGTCTGCACACTTTGTCTTTGAACCAGCAATCATTCTGGTCGTGTGTTGTTCTGCCGCAGCGATAGCACTTCTCTGTTCCATATGACATTTCGTTTGTGCCATATTCTTGCGGTCTCTGTTGTATCTCTGCAGCGCCCCGTGCTGCTGCTTCATATGATACCGCAATGCTGAAAGCCTTTTCTAGCGTAAGGTCCTTTTCAGATAAAAGCCGTTTCTGGGTTCCTTCACTTTGAAGCCCACACACAAACTTGTCCCTTAAGGTATCTGCCAGTCCCGTTCCAAACTGGCAGTGTTTCGATAGTTTGCGCAGTTCTGTTAAATAATCAGCATTGCTTTCACCCTTATGCTGGTTCCGTTTGTGAAACTTGAATATTTCTGCTATCAGCAGCGGTGTGGGGTTTAAATGTTCCTGTAGTATCGTTACTATGTCTTCAAAACTCTTTTCCATTGGCTTCGTTGGGGTTACTAGATTTCGTAATAAACCATACGTCTTTGCACCCATTAAATTTAACAATACCGACGCTTTCCTGTCATCTGACACCTCATTTGCCTTGCAGTACACTTTCATTCGTTCGACATATGTAGTCCAGTCTTCGACTTCATTGTTAAATGCGGTGATACTGCCACTCTTCGGCATTTTGGGTGTGGTTTAAAATGGCGTCTCCCAATGGCTTAAAATGGCGTCTCCCGCGCTTTCCTTCCTCCCCCGCTGCTGCCAACGCCGCTCTCGGCGGTTCTCGTGGCAATGGCGGCGCCTCGCGGGTTTCTGCGCGTCTCTCTCTCCCTCTCTCCGACGCTGCTCGGCCCCTGAACACCGGCTGCGCCCTGTGCGCTCTGCCCTCTCTCTCTGTCCCCCGTCGACACTGCTCGGCCCTTTGCTGTGCCGCTCGGTCGGGCTCTAGCCCGCCGCTGTCCCGGAAGGGTCTGCGCACTACCTGTTGCCAGCCCGTTTCGCTGGACCACCTCGACTGGAAAGCCAAGCCTGGCCACGACAGCCTCCCCCGCAATTCTCGAATCTCTGCTGGATGACTGGGCGGTTGCCCGTGGTCGACGCCCGAGTCTCTGGCCTTAACCTCCAATCCACTGATCTCCAGGAACGAATCCCCGGGAGGTGATGCAGAGTTGCAGGTAGGTTCGAACCTGCCTCGTCGCCAATGTACGTCCGTGTATAATAAGACACAGACTGCGGAGAACGGTACAACAGGTGTTTACTCAACGTGGCTCACACTGCAACTGATCTGTACAGATTACTACTCAGCGTTATATACAGGTGTGGTCACTGCCGGTACTACAGTATACATGAGCTGTAAAAAGTAGTTCCCCCCCCTTAAAGGTATATACATTACAAACATAACTGAGCAGAGACTGGGGATTGAATCTAGACCTATTCCTGGTCTGCAGAATGCTGTGTAATTGCTAACTAAACCATTGGGGGAACTTCTGAATTCCTCCAATGCCCCAGTACCTTGTCAATGCATTAACAACTCCCAGGCCAAAGACTGTCAATCAGTTGTAAAAAGAAGCATTTCTCTTTCCCCATGTGGTCCAGCACTTGAAGCAAATATTTCTGAACCAGATGCCAACCAGACCTTTTTTTAAGTGCTCAAGAAATTACTGTGGATTCATCAATTCAGCCTATTCAATTCAGACTATAAACTCGTAACAAGTATTATCAGCGGGAGGGTTGCATGTGGTCATTCTATTGGCCTGCCTTCCAACCCAATAATGAAGCGCACCATCATGCTGAATATCATCAGCTAAACATTAAATTCCATAGCTATATTTTGCCAGATTGCTAAACAAATTTGCCCTGGGTCATATTCTGATGCCAGTATAGGTGGTCTACGCTTTCCACCCTATGCCAAAAATGCTAGCTATTTTCTATGTAAATGTGCTGTGATTTGTTTCCTGCCCACCACAGATGCTACATCAATAACAGAGACTAGTAGCTCAGTGAAAGCTGTTGCCATCCAATGTTTAAACGACGTGTTCATACAAACTCTCTTTCTGTGTTTGCCAAACCTCTAGCTAAAATCAGTCCAGGGATTAATTCAGAATTTAGTGTCGGTGGTATCTGAGCCCTTTCAAAGAGGAAGGCTAATTGTTTTCGATGCAAATGAATACAGCTGCTAGGAGGATTTTCTTGCCACCCAACAGAAACATTACAACAGAATCTTGGAATAGAGGAGCACAGGGGTGTAAAATAGATGACAACAGTGCGATACCCCTGAATGATGTGCCATCCCTTTGCTACCAACATTCGAGCAGTTCAAATCTGTGTTTAATTTGTTCTGACTGAATTCAAATAGGAGTGCACTTCTAGGCAGTAGAAGTGAGAACAATGAATGCAATTTTTTTTTTAAAAAGCTCCAGGATGAAATCAACATCAGACCAGCACCACAGGAAAATGCAGAATGAAAATGCTTCAATCAGTTGCTCCTATTCACTACCTTTCCCCTCCGGTGAGGTCAGTGGCAGAGGTCACCAGCAGAATGATCCCATGCCGGGATCACATCCAGGAGCAATCTCGGCTCTTCTATGAATATATAAGCAATCTGGTAGCTGATTTTGTGCTGTAAATTCAGTGCTAATGATAGATAGCCAACCATTCTGCCTCCTCCATGCATTATCACTCAGATTCATCACACCATCTCCTACTCTGACTAATTCTTTTTGAGGAGCTCAAAATTGTAAAACAACTTATTTCAATCAGTGTTCCTTTTCTCCTAAAGTCTGAAGGCTTTTAAAACTCAAACTTGGGGTCATGCGACCATTACTTGATTTAAATGATTTTTTCTCATACTCTTTTCAACTGTTGTTGCATCCTCCATTATGGCTTTAGTACTTCATCTAGGTTTGTCAATGATATATTTTTAAAATTATAAACTATTTTTGAGCTATCTGTCCTGCAGACTTCTCCCAAGCTGCTATCAATGTGGCTTCATATCAACTGATAGGGTATTTGCATAGTGGGTTAAGAAAGCACCCCCTCCCATTGACTCCCCTAAGATGGAGCATTGCAGCATCCTGAGGTCTTCCATCTTGTGACCTATCCAAGATCTAGTGAGTCTCTACTATAGTGGTTTAGTAAGTTGCAACGTTAAGACAAGAAATTGATTCAAATCCAGGGCATATAGTGAGAGTCCAATGCTCTGCTTTCCTCTTAGTGCTGAGAAACTTAGGTGAAAGACCAAGACCTATAATGTGGGGCTGCCTGACATGAATCTTGTCATTCATGTGGAAATGACTTATGAAGTAATACTGGGCGGCCTGTTGGTGGCGCTGTCCAGGGAGAGTATAAATACTCGGGCATGGGCCCAGCTTGCTCAGGACATTCTTTAACAGGAACTAGTGAAAGACACAACTAGATCTCCATGTTGAAAAACAGTTGATTAAAGCCTTGTTTAATACTCAGACCAAGTGCCTAGTAGTTTTCTTACGTCACTGCCCTTCTGTAGCTCGGTGCCAAATTTTGTTTTATAACACACCTGTGAGATGTTTCACTATATTAATGGTGCTATATAAATGCAAGTTGTTGTTATTGTTGCATCAATAATGTTGACAAAAATAGGAGAGAAGATTGCTGCTAGAAAACAAAACATCCGAATAACTACCACAAAATGTAAAAGCTAGGCATATCCAAGCCCTAGTGAAAATCATGGCCCATAATTTCCGATGCCTACGTGTGTGTACGAGCTGTGTACACACCTGTAGGGACCTCGCAAGTGCCAGTTTCAGGCATGCGAAGTGCATGCGCTGAAAACTGACACTTCCGATCTGTCAAGAATCCTCTTAGAAATCTTACGCCTGGTAAAAGCAGGTGTAAGGCCTGCTTTTACCAGCATAAGAGTTTAAAAAAGTAAAAAAAATATTTTTTTTTCACTCATTTATAATTCAAAAATACTTTAAAAAAGTTAAGTTTATTTTTAGCCTCATACAAAAATTTAATTATTTTTTCCAAAAAATTAAATTTTTGTTTAATATATTTAATTTAATGTAATTTTAACTCATTTTAAAAACATGATTTAAAAAAGTATATATTTAATGTTTTAGTGTCTTTTTTCAGTGATCCCCATTCATACTTTTGACAGATCTACCTGTCAAAAGTATGAAGGGAGATTCCCTTCTCCCATTGGCTCGCCTGGCCCACGTGATCCCAGGGACGCTTGCGAACTGCCTGCGCCCCTGGGGTACGTGGGCTTCTGCACGCGCGCACCAGGAGAGGCCCAGGAGTGGAAGAGTCCGGACCTCTGGATCCCTCAGGTAAGGGCGTAGATTTTTTCCCGATAGGAGGCATCCGCATGCAGGAAGCCTCCGATCGGAAAATACAGGCCAATAACAATAACCTGGAATTTGTAGCATCATTGATATAATATAATGGCTGAGAATTTCAAAGCTGCTCCCGCTCTGCCACTGTAACTTCACCAGAAGTATGACAGATAAACCGTTTACTTACAAAGGTATGGAGAGACAAGACAATGAGGGACTTGTAGATGAGGACACGCATTTTGATTTCAGCATATTGTGGGATGATGAGCCAATGGAAGTAGGTGAAGATGAGGTGATAGGCTCGTGAGACTTAGTAATAGGATGCATGCAGCAGAGTTTTGGGTAAGTTGCAGATTACAAATGGTAGAATTCAGGAGGCTGGCAGGGAAAGCATTGGAGGAATTGAGGCTGGACATGATGAAGACATTGATAAGTGTTTCAGCAGCAAAATGAGGATGGCAATGTTGTGGAGGTGGCAATAGGCAATTTTTGGAGTTGGCTTTGAAGGTCAGCTCAGAATCAAACTGAGCAAAAAGGGGAATGGAATCAGGAGGTAGGAGTTGAACAGGTGGTTTCAGTCGCAACGTCCCATCTAAGCTGTATGGCTGCATAGCGGTCTGGAGGCCCTGCGCAGGCCGCTCACCGGCTTTACACTGGAAATAACCGTGCAGGCACGCAAAAATTGAATGGGTCGTGCAGCCAGTTAAAGAGCCCGTGCACCAAAAATAGAAAATTCTGGGAACATTGTTCAGTCATGCCAATATTAACTTGAACCAAGTTCTTTCTCAAGCACGACTTGATGTTGGACAAGTGATTGGAGGGGAGTCAAAGTAGTGTTGCAGAGTTACAGTGGCATGTCATTAAAATACATGTCAAAGCTGACCACAATGTCTATGAATGATATTGCTGAGGGGCAAGAAAAGCAGATCAAGGATGTAATCTTGGGGCACCAAACTGACCTAGAAAGGGGTGGCAGCGAGCAAGAGAAGCCATTAGAGGAGATATGCTGTTTTGGACAGGTGGTGTGGAAACTGGAAAAGAGGGATTTTAACAGGAAATGATGGAAGAGGTGACAACATGTTCAAGGACCTTAGAGAGGAAAGGTAGGTTGGAGATAGGATGGTAGCAGAAGGATAGAGGCACAGTTACTTATCCAGGTAGATTAAAATTAGCAAGCTTCAAATGAAATTAAAGATTACAGGAAGAAATGTGGAACAGGCTTCCAGGAAAAGCAGTGAGGTTGCGCTGATTAACACCATCAAAAAGATAAATATCTGGTTGGAAACAGGACTTGAAGCTATAAGGATCAGTTAAAACTAAGATGGTTAAATACTTAATAGGATAGAATAGTCCTCTTCTGCTATAGTTGATGTGATGGGGCAGCCGGCCAGAGTTGAATAGTGGAGATGTGAGGTAAGATGAATATTCTTCTGAGTTATTTAATCACTCTTGTGGATCAGGGAGACTTTATGCAGGGCTTTTCCTCGGGAAATTAAATAGGTTGGGTAATGTCCATGATAGGGTTGATTGCATATGAAATACAGATGGAGCAGACTTGATAACTAAATGACCTATTCTCAGGAAGTGTTTCCTTATATTAAAGCAAACCAAGTTCTGGTGTAGTATTTGGTTCACACTGTGTCTAAATAAGAACATAAGAAATAGGAGCAGGAGTAGGCCATTCGGCCCCTTGAGCCTGCTCTGCCATTCAATATAATCATGGCTGATCTGATCTTGGCCTATGACTCCGCCTCCACAGCTCTGTGGGGTAGAGAATTCCAAAGATTCACGACCCTCTGAGAGAAGAAATTCCTCCTCATCTCCGTTTTAAATGGCCGACCTCTTATCCTGAAACTATGCCCTCTAGTTCTAGATTCCCCCACGAGGGGAAACATCCTCTCTGCATCTACCCGGTCAAGCCCCCTCAGAATCTTCTATGTCTTCTAAACTCCAGTGAGTATAGGCCCAACCTGCTCAACCTTTCTTCATAAGACAACCCCTTCTTCTCAGGAATTAACTTAGTGAACCTTCTCTGAACTGCCTCCAATGCAAGTATATCCTTCCTTAAATAAGGAGACCAAAACTACACAAATAGTCACTGCTGTGTAAAATGATAACTAAAATGAAAAGAAAAGCAAACTTTTACATTGTAGATTCATCTGAAAAATATCATCAATATCAGGTATCAGATTGGATCAGTTGGTAGCACTTGCATATCTTGGCTTGTGAGTTTAAACTCCAACCCAGGTCGTGGAACACATAATTTGGTCTGATATTTCTGTGTAGTATTGAGGAAGTGCAGGTTCTGTGTTTTAGATGAGACATTAATCTACGGTCCTATTTGCCGAGTTAGGTAGATGTAAAAGATCCCATGACACTACTTGAAGAAGACCAGCATCCTGCCAAACATTCATACCTCAACCAAACAGATTAACTGGCCATTTATTTCATTTGCTGTGTACAAATTGGCTGCTGCGTTTGCCTAAATAACTACAGTGACTACAAGTCATAAAGTAATCTATTAGTTGTAAAGCCATTCAGGACATCTGAGAATGTGATAAAGTGCTATATAAATGTAAGTTCTTCTTTCTAACACTTTTAAAAATTGCCATTTATGTTGTGAATTCTAGAAATGCCTTAAATGTTACTTTAAAGTAAATCTGTAGCATTGCTTCAATGGCTTAGATATGCTTTAATGGCTGACCCATACAGACTTGGAACATCTCAGGTTCAATCTCCAGTCTGTGCTGATCTGGTTAACCTCAGCTTAAGTGGCAGTCAGGATGTTAAAACTGGCCTCAATGCTCTTGGGCTAGGGAGGGAAAAAGTCACCCAGGCTCAGGTCTCCTGATCACTACCCACTGACCATTGCTGCATATTTGAGTGAGGACAAGATCAACCTTCTATGATGTCCTTCATAGAGTCTAAATCACACATCAAGGAGAATGGCCTCTTACATTGATACCAGAAGCCTTCAGGAGACGAGGGAAGAAAACTGAGTAAAAAATTATGTCTGTAGGCAATCAACATTATATATTACTGAACTACCTTGGGTTTAATAGAATTACATATTCTTCCGTTGATTTTTGATGTTGATGGACTAATGTAAGGTTCCCTCTAACACGCAAACTTTTCAAATGGCTTACCTTGTACTATCAAATGCATTTGTGATGTCTTGGGATTATGTTGGGTCTGCACTGAACAGGTATATGGACCATCATCAGTGACTTCTACTTTCTGAATCTGAAGACTATATTCCCGTTTACTGCCTGATACGATTGCCACCCGTGGATCCACGGACCATTTGTCGCTCCCCGCAAAGATGATGCTGGACCGGTTCAACCATGCTCCCTTTGAAGCACCATCTTCAAGATAGCACCTATAGACAACAAAAGAAATCAAAACTATTAGTTTTACATAACACAATTTGATTCCATGATTTTTTTTTTGCCTTTCTTTGCGAATTCCATGCTCTTCAACATGAGGCATGTCAGAGCTGGGGAATGGAACACTTCATTGTCAGCATCAAGCATTCTAGACTGATTCCTGGAATGGGGGATTTGTCCCAGGAGGAGAAATTGAGTAGACTAGGCCTATATTCCCCAGAGTTTAGAGGAATGAGAGGTGATCTCATTGAAATGTATACAATTCTTAAGGGGCCTGACAGGGTAGATGCTGAGAGGATGTTTCCCCTGGCTGGGGAGTCTAGAACTAGGGGTCACAGTCGCAGAATAAGGGTCATTTAGGACTGAGATGAGGAGACATTTCTTCACTCAAAGTGTTGTGAATCTTTGGAATTCTCTACCCCAGAAGCTGTGGAGGCTCAGTCATTGAGTATATTGAAGATTGAGATCGATAGATTTTTGGATACTAAGGGAATCAAGGGATATGGGGATAGTGCGGGAAGGTGGAGTTGAGTAGAAGATCAGCCATGATCTTATTGAATGGCGGAGCAGGCTCTAAGTGCCGAATGGCCTACTCCTGCTCCTAATTCCTATGTTCTTATTACCTTGTCAGGCACAGCATGGCTAGATGCAGAGTATTCTTCCTCTACTTTACTCCAACAACAAACATTAACCTTAACATTAGGCCTAACTGCTGCACCAAAGTGATCCATTTCCCACACCAGCCATCCTACCAGTTAGCAGAGGATTTGGCGTAGTTTTGTGCTTTGGAGTCTCGGAAATTACATTGATACTGCTCAAACTCTTTTTAGATGGAAACCTTGCAGCTAGCAGACACTGGAGTCTTTTATCCTGTTAATCTGATCTGGCTTTGAAACTGAGGTGGGGGAGGGGGTGAAATTCAACTTTAGCAGTGGCGCAAAATAGGCAGCCGTGGATCAGCCGCCTTTTATATATCCCAGCCGATGTTCCTAAAGAAAAATCAGAAGTGGTGTATCACAGGCGGCTGATCTGCTACCGCCTATTTTGTGCCCGGCCAAAGTTGAATTTCACCGCCCCCCTCCCCCCTCCCCAGGTGTCAGATGTGAAAGCTCAATGTCTAATCCTCTGGGGGATTGGATTTATTACCTTTACTGACTGTGCTTTTAACAACTGGTGTAAAATCTTGTAAATCTCACTTAACTGAGAGGTAAAAAATGTGTTGGTAATAGGAACAATACATCCCATTGCAATGAGTTTATCTTGTTAATGTACTGAGCATGCTCAGCCAGCACAATTTGTCATGTAAGGTATGCTCTTCTCCAGAGAAACTGACATGAAAGACCAGAAGATTCTCATGATTCACTGGGGCCTTTAGGACATCATTCACAGATTGGCTTCTATACTCCTTTAGTTTGAATGATCATAACGTATTGTTGTACAGAACATAGTAAAAAACCTTCAGTCTATGGCAGTCTATGGCATTGCATAGTGTATCCAACCTTGTCTACATACCACTAAAGCATGAAGTTTTTGCCGAAGTAATTAATATTGTGTTGCTTAAGCGCTTTGAAAAAATATTTAGTTAGGATCGTAATTGTGACTTGTAAGAATAAATGCAATAGAGATGATCAAATGCTATGCAGAATTAGAATATGACTGTTCTTGAGCTCCTGGAAACATGGAAATGTCTTGCTAAGGAAGGGAGTCAGTCAAGGTTTTCAGTCAAGGTTTTCAGTCAAGTTAATTAGGTTTTCAGGAGTTTTGTTTGATTTACTTTTTAGGAGCAAAAAGAGACTTGGCAAGACCTTTCCTCAGAAGATGGAATAACTTTGATAAGATCCACAATGGAAGAACTTGGAATGAATTGACTTAATGGGATACTTCTCATTACAGGACCCACACCCCTGATTTCACATTAATTAATTAAAATAGGCAGATAATCAAAGTCTACAGGCCCATGATTTCCTGAGCAGTGCACCCTGTGAGTGTGGCTTCTTGCTGCGAGCACTGGATCAGGGAATCAGCCCTAACATACTTACTTATGCTCCTGTAATTTCATCAAAAATTAATAAACTTCCTAATTTAAATGGTACCTTTCTTTTGAAGTGCAATCACTGTTATTATGCAGACAAATGCAGAAGCCAATTTCACACAAGGTCCTACAAACAGCAAATGAATGAACGAATGGCCAGCTATTGAGGGAGCAATGTTAGCGAGGATGCTAGTAGAACTTATTGCCCTTCTTCGAGTTCTGGCATAGGATATTTTAAATTCACCTGAGCAAGTAGATGGGATCTCAGTTTAATGGTACATCAAGACCTATAACAATGTAGCACTCCTTCAGTACTACACTAAAGTGTCAGCCTATATTGCCACCCCAAAAATCCATGCCTGTTTCAGTGGACACCTGCCGTAGATTCAACAAGAAACTGCCAGAATGGACACAAACTCAGTTGGGACCCAGGTACAGTGGGTTTCAGCTATGCGCTAACATTTCTGGCATAGCCTTGTGGGGGTGGACCCTCCACACTCACCCCTACGAGGCCATTGACCTAAGGTGGGGTGGGGGCGGGGGAGTGCGAGGCTTGGGACAGGGACTCCCTAAGGCGGGAGTTCTCACTCCTAGGCCATCAGTCGGGACCCAGTGTAACACCAGCATGGTAGTTGGGGGCAGGCCGGGATTGGAGCCTGGAGCCTGATGATAAGAGCAGTCCGTAATTTTTGTACAGTTTTTAAAGCAGTTCCCTGACACAGGGGTGCTTGGGCCAAGGTCAGCAGCTGTTCGGCGAGGAACCAGTACCGACCCCCGCCACCCAGATCAGTCAGATTCCTCCCCAGTTTTCAGAGATTTCAACGAGGGAGTATCACAGATGTGCCCCCAAACTGCTAAAGATCTGTTTATACAGACCCCGCCCACTGACCTTGCAAACTGTGGCTGAATCAGAGGCAGAGTTCCATAGCAGACATATCATGACACTTATGCGGGGATGTACTCCCCCACAGATGTTCAGCGCCCAAGTGTTCAAGCCATTGTGGAGCTTAAACTCACAACTTTCTGACACATAGGACTGAACTTTCAACTTTGGCAGAGTGTAAAACTGCTGGTGTTGGGTGGGGTGTATAAAGAGCGGCCTATTGGATACCGCCAATTTTACACCCCAAAGTTAAACGTTCCGCTCATAGGGTGAAATCCTCCAAGACACCAAGCCACTGGTGGGGCCTACTGTGCAGGTGCACTGTCCATAATTTTCTGTCTATTTACTTTACACAGAAAATCATGATGCTCCGGTACATCAAATGCTGCGGGCAAGGCCCTGCCAGTTGCAGGGCACGCTGGAATGTTTTACTCGTAGTTTCTGTCATGTAGATATGTAAATAAGTCCATAGTTGCTCTTGCCATATTGTGTACTGTGTCCAGAAAAAATCATCCATCAATCTCATGACCTATAAGAAGTGTTGACATGAAAGGGATAATTCACTGAACTGGTGGTCTGGCGGGCAGCCTCGCACGCCCAAAGTGCCTTTCAGAAATTCAGGTGCAAGGTGTTTCCACCATCAATTGGAATGTTCAGTAAACTACACCCTTGCCTGAAATTCTGATATGTGCTGCTGGCAAACGAGGCTCCCTCGTTGGGGGTGCAATGTTCAAAACTTATTCCATACAACCCTTCGGCACATTATCTTTTGGTGCCATAGTCAGGATCTTTTGGAGAAGTAACCACATCAAAGATTGTGCAGCATTTTCTGGAAGCATTTATTCATGAACCACAAGATCTCACTGCAAAGGAATCTCAGAGCTTTGACAAAAGTTGTGAGTAGAATGCACTGAAGGAATAAATACATTTGATGGCCTCTTATATATTACAATTGATGAAACATTTGTCAAAGTATTATCTCACTTTAAGTGAACTCTGAATCATTTGTAAAATAGTTTTCTGATGGCTAAATGAATGACCAGATTAACCCAGGAAATTTCATGCACTTTTTAAACAAATTCTAGAGGTCAAAGCAATTTTTTGTGTGTGTCATGTGTCATAATGCAGACCGTGAATTATATACACACAGACTTTGACATATTCAATTATAGAATGCAATTTATTTCAGATTTGTTAGGCGAACTGCAGCCCATCAAAAAGAGCCAAGAATTATATATGGAGCAGCTACAAGTCCCATAAATCATGCCTATCAATATCAGTGACTGGTAAAATGTCAGATCATTAACATGCCGTAGTTAAGTAAAAACTACAATTTAAAAGATAGCACATTCCATTACAATATTCTCAGTATTCTATCTTGTAAGCATAACTGGCCAAGTACATTTCTAAAAGCACTTAACAAGCACACAAGAGCCCTGTTTCAATTGCCCCAGTTAATAGATGAGGTTTTATCTGTGTATGTGTGAACATCTCATTCTACTTTAATTTGTAAATGTGGGTAGCACTCATATAAAAACCATGCCAGTTCTGATGAAAGGTATAAGCTGCAAAATGAAGCTGCCTTTCTCTATCTTTCAAATGTTGACTGACCTGGTGTGTACTTTCTAAATTTTTACTTTTAGTTCAGCTTCCAGCATTATCAACAATATGAGCCATAAGAAATGCAATATTTCGTCTTTCACGTGGCTATATACCAACTGGTATTTCTTCCTGCCATTTGTAGTTCTTCTGCTTTACACGTTCAAATTGCTGGTCAGGAACACTGAGGCCAAAAGTCGCACTTCCACCAGTGCCCCAGCCTGGAACAGCTAACTCAGTCTGGGCCAAGGATCAAACCCGGGACCGTTCTGGTCCTTAAAGCTCAGTACCATGCCTGGTTATGTATCTTTCCACGGTGTTATTTGGGGACAATGATGGAAGATTTGATAGAACAAATGAAATGAACCATTTTGAAAATTTACAGGGATCTAAGTGTCGTAACAATCACCTGTACTTTGGCCCTGATTTTAACTCTGGACGGATTTTGGTGGCTAGGTAGTGAGGTGAGTTGGAAACTTACCCGCTGCTTCAGCAATCAGTCCTGACTATTCTAACTCCGCAGCCTCATTTAAATCCTAATGGCCGACTTCCTGCCCAAATCGCAGAAAATCACACAGCTCGTAAGCTGCTCACTGACACATGGTAGGTGGCGGTTCGGTTTCCGGGGGCATTTCACAGGGGCTTGTGTTTGGGAATGGGGGGTGGGGGAGTCGGGGCCAGGGGAGGCCTAGGCTTTCCTTCTGGGGCCTGGAGGAGCACACCTGGTCCTCCAGGCTCCACAAAGGAAAGAAAAAAACTTACTTTTTTTGGCCTCTTCATCTTGCTGGTATGTCCTGACTGGCTTTCACCTGGCAAGAAAGCTGCAGCAGTTTCCCTGGTAAGGCCAGAGTTAAAATTGCAGTCAGGTCCCAGTGGCATCATCGGGACCCAACATGCATATGTAAAGAAGGACCTGCCGGTTTTGGGTGGGTGTCCTTGCCACCCCGCTCAGGAGAGCAGTTTAAAATCCCGAATGGTGGAATCCTGACAGCTTTACCCTGGCGGGTAAGTAAACCGGGCGATTTTAATTGACCACCCACCCAGTTTTCACCTTTCCTAAAAGGTACATGATTAACAGACTGGAACAATGCTAACTTACAAATTAAAGATGTTACTTATACTGTACATTTATAATAAATCCAAAAATAAGCACTATTTTAAGGAACTTCTGTTATTTAGAATGGGGTGCTGAAAAGCCTTAGTTGGTTTACAGCCATGATTGAAGGATTGGGGAGGTTTGGAGTTACGTAGAATAGAGAACGAAAAAACAATCTTTTTTGAGGGGATAACCCAATCTACCTGCTTTCTCACCAATTCTCAGCTGTCTCCAGAAACACGTCTAGTTTTCCTTTTTAACCCATTTATTCTGTCTGCTTTAAGGGCCTATCTTTATAACTCATTCCACAAGTCTATTACATTTTGGATGAAAAGGTCCACCTAAATTCCTTCCCCACTCCTAATTTTTAACTTGTGTTTTCTGGTAAAAAAATTTGCCTAGATCAACTTTCAAAATCCTTCAAAATGTTGATAACTTAATTGAAGCCATCCTGAATGTTTTTCTTTTTCAACGCAAATAACCAAATTTCAACCTTCTTAGCAACTTGAATTCTTAAATAGCTGGTGTTATGTTAAGTTACTTGCCTCACTCTTCGTAAAATCAACTGATCTGCACATAATTGCTGATATTGTAGTGTTAGCATGTAGCTAAAATCCAAACAATACTGCTGTCAGCTTTGTAGCTCTCCTGATATACAAAGCTATTGGTTCTCTTGGTAATATTAATCATATTTAGGCACAGTGTCATAATCTTCTATTATTCAGTCAATGTGAACTCTTTTTCCACATTCAATTTGGAACCTGCCACTAACATGCACTTTTTGTTCATTATTGCTATATTAGATCTTCTTACAATATATTATCAGCTAATGAAGAATAATTATGGAGTATCATTATTGGGCAACAGAATAATATTTTGACTATTTGCTGTTAAATACCATTAATGAATGCTTTTTGAATAAGCTTCATAAATAAATCAAGATAAGTTGGTCTCATTATCTTGCTTTGATTTTCCGTCTTTGCTGCTTACACTTACAAGTCCAAAGGGTGTCCTTGTTCTGCTCCAAACTCCAATAAGTTATTTCTTTATTGAGCAACTGTCCTGTTTGTATTCGTTGTACAATATAAAAACCAAGAACTGAAAAACATTCTTTCAACTCTGCAATAGTTTGTATTATATATTTATGTAACAGTTATTTTGAGCTATTTTAGGATGTCATATAATTTTATAGCCAGTTTCATTGAAAACTTGATGAATATTTTGGTAATTGAAGAAAAGTTTGAAATTTATTCCTGTACTTCTATATTTTTAGATGTAAATAGCTTTTTGCTAACAATGAACTTCAGGACTTGAGTTGTGTTGAACAAGGTACATCATCACGAAACAGCACTTCAATGTCAGCATCCAAAAAGCAGGAGCTCTGTGCCCTGCATCAGTTCACTCCCACATTTTTAGCTTTATAAACTTATTTTCTGCATCAACAATGACAACAATAACTTGCATTTACATTGTGCCTTGAACACAGAACGAATGTCCCAAAACGCTTCACAGAGGCATAGAAAAATCGATGCCAAACCAAAGCTGGAGATAAGAGGAGGTGTGGCCTTAGACTTGCTCAAAGAGCTGGTTTTTAAGGAGGGTCTTAAAGGAGGGGAGGTGGAGAGGCAGAGGGGTTTACGAGAAAATTCCAGAGCCTGGGGCCTAGGCAGTTGAAGGCACATCCGCCAATGGTGGGATGAAGGAAGAGCGCAGAAGAGGCCAGAGTCAGAGCAATGTAGAACTATGGGACTGGGGTGGCGAAGGGCGGGGGGGAGTGGGGAGGGGAGGTGTTGTAGGCAGGAGGATGTTATAGAAATAGGGAGTGGTGAGTCCATGAAGGGATTTACATGCAAGGGTGACAATTTAAAAATTGATCATTTAGGGGAATGTAGATGAGCAAGGACTGAGATGAAGGGTGATCAGGACTTGGTGCTGGATAGGACGTGGGCAGCAAAGTTTTGGGTGAGTTGAAGTTTACAGAGGGTAGAAGATAGGAGGCCGTCCATGACGGTATTAGAATAGTACTATCTGGAGGTGAGAAAGAAATAGATGATGGTTTCAGAAGCAGAAAGACTGAGGCAAGAGTGGAGGTGGATGTAAGCGGTCTCTGTGATGGAGAGGATATGGGGTCAGAAACTCAACTCAGGATCAAATAGGATGCTGAACAGCCTAGTTCAGCATGAGACAGTGGGCAGGGAGGGTGATAGAATTGGTAACAAGGGTATGGAACATGATCTTATCAATGTTTAACTGGAAGAATATCTTGGTCGGCAGAATATTTTTTTAATTTTAAAATTGAAATTATTCATGTTGCAGTAGGTATAGTTTCTGCTTCAGCCAAAACGTGGCAGTGCAACACCAGAATTAAGTTCCACCTTCCCAAAAGGGTCTTTGTCAGGGAACAAAGCCCTTTTAAAATAATATTCCTGCAGTTAAAATGGCTCAGAAACATTGTTGAAGACAGACCCAGTGTATCACTCTCATCACTTGGGAGTTGCCTGTTCCAGGTTAGTGACATCAATCTGTTCTGTCACCAGATGCAGGAGTCCTCCCAGGTCCCGAAGGGAAGAGGCAGAATTCACAAGTATTGAATTATGAAAAAGCAAAACACAGCCTCGATTTTAACCCGGGGTGGAAAATGAGTGAGTGGGAGCCAAGACTTGCAGAGAATCAACCTGACCTCGACAGGTTTGAACTCCTGGGCTTCACTGACCTGGCCCCAGTCAGTTTCCCGTCCGAAACCGAGCAGGTTAAAAATGGGGATCAGTGGGGAGATGTTGGCCAAAGTGAGGCTAAATTACATTTGGCCTGCTCAAAAGGGTAGGCATGCTGCAAAGTGTACCCTCAGGACTCTTAAATTCTTTTCATAGAATCATAGAAAGTTACAGCACGGAAGGAGGCCATTTCGGCCCATCATGTCCGCACCGGCCAACAAAAAGCTATCCAGCCTAATCCCACTTCCCAGCTCTTGGTCCGTAGCCCTGCAGGTTACAGCATCCCAAGTGCACATCCAAGTACTTTTTAAATGTGGTTAGGGTTTCTGCCTCTACCACCCTTTCAGGCAGTGAGTTCCAGACCCCCACAACCCTCTGGGTGAAGAAATTTCCCCTCAAATCCCCATCGAACCTGACATCGGTAGTGGGGAAAATGCTAGAGTCCATTATAAAAGATGTAATAGCAGAGCACTTGGAAAACAGTGACAGGATCGGACAAAGTCAACATGGATTTACAAAAGGTAAATCGTGCTTGACTAATCTACTGGAATTTTTTGAGGATGTAACTGGTAAAATAGATAAGGGAGAACCAGTGGATGTGGTGTATTTGGACTTTCAGAAGGCTTTTGATAAGGTCCCGCATAAGAGATTAGCTTGTAAAATTAAGGCACATGGGATTGGGGGCAAGGTATTGACTTGGATAGAGAACTGGTTGGCAGATAGAAAGCAAAGAGTTGGAATAAACGGGTCGTTTTCCGAGTGGCAGGCAGTGACTAGTGGGGTACCGCAAGGATCGGTCCTAGGACCCCAGCTGTTCACAATATATATTAATGATCTGGACGAGGGAATTGGCTGCAGTATCTCCAAATTTGCAGACAACACAAAGCTGGGTGGGAGGGTATGCTGTGAGGCGGGTGTTGTGAAACTCCAGTACGATTTGGACAGGTTGGGTGATTGGGCAGAAACATGGCAAATGCAATATAATGTGGATAAATGTGAGGTTATCCACTTTGGTGGCAAAAACAGGAAGGCAGATTATTATTTGAATGGCAATAGATTGGGAGAAGGGGAAGTGCAAAGAGACCTGGGTGTTCTTGTGCACCAGTCGCTGAAGGTAAGCATGCAGGTGCAGCAGGCAGTTAAGAAGGCAAATGGTATGTTGGCCTTCGTAGCAAGAGGGTTCGAGTACAGGAACAAGGATGTCTTGCTGCAGTTGTACAGGGCCTTGGTGAGACTGCACCTTGAGTATTGCGTGCAGTTTTGGTCGCCTTATCTGAGGAAGGACGTTCTTGCCATGGAAGGGGTGCAGCGAAGATTCACCAGGCTAATACCTGGGATGGCAGGAATGATGTACGAGGAGAGATTGGGTCGATTGGGCTTGTACTCACTGGAGTTTAGAAGATTGAGAGGGGATCTCATCGAAACCTATAAAATTCTGTCAGGCCTGAACAGACTAGATGCAGGAAGGATGTTCCCGATGGCCGGGGAGTCCAGAACTAGGGGTCATAGTCTAAGGATAAGGGGTAAGCCATTTAGGACTGAGGTGAGGAGGAATTTCTTCACCCAGAGAGTGGTGAACCTGTGGAATTCTCTACCACAGAAGGCAGTGGAGGCCAATTCATTAAATATATTGAAGAAGGAGTTGGATATATTTCTTAAGGCTAAAGGGATCAAGGGATATGGGGAGAAGGCAGGGTCCGGGTACTGAATTTGGATGATCAGCCATGATCTCATTGAATGATGGAGCAGGCTCGAGGGGCCGAATGGCTTACTCCTGCTCCTATCTTCTATGTTTCTAAACCTTCCACCAATTACTTTGAATCTGTGCCCCCCGGTTTTTGACTCTTCTGAAATAGGTCCTTTCTATCCACTTTACTTAGGCCCCTCATAATTTTATACACCTCAATAAGGTCTCCCTTCAGCCTCCTCTGTTCCAAGGAAAACAGACCCAGCCTATCCAGTCTTTCCTCATAGCTAAGATTCTCTACTCCCAGCAACATCCTTGTAAATCTCCTCTGTACCCTCTCTAGTGCAATCATATCTTTCCTGTAATGTGGTGACCAGATGTGCAGTACTCTAGCTGAGGCCTAACTAGTGTTTTGTACAGTTGAAGCATAACCCTCCTGCTCTTGTATTCTATGCCACGGCTAATAAAGGCAAGCATTCCGTATGCCTTCTTAACCACCTTATCTACCTGGCCTGCTACCTTCAGGGATCTGTGGACATGCACTCCAAGGTCCCTTTGTTCCTCTACACGACTCAGTGTCCTACCATTTAATGTGTATTCCCTTTCCTTGTTAGCCCTCCCCAAATGCATTACCTCACAATTCTCCGGATTGAATTCTATTTGCCACTGTTCTGCCCACCTGACCAATTTATTGATATCTTCCTGCAGTCTACAGCTTCCTTCTTCAGTATCACCCACACAGCCAATTTTAGTATCATCTGCAAACTTCTTAATCATACCCCCTATATCCCTATATATGTTAACCATCGTAACCATTCATAGAAGCTTATCCTGTGCAGACCTGCGTAAGACAGATGGGCACTGAATGGTTACCATGCTTGATCAAAATGCAACATGGGAGGAATATAAACTGAAATTGTATAATTCAAGCTGTGACACCCAAATGCTCCATTTGCACAGCACTGTATATGTGACCTGGAAGCACCTCAGGCACTTGGAACCCATGCACCAGACTTATTAAAGCTCCAATTCATATGCTTTGGGTATCCCTATGGACATACTTCTCTATGTAGAGGTCTGAAGGAAGAGGAGGATCAAACAAGGCATGTTAGACAGATGGATTTGTACCATAGATGCTTTATTATGACTCAGTACAAGGACAGACTCTTTTACCTGGACATCTTCAAAGACACCATGTGGATACTAAGATTTCTGAAGGAGTCCATGACAGAGCTATGTTCTGCAACCCAACTTGGGAAACACCTCCAGAACAGGGATGGCTCTTTCAATTGCTATGCAAATAATAGATGCATGGAACATTTCTGTGGCAGGTTACTTCCAAAGCAACTGGAGGGACAGTTTTGGCCCATTTCCCAACCTTCAGCATACATTGCATCTTGTGGGTGACTGTCTACCACTGCTAATGAATTCATTAGTTTTCCTTTGGAAAGCAGTCAACAGCAGGAAAGAGTCCTCTAATTCCACCTTGTGGCAGCATTCTGCAGGCAGTAGCCAACTGTATTCATGTGGCCATATATGCCTCTTCCCCCAGTGCAACTCCATTCATGAATAAAAAGTGTTACCACTCCATTAAAGTCCATCTGGTCTGCAACAACAGGAATATACCTCATGTCAATGTCTGTTACCCAGGCAGTGCCTATGATTTTGACATTCTATGGCAGTCAACAGTGCCAATGTCATTTGCAGAGCTATGAAGAGTACAGGGATGGTTCCTGGGCATGAAGGACATGCAATGGATCCATGCCTCATGATATCATTGCATAACCCAAAGACAAGACCTGAAGAGAGGTACAATGTAGTGCATACTTCCATGAAATAAAATGCTAGAGCAACACTGAAAAGCAATCCTCATTGGTAGTGAACTTTCTGTCGAATAGAAACTTAGTACAACAGAAAGTTCCCTTCGGATTTCTCAGCTGCAACTCCCGTTTCATATTGACAGTAGGTACACACCGCACATGATATCATGGTATTTGATGCACTAGTCCCTTAATGTGCATTTATGCCAGCAACAATGAGGCTAACATACAACTTGAGGCGTTAACTATGGCTCAGTAGGTAGCACACGTCTCTGAGTCAGAAGGTTGTGGATTCAAGTCCTACTCCAGAGACTTGAGCACAAAATCCAGATTGACATTCCTGTGCAGTACTGAGGGAATGCTGCACTGTCAGAGGTCTGCCCTTTCAGGTGGCTGTGTTTCCTTCATTACAACAGCAACTTGACTTCAGAAAGTACTTAATTAGCTGTAAAGTGCTTTGGGACATCCTGAGTCTAAACACAGTGGAGCATGGCACCTCCTTACCTAAGAAAGGATATACTTTCCTTAGAGGGAGTGCAACGAAGGTTCACCAGACTGATTCCTGGGACGGGGGGACTGTTTTATAAGGAAAGATTGAGGAGATTAGGCATATATTCCTTTAGAATTTAGAAGAATGAGAGGCGATCTCATTGAAACATGTAAAATTCCTACAGGGCTTGGCAGGGTAGATGCTGGGAGGATGTTTCCCCTGGCTGGGGAATCTAGAACTAGGGGTCTCAGTCTCAGAATAAGGGGTCAGCCATTTAGGACTAGAGGGTTGTGAATCTTTGGAATTCTTTAACCCAGAGGGCTGTGGATGCTTAGTCGTTGAGTATATTCAAAACAGAGATCGATAGATTTTTGGATATTAAGGGAATCAAGGGATATGGTGATAGTGTGGGAAGGTGGAGTTGAGTAAAAGATCAGCCATGATCTTACTAAATGGCGGAGCAGGCTCAAAGGGCTGAATGGCCTACTCCTGCTCCTATTTCTTATGATCTCCACAACAATTTTGGGCGAGGTAGAAAGTGGGCACTAAGCGAGTGTTAAACCACAGCTCGATATTGCTGGCCATCACATTTGCTGCTAGCCAAAAGACTTTCTTGCTTTATAGCTCCATAAGATAAAGAAGAAAAAGAGCATAACCTCAGAGTCTGAACAAGGCCATTAAAATTAATCTAAAGTCCAAGTAGAAATACTTTAAAAGATATTCTGGACCTGAAATTCTATGGGGGTTCTACTGGTCTCCTGCCATAACACCAGTGGAACCTCCAGGAAAATGTTGCATACCTGGTTGCTCCAGGTATTTTATTTCTAGAAGTTCCCTCAGTGCTCTGTAAGGGGTGGAACTTCCTCCATCCAATACGAATGACATCCAGGGGGCAGAGCCAGGGGCAGGGGACTCCCTAAACCAGGAATTTACACTTCTCAGGCTCCCTGGAGATCTGGTGTTGTAGAGGTGGAGGATTTGCTGAGTGAGTGGAAGCATATTGTCGAGGCCTCCACAAGGGTGCATGTGCACCCAACCTGTGGGCTCCAGAGCAGGCAAGCAGCCGGGATCTCGAAAGAGTCTCAAACATAGACCGGAATTATCTTTGGAAAGGCGGGTTGGGGGTGGGAGGGGTCCGAGGCGGGCGGGAAACCCAGGAGGCCGGGCCTAATGACTTTACCGGCAGGGCCTAATTTGAGTGTGAGGCCTCAGTTTCCTGCCTGCTGCCAGCCAGCTTGAGAAGCTAGCTAGCTGTGGGCGGTTAGGCCTCAGTTGCGAGAGGTCGGTCCGTGGGAGGGATCGCGGGAGGAGGGTCAGGAATCGGGAGGGGGTTGGCAATCGGCGGTGGGGGGGTGGGTTCAGCGATCGGGAGGGGGGAGAGAGGATCGCCGGTGGGAGTTGCAGGATCGGAAGGGGAGCGGCAGGCGATGGGGGGTGGTCAGGGATCACGGGGGGGGGATCGGGGATCGCGGCGGGAGGGTGGTCAACTAGGGATCGGGAGGTGGAGGATCGGCAGGGGGGCCGGAGGATCATGGCCGGCCTCATCATCACTGTGGGTGGGGGAGGCCTGGGGGAGGCCTGGGAATGCGATCAGAGGCCTAGTGGTGGGGTCTCTGATCGCGGGGGTTGGGGGGTGTTAGGTAGGGATCCTGGATCCAGGAGGTAGGTATAAAGCCACTTATCTCCTGGACGCTGCAGTCCCTGCCTCGGTTTAACTGCCGGGTTTCACAATTGTGTAAAACCCGTCCACAGGCAGTTAAGTTCAAAATGGATGGGGAAAAAGAAGCTTCCAGCCTCATTACAATATTTAAATTGAGGTACTGCCCCCTGGGAGTGGGTTAGTCGCCTGCCTCCAGCAAAATCGGAAGTGGGCGGGTTGGGAGCGGGATTAGGTTGGAATCCCATTTTTAACAATTTAACTGCCTGCATGCTCCAAATCCATCCCTTTTTTATGGGAAAATTCCGGCCATAGTTTTTGCTGAATGGCCCACTTAGGAGGCCAAATGGGATATGACCGGGTGTGGTGGCGGGGGGGGGGGGGTGGGGGGGGCAGTGGGGCAATGCCCCTCCCCGTGGCAGGTAAGTGCTGGGGGTGAAACATAGGGATAGCAGGCTGCTACAAGGCCCACTTTCTTCAGCAGGAAACTTTGGAGCCATTTCTGCTGGTATCCTCCTGAATTTGGGTGGGTTAGCAGAGGATAATCCAGGCCATGCAGACTATATGGGCTGTCTAAGTTAATTGAGGAAAAAAGTATGGGTTCCTGCTCCAAAATTGCCAATTAACCACTATCCACATGAAGAATGGCTACTTGGGCAACATGGCACAGAGTGTCCATGGAACATTACTGTAGTGTGACTGTTCAAGAGACGAAGGGAAAAAAAGCAGAAGGAAATTGGAAAACAAAATGAAGAAAAATAGATGCCGGCAAACAGTAGCTGCAAAATGATAACTGTACCGGCATTACTGAATTTTAAACCAGGCCCACTGGACGCATAAAATCAAAAATAAGATTTATTTGCACATAAATTTGGTCACCGGTTTGTTTTGTAAGTTGAAGGGAAGATGCACTACTTTTAGGATATAGGGTAAATCTTGGTAATATAACTTAGGTAAACAAAATTACTGTACATTGAACTACAGTATCATATAGCTATTTCTTTGCATGTAACATCATGCTTATCTGATCCTAAGAGACGAGCTAATGCCCTAACAACTGCTGACCTGACAGACTTTTATCCAATGCTTGCATCAAATATAAATGGGACCAGTGAGTAAATGTCATAGAAAACTAAAAAAAAATACACAGTACCAATATTGCAGAGACAAACAATAATCTTTCAAAAATATGTGAGCACAATGAGCTCTCGGACGCAATACTGACTATAGCAGAAACAATTTGCGTAGTATATTTTCAGAAATGTCATTTTATCTTGGAAGGTAGACTACTGGTAGGCAGCAGACTCATAAAAAAATTCCTAATTAATAGGGGAACCATCACAGAATCATAGAAATTGCAACACAGAAAGAAGACATTTTATATATTTATACACAGCCCATATGCTTGTCTATTTAGTTTAATCCTATTTTCTGCTCTTTTTTGTACTTTGTAATTTATTTCTTTTTTGAGTGCTTACCTAATTCCCTCTTAAATGTTATGACTGTCTTACTTCAGTAGTCACTTCTGATAATGTATTCCATATTCTAAAACCATGAAAAGAAATTCTTCCAACCTCCCGTTTAGGAGTAACCATAAACTTTATTTCAGCTACCAATGGAAATAAACTTTCGTAATTTATCCTCTCCGACCTTTTCATAATTTTTAGCTTCTATTGTATCCCCTCTAATTTTCTAATTTGCTCCACAGAATACAACTAGTTTTTCTAGTCTGTCATCGTAACTGTATTCTCTCATCACTCGCATCATCCTCGTGAATCGATGCTGTGCCTTTCCAGGGCTCCAATATACTTTCTATAATGGGATGCCCAAGCTCCAGCTGTGGTCTACAATGCCTTGTACAGATTCATCATCAGCACCTTGCTTTTATATTCAATGCCCAGAATCACACTTATTTTTTAAAAGCATTTTCTACCTACTGCCCTGCCTTTAAAGATCTGCACATCTACACCCTCTGCATTCATCCACTGTTTTTACTGTTTTACTGTTTAACAATTTCTCTCTTCATTTCCGAAAATCTAACACTTCACATGACATACATTGAATTGCATTTTACACATAACTGCCCATTTACCCAACTTGTTAACGTCCTCCTTAAGTTTTCTGCATTCTTCCTCACAGTTGTCATTACTACTACTGTAATTTGATATCAACAAATTATTTTCTAAATGCCCATGTTCAAATTATTTGTGTATTTGGAACAAGACAGATTGCTGAAGAATACAATTCTTACAAGCTACACTTGCCAATTCAAGAAAATGAAATTACTCTTACTCTGTACTTTCTGTTCTTCAGCCATCCCTCTATCCATGCTGCCATTTTACCTTTAATATTATTTATGAAACATTTCTGAAACTAAGTGCTGCACCAACCATTTTCTTCCTAATTTTGCCTCCTAAACGTGGCGATTCATGTCAGGGTACACTCACAAGCTGTTTGCATCTCTTCAATACCTCACCCAAGTAACCATTCTTCATGTCTGAAACTACATAACGAGTATGTGGAATCTACTTAAAAGTGCCACAAACAAGCCCAATCCTTTCCTCACATATTTTCCAGTGGGTGTTGCTGAATAGAGATCAAGAGCAATTACTCCCTTCCCTCAGGGCCAGCGTTAGGACTGTGCAACCTGTGCAATTGTGCGGGGTCCTGAGACACAAAGGGACCCAGGGCGTATCCAGTGAAAAGATATTTATGTTCCATGGGATATGCTGACGTGCAAATATAGCAAATTACTGAGCACAATGTGGGGCCCCGAGCCAACCAGCGAGCTTTGTCGGACGGATCCTCAGCACAGCGCCGGAGCCTCATTTCTATTCTTAGCCATCCTTGTGAAAGTCTGGTTTCTCACCCATGACTTGCTGACGTCCTTCGGAATGTTGGAGCGGTCAGAATGGCAGAATTTAGCTGATTCCAGAATCACTTGATGTTCGGTTTACAGGGGAGTGCGGTTCCTACAGCCTCCCACACCCGCTGCTTCCCAGCTCTCAGTGTTCCGCTAAAGGTAATACAGGCGCTTCCAGTTTTTAACAGCTTAAATCGCTTGGATACATTGGGGATTATTTTGGTGAAAGGGTGAAAACAGGCGCTAAATTGGTGCTGTGCTCATAAGAGCAGTATATGTGGGCTCCACGCACTCACTTCCACTGAAGGTGTGGAATGCACTGGCTGGCACACAGCGGCAGGTTTCAGGATGGCTCAGGGACCGAGGGAGAGGGCAGACAAGTTCTCAAAGGTGGCACTGGAGGTCCTGGTGGAGGAGGTCCGGAGGAGGAGGGATGTCCTGCACCCGCATGGAGGAAGGAGTCCACCTCTCCCTCCTGTCCCTCTCTCCTGCAGCAACCGGTGCTGCTTTGCCTGGCCTCATGCACTCCTCCCATTCCTCCTGCAGACCAAGGGGGTCCCCAAGCAAGATGCCCATGACCAAGCACTTCCTTTCTCCAGGTGACTCCTGTAAGGTCCAATAAGGTAGAGTAGCACAGTGCTTACTCTTTTTAGGTTAAGTCCTTAGAGAAATAAATGGTGTTAGAATGTTGGCGAAGTCTCGACAAAGTGTCCCAGAAAGTTTCCTGATGTGTTTCAAAAGTCCTCTTTAAACCTCCAGCAGCAAGTGAACAGTAAAAGGTGATATGCCTTTTAGTAGGGCTCAAAATCCTCAGCAATGACTTGTTCACTCCAAATTAGCTGGTCGTTGTTAGGAGAGGTCATTAGGTCAAGTGCTATCCACCAAAATGCTCTACAGCCTCGTTAATAAGTACTGGCAGGCAATTTAAGTGGCAATCAGCCCTTCCTCCGGGCAGCCATTCCTAGCGCAAACTTCAACGCCTTTACCAAGATAGCGTCTTGCGCTAAATGCAAGCTAAACCGGCGTTTCAGCTCAAGACATCATCTTGGTCAGTTTGGAGGCTCTTTAGTGCCTGAAAAAGCTGTAGAAAATCACCCCACGATATATAAAAAGTGACAGCCACTGCAGCTGAGCAAGGATATTCAGAACAAATTGTTTGAACTGATTGTAAATCGCGTCCTTCAAGCTTAGGCTGACGAGTCCACAGTGCAAGATATTTTGCCAGGATTATGGACTGCACTCCAGATGTTAGTCACACTGAACAATTGTCTCTGACTTTGTGGATATTTACCTACAACAACAACAACTTACCACATAAGGAGATATTGGGACAGATGACCAAAAGCTTGGTCAAAGGGGTAGGTTTTAAGGAGCATCTTAAAGGAGGAGAGAGAGGTAGGAAGGTGGAGAGGCTTAGGGAGGGAAATCCAAAGCTTAGGGTCTAGGCAGTTGAAAGCACGGCCGCCAATGGTGGAGCGAATTGGAGGAGCGCAGATATCTCAGAGGGTTGTAGGACTGAAAGAAGTTACAGTGATAGGGAGGGGCATATCATGGAGGGATTTGAAAACAAGGATGAGAATTTTAAAATTGAGGTGTTGCTGGTCCATGAGCCAATGTAGGTCAGCGAACACAGGGGTGATGTGTGAACGGAACTTGGTGCGAGTTAGGATTCGGGCAGCCGAGTTTTGGATGAGCTCCAAGTTTATGGAGGGTGGCAGATGGGAGGCCGGCCAGGAGTGCATTGGAATAGTCACGACTAGAGGTAACAAAAGCTTGGATGAGGGTTTCAGTAGCAGATGAGCTGAGGCAGGAACTACTGCAAACATGCCTTATCACGATCGTTGGTGAGCAGGTTTGACACCATATTAAGTTGCTAGTATATAGTATCATTGTCTATTAGAATGTAGGAGCCCCAAACCAAACCTTTGCAGGGCTATTCCGCAAGGTAAACGCTGCCCCTGCTGTCTTTAGCCATAGAACACTGAAGCCAATTGTAGAGTTTCTATCAACTGTCGTGATATGCCATCAATAACTCAAAGACAAGGATTCAACTGAAGGCTTTTAATCACTAAGAACATTGCAGCATTGCAGGTCTTCCCACATCAGGTTCGTCTGGTAGGAATGACTCATACAGCTCTTGAAACCTTTATATGGCAAAAGACAGGGGCGTAGCCAATACACACAATAGGAACAAAAGGGGGCGGTTCACACAATACAAGCAGGTAAAACACATGGGCTGATGAAGGCATACATTTCATCACATTCACCCCTTCTACAGATTTAGTCTGTCCAGGGGTGTGATAGTCCTGAACGTCGCAACAGTACCTCGGGTTCCGACCGGGAGTCCGTGGTGCCCTCCTGGGCATACCCATGTGTTGGGGGTGTTGCAGGTACTTCTGGGGGTGGTGAGGATACCTCTGGGGATGGTGGAGGTTCTTCTGGGGGTGGTGGTGATGGGTCATCGTCGTCGCTTCCTGCCGAGGCGAGGTCCTTTATGGACACGGTGTCTTCACGCCCGTCGGCGTGCTTGACGTACGCGTACTGTGGGTTTGCGTGGAGTAGGTGTACTGCCTCCACGAGGGGATCCGTTTTGTGGCCCCTCACATGCTTCCGTAACAGGACTGTCCCTGGGGTGGAGAGCCACGAGGGTAGGGATACTCCTGAGGTTGATTTGCGGGGAAAAACAAACATCTTCTCGTGAGGAGTGGCATTAGTAGCAGTACACAGTAGCGACCTTATCGAGTGGAGTACGTCTGGGAGGACCTCCTGCCAGCGGGAGGTGGGGAGGCCTTTAGACCTTAGCGCTAAGGTGACCGCCTTCCACACTGTCGCGTTCTCCCTCTCCACTTGCCCATTACCCCGGGGGTTATAACTAGTGGTCCGACTTGTGGCTATCCCCTTCGACAGCAGGTATTGGCGCAGTTCATCGCTCATGAACGACGCCCCCCTGTCAGTGTGGATGTAGTTAGGCATGCCGAACGTGCAAAACAGGTTGCCGAGGCACTTGATGACCGTGGCACTGGTCATATCTGGGCAGGGGTAGGCGAATGGGAAGCGGGAGTACTCGTCCACAATGTTGAGAAAGTACACATTGCGGTCGGTGGAGGGGAGTGGTCCCTTGAAATCTAAGCTCAGGCGCTCGAATGGCCATGTAGCTTTGATCAGGTGGGCTCGGTCGGGCCTGAAAAAACGGGGCTTGCATTCCGCACAGGTGCGGCAGTCCCTGGTCATAGACCGGACCTCCTCGATGGAATAGGGCAGGTTACGGGATTTTATAAAGTGGAATAGCCGGGTGACCCCCGGGTGGCAGAGGCCATTGTGGAGGCCCTGTAGCCTGTCCCCCTGGATGCTGGCACACATCCCTCGTGATAGGGCGTCGGGGGATTCGTTGAGGACCCCCGGCCTATATATTATGTCGTACTCAAACGTGGAGAGTTCGATCCGCCACCTGAGAATTTTGTCGTTCTTGATCTTCCCCCTCTGTTTGTTGTTAAACATGAAGGCTACCGACCGCTGGTCGGTAAGCAGGGTGAAGCGTTTGCCGGCTAGGTAGTGCCTCCAGTGCCGCACTGCCTTCACTATGGCCTGGGCCTCCTTCTCTACCGAGGAGTGCCTGATCTCGGGCCCTTGGAGGGTTCTTGAGAAAAAGGCTACGGGCCGCCCATCCTGGTTGAGGGTGGCTGCTAAAGCGAAGTCAGACGCATCGCTTTCGACCTGGAAAGGGATGTTTTTGTCCACTGCCCGCAGCGCGGCCTTCTCAATGTCGTGTTTAATGCTGTTGAAGGCGGCGTGGGCCTCGGCCGTGAGCGGGAAGGGCATTGATTTCAGGAGGGGACGGGCCTTGTCGGAATAATTGGGGACCCATTGGGCGTAATAGGAGAAGAACCCCAGGCACCTTTTCAGGGCCTTGGGAGTGTTTGGTAGGGGTAGCTCCCGTAGGGGGTGCAATCGGTCGGGGTCCGGACCGATTTCCCCGTTTTCCACCACGCAGCCCAGGATACAGAGGCGCGTGGTGCTAAAGACACACTTATCCTCGTTGTAGGTGAGATTGAGTCTGAGGACGGTTTTCAGAAATCTCGCGAGGTTCGAGTCGTGGTCTTGCTGGTCGTGGCCGCAGATGGTGACGTTGTCTAGGTATGGGTAGGTGGCTGTTAACTGGTTCTCATCGACCATGCGGTCCATCTCCCGCTGGAAGACCGAGACCCCGTTCGTTACCCCAAAAGGGACTCTGAGGAAGTGGTAGAGACGTCCGTTCGCCTCGAAGGCGGTGTATGGACGGTCCTCCGGCCTAATGGGGAGCTGGTAGTATGCCGATTTTAGGTCGATGATGGAAAACACCCGGTATTGCGCGATTTGGTTAACCATATCCGCTATGCGGGGCAGAGGATAGGCGTCTAGCTGGGTGTATAGATTAACCGTCTGGCTGTAATCTATCACCATCCGCTTCTTTTCGCTACCCTTAACTACTACTACCTGGGCGCGCCACGGGCTGGTACTGCATTCGATGATACCCTCCCGCTTGAGTCTTTCTACTTCCGACGCAATGAACCGTCTATCCTCCCAGCTGTACCGCCTACTCTTGGTCGCTATGGGTCGACAGTTGGGTGTGAGGTTGGCGAACAGAGAGGGCGGCTTGACCTTCAGGGTAGCCAGACCGCACACTGTGAGGAGCGGCTGGGACCCACCGTAGGTAAGCGTGATACTTTGGTGGTGGCACTGGAAGTCCATACCCAAGATCACGCTCACACAGAGATCTGGCATTATCAATAGTTTAAAATCTCTGTAATCATTGCCTTTTACCGACAACATAACCGCGCAGAAACCTGTAATTTTTGAGGTATGAGTCTTATCGGCCATGGCGATTTTTCCCTGTGTGGGGACTATCGTTAGTGAAAGTCGTTTTACCAGGCTAGGATGAATAAAGCTTTCGGTGCTCCCGCAGTCAATCAAGCATTTAACCTTGTTCCCGTTTACCTCTATGTCCATCATCGATTTAGACAACGGATGCGGCCTGGATTGATACACTGTGATCGAGGCCACCAGTGGGTCCTGGAGGTCCGTGTAGTCGGGGCAAGATGGTGGACTCCATGAGGGTGGACAAGATGGCTTCCAAGATGGCCGCTCCCACGGCGCACACGCGGCGGTGGTGGAGTTGGAGGCGGGGTTCCCTCTGCAGACTTTGCTGAAATGTCCTTTCTTTCCGCATTTAAAACAGGTGGTGCCCTTCGCTGGGCACAGATGCCTGGAGTGTTTGTCCTGGCCGCAGAAGTAGCATTTCGGGCCCCGATGCATCGCGGCAGTAGTGGGGCTCCTGGGTGGAGGCTGGGGCTCCAATGGTGCTGGGCTGGCCTGAGACCTGGGAGGTGAAGATGGCTTCCAAGATGGCGGCCCCCACGGCGCGCACGAGGCGGAGTGGGCCGCGTGGCCTGGGGAACAGGATTCAGAGTTCTTCTGGGCCATATCCAGCGATCGCGCTATATCTATAGCCTGTTTTAAGTCCAGTCCCTCCTTTTCAAACAGTTTCTGCCGAATGTAATTTGAACTGAGGCCCGCAATAAGGGAGTCTCGACTCAGCTCCTCCGTGTACACGATGGCAGACACGGCCTTACAGTTACAGTCTCTGCCCAGTACTTTTAGGCTTAGTATAAAGTCCTCTAGTGACTCACCATGCCGCTGCGTGCGAGTAGTCAGAAGATGCCTGGCGTACACCTCGTTTATTGGCCGCACGTAGTGGGCCTTCAGAATGGTGCAGGCATTCCCGTAGCTGGTGGCATCTTGGATGAGAGGGGAGACCCGATGGCTCACCCAGTTTCGCAGGATTCCCAATTTCATGTCTCCGGTAGCGGTTGCGGCTGCTATGGCGGTGGATGAGTTTGCAATGAAAAATTCGAAGCATTGGAACCAGTGTCCGAACTGTGTGGCTGCGTCTGAGGCATGGGGGTCCAGATCCAAGCGCTCTGGTTTCAGGAGTCGATCCATCTTGGTGTTTTAATGATTAAAATTGATATGCCATCAATAACTCAAAGACAAGGATTCAACTGAAGGCTTTTAATCACTAAGAACATTGCAGCATTGCAGGTCTTCCCACATCGGGTTCGTCTGGTAGGAATGACTCATACAGCTCTTGAGACCTTTATATGGCAAAAGACAGGGGCGTAGCCAATACACACAATAGGAACAAAAGGGGGTGGTTCACACAATACAAGCAGGTAAAACACATGGGCTGATGAAGGCATATATTTCATCACATGTTGCTCAGAGCAGCTAGCTAAATATAGCCCAGGGTTAGCATTTTTTAGGTGAAAGGGGAATACATTAGGAGAATGTAAAGAAAATTACAAAGGTAGATCAGTTTCCTTTCCTAAAATGACAAAAAAAGCAAGCTCTCCCTTTACTGTTGTGTGTGCAGCACATTAAACTCAACATAATTGACTCATTTCAGTTCACCTTCAAAAGGATTTCAGTGGAATATGCATTCCATTCGGAGTTTCAGTGTAGTAAATTAACTGTGCATGAATTCGTCTGCTTTTTACTTTCATACTATAAAATTCCTCAATGTAAAGTGGCCCAATTAAATATCTACAGCTTCATTTGTGCTGATTTTTATTCTTTGAACCCTGTACCAAACCTTTTTAAATTGTAGTTGGATGAAATGTGCACTTATCTCTGCTTAACAGTGCAATTATTGCAGTAATTAAAGTAGACACGGTAATATCAAATGTGCAGCAGTATGGATGCATTCCTAATCGGGAAATTACAATGCATATTAGATCAATGCAGTCTCTTGTTAGTACAGTCGCTTAATTTTTCATTCTTTTATGCATATTTTTCTGCTCAGCATTTGGGAATCAGTGTGTTTTCACTCAGCATAATCTGTAGAAATTCTTTTCTCTTTTTATTGTGCCTTTCATCACTGTGAAAGATACAATTGTTTAAAAAAAACTTTCAGTATTTGAAGACCTTTTTAGTTTTATAGAAGTATAGTTCACGCTCCTCCCCCAAAGGTTTATTAGATCACTACATTGTTTGATGTATCACTAAGCCAGTAAATCCAGGAAGATCCCAGGTTTGATCCCTGTGCTGGGTTATCTGATTTCAGATGGGGTGATGGCTGGGGTGTGACAATTGGCCTCAGCTCTTTTGGACGAGAGAAACAGAAAATAAACAAGTTGGGTTCCTGCTCCTGATTACTATCTGTTAGAAAGTGTGCATGTATGGATGTTGGATACGGGCTTGTGTGCAATGTTCTTCAGTTGAATAGCCTGTCAATACTCACTGTGTACGCTCAAACATGAAAATAGATGAATGAGGTGCCAAAGGGCTGCCGTTTCTTGTGGAAAGACAGAAGAAAATCAGGGGCGGGCGGGGGGCGTGAAAAATGAAGCACTGTTGTCAAGTTAGCTATGCTTGGCAAAAATTTTCCCCTTAGTTTCTTGATATGTTTCTTATTTCTGCTGCTTTCACTAAAATTGAATCAATCCTTGTACATGACAGCCTTAATATATTCCTGTTTCTATTTGGTTAGACATTCGCATCAAGTTCTTGATGCAAACTAAGAGCTGTCTATTTTATCAACGTGCTCCCGATTCATAGTTCTTTTCTAGATTTTGACATCTTTTAAAAGTTTTTTTTAATGGAAACCTAGTAGCGAGCAAGTTATTTTATGTCCAAGAATTTAATTTTATAGCTTCAGTTCACCCATCACTTTTAGCAATGTCTGAAATGGGTCTGCCACTTCAAAGGAATCCAGAGCCATAGGAGAGTGATATATGAAGATTTAGGTTCTGATGAGATAAACTTATGTATGACTCAAAATGCCTGTTAAAAAATAAGGTGCTTGAATAGTGGCTCCGTAGGCATGGCACTGAGCTATAGAGAACATGAGGGCCCAAGTTTAATGTCTTGTCTGTGCTGTATTAACTGCCCTTAGCTGGGATAATGATGAGGCACTGCAATTGACCACAGTATCTCAGGCTAGGGAGTGGGAAAAGATATCAGCCAGGTTCCCGTTCCTGATCCCCATCCAGGAACATTTGCTGGAAAGTAAAAGTGCCTGGGTACTGAGTGAAGATAGAATTGATACTTCAGGTGTTGACTCCTCATCCGAACTGTTATAATGAAAGGTATATATTAGAAACGTTACATTATCTTTCCTTTTTTCAGATGCTGACAGACCTACTGTGTATTTCCAGGATTACTTGTTATTATTTGTGAAGGAACAAAGCATTGCACAGGAGCTAACTTGTGAAAAGTGGTTTAATACACAAAATCATATTCATTTGAAAATGGATTTGTGTAACTTTTCACTAACCCTACTTTTTGTTAGTAAACTGGCTGAATATTGTTTCTTGCACATTTCTTGACCCAAACCATCTAAATGACCTCTTCTCCAAGGAGAGGCGTTACAATTTCATTTATTCAGCTACTTTGCACAAATTGGTTCCTCAGCTGGCATTGCTAACAAAATGTGTTCATGTAAATGAACTGCAATACACACTGGCCTCCAGACTATCACTTATGTTTAGCTTATAGGCTCCATTTCCCAATTGTGAGGAAAAATATTCGTCTTGATTGCCGCATTTGCTGGTATTTCCATGCAAATAATATAAACCCAGTTTGACGGTTGTGCCACAATGACGGGAAAAAGGCTGCAGCCAGGGGAAGGAATGCCCCCTTTTCAATGGAAAGCCTGGTTTTGCTGCTGGAGTAGGTTTATCAGAGGAAAGTGGCCATTTCTAGTGCAGGGAGTACCCTACCAACGGGGCCAGTGTGCAGAAAACAAGAGTTGGCCAGCTGTATCAATGCAGTCTCTTGCCTCCACAGGGTGTGGGAGCAAATGAGGCTGATGAGGAATGTCAAGATAGGGTTGTATAAAGTGTGCACACTAAAATAAATGCCTGTACAATGCATGCATCAATCATTCAGCCCACAGCATCGCGCCATATCAGCAATGCAAGCTGCAAAGCACTGGCTCTACCGATCCCTAACTACAATGTCTGTAAAGCTGCAGCAGCAACTTAGTGGATGCTAAAGGGACAGGCTTTCTTCACCTCATATAAATGTTGAAAGTTTTGTCACCAAAGCACTATGGCTTCTCAGACTACTGGCTTGCTTTGTACCCATCACACCCGATGGAATGCAGGCTAGTGTTGGGGTGCCTGTCATGTTACATCCTAATGGGAAAGCATTTGTATTTTAAAGGAGCTGGTAGCCACAGCCATTGAAAGAGAATCCCCACAGGTGACCTCCACACCACCTGCACAGCCTCACTCACCATGAGAAGCTGGGCCTCCAAATTATTGGCATGGAGGCTACAGAAGTGTAAGTAAGGGAGAGCTGGAAGGCCTCGTGGCAGTCCGACCAGGTAAATGTTCTTTCCTTTCAAGCTTTCTCACTCAGTAACATGCTCATGCCTCTGCCCATCAGCAGCGTGGCACTTTACCATCCTTGCTACTGTGTGCAGAACCTTGCCCTGCATACCATTGTTAACACATTCTCCTTGTTGTCTTCTATAAGACCATGTCCTTCCCAACTGAGATAAGCAAGAAGCTGGCACCTCACATGAGCACCCATCAAGCTCTCCTGACCCTGCAAGCACCCGCTTACAAACATTAACCTCAGGGCAATCAGATAAAGATGGTCAGGAAAGAGCACTTGGTGAAACACACAACACAAGTGAGGAGGAGCCAATGGACATGGCAGCACATGAGCAGCAACAAAAGGGAGGGTTATGCCAAAAATACAGCTGCTACTTGACCAATGGATTTGTTCCATTAAAGGGGCTGCCTACAGAGTTGCATTTACTAATCAGCAGAAGCTCCTCATGAAGAACTGAGAATCTTTGGAGCTCCATTGATAGAATAGTGGAGAATATGCAGCAGTGCTGCTCTAACATCTGTGCAAGTTTTGGTAGGATGTAAAGCACCCTGGAGTGAATGGTAACTCCACAGACATCTAATGAGAGTTTCCGAGAGCAGAGGGCCCAAACACAGATGCAGTATTGCAGGGAAACATTGCTGCTATTGGGATATCCAGCTTCAGTTTGCAGGTCGCTCTCACTTCTGGACTCTAGAAGGTAGGGGATTAGTTTAAGAGGGTAGTGATGCTGGGCTTCACGCTTCTTAGTGGTGGGCAAGCGTCTGTCCGCACAGATTCCTGGTCATTTACAAGGGGCACCCAGCAGCTGGGGCATTGCAGAAAACGGCACAAACAAAGCATTTACTTCTCAGGGTAGTGACCCATCTGTGCAATCTAGCTAACCTCTTCAGAGGACTGTAGAAGAAGCAGGTAGCAGGGTGGAGCAGCCAGGCAGGACAGAGGCTAAAGTGCTGGCAGTTATTACAAGGTTATTTTAGAAAGAGAAATAGGGGAATCACCTCAGCTGAGCCATGAGATCTACACCTGCTCTTCCTACTGAGATGATATTGAGAAGGAGCATGAGATTAGGAAGTGGACAACACACCCTATACTCTCACCAAGGGCAAGCACTGGGGTACTAAATGTTCAAGCAAAGGCACAGAACTTGGTTAGAGAAACAAACTGTTCACACTTTCTTTGGAATGTGTAGATTTATTTTCAAAAGGGACATATTGTCGGACATCGTGGAGAGTTAAAGTATTAACAGTCAAACTTCTTTGTATCATGGAGCAATAGGTTTTCCAATATAAACAGGATGGCTTTGAACTATCGTGAGAGAAATACATAGCTTGTCTTCTGATATGTAAAGTGCTTGTGCAAGCAAATACATGACAGGAATGATGTCAGCCATGAGTGATTAAAGTGTAACTTTAGGGGCTAGGGTAATAAACATAGGCAGGGGCATCCATTAGCTATAGTATGGAAAGATAACGGTTGATAACGCCTGTTCTTCAAAGATGTTGGAAACTGTTAGGTCAGGAAGTCTTGTTTAGGGGAAGCTTTGGAATAAACAACTACAACTGTTTCCATGAATAGTCTGTCTTCAAAGAATTTGGGAATAGATACGTCATGATGTCTTATCTATGACATTGTGGCAGAGCCACTGAGAGACTCTAAACAAGTATACATAATTCCTTTTAACGATGTGTTAGCTACAGACTAAATCTGTACCATTGTATATACTGTTTGCATGTACAGGGCGCGGGCCCTTTAAGAGTGCGGGCAAACGCGATGACATCATGCCGCCAATCACGTGATCACCCTAAATGCGGGAAGAACGTGATGATGTCATGACGCCATCCACGGGACCACCCAGGCAGTCCTCGTGGAGCCTCCAGCCAGTTAAGACCTGTATTCATAGTTCTCTTGCATCAATCTGTTTAAACTCGATTGACATTAAAAACCTTTTTGATTGATTGCCTGCGTCGAACTCAATCTCTGGATAGGAATTTGACCATTCCTACATTGGTGACCCCGACTTTTGTGAACGGTATTCGCAAAAGGAACACAGCATGGAGAACAATGCTGTCTCGTTGAAGCTGCCGCAGTTCTGGGAGCAACAGGCGACCTCCTGGTTTATTCAAGCTGAAGCCCAGTTCGCCCTGAGAGGCATCGTTGAGGATCAGACCCGATACTTCTACGTGGCCTCCGCACTCGATAGCTCCACCGCCTCGCGGATTGTCAGTCTTCTGGAAAACCCCCCGACGGACCGCAAGTATGAGACCCTCAAAGCGCAGTTGCTGCAGGTCTTCGGGCTCACGAAATCAGAGCGCGCCCGTCGACTGCTCGCTATGCCCGGGATCGGGGACTCCAAACCTTCCGAGCTGATGAGCCACATGCTCACTCTCCTCGGCTCCGAACTGCAATGCTTTCTTTTCAGAGAGTTATTCCTCAGCCAATTGCCGGAGCAGGTGCAAGCGGCCTTGGCCAGGTCCGATGCAGATAAAATATTCGCAGTTACGCAGCAGTACTGCGCTGCCACGAGGCGCCCATCCCCCACAGACGCCGCCCCAGCTACTCAGCCTGCGGGGTTGTGCTTCTACCATGCCCGGTTTGGCGCGAAGGCGAGATGTTGCCGCCCTCCCTGCAGCTTCTCTCAAAAAAAAACGACAACTCCGTCCAATGAAGAGCGGGTCTAACGGGTGCCCCACGGCCGCGATGGCAGTCGGCAACGCAGGCAAGCTGCTCTTTATCACGGATACCCTCTCCGGTCGTTGGTTCCTCTGCGACACCGGAGCACAGTGCAGCATCCTACCCGCGTCGGCTCTTGATGTACAAGCTGGGAGGCACGGCCTTCCCCGCGAAGCAGCTAATGGCGGCGTTATTCGGACCTTCGGCAGACGGCGGGTCCAGGTGTGCTTCGGCGGCCAGCGATTTGTTTGGGAATTTGTTACGGCCAAGGTTTCACACGCCATTCTCGGTGCGGATTTCCTGTGCGCCAACGGCCTCCTGGTCGATGTGCGGAACCGGCGGCTGATCAATGCGGCCACGTTTCACTCTATTCCTTGCCACCGTAGTAACACCATGTCGCGCGCTGTCTCCTGCGCTTTCCCAACTCCGGATGAGTTCGCTTGCCTGCTAGGTGAATTTCCAGACCTGACCAGACCTACGTTCTCCTCTACGGCCACGAAACATGGTGTGGAACACCACATCACCACCACCGGCCCCCCGGTCCACTCGCGGGCCCGGCGCCTCGAACCCGGCAAGCTGGCGGTCGCGAAGGCGGAGTTTGCAACGATGGAACGCCTGGTGATTATTCGCCGGTCGAATAGTCCCTGGTCTTCGCCTCTCCACATAGTACCGAAACCTGGCGGCGGATGGCGGCCATGCGGCGACTATCGGCGACTAAACGACGCCACCACTCCTGATCGATACTCGATCCCCCACATTCAGGATTTCTCTGCCCATTTGGCAGGAAACACCGTGTTTTCCAAGGTTGATCTTGTCCGAGGCTACCACCAGGTCCCGGTACATCCGCAGGACGTTCAGAAGACCGCAGTCATCACCCCATTCGGCCTTTTTGAATTTTTGAGGATGCCTTTTGGGTTGAAGAATGCCGCCCAGGCCTTCCAGCGCCTCATGGACTCCGTGCTGCGGGGCCTCAAGTTCCTTTTCATCTACTTAGACGATATCCTTGTTGCCAGTCATAATAAGGAGGAACACATTGCGCACCTACGCACCCTCTTTCGACGCCTCAGCCAACACGGCCTGATTCTCAACCCGGCCAAGTGTCAGTTTGGTCTGCCCCACATTGATTTCCTGGGACATCGCATTACCTCGGAGGGAGCGGTGCCTTTGCAAGCGAAGGTAGAGGCGGTGACATCCTTTCGCGCCTGCAGAACATCAAGGCCCTGCAGGAGTTCCTCGGAATGGTAAATTTTTACCACCATTTCGTGCCTAAGGCAGCTCTGCTCATGCAGCCCCTGTACGAGGCCCTTAAGGGCAAGTCTGGCAAGGATCCGGTAAGCTGGACAGTTGACATGGATCGGGCATTCACCAACACTAAGAGCGCCTTGGCCAATGCGACCATGCTGGCGCACCCGCTTCCAGGAGCCACCATCGCTCTCACCACCGACGCGTCAGATTACGCAATCGGCGCTGTACAGGAGCAGTGGGTGAACGGGACGTGGCAGCCGTTGGCATTCTTCAGCCATCAATTACGGCGCAATGAGCGGGCGTACAGTACTTTCAACAGGGAGTTACTAGCCCTTTTTCTGGCCATCTGCCATTTCCGATTCTTGTTGGAAGGACGCCCTTTCACTGCCTTCGTCGACCATAAGCCACTGACTTTCGTCATATCTCCGAATTTACTACGGATATTCAGCACGTGGCCGGTAAAGACAACCTGGTGGCAGACTGCCTCTCCCGCGTGACTGTGCTTGCGGTCCAGCTGGGCATCGACTACGCCCTCATGGCAGCGGACCAAGTCTCAGACCCCGAAGTGCAGGCTTACCGCACCAACACCACTGGCCTCCAAGTGGCCGACGTCTGGTTTCATTCAGCTGGTACCATGCTGCTTTGTGACGTCTCCGTTCGGGACCCTCGTCCTATCGTGCCGGTCGCCTGGCACCACAAGGTGTTTGACGCTGTACATGGGTTGTCACACCCAGGTATGAAGGCTTCTCAGAAGCTAATGTCATCTAAGTTCGTTTGGCAGGGCATGCATAAAGATGTCTGCGACTGGGCCAACACCTGCGTGGTCTGCCAAAAGGCCAATGTACAGTGCCACATCAAGGCTCCATTGGCCACCTTTGCAGTTCCGGAGCGACGGTTTGACCATGTCAACGTGGACCTGGTAGGACCACTTCCACCTTCCCATGGTTTTACGCATCTCCTGAACATAGTAGATCGCACCACCAGATGGCCAGAGACAGTTCCCCTGTCATCTACTACTTCGGCGGACATGGCCAGGGCATTCATCTCTTCCTGGGTCGCCCGTTTTGAGGTGCCTGATGACATCTCTTCGGACCGGGGACCGCAATTTTCCTCCGAGCTCTGGAATGCGGTAGCTCAGGGACTCAGGGTTAAATTGCACCGCACCACAGCCTACCACCCACAAGCGAACGGTCTGTGCGAACGGTTTCACAGATCGCTTAAAGCCGCACTGAGGGCCAGCCTCCAAGACGTCGGATGGGCAGACAAGCTGCCGTGGGTCCTGTTGGGCCTTTGCACGGCCCCCCAAGGAAGATCTTCGCTCTTCCGTGGCGGAGCTCGTTTATGGTCAGCCTCTGCGAGTGCCGGGGGATTTCCTGCCAACACCAACGGAGCCATGGTCCGCCTCAAGCCAGCTCATCAGCCACCAGGAAGCAGCCAGACATTTCGCGCCGGTTCCCACATCGCATCACAGGTTTCAGGGCTCTCACGTTCCAGCAGAGCTGAAAAACGCCGGCTACGTGTTCATCCGCCACGATGCTCACTGGGATCCGCTCAAGGCCCCATACACTGGTCCTTTCCGCATAAGAGGCAGGAGACAAGACCTTCACCGTGGATGTCGGTGGCAAACCGGACCACATTTCGGTTGACCGTTTGAAACCAGCACACCTGGACCTTGACCGACCCGTCGAGACCGCACAGCCGCCAAGGCGAGGTCGACCGCCCACCGTCGTCACGCCGGAACAAGTGCAACCGCCCGCCAGACTGCCCGACGTCCAACAGCTTCCGCTTCGGGAATACAAGACTCGTTCTGACAGGCTCGTCAGACCCTCTCACCGTTTGACTTTTTTCGTTAAAGACAATTCTGGGGGGGCGCATGTGGCAGAGCCACTGAGAGACTCTGAACAAGTGTACATAATTCCTTTTAACGATGTGTTAGCTACAGACTAAATCTGTACCATTGTATATACTGTTTGCATGTACAGGGCGCGGGCCCTTTAAGAGTGCGGGCAAATGCGATGACGTCATGCCGCCAATCACGTGATCACCCTAAATGCGGGAAGAACGTGATGACGTCATGACGCCATCCACGGGACCGCCCAGGCAGTCCTCGTGGAGCCTCCAGCCAGTTAAGACCTGTATTCATAGTTCTCTTGCATCAATCTGTTTAAACTCGTTAGTTTGACATTAAAAACCTTTTTGATTGATTGCCTGCGTCGAACTCAATCTCTGGATAGGAATTTGACCATTCCTGCAACATGTACCTTTGATGTAGGCAAAATATATGGTGTATAAAGGAGCATGGTTTTCAATAGTTCTTCAGAGGGCTTGAAAGGTACAGAAACTGAAAAGCCACTCTCTGATCTGGGTTGAGTTGATCTCTCATCCTAGGTATCAATAAAGTCTGTTCCGTATACTACATTATGAAGTGGTTTCATAGAATCATAGAAATTTACAGCACAGAAGGAGGCCATTCGACCCATCATGTCTGTGCCAGCTGAAAAAGAGCTATCTAGCCTAATCGCACTTTCCAGCTCTTGGTCTGTAGCCTTGTAGGTTATGGCACTTCAAGTGTATACACAAGAACTTTTTTAATCTGATGAGCGTTCTGCCTCTACCACCCTTTCATGCAGTGAGTTCCAGACCCCAACCACCCTCTGGGTGAAAAAAGTTCTCAACTCCCCTCTAACCCTTCTACCAATTACTTTAAATCTATGCCCCCTAGTTATTGACCTCTCTGCTAGGGTAACTAGGTCCTTCCTATCAACTCTATCTAGGCCCATCATAGTTTTATACACCTCAATCAAGTCTCCCCTCAGCCTCCTCTGTTCCAAAGAAAACAACTCCAGCCTATCCAATGTTTCCTCATAGCTAAAATTCTCCTGTCCTGGCAACATCCTCGCAAATCTCCTCTGTACCCTCTCTAGTGCAATCACATCTTTCCTGTAATGTGGTGACCAGAACTCTCGCTGTGGCCTAACTAGTGTTTTATGCAATTCAAGCATAACCTCCCTGCTCTTATATTCTATGTCTCGGCTAATAAAGGAAAGTATCCTGTATGCCTTCTTAACCACCTTATCTACCTGTCCTGCTACCTTCAGGGATCTGTGATCATGCACTCCAAGGTCCCCCTGTTCCTCTACACTTCTCAGTCTCCTACCATTTATTGTGTATTCCCTTGCCTTGTTAGCCATCCCCAAATGCATTACCTCACAATTCTCCGGATTGAATTCTATTTGCCACTTTTCTGCCCACCTGACCAGTCCATTAATATCTTTCTGCAGTCTACAGCTTTCTTCCTCACTATCAGCCACATGGGCAATTTTTGTATTACAGGTTGAGCGTCCTGAATCCGGCAACCTCGGGACCGAGGCCGAGCCGGTTTCGTGTTTTTCCGGACTTCGGAACGTGTTTCTGATGTCCGAAGTCCGGAAATATCGCAACCTGGGCTCGGGCGTTTCCGAAATTCGGACATCAGAAACACGTACCGAGTCCGGAAATGCCTGGGCCGCTCCGCGTAGCGCTGACGCGTTTCTCCGCCCCTCCACGTCTGTTAAAGGGTCGGGACACTGCAAGCTCTGCAGAGCATCTGATGGCCCACACTAGGCCACCAGGGCAGCGTGGTGCCGTGGCCGCAGCCTGGCGGAAACACTTAGTGGAGCTGTGCAGATTAAGGAGGATAAAACACAACACTAAAGTTTTATTGCATCACTCGCATTTTTCATAGTATTTTTCAAAAAAAGACAACAAAAGTTAATGGCTTTTTGAAGTACAGGTTAAGCGTCCAAAATCCGGAGTTCCGGATTCCGGAACATTTTACGGATTCCAGACGACCCTGCCACCAATCGTCCCGGAGTCTAGATTCCAGAACTCCGGATTTTGGATGCTCAACCTGTATCTGCAAACTTCTTAATCATGCCCCTACATTGAAGTCTAAATCATTGATGTATACTACAAAAAGCAAGGGTCCTAGTACTGAGCCCTGCAGAACCCCACTGGAAACAGCCTTCCAGTCACAAAAAACATCCGTCAACCATTACCCTTTGCTTCCTGCCAGTGTGCCAATTTTAGGTCCAACTTGCCATTTTCCCTTGGATCCCATGAGCTTTTACTTTTCTGACCAGTCTAAAATTCATATTGACTACATCAAATGCACTACCCTCATCAACCCTCCTTGTTGCCTCCTCAAAAAATTCAATCAAGTTAGTCAGACACAACTTTCCCTTAACAAATCCATGCTGACTATCCTTGATTAATCCATGCCTTTCTAAATGACGATTTATACAGTCCCTCAGAATTTTTTCAAACAATTTGCCCACTGCCAAGGTTAGGCTAACTGGCCTGTAATTACTCCGTCTATCCCTTTCTCCCTTTTTAAACAACGGTACAACATTAGCAATCCTCCAGCACCACACCTGTAGCCAGAAAGAATTGAAAAACGATGGTGAGAGCCTCTGATATTTCCACCCTTGCTTCTCTTAACAGCCCGGGATACATTTAATCCGGGCCTGGCGATTTATCTACTTTCAAAGATGTTAAACCCGTTGGGGGAAAAATTCAGTATCGCCCCATTTGGGGCGCCATTATTGGCGGTGCGCAAAGTTTAGCGCCTGGCGCTAATTATCGCCTCCGACAGCAAACCTGGCTTTTATCGCCCCTGGAGGTGATTGGAGCGCTAAATCAGGCGCTAAGGCCGAGGAGCGAGGCGCTACCTCAGAGGGTAGGCGCAGCGCAGGTGCTGTCAGTTAGCGATGGAACACAGACACACTGGCGCCGGTCAGTTCTTAAAGGGGAGGGTCGATCTTGCTGTGCTGCCACACCCTGCTCATTGGAGCCTTGAATCTCGGCTTGGGCAGACCTGTGGCTAAATCCTGCAGCCAAGGACTATGGAGAAAGCCAGGGAGCGAGCACAGCGCTTCTGCGAGTGGGCCTTGGAGGCTCTGGTTGGCGCGGTGGAGCGCAGAAGATCTATTCTGTACCCAGAGAGTGGCAGGAGGCCTTTGCCACGCGAGTACAGAAGAGTGTGCAGGGAGGTGGCTCAGAGAGTCTCCTCAAGCAGCATGGTGCCTAGGACCCATCTCCAATGTAGGAAAACGTTCAACGACCTCACTCGGATCGTCAGGGTGAGTGCCTTTTTTTCAAAACCTCTCCATCCCTCCATCTCAACCTCATTTTATGGCCAGAGGGTCTTAAAAGCCCCAATGCCCAACACTCATCCAGCACCTATGGCCCTTTCATCAAACACACACGCACATTCCACATTTTGCATACAGTAAGGGCTATTCAACTATGGCACGTATTTCAGGCAAGACCATGGCTGCATACAGTAAGGGCTATTCAACTATGGCAGGCATTTCAGGCAAGACCATGGCTGCATACAGTAAGGGCTATTCAACTATGGGAGGCACATCAGGCAAGACCATGGCTGCATACAGTAAGGGCTATTCAACTATGGCAGGCATTTCAGGCAAGACCATGGCTGTATATTTACTCAGACGCCGTCCTTTTTCTTGCAGGCCAAGCTGTCTCATAATAGGAGACAGCAGCAACGGACTGGTGGAGGGCGGCCTCAGCTGCAACCCCTCAGCGATCTTGAGGTGCACGTCCAGAGGATTGTGGCAATCCGGGTGATTGGTCCCGTCGCCACTGGAGACGCCAACCCCGTTCTGGACAGCAATGGTAAGGTCATCACATTTTTGTCCTCTCTCCTTCCACTTGTTCCTCACAACACCAGCCTTTGACACTTTCAATCCAAATCACTAAATCGCTGCACTCATGCCTCCCTTGCTGCCACCCGGTCCTCACTCTAAAGCCACCCTTGTACCTTCCTGCTTTCAGATGGCGATTCACCAGGTGAGGAGACGGGCCCTCAAGCTGCCAGTGGGAGTGAAGCTGAAGGTGAGGAGGAAGAGGAAGCCGGAGCATCAGCGCCACCCTCTCCTGAGGAAGCCTATGCCCACACTGGGAACTCCCTGGAGGGGAGTAGGGGGGAATGGTCTGATGAGGGTGAAGCTCCAGGGCCCAGCGGGCTGCAGCAACGCGAAGGGGGTAGGGAAGCTCGGGGGCCTTCTCCCCGGAGGGAGAGTATGCCATCGAGTCCTGCTGCACTGGACACAGAGGAGGAGCGGCTCCTCGCTGAAATGAGTGCCCAGGTCGGAGCGCAGGCACACTGAGCTCATGGCTGCAGTGGCAAGGGTGCCCGAATCCATTGAATCACTGGCAAGGAGTGTGGAGCACTTCGGTGTAGCACAGGCAGCTGCCACGCAAATGCTTAGTGCTGCAATGCAGTCACTGCTGGTCTCATGCAGATTGAGGCCACGCGAGCACTGACTGCTGCCACCCTCGCTGGATCAGGCACATTTCCCCGGGGCTCTCACCACGTCTGCTCCATCAGATTGCTCCGGATGCTGAAGTGCTGCCCCGTGGGAGTGCCAGTGTGTCGGTGGAGCAGGGAGTTGCTGTCCTCTCTCAAGATGACAGCATTCCTGCTGCCACCACTGGCACTTCTCCACTGCAGTTGCCACCGCCTGTAGGACAGACTGCTGCCGCCCATGCAGAGTTGGTGCAGTCTTTAGCCGGGCCCTCCAGGCCCAGAGCTGGTCCAGGCCATCCATCAAGGGCATCTGCAGTCTCAGGTTGTGACAATCAGCAGCCTTCCACCAGCCACTGGGGTCCCATTATGGAGGAGCTGCAGGGTGGGAAGGGGGGAATTTCGCAAGGGAAGGAGATCACCCTCGAAGGGCAAAATGTAGGAGGTGTGACAAAATGTTTTTCATTGTTTTATTAAAGGCCGAGGTTCTTGGTCAAATTTTTGTAACTGTTTTGGACATTGTCTCCAGGTTGTGAGAGCCAGTTATGTTAATGACTCTTTTTTTTGGTGTTTCTTTCTATTAGTTTGTCATGCGGAAATGAGACACACAGATTTAGTCAAATAAAGAAGTTTCTGTATTCAAAATGTACATGTTTGGTCTTTGCAATCATTGTTGCCTTGACCGGCTTAGGGGTTGCAGGATGGTTTCATTCAGGTTGTTTGAATAGCAGAAGCCATTTCCTCAGAGGGGGCCGAGAAGCGACTTGCTATGAGCCTTTGATGGACGGCCCTTCCACTTTGTACATTGTGTGCCTCCCTCCCGCCTTGGTGCTGCTGATGATCATCCTCCTCCTCTTCCTCCTCCTCCTCTGCTGGTGCTCCAAGGCCTGGTGGCATTGGCCGGGTCCTGAGGATTGCAAGGTTATGCAGCATGCAGCACACAACAACGAAGTGGGAGACTCGCTCAGGCGAGTACTGAAGGGCTCCTCCAGAACAGTCCAGACAGTGGAACCGTTGCTTAAGCACACCGATTGTGTGCTCAACGATGTTCCTGGTAGCTTGATGGCTCTCGTTGTATCGCAGCTCAGCAGGGGTGTTGGGCGTACGGAGTGGTGTCATCAGCCAGGTGCACAGAGGATATCCCTTGTCCCCGAGAAGCCAACCTCCTGGGTGATGCGGTGCCTGGAAAAGGTCTGCCACAGAAGTCTGGCGCAGGATGAAGGCATCGTGGCTGCTGCCAGGAAAGTGGGCATTGACAGCGAGTATCAGCTGTCTGTGGTCACAGACCAACTGAACGTTTAAGGAATGGAAGCCCTTTCGGTTGCGGAAATCCTCGGCATTCTCTTGCGGGGCACGCAAAGCCACATGCATGCAGTCAATGGAGCCCTGCACCATGGGGAAGCCCGCTATCATCGCAAAGTCCGTTGCGCGTTCTTGCTGCTTCTCCGGGGTCATGGGGAAAGAGATGTACTCTCGTCTCCTTTTAAAGAGGGCATTTGTGACCTGGCGGATGCAGCAATGCACTGCGAACTGGGAGATATTGGCGATGTCCCCAATAGCTGACTGAAATGAGCCGGTGGCATAAAAGTTGAGAGCCACTGTTATCTTCACTGCCACCGACGGAGATGTCCTGCTCCTCAGTTGAGGCTGCAGATCTGGCTGAAGCAGGTGGCAGAGCTCAGTGACCACCTCCTTGCTGAAGCGCAGCCTTCGCAAACGCTGCTCCTCAGACATATTAATGTAGGAGAACTGTTGGCGAAAAACCCTGGGAGGGTAAGGTCTCCTGTACAGAGGCCTGTTGGCTCTCCTCCGTCTGGCCATGATTGCCACTCTCTCTCTGCGTCTCTGTGCTGTCCGAATGTGATGGAGAAGGACGACGTTCCCATCCATTGCAGCCCCCATAGTATCTAGGCAATCAAAGTTATGAAGGTCAAAAACCAAAGTACCTGCAAAGTTATGGTCAGAAGCCAAAACTACCTCAGACAGCGTTGACTCAATGCAGAAGTCTCTCTTTCTCTCTTTGTCTCTCTCAAAATCTCTCTCTCTCTCAGAACGAGTGGTGCAAAAATGGCTACCACACAGAAGCCAGGAAGAGGCCCCCTTTAAATAGCACCCCCCACCCCCCCCCAGCGACTGGGAAGCGTTCCAGTCAACCTGTCGTTGGGTGCGCCAGGCGGAAAGGAGGGGGGGCGCCACTCAATTTCCGTTCCGGGGCGTCACAAGGGCGTTGCACTCTCAAATGACGTCAAGATCTGCGTGCGCAGGAGATCGGGTGGTATTGTTTAGCGCCGCCGCAAAATGTCCGGTCAATTTCACGAGAGGCGCAGATATCGCCGCACCCGGGCGCTAGTTGCTTTGCGCCCCACTTGGCACCCTCTTAAGGCGCTAACGGGAGGCACAACCAACTGAATTTTTCCCCCCTTAGTACTTCCTCTCTTACTATGTTTATCTCATCTAATATTTCACACTCCTCCTCCTTATCTACAATTTCTGCACCATCTCTCTTTTGTGAAGACAGACGCAAAGTATTCATTAAGAACCATATCCACGTCTTCCGCCTCCACAAAAAAGCTTCCTTTTTGGTCTCTTTCCACCATCTACAAGGCACAAGTCAGGAGTATGCTGGAATATTCTCCACTTGCCTGGATAAGTGCAGCTCCAACAACACTCAAGAAGCTCGACTCCATCCGGGACTATGCAGCCTGCTTGACTGGCACCCCATCCACCATTTTAAACATTCACTCCAAACCACCAGTGCACCGTGGCTGCAGTGTGTACCATCTGCAAGATGCACTGCAGCAACTCACCAAGACTTCTTCGGCAGCACCTCCCAAACCCTCAACCTCTACCATCTAGAAGTACAAGGGCAGCAGGCGCATGGGAACACCACCTCCAAGTTCCTCTCCAAGTCACACATCATCCTGACTTGGAAATATATAATTGCTCCTTCATCATCACTACGTCAAAATCCTGGAACTACCTACTGTGGGAGCTCCTTCACCACACGGACTGCAGTTGTTCAAGATGGCAGCTCACCACCACCTTCTCAAGGACAATTAGGAATAGGCAATAAATGCTGGCCTTGCCAGACACCCACATCCCATGAATGAATTAAAAAAAAACCTATGATGCACCTCATGCCAAAAGTCTACCAACACTCACTGCATAAGCTCGCACATGTATAATGGCCACTGCGGCTATGTGCCAGAGGGTGACTAGTACTCGTGGAACTGTTTCAACCGACCCAAAAACGGCAATTTCTTTTTAATAGGAGACATGTTGCTTTGGGTGAGGCTGGCTACCAAACATTTTAAGAAATGATCACAGCAGATAATGAGATTTATTTCTTTAAAAATGTTAATGTTCCTCAGTTCTATATTATAACAATTTGTTTGCATCCTCAATAGTTTTTAAACATTTTCCTTCAATCTTTTTATTCCTTGTTGAAATAAATAGGAGCTTTCCGCCTGTACTAATTGTTTTGATTATTTGAAGCAGTTCTTCTAATGGTGTATATGTTAACAAACTCATCAGTTAGGTGTTCTCTTATTTCTTAAAATGGGAATCATTAGCATTTTAAGGAAGCAATAATAATCAATCAGCTCTGGAGGAACCAAGTGTCACTCTTGTTACTGCACATCCCGCTAACAGTATTCTCAAGCGGCACATAATGAATGGTAAACAGTCTTCAATAAACTCTGCTTAACAAGCTTACAGAGCATTGAGAGCTAACTACTCATTACAGTTCGCTCTATATTCATTTTCTCTCTCCCTTAAACATTATCATCCTGACTGCTGGGTTGTATTGTATCCAGCTTTCTTGGCCAGGATCGTGGCCTGAACCCTTGAAGATGAAATCTGTTTTGTAAATTATTTTAAGACAGCCCCTTTTGTAAGGGGCAATGGGAGCAGCAGGAATCTTCTTCCAGGTGGGGGGTTGCAGCAGGGAAGGGGAGGGCGAAAGAAAAGTCCCGACACCCTTCTGGCCCCTGAGTCTTATGCCAAACTTTGCGGCATTTTCGGCAAGTGGCGGGAGGGAGAAGGGCTGGATCGCTGCGCTCCAGCCTGCGAAAGCTATTTAAACCATGGGCCTCCCCCCAACCCCACAAATGGTCAAAAAGGAATTAGATCTGAAAAATTAGCAGAGCTAAGGTGCATCAATTATCGAGCCGGGATGGTGTGCACCCTAGGCTGTTGAAAGATGTCTGGGGGAGATAAGAAAGGCTCTGGTCACAATTTTTCAAACCTTCTTAACGATGAAAATTGTGCCCTGGGACTGGAGAGCGGCCAATGTCGGCCCTTTGTTGAAGAAAGGTGAGAAGCTTAACGTCAGCTATTGACAATCGTTTAGAATCCATAATTCAAGGTAAAATTAGTAAGCATTTAGAAATGCATGGGTAAATCAAGGACAGCCAGCATGGATTAGTTAAAGGCAAATGATGTTTAACAAATGTAATAGGTTTTTTGAAGAAATGGCCGACTGGATAGATAAAGGGAATGCAGTCAATGTAATGCATACGAATTTTCAGAAGGCATTCAAAATGGTATCTACAAGAGACTTGTTAGAAAAATTCAGCCATATGGTATAAGAGAAAATGCAGTAGCATGGATGGAAAGCTGGTTGATATACAGAAAACAAACACTTGGGGTAAATGGGTGTTGCTCAGATAGGATAATAATTGGAAGTGGTGTACCCCAGGGTTCACTTTTGTTCTGATTTGGACTTGGGCATAGGGAACACAAAATTTGCTGATGACACAAAAGTAGATTTGGCAAAAGGCATAGAGGACTGAAAAAGACTTCGAGGAGACATAGATAGGTTCATGGAATGGGAAGACTGGCGTTAGATGCAATTTGATGTATATATTTTGTTAATGGTGAGAGACTAAGAGCTGTTGAGGAGCAAAGGGATTTAGTTGTCCATGTACACAAATCACTAAAAGCTAGTGCACAGGTGCATAAAGTAATCAAAAAGGCTAATGGAATGATGGCCTTTATCACAAGGGGATTGGAATTGAAAACTGAGAAAGTGATGCTTCAATTGCACAGAGTCTTGGTCAGACCCCATCTGGAGTACTGCGTTCAGTTTTGGGTACTGGCCCTCAGGAAAGATATATTGACCTTCGAAGGGGTACAGCGCAGATTCACCAACATGATACCTAGTCTTAAAGGATTAAATTATGAGGACAAGTTGCATAAATTTGGCTTATATTCCCTTAAGTTTAGTAGGTTGTGGGGTGATCTAACTAAGGTGTATAAAATGGTTAAGGGTTTTGATAGGGTAGATATAGAGAAACTATTTCCTCTGGTTGGGAAACCCAGAACAAGAGAGCACAATCTTAAAATTAGAGCTAGGCAAATTAGGGGTGAAATCAGGAAGCTCTTTTTCACATAAAGGGTAGTGGAAATCTGGAACTCGATCCCCAAAAAGGTTGTGGATTCTAGGTCAATTGAACTTATGAAGGCTGAGATCAATAGATTTTTGTTAGGTAAGGGTATCGAGCGATATGGAACAAGGGCAGGTAAATGGAGTTGAGGTGCAGATCAGTCATGATCTCACTGAATGGCAGAATAGACTCGAGGGGCTGAATGACTTGTTCCTCTGTTTCTATGCCAATATTTATACAATCTAGGATCCCATATGCTTTTTTTATTACAGTTTTATCAACTTGTCCTCCTGTTTTTAAAGATTTGTATATCTAAATGCCTAAGCCATAGAAACATAGAAGATAGGAGCAGGAGTAGGCCATTCGCCCCCTCGAGCCTGCTCCGCCATTCAATGAGATCATGTACCCGGTCCCTGCTTTCTCTCCATACCCCTTGATCCCTTTAGCCTTAAGAAATATATCCAACTCCTTCTTGAATATATTTAATGTATTGGCCTCTACTGCCTTTTGTGGTAGAGAATTCCACAGGTTCACCACTCTCTGGGTGAAGAAATTCCTCCTCATTTCTGTCCTAAATGGCTTACCCCTTATCCTTAGACTGTGACCCCTGGTTCTGGACTCCCTGACCATCGGGAACATCCTTCCTGCATCTAGTCTGTCCAGTCCTGTCAGAATTTTATAAGTTTCAATGAGATCCCCTCTCATTCTTCTAAACTCCAGCGAGTATAAGCCCAATCGACCCAATCTCTCCTCATACGTCATTCCTGCCATCCCAGGTAACAGCCTGGTGAATCTTCGCTGAACTCCTTCCATGGCAAGAACATCCTCAGATAAGGCGACCAAAACTGCACACAATACTCAAGATGTGGTCTCACCAAGACCCTGTACAACTGCAGACATCCTTGTTCCTGACCCTCTCGCTACGAAGGCCAATATACCATTTGCCTTCTTAACCACCTGCTGCACCTGCATGCTTACCTTCAGCGACTGGTGCACAAGGACACCCAGGCCTCGTTGCACTTCCCCTTCTCCCAATCTATTGCCATTCAGATAATAATCTGCCTTCCTGTTTTTGCCACCAAAGTGGATAACCTCACATTTATCCACGTTATATTGTATCTGCCATGCTTCTGCCCAATCACCCAACCTGTCCAAATCATCCTGGAGTTTCTCGGCTACCCCCTCACAGCACACACGCCCACCCAGCTTTGTGTCGTCTGCAAATTTGGAGATATTACATCTAGTTCCCTTGTCTAGGTAATGAATATATATTGTGAATAGCTGGGGTCCAAGGACCGATCCCTGCGGTACCCCACTAGTCACTGCCTGCCACTCAGAAAAAGACCCGTTTATTCCAACTCTTAGCTTTCTGTCTGCCAACCAGTTCTCTATCCAAGCCAATACCTTGCCCCCAATCCCACGTGCCTTAACTTTACACGCTAATCTCTTATGCGGGACCTTATCGAAAGCCTTCTGAAAGTCCAAATACACCACATCCACTGGTTCTCCCTTATCTATTTTACCAGTTACATCCTCAAAAAATTCCAGTAGATTAGTCAAGCACGATTTACCTTTTGTAAATCCATGTTGACTTTGTCCGATCCTGTCACTGTTTTCCAAGTGCTCTGCAATTACATCTTTTATAATGGACTCTAGCATTTTCCCCACTACCGATGTCAGGCTTACCGGTCTGTAATTCCCCATTTTCTCTCTACCACCGTTTTTGAATAGTGGGGTAACATTAGCTACCCTCCAATCCATGGGTACTGTTCCAGATTCCATCAAATGTTAGAAGATGATCAGCAATGCATCTACTATTTCTAGGGCCACTTTCTTAAGTACCCTAGGATGTAGATTATCAGGCCCTGGGGATTTATCGGCCTTCAATCCCATCAATTTCCCCAACACCATTTCCCTACAAATACTGATTTCTTTCAGTTCCTCCCTTTCATCAGACCCTATGTTCCCCGACATCTCTGGGAGGTTATTTGTGTCCTCCTTTGTGAAGACAGAACCAAAATATGTATTTAATTGGTCTGCTATTTCTTTGTTCCCCATTATAAATTCCCCTGATTCTGACTGCAAGGGACCTATGCTTGACTTCACCAATCTTTTTCTCTTCACATATCTATAAAAGCTTTTACAGTCAGTTTTTATGTTCCCTGCAAGCTTACTCTCATATTCTATTTTCCCCGTCTTAATTAATCCCTTTGTCCTCCTTTGTTGAATCCTAAACTGCTCCCAATCCTCAGGTTTACTGCTTTTTCTGGCCAATTTATATGTCCTCTCCTTGGATCTTATGCTATCCCTAATTTCCCTTGTTAGCCACGGTTGAGTCACCTTTTTTGTTTTATTTTTATGCCAAACAGGGATGAACAAATTCTGTAGTTCATCCATGCGGTCTTTGAATGTTTGCCATTGCCTATCCACCGTCAACCCTTTGAGTGACATTCCCCAATCAATCCTACACAACTCGCTCCTCAGACCATCGTAGTTTCCTTTATTTAAATTCACGACCCTAGTCTCTGAGTCAACTACTTCATTCTCCATCTTAATGAAGAATTCTATCATATTATGATCGCTCCGACCCAAGGGGCCTCGTACAACAAGATTGCTAATTCATCATTTCTCGTTACATAATACCCAGTCTAAGATGGCTTGATCTCTGGTTGGTTCCTCGACATATTGGTCCAGGAAACCATCCCGTAAACACTCCAGGAATTCCTCCTCCACAGTATTGTTACTAAGTTGGTTAGCCCAATCTATATGTAGATTAAATCACCCATGATGACTGCTGTGCCCTTATTGCACGCTTCTCTAATTTCCCTTTTAATGCCATCCCCAACCTCCGCATTACTGTTTGGAGGTCTATATACCACTCCCACTAATGTTTTCTGCCCCTTGGTATTTCTCAGTTCTACCCATACAGATTCCACATCATCAGAGCAAATATCCTTCGTTACAATTGTGTTAATTCCTTCTTTAACCAGCAATGCTACCCCACCTCCCTTTCCTTTTTGCCTATCTTGATGTTGGGTTCCCAGCCTTGGCCACCCTGGAGCCATGTTTCCGTAATCCCAATCAAATCATATTCATTTACCTCTATTTGCGCAGTTAGTTTATCCACCTTATTACGAATGCTCCTCGCATTAAGACACAAAGCCTTCAGGCTTGTTTTTTGAACACTCTTAGACCTATTAGAATTATTATTTACTGTGGCCATGTTTGATTTAAACCGTTGATTTCTCTGACTGCCACTTTTGTTTTTCTCCTTCCTATCTTTTGCTTTTATCCTTGTTTCCCTTTCCTCTGTCTCCCTGCTCAGGTTCCCAACCCCCTGCCATTTTAGTTTAAACCCTCCCCCAGAGCACTAGCAAACACTCCCCCTAGGACATCGGTCCTGGCCCTGCCCAGGGCCTTTCTGCTCCTCTACTCCTTTTAAAGCTTAACCACTTGGTATTTATTTCCTCTCCTTCCTCACCATATGTATTGCCTTACATGTTTCCACCTTAAATTACATGACATCTCTATTCAACAACCTACATATAAAATAAATATATTTAGTACTGCTAGTTAAAGAGCTATAAATAAATAAATTGTATATAGAACAAACAAAATAGTATTTAATCTGGTTACATTTTCCAATGACTGTCATGGCCAAAAGCTGACTTGTCAAAGAAACCACCATTTAGTAATAAGCTGAACATTTCTTAAATGTCAGAAATGAATTTGCATTAATCCCATGTTTGCTTTCATTCATTAAAATTGTGTGGTTAGAACACTTAATTATTGTTCTGGGAGATAGTTCAAAACTGCATATTTAATAAGTAGGAAATTGAAGCAAGTGATTTTTATGGACTGTGCTATGGATTAACTATTAACTACCAATAGTCCCAGTTTTTCTGTACTTGCCTAGGATACTTCAACAATTTAATTGTCGTATTGTAATAGAAGAATACTAAATGGATCATCTCCCCCTTCCCTCCACCCCTGTGCTAAATAGAAAATATTTTTCTTCAAATTGATCTCAACAAGCAAAAAGGGACTTTTAGATTTAGCACTTCTGTAGTTTGGGTCGTGAAAGAGAAAGATCCAGTAGCTGGTTTCCTGTGCTAACATTGCTAAAACTGCCCATCTATCCTGGTGGCAAAACTGCAGCCCAATATTTTTGCCAGACAAATGTGAGGATTCAGCTCATGGATCTTACTCTCTCACTGTCCAAAGTACAGAGGTGCTAAATGTGCTTGAAAGGTACGTCTGTCGATCTCAGCTGGATGCAGCTTGTTGTACAAGTATCCAGCAAGTAAACGTGTTGGCTTGGATTTACCTCGCTGGCACTATCACCTGAGGAGAGGATCTCAAGTAAGCACATTATTTGCCTGAACATAAATGAAGCAAGATACCCCTGAAAGCATGCAGCCTCGTTAGTGACTAAATCACAGGACAGTCCTGTATATCTGTGTCAGGATTATTCTGTGATGTAGTCCATTAGTTCATAGTTCACTGAGTGGAAGGACTTGGAGTTATTCAATGGCACAAAACAAAAGGGGGCTAGCATGTGCTCCATCAAATTGAACACATTTACACCACACATACTACTGTAGTCATTAAAGAAAGCACGATACTTTTCATTGTTAAGTCAGATTTATTTTATGGACTTTAAAGTAATGCAAACAGTAGCATCTTCACATGACCAGCTCCAACTATCTACTTGCTACAAATAGACAATGGGCCATAAAAATCAGTTCACTGAACTGATTCTAGGAGCATGTGTGGGGATCAACATGAAATGAAATCTCCAGTGAGCACCTGATCTGCCAGTCTCCCTTCCAACACTGACACATCTCACGCTGATGGTTACTCCGTCTATTTTTCTTCCTCAGCTTCCTTGAGATAGAGAGTAAGATGAAGCAGAAAAAGAGCGCGTATGTCAGATGTCAGGTTATGATCTAGACAAGGGAACTAGATGTAATATCTCCAAGTTTGCAGACGACACAAAGCTGGGTGGGCGTGTGTGCTGTGAGGAGGATGCCGAGAAACTCCAGTATGATTTGGACATGTTGGGTGATTGGGCAGATGCATGGCAGATGCAGTATAATGTGGATAAATGCGAGGTGGCAAAAGCAGGAAGGCAGATTATTATCTGAATGGCAATAGATTGGGAGAAGGGGAAGTGCAACGAGACCTGGGTGTCCTTGTGCACCAGTCGCTGAAGGTAAGCATGCAGGTGCAGCAGGCGGTTAAGAAGGCAAATGGTATGTTGGCCTTCGTAGCAAGAGGGTTCGAGTACAAGAACAAGGATGTCTTGCTGCAGTTGTACAGGGCCTTGGTGAGACCACACCTTGAGTATTGTGTGCAGTTTTGGTCGCCTTATCTGAGGAAGGATGTTCTTGCCATGGAGGGAGTGCAGCGAAGATTCACCAGACTGATACCTGGGATGGCAGGAATGACGTATGAGGAGAGATTGGGTCTATTGGGCTTATATTCGCTGGAGTTTAGAAGAATGAGAGGGGATCTCATTGAAACTTATAAAATTCTAACAGGACTAGACAGACTAGATGCAGGATGTTCCCAATGGCGGGGGAGTCTAGAACCAGGGGTCACAGTCTAAAGATAAGGGGTAAGCCATTTAGGACAGAGATGAGGAGGAATTTCTTCACCCAGAGAGTGGTGAACCTGTGGAATTCTCTACCACAGAAGGCAGTTGAGGCCAATTCATTAAATATATTCAAGAAGGAGTTAGATATATTTCTTAAGGCTAAAGGGATCAAGGGATATGGAGAGAAAGCAGGGACAGGGTTTGGATTTGGATGATCAGCCATGATCTCATTAAATGGCGGAGCAGGCTCGAGGGGCCGAATGGCCTACTCCTGCTCCTATCTTCTATGTTTCTATGTTGAGAATACAAGTGAGAATCAGGCTGAATATAGAAAGTTCAGAGAGGAAGTGAAAAACAAAATAAGAGGGGCAAAGAGAAAGTATGAGAATAGATTGGCAGCTAACATAAAGGGGAATTCAGAAGTCTTCTCTATGCATATAAATAATAAACAGGTAGTAAGAGGAGGGGTGGGGCCGATTAGGGACCAAAAAGGAGACCTATGCATCGAGACAGAGGGCATGGCTGAGGTACTAAAGGAGTACTTTGCATCTGTCTTCACCAAGGAAGAAGATGCTGCCAAAGTCATAGTGAAAGAGGAGGTAGTGGAGATACTTAATGAGATAAAAATTGATAAAGAGGAGGTGCTAGAAAGGCTGTCTGTACTTAAAGTGATAAGTCACCAGGACCGGATGGGATGCATCCTAGGATGCTGAGGGAGGTTAAGGAGAAAATCACGGAGGCACTGGTCATAACGTTCCAATCCTCCTTCGAACGGGGGTGGTGCCAGAGGACTGGAGAATTGCAAATGTTACACCCTTGTTCAAAAAAGGGTGTAAGGATAAACCCAGCAACTACAGGCCAGTCAGTTTAACCTCGGCAGTGGGGAAGCTTTTAGAAACGATAATCAGGGACAAATTTAACAGTCACTTGGACAAGTGTGGATGAATAAAGAAAAGCCAGCACAGATTTGTTAAAGGCAAATCATGTTTAACTAACTTGATCGAGTCTTTTGATGAGGTAACAGAGAGGGTTAATGAGGGCAATGTGATGGACGTGGTGTACACATGGATTTCCAAAAGACGTTTGATAAAGTCCGAGATAATAGGCTTGCCAGCAAAGTTGAAGCCCATGGAATAGTAGGAACAGTGGCAGCATGGATACAAAATTGGCTAAGTGACAGGAAACAAAAAGTAGCGGTGAACGGTTGTTTTTCGGACACAAAGAAGGTACATCCCAGGGGTCGGTACTAGGACCACTGCTTTTCTTGATATATATTAATGACTTGGACTTAGGAGTACAGGGCACAATTTCAAAATTTGCAGATGACACAAAACTTGGAAGTATAGTGAACAGTGAGGAGGATAGTGATAGACTTCAAGATGACATAGACAGGCTGGTGAATTGGGCAGACACATGGCAGATGAAATTTAACGCAGAAAAGTGCGAAGTGAAACATTTTGGCAGGAAAAATGGGGAAAGGCAATATAAACTAAAGGGTACAATCCTAAAGGGGGTGCAGGAACAGAGAGTCCTGGGGGTATATGTGCACAAATCATTGAAGGTGGCAGGGCCAGTTGAGAAGGCGGTTAAAAAAGCATGCGGGATACTAGGCTTCATAAATAGAGGCACAGGGCTGGATTTTCATTGAGGAGGGGGGACTACAACTTTTGGGGTTGTAGTCCCACCTCCATCGAGTTCTAGCCAACCCAAGCGATTTAGACTTGATTGACCTTGTTGAGCCCGGGCAGGCCAATTAAGGGCCACCCGGCAACAGGTGACGTCACAGATTGAAATTTCATCTGTCACGACCTTTTGACAGATGAAATATCAGCGTTTCACAGCTGTTTGAAGCTGTCAAACACTGACAATCTGTACTCCAGGTTAATTCCTTCCTCTCAGGATGATTTAGAGATCTCTCCGGAACAGAAAGCTGAATGCTGCAATTTTTGACAGATCGAAAAAAATGTGCAGGGCTACAGGGAAAGGGCGGGTGAGTGTGTAAAGGAAAAGCCATGTTTCAGAAAGATACACCATCGTATGAACAGAATTCCGATTTTATTAATACATGATAAACTGGGTTTAAAAATCTAAAAAGCCTCAACGACACAAGCTGTGAACACAGGCTTCTGAGATAAGATTAAGTGTTAACACAAAAGTTGTAAACACCACACAAGCTTTTGAAATGGGAATTGATTGTAAATACTGAGACAATGGCCCTGTTGAAGCAAAGGGTTGCAGTTTCCAAGAAGTCTGCAGTTTGGAACCAACACAATAGCTATACCCAGTTTAAAGTGTTAAAAACTAACACTTTGAACAGAAACACAGAACATTAAAAAACCATTTGCCTTTGTAAAAGTAACATCAAATGAAACAAGGAGTCCCGAAGTCTGTAATATAACCAACTAAGCTGGCTAGGAAAACAAACACCCTAGTTGAAGTGTTCTTAATTTACATGTTGTAAAAGATACCTACAGAAGACTTTGAAAATATGATATCAATAGATGACACCAAGCAATCACATTGGCCCAGAAATTCGGCTCTCCCCGGGTGAGTACGCACGGGGTACTCACCCGTAGGCCGAATGGAATTGCCGGTTTCCTGCATGCACTGCGCATGCGCGGGAAACCGGCACTTCCGATCCTCTGAACGAAGAGGTTCAGAGGTCGAACGCGTGCGCAGGGGAGGCTACGCGTGCGCTTTGAACTTAGTTTTTTTTTACAGGTTTTTCCGGGAGGGTAAGCCTGCAGGATTTACACATTTAAAAAGCAGGCGTAAGGCCTGCTTTTTGCAAGGTAAGTGGTCAATTAATTAAAATTAAAACATTTTTTCCACAGGTTTATTATTTTTAAATACTTTAAAGCAAGGTAAGTTTATTTTTAGCCCCGTTATAATATAAAATTATTTTTTTCAAAAATTTAAATTATTGTTTAAAATAGTTATTTAATGTAATTTATAGTTTATTTAAAAAGTATGATTTAAAAAACAAATTTATTTGAAGATTTACTGCTATTTTGGCCCGTAGTATTCATAAGTTTTGACAGGTCTACCTGTCAATCTTATGAATGGGCTTTTCCCTCCTCCGATTGGCTGCCCATGGCTCACGTGATCCCAGGGGACGCATCGCACTAACTACGCCCCTGGGACACACAAGCACAGCGTGCCGGCAGCTGGGCCAGGCCCCGGAGCGGAATTCCACGGGGCCCTACAGCTCAACTGCCGGCGCGCAAGGTAAGTGCAGGTCGGGGGCTTACACCCGCGGGAAGCCCCCGACCCGAATTGTAATGAAATCTGTTTGTCTTGATCCTGTATTCGTTTTGCACTCATGTATATTACCCTCCCCCACTGTGTATAGTTTCACTTCCTCTTTCCCGACTAACCTGGGAGGTTCCAGGTCTTGGCTCTTGACTCCGCCCCTGACTTCTCTTACATAAAGATCCCAGGATCTGTATGACTCATTCCTGTGAACCAGTCGGCGTGTTGAGATGTTAGCTCTGATCTTAGTGATTAAAAGCCAACTTGTTTAAGTCTATAACTTCTAGTTTTGTGGTTATTGAAGGCCCATCAATTTTAATCACTAAAGAATACTAGGATGGATCGACTCCTAAAACCAGAGCGTCTGGACTTGGATCCACATTCTGCTGAAGTATCAAATCAATTTGGACACTGGCTCAAATGCTTCGAACTCTTCGCGGGGGCCTCATCCGCTAGCGAGGTAGATAAACTGAGTCTACTGACTACTCGCGTAAGTCATCGGACTTATTCGTTCATCCGGGACGCCACCTCTTACACGGAGGCCAACACTATCCTGAAGGCACAATACCAGAGGCCGGTAAACGAAGTGTACGCCAGACATCTGCTGGCTACACGCAGGCAGCGACCAGAGGAATCAATGGACGATTTCTTACAGGGCCTAAAGGACCTGGTCCGGGACTGTAACTGCAAGGCCGTGACGGCCAACGCGTACTCTGATGAATTGGTCCGCGATTCCTTCATCCCGGGCCTCAAATCGAATTATATCCAGCAGAGACTGCTGGAGAAGGAGGTCCTGGACTTAAAAAAGGCAGTGGCCACTGCGCGATCCCTGGACGTGGCCCAGAAAAACTCTGACTCTTATTCTTCCGGCCATGCAGCCCTCACCGCCTCGTGCGCGCCGAGGGGGCCGCCATCTTGGAATCAGCCATCTTCCCCATCCAGGTCTCAGACGCCGCCGGAGTCCCCACACAGAAGTTCACCCAGGAGTCCGACTACAGCGGCAATGTCTCGAGGCCCGAAATGCTACTTCTGCGGCCAGGCCAAGCACCCCAGACAACGATGCCCAGCGAAGGACGCTACATGCTTCAAATGTAAGAAAAAGGGGCATTTTAGCAAAGTCTGCAGGGGGAATCCGATTTCCAACTCCGTCACTGCCTCGTGCGTGCCGTGCGGGCTGCCATCTTGGGATCCGCCATCTTTTCCCGACTCAACGGCCGCCCAGGGCCCAACAGTGGCTTCGATCACGGTGGATCAATCCAGGCCACACCCGTTGACAAAATCCATGATGGACATACAGGTAAACGGGAATTTAACGAAATGTTTAATTGACTGTGGGAGTACCGAGAGTTTTATCCACCCTAGCCTGGTACGGCGGCACTCATTAACGGTAACCCCTACACGGAGCAGAATTGCTATGGCTGCTAAGCCCCACACTTCGGACATTTTGGGCTACTGTGTGGTAACACTGACTGTAAAAGGCACGGACTACAAGGATTTTAAACTCCTCGTGATGCCAGAACTCTGTGTTAATGTAATCTTGGGCCTGGACTTCCAGTGCCACCACGAAAGTGTCACGCTAGCATATGGCGGGTCCCAGCCGCCACTCACAGTCTGTGGCCTATCAACCTTAAAAATCAGCCCGCCCTCTTTATTCGCTAATCTCGCTCCGAACTGTAGGCCCATAGCGACCAAAAGTAGACAGTACAGTCTGGAAGACAGACACTTTATCAAGGCGGAAGTGGACAGACTCCTGCGGGAAGGCATTATTGAATGCTGTACCAGCCCGTGGCGTGCCCAAGTAGTCATAGTTAAAAATAACGAAAAGAAACGGATGGTAATTGACTACAGCCAGACTGTTAATATTTATACCCAGCTGGACGCCTACCCTTTACCCCGCATATCAGAAATGGTCAACCAGATTGCGCAATACCGAGTCTTCTCAACTATCGACCTCAAATCCGCGTATCACCAGCTCCCCATTAGAACGGAGGACCGCCCATACACCGCCTTCGAGGCGAACGGGTGCCTCTACCATTTTCTCAGAGTGCCCTTCGGGGTAACAAATGGGGTCTCGGTCTTCCAACGTGAGATGGACCGCATGGTTGACGAGAATAAACTACAAGCTACCTACCCCTATCTGGACAATGTCACTATCTGCGGGCACAACCAGCAAGACCACGATCTAAATCTTGCGAGATTTTTAAAAACTGCCCTAAAGCTGAATCTAACCTACAACGAAGACAAATGTGTCTTCAACACAACCCGTCTCTGTATCCTCGGCTGTGTGGTGGAAGATGGGGTAATTGGGCCAGACCCTGACCGATTACGCCCCCTAAAGGAACTGCCCCTGCCACACAATCCCAAAGCTTTAAAAAGGTGCCTGGGATTTTTTTCGTATTATGCCCAATGGGTGCCCAATTACTCTGATAAGGCCCGACCCCTCATTAAATTGACGTCCTTCCCACTATCAGCTGAAGCTCGGGAGGCTTTCACGAGTATTAAACAGGACATTGAAAGGGCTGCAGTGTGTGCAGTGGACGAATGCATTCCCTTTCAAGTCGAAAGCGATGCGTCAGACTTTGCCTTAGCTGCGACCCTCAATCAGGCTGGGAGACCTGTGGCCTTCTTCTCCCGAACCCTTCAGGGACCTGAAATCAGGCACTCTTTTGTCGAGAAGGAGGCACAGGCTATAGTGGAGGCAGTGCAGCACTGGAGACACTACCTAGCCGGCAAACGTTTCACCCTGCTCACCGACCAGCGGTCGGTGGCTTTCATGTTTAATAACAAAGGGGGAAAATCAAGAATGACAAAATACTCAGGTGGAGGATCGAATTATCCACGTTCGACTATGATATTATGTACAGGCCGGGAGCCCTTAATGAACCACCAGACGCCCTATCGCGGGGAATGTGTGCCAGCATTCATACGGACAAATTACAGGGTCTCCACAACGACCTCTGTCACCCAGGGGTCACCCGACTATACCATTTTATAAAGTCCCGCAATCTGCCCCACTCCATCGAGGAGGTCAGGGCAATGACCAGAGCCTGCCGCATCTGTGCGGAATGCAAGCCTCGTTTCTACAGGCCTGACCGTGCACACCTTATCAAAGCCACACGGCCATTCGAGCGCCTAAGTCTGGACTTCAAGGGACCCCTTCCCTCTGCCGACCGTAACGTATACTTCCTCAATATCATCGATGAATATTCCCGCTTCCCCTTCGCCATTCCCTGCCCAGACATGACCAGTACCACGGTCATCAAGTGTCTCTGTAATCTATTCTGCATGTTTGGCATGCCGAACTACATACACAGCGATAGGGGGACGTCATTCATGAGTGACGAGCTGCGCCAGTTCTTGCTCTCGAAGGGGATAGCCACTAGCAGAACCACTAGCTACAACCCCCGGGGTAATGGGCAAGTGGAAAGGGAGAATGCTACTGTTTGGAAGGCTGTCACGTTAGCCTTAAAGTCAAAAGGGCTTCCGACCTCCCGCTGGCAGGAATTCCTCCCAGACGTGCTCCACTCCATAAGGTCTCTGTTATGTACTGCCACTAACGTTACCCCTCACGAAAAGATGTTCGTTTTCCCCCGGAAATCCACCTCGGGCATATCTCTACCCATGTGGCTGACGTCTCCGGGGACAGTACTATTGCGGAAGCACGTGAGAGGCCATAAAATGGACCCCCTTGTGGAAAAGGTACAGCTCCTCCATGCAAACCCTCAGTACGCCTATATCGAATACTCTGACGGGCGAGAGGACACTGTTTCCATAAAAGACCTCGCTCCCTCGGGGAGCGGAGAGAACGATGGGAGACTACCCGATGAAGACCTACACTACAAAGAGACAGGACGCCCAGAGGTATCAATACCCAACTTTAACCTGGAGGACACTGCAGATAACCTGGAAGACACTGCGGAGGCCCGGACAGCGGAGGAACCAGAATCCACTCCCCTAGAGGCACCCCAACCGGCTTTGCACCGATCACTGAGAACTGCAAAACCTCCTGACAGACTCACTTATACCAACTTTTAAGAAACATCACCCTGATGGACTAAATCTATAGAAGGGGTGAATGTAATGAAATCTGTTTGTCTTGATCCTGTATTCGTTTTGCACTCATGTATATTACCCTCCCCCACTGTGTATAGTTTCACTTCCTCTTTCCCGACTAACCTGGGAGGTTCCAGGTCTTGGCTCTTGGCTCCGCTCCTGACTTCTCTTACATAAAGATCCCAGGATCTGTATGACTCATTCCTGTGAACCAGTCGGCGTGTTGAGATGTTAGCTCAGATCTTAGTGATTAAAAGCCAACTTGTTTAAGTCTATAACTTCTAGTTTTGTGGTTATTGAAGGCCCATCACTGGGCCATTGTGTCTGTATTGAAAATTGAACAAATAGGAGACACAATGTCTGATTATAACCAGTTAAGGTGATATTAAGAATTGAATTGAAGTCCTTCGTAAGAATGGCATCAAAGGGATAAATGTGTAATAACCATTTTTTATGATAAGTTTTTGAACACCTATACAGCAGACAGGATTCTGAAAGTTAACAGCTGAATTGACAGTAAGAATAGAAAAGAATTCAACAGAAGATGACTAGAGATAATTAGCTTACATCAGCAGAAAACTTCAAAGGATAAACCACTAAAAAAAGTATAAAAATAGAGCTTTCAGATAGAAAGTCAGAAGTCGCTGGAAGGGGCAAGCGATTCTCAACTTCAGAGGCAGGCTCTGTAAGTTTTTAACTCTTCTCGGGGATCAAGAGGTACTGTTATTTGATTTTGATGTATATCCTGCATTAAGAATAATAACAAATGTAAAAGTGTACCAAAGTTAAGATTCGAGAATAAAGATCTCAGAATCAGAAAGGTAAGCTATTTGTATTTTGAACTGTTAAAGTTGTGATTGACTCACCAGCTGTTAACTGCATGTCAGTTCTTTAAGAAATCTATACTGAAGTACAAAGGGATCTGGGGGTCCTGGTGCACGAAACTCAAAAGGTTAGTATGCAGGTGCAGCAAGTGATTAAGAAGGCCAATGGAATGTTGGCTTTCATTGCTAGGGGGATAGAATATAAAAATAGGGAGGTATTGCTTCAGTTGTACAAGGTATTGGTGAGACCGCACCTGGAATACTGCGTACAGTTTTGGTGTCCATACTTAAGAAAGGACATACTTGCTCTCGAGTCAGTACAAAGAAGGTTCACTCGGTTAATCCCGGGGATGAGGGGATGGACATATGAGGAGAGGTTGAGTAGATTGGGACTCTACTCATTGGAGTTCAGAAGAATGAGAGGCGATCTTATTGAAACATATAAGATTGTGAAGGGGTTGGATCGGGTGGATGCGAGGAGGATGTTCCCGATGATGGGTGAAACTAGAACTAGGGGGCATAGTCTTAGAATAAGGGGCTGCTCTTTCAAAACTGAGATGAGGAGGAACTACTTCACTCAGAGGGTGGTAGGTCCATGGAATATGCTGCCCCAAAAAGCTGTAGAAGCTACATCATTACATAAATTTAAAACAGAAATAGACAGTTTCCTAGAAGTAAAGGGAATTAAGGGTTACGGGGAGCGGGCAGGAATTTGGACATGAGTCTAGGTTCGGATCGGTCATGGCCCTGTGGGTAGCGGAGCGGGCCCAGGGGCCGTGTAGCCTGATCTTGCTCCTATTTCGTGTGTCTAATTCTGTTAGATTCAGGAGATGGTTCTGTGATAGTAGATTGGCGGTTAGGATCAGATCAGCCATGATCTTATTGAATGGCGGAGCAGGCTTGAGGGGCCGATTGGCCTACTCCTGCTCCTATTTCTTAAGTTCTTATATATTTTTAGAATTGTCTCAAATAGTATTTCTGTATCAAACTCGTGAACTCAATTTCTGTACTCTTTTGTGAGGAGTTGCAGAATTCTGGGGGTGTTTTCCGGATCCTCATAATATCCGGAAGGTTACAGTCTAGTTAAACTTATTAAAAGTGCTTCCCGGAGGACGGTAACATCTTCAAGTCATTCCTTTCCTTTAGGAAGAGATAGTCTGAACCTTTAGACCCAATTAAGCGTCTTATAGAATTTGGCTATCTCTAACTTTAGTTGAAGGTGAATGTCTGGGGAATACGTTTGATCTGGGGTAGCCCGAAAAGGGCCAGGACTAGTAATTATCCCTTCAAGTGGGACTAGCTGAAGTGCTCTTGCAGAGAGCTGGCATGGGCTCGACGGGCTGAATGACCTCCTTACGTGCTGTAACCATTCTATTATTCAATGATTCCTTGGATTCCTACTGCTGATCAGCCATTTCCATGGGTCTCCACATCTGGTCTATTGAAGTCACATATCTCTATGATAGCTTCTCTATTTACAAAGAGGTAACCTCCTCAGATAGAGAAGAAGGTCTCCTTCCTTAGTCACCTTTGTGCACAATGCCAATTATCTCCACCACTCCAACAACAGGTGTTATCAGGCAGAAAGTAAGCACAATTTGGGTGAAGTGCAGGTCTGGTAAAAATGGCTTTCATCGAGGACTTACAAATCTAAACCTGATTTAGGCATGGAACGTATGTAAAAGGCAGTAACAGCAACAATTAATTTTCTGTGATGCAGTAACTTGAACATGAAAAATTGCTCAGCATTAATGTTCAATTTGTGCAAGCAGTAATGCTAGTGCAATAACTTCAACCCCTCCATCTGCACTCATCAGATATTGTGATAAAATCTGCTTAACCTAAAACTGTCCCATACAAAGTGTAGTACCCTGCAAACCCAGTATGGACCAGTTGCAGTGCTGAATAAGGAATATGCCATAAACTGACAACTCGAAAATAAAATATTCTTAAAACCCAACTTATCACCCATGAGAGAATATATAGGGAATAGATTCGTGTCTCAAAGCAGGATGTTTATGAGCTCTCCTAATGGCTCAGTTGGTAAAGTTACTGCTCAGTATGAGACTAAGCCACATGGACTAGGAGGGTACCAAGTTCAATTCTGGGTGGCAGTAATGGGTGCTACAGTTCATGTCAGCACCTTTGGGCTAGGGATTTGAGAAAAGAATGCTATCCAGTGCTCCATGTTGGAAAGTGCACCTGTGTGGATGCTGAAAAACAACAGGATTATAATACCCCCTGTGATTCAATAGCTTGCCAACACTCACTGTCTGGGCTGATACATGAAAATTGGTCACTTGGAGGCTGAAAATCTGTCAGCTATGTGATAAGGCCAGGATTGCAGCTGTTGGTGGCCTTCAGCGTTGACCCGACTGGAGATTGTGTGGTCAGTGGGAGAGCATCTCATTAGCATGAGATGGGTGAGCGCAAGTGCCATATTAGGTGCATGTCCTGCACCCACCTTTCCATGGGGGCTGGAATGTTCAGTGCCCTTCCACTCTTAGAGAGCAGGTGGTTGCCCAGGCACATCCCATGTTACCATCAGCCCCCTGAGCAAGGAGGCTGATCTCTTCAAAAAAGTACTTTTCTTCAGCTGCTTGCCTGGCCTGGGCCAACATCTGCCTTGTGGAGTCCAGTACGTCTCACCTCACTCAGCTGGGTCCCAACTGAGGCTGAGGAGTGGGAACTCCCGACATAAGGAGTCCCCATTCCTGGTTCTACTGTCGAAGTTCGAGTAAGACTCAGACGCACGGTAACTGGCAAACAACACTTATACTGCCCTCTTGCTATTATTTGCCTTGTAAGGGGTAGATGGAGGTTTGGCCCCTTATAAGACACAACTGATTCTCCATTGTTTTCAGGGAGGCTGAGCTGGTCCTCTGCTGGAGTTACAACAGGAGACTGCCAGATCCCTTAAGCAATTTCAGGGCACACGTGTCTATTGACACTTTTTATTTATTCCTGGGATGTGGGCGTTGCTGGCAAGGCCAGCATTTATTGCCAATCCCCAACTGCCCATGAGAAGGTGGTGGGAGTCACCTTCTTGAACTGATGCAGTCTGTGTGGTGAAGGTACTCCCACAGTGCTGTTAGAGAGGGAGTTCCAGGATTTTGACTCAGCAATGATGAAGGAATGCCGATATATTTCCAAGTCAGGATAATGTGTGACTTGGAGGGGAACTTGAAGGTGATGGTGTTCCCATGCATCTGCTGCCCTTGTCCTTCTAGGTGGAAGAGATCGTGAGTTTGGGAGGTGCTACTGAAGAAACCTTGGCGAGTTGCTGCAGTGAATCTTGTAGATGGTACACACTGCAGCCACGGTACGCCGGTGGTGGAGGGAGTGAATTTTTAAGGTGGTGGATGGGGTGCCAATCAAATGGGCTGCTTTGTCCTGGATGGTGTCGAGCTTCTTGAATATTGTTGGAGCTGCACTCATCCAGGCACGTGGAGAGTATTCCATCACACTCCTTGTGTCTTATAGGTGGTGGAAAGGCTTTGGGGAGTCAGGAGATGAGACACTCGCTGCAGAATACCCAGCCTCAGACCTGCTCTTGTAGCCACAGTATTTATGTGGCTGGTCCAGTTAAACTTCTGGTCCATGGTGACCCCCAGGATGTTGATGGTGGGGGATTCGGCGATGGTAATGCCATTGAATGTCAAGGGGTGGTGGTTAGACTCTGTTGTTGGAGATGGTTATTCCCTGGCACTTGTGTGGCGTGAATGTTACTTGCCACTTATCAGCCCAAGCCTGGATGTTGTCCAGGTCTTGCTGCAGGCGAGCATGGACTGCTTCATTATTTGAGGAATTACAAATGGAACTGAACACTGTGCAATCATCAGCGAACATTTTCACTTCTGACTTTATGATGGAGGAAAGGTCATGCTTGAACCATACCACAGCTTGAATGGCACATTTGTGAAACTTAGAGGAAAAAAAAGCAGTTGCCTATGAGTTGTTGTTTACTATGCTATATAACTGTCAAATCTGCAATTTAATAGTAGTGAACATAACCGCATGGACTGAAGTTCGACAAAATTTGAACGTGTCTTTTGCATGATGCACTGCATTTCGATGCAGAATTCCTCGTGTATCATCGTTTGACTTGTTGAACATTCTACGTGTGTTCTGTGCAGGCACATTTTTCACGTGTAAATGAGGCAATCATACGCATAAAGCAACTTGGTTCGCACTACCAGTGGGCAGCCTCACCAGCAGGCAGCACACATCGGGAATTCGTGGCTTGTGTAGTCCACAAATTTCTGGGCCTCGATTTTAATCTTCTCCCAACGGGCAGGAAAGGGTCAGGTGAGATCCTGCCTCTAAACTGCGGCGTTCCTGATTGCCGTAATATTAACAGTGGCGATTCAGACCATTGACGAGGCTCCCGTTAAAAGCAGGTGGGGGCCTACTTAACACGCAAAAGTCGTGGACCAATGGCATAATATTAACATCAAGCCAGGGGAAGTCCCGCACTGTCTCCTGCCCGGCAGCAGAACCTCGGCAGGCTGAGGCATCTGGCAGGAAGAGGGCAAGGTTAGTTAAAAAAATGTTCTTCCCTTTAACCTCCTTGTGGATCAAGAGGAGCAGTGCTCCCCAGGCCCCTCAAGGAGTGCTTGGGCCTCCCCAGCCCTGGCCTCCACCTGATCATGAGAGATTCTTCATCCATACCCAATCGCCGACCACGCAGGAACCCCCTCTACGATCGCCGATCTACGATTGCCCTGGATCCCCACCTCTCATTAACTGGCTGCTGCATTCTGCGGATAAATTCCTGCTCCCATCCACTGGCCAGGTAGTGAATCTGGTCGGGTATTGGGCGGGTCTCTGGGAACTTTTATTTAGATGAGGCCCTGCTGTTAAGATTGGCATTGCCTCAATGTCCTTGAACTCTCCAGGTCCCCGCCCGCTACTGGGCTCACATGCACCGTTTCCGCACCAACATCCACCTCCCCCCGCCCCACCCCACCACCCAGAAAAATCATGTCCCTGATCTCTGTGCCTGGTGAGCGATGCACCCACTGCCAGTGAAAAGTCAGAACATTACCTCCTAGATGCCCAATTCCTGCCTTGTTGAATGCACGGTAAGGCTAATTTTATGAACTCATGCTGCAAGTGAGAAGCTGCACTCATCGGGAAGTTCAGAGCGCGCAGTCCTTGATTCTCCACTTGTAGTGGACTGTGGGAAGTGCACTGTAACTTTCCATTAAGCACGGTCAGCAAGCAAGGTTCCCCATCGGCAGCACAAACTTGTAAACTCGGACTAAGCGCATAATTGGCTGCTATTGATTTCATAACGGCAGACTGGTGGCTCTGGCACACTTGTGGACAGAGAGGAATCCCTCAAAAGTCACAGTTGACATAACAGATTTATTGATCAGCTTGCCACACACTGTTTTCAGAGGTTTAGATTTAATAAGCAAATGCTATGTGACTTGTTTGAGGACTTAAAGGAAGATTTGTTCACAGATATCATGGCTGCTGGTATTGACAACAGTGGCAACAGCACTTGCTTTCTATTTACTTGGCACTTTCAAACCATTCTAGAATGACTGTGGGTAACAATTAGCCAGCAGTGTTCTCAGTCATTGTCACTTGCACTGGCGGATATTCCCTTCTCATATCAGCTTCCCAACATTGTCATAGCAACAACAGAAAAATCAAAGAGTTGGTTTCTACATTTGCTGACTGTGTTCTTCAACTGCACCCACTTACTCATCTATTCATCTCCTATAACAGAAAAAAGCTTCCATTCTTCTAATCAGCAGGCGGTGTTTGATACCAGATATATTACAAATGCCCGTGCCAGTTTTCTTTGCAGCATCCTTATCCTCATTTATCCTTAGCAATTCTGGGAAAAGCATATGGGTTATGGAAGGAGAATTGATTAATGGATAGTTGCTAGGTAAGACATCTGGATTGCGATGTCTGTATTATTTTACTTAATGCTATTCTGTCTTTTGCAGGTGATGGAGACTGTCTGATGCCACAACTCATGGCCAGCACTAAATCTTCAAATCTGACCACAGGAGAGGTATAATGGATGCACATATGCATACTAACACTGCATTGTCATAAATAAAGTTAGTAGATGTGCAGTACATTTAATAGATAATAGCCACTGTTGAACATGCGCAGACTTGTATGTGGTACATTCGGACAACTCTTCACAATTTACAGTACCTTTAATATAGTAAAGTGTCCTAAGATGTTGCATAGAAGCAAAAAAATTCTTGCTCAAGGTGCAAAGTAATGGTTCAGTGATCAGTCCATATGACCCACATGTGATCCATTCTAACATTCCTCAATCCAATGCACATCATAATGACATTAAACATTGATCTTTTAGATTGCCCTAATTGGATCTGTCTATATCAGGACTGAGCAATCTTATTGTCTTTGTGGGCTGCATAGGTGCATGCATGAAACCGTAGGGCCGTATACAAGGATAGATTTTATAAATATGCACTTCTGGCATGGAGCGTCACCCATATGATTGCACACCTTGCTCACCAGTAGCACATATCGGGAGCTCAGGCATGACAGTCAGCTGGCCCGACAGAACGTTCTGTCCATTCATTTTAATGGATGAAAATTCCTATTGGGCTGCTGAGCTGTGTGGCTGAATTCCCAGCGAGTGAAGCTCCACACCAGGAGTGTTTGTCTGTAAAATCTATGCCATACAGTTTAAATCCACGTTCCCATTAATTTGCATACCTCTCAAGTTGCTGATATTAACTGATCTTGGGATTCTGATTTAGGAATCATCCCCCAATGAAGCAACATTGCTTTCCAAACCACCCGGTCCACAAAACTGTTTGGCCGTTGAAGGTCGGATTTCCTGCGATTGCCAGTAATCCACGTAGCACAGCTTGGATATTGCTCATCTATATCTTGCTCTTATTTTGTCTTTTAAGAGTAAAAAGGTTAACATTTTATCTTTGTTTTAATTTCATATTGCTAATTGGTGTTGTGCCCAAACTGATAATTACATCACAGAGTAAATTCCACAGATGGGAAGAGGTGAAAAGGACAGAAACTGGGACCATAGGCAAAGAGAAGTTAGGAATTATGCTTTGGGGTGGGGAAGAAGGAATACCAACATTAGCTGAGAGGGAATGGGGAGAGAGAGTGCCAGCATGCTAACATGAACTGAGGGGGACAAAACGTACCAGCATGAACACTGGAGGAGAGGGAAGAGCACAGGCTTGACTAGTGCCACACTGAATTGGCATAGGAAAGGGAGAAGAGTGTTTGTGTAAACTGTGAGGGTTGAAATATTTCTGAAAGAGTGGAGAGTTGGATGGGATACAATGGGGAGAATTTTAACCTCTCATGAGGGGTGTTGGGGGAGGAAGGAGAGGTTTAAAATATAAAAAATCTGAAACCTGACCCCCAACCCACCTCCAACATGCCCACTTCCAGTTTAAATGGAGGCGGGTTGGGGGGCAGGTGACTAACCTGCTCTCAAGAGGTGGGCCAGTTATATAAATATGTTAATGAGGCTGCATACCTCAAATTTTAGCAGGTTTTTATATTTAATGGCTGTGTGCCGGGTTTTCCGGGGCTTGGGAAATCCAGCAGCTGAAGGCAGCTGAGAATAGCCGGATCCAGCAGGAAAGTGCTTTTCCAGCACTGCTTGTGGGCCAGGAGCAGGACTGCTTCCCACGGTCCCCCAAGCAAACCTGCCACATTCGTCCTCCCTCCCTGCGATCCTCCAACCTCTCCCACCCGATCGGAATCCTCCCCCGTCCCACGATGTGAAGCCCCGTCCCACAATCCGAAGCCCCCGTCTCACGATCCGAAGCCCCCGTCCCACAATCCGAAGCCCCCGTCTCACGATGTGAAGCCCCCATTCCATGATGTGAAGCCCCCGTCCCACGATCCGAAGCCCCCGTCCGGCGATGTGAAGCCCCCGTCCCACGATCCAAATCCCCCGTCCCACAATTCGAAGCCCCCGTCCCACAAACCGAAGCCCCCGTCCCACGATCCGAAGCGCCCGTCCCACGATCTGAAACCCCCGTCCCACGATCCGAAGCCCCCATCCCACAATGTGAAGCCCCCGTCTCACGATGTGAAGCCCCCGTCCTATGATCCAAAGCCCCCGTCCCATGATCCAAAACCCCCGTCCCACGATCCGAAGCCCCCGTCCCACGATGTGAAGCCCCGTCCCATGATCCGAAGCCCCCGTCCCACGATGTGAAGCCCCCGTCCCACGATCCGAAGCCCCGTCCCACGATCCGAAGCCCCCGTCCCGCGATCCGAAGCCCCCGTCCCACGATGTGAAGCCCCCGTCCCATGATCCGAAGCCCCCGTCCCACGATCCGAAGCCCCCGTCCCACGATCCGAAGCCCCCGTCCCACGATCCGAAGCCCCCGTCCCACGATCCGAAGCCCCCGTCCCACGATGTGAAGCCCCTGTCCCATGACCCGAAGCCCCGTCCCATGACCCGAAGCCCCCGTCCCACGATCCGTAGCCCCCGTCCCGCGATCCGAAGCCCCCGTCCCACGATGTGAAGCCCCTGTCCCACGATCCGAAGCCCCCGTCCCATGATCCGAAGCCCCCGTCCCACGATCCGAAGCCCCCATCCCACGATCCAAAGCCCCCATCCCACGATCCGAAGCCTCCGTCCCACGATCCGAAGCCACCGTCCCACGATCCGAAGCCCCCGTCCCACGAACCAAAGTCCCCGTCCAACGAACCGAAGTCCCTGTCCCACGATGTGAAGCCCCGTCTCGCGATGTGAAGCCTCCGTCCCACGATCCGAAGCGCCCGTCCCACGATCCAAAGCCCCCGTCTCACGATGTGAAGCCCCCGTCCCACAATGCGAAGCCCCCATCCCACGATGCGAAGCCCCCATCCCACGATGCAAAGCCCCCGTCCCGCGATGTGAAACCCCCGTCCCACGATGCGAAGCCCCCGTCCCACGATGCGAAGCCCCCGTCCCGCGATGTGAAGCCCCCGTCCCACGAACCAAAGCCCCCAACCCACGATGTGAAGCCCCCGACTCGCAATCCAAAGCTCCCGTCCCACGATGCGAAGCCCCCAACCCACGATGTGAAGCCCCCGTCCCACGATCCAAAGTCCCCGTCCCATGATCCGAAGCCCCCGTCCCATGATCCGAAGCCCCCGTCCCACGATGTGAAGCCCCCGTCGCACAATCCAAAGTCCCCATCCCGTGATCCGAAGTCCCCGTCCCACGATCCGAAGCCCCCGTCCCACGATCCGAAGCCCCCGACTCGCGATCTGAAGCCCCCAACCTGCGATCTCTTCCTCCTTTCCTCCTCTCCACTCCCTGGCTGCAGCCTTTCAATGCAGGCCATCCCATGCGACAGCCAGCCAGCCTCTCAATCTGGCTGGCTGCCGGCCGCAGAAGATCGACAAAAATTCCAATGAGGTCCTGCCGAATTTAACACATTACCCAATCGCTACAACCCCCCACTCCCCACAAATATCGAGGCCAATTAATCACTTTGAAATGCAGCGACTGTCCTTATGTAGGTAAACACATTAGCCTTTTTATACTTAGCAAGGTCCCATAAATAGCAATGAGATAAATGACAAGTCAATTTATTTTTGGTAGTGTTGGTTGAAGGAGGAATACTGGTAAGCACACTGGGGAAGTCCATGGTTTTCTTTGAATGGAATCTTAATCTGTACCTGACTTGGGAGACACAACGGTGATTAACGTTTTATCTGAAGAACCAGTGCATCTAAAAATCAGCATCCCTTAGTCCTGCAATTGAGAGTCAGACTAGTTTATCTGCTTAGTTACCACAACCTTCTGACTCAGAGGTGAGAGAGCTACCCACTCAGTGAAGCTGAAATGACGGTTTTACATTCAGCAAAATAAATCTTGGCAATACTGGTGTATGTCTGAGAGACATTTCTCTATCATATTAGGAGTCCTAATAACATAAGCAATAGAATATGCTTTCTATTTACATCAACAAAGGTTTTAAGTCTTGGGTTTGTGGGGAGCACTGAGCTTAGGCCCGAGCTTTTCCCAATTCTTGAAAGGCAGCTAGATATAGCATCGCATAAGAGTGAAGTTTAACATCACAATGTAGTGGGGAGTACTATGATGGAGAGAGAAAATAAATTAAAATCAGTGACTGCCTCTTACTGTATAAAGGTTCATCATTGCCCCTGGAACGTTGTTAAGCATCTTCCAAGATATGAGTAAATTTCATAAATGTCAATCTACAAGACTCAGAAAAAACTGATGAACAGCTTCAACAAAGCCGATCTCGAAAAGCAACATGCAAAAAAAAATAAGTAACATACAGATAAAAAACAGCATTGAATATAGGTCTATGACCAAGCCCACTGCTTCAAGGTGACTGAATAAGTTAAATTCCCTTTTGTTATATTGGATTTTAGGTTTTTATTAGTGTCTTGGGATCACATACTGCAATTCAGTTTATTTTTCTGTGAAAATTGAAACTCAATGGCCTCACATCTGATATATGAAAAGAAGTAGTTACAATGAAACTTGAACTTATAATGACTTCATTTTCAGTTAGACCTAAGATTCCATCAGTTCTATTGCAAGGAAAAAACTAAAATGCACAAAAGTGCAACCTTTGCAGTGATAGATTTTAAAATTTGTAAAGCAAGAAGTCAGCTATGATGGTGCAATATTTCCTAGTGCGGTCTGGGGTCATTTCCCCCACAAAATTCTGCTTTTTGACACTTTTTTGGTGCCTTTCTACTACAGGTAGACTATCCTTTATCCGAACTTCCGAAAACCTCTAAAAACCGAAAGTTTTTTCGTTCAGCGTAAGTCGTGCGCACGACATGACCAGAGTGGCGCACGACTTACGCTGAGCAGGGCAGAGGGTCACAGAGTTCCCTCCTGGGTAGGAGATTGCAGGCCGAGCCGGGCAGTGTGAAGGAGGTACCGGGAGAGTGAACCCAACAATACAGCGGCCCGTCCGATATTCTTTTCTCCCCCCACCCCCCCCCACCCGACCGGACCCGAACCGCGGCCCGTCCGATATTCTTTTCTCCCCCCCGACGACCCCCCCGACCTGAACCGCAGCCCGTCCGATATTCTTTTCTCCCCCCCACCCGACCCCCGACCTGATTTGTGGGCCAGCTTAGTAGGAGTCAGCCGATATCCGGCTTTCCAGAGAAGCAGGAAGGGGAATGAGACATGGAACAGTCGCAAGAGGTAGCCTGAACTTTTAAAATTTATATTAAATACAAATTTCCCAGTCGTATAATAATACCTTCTGAAATCCGAAAAATTCCGAAAACCGAAACTCAGCTGGTCCCAAGGCTTTCGGATAAGGGATAGTGTACCTGTATTTTGAAGTGTACTGTGATTCGGCAACTGAAGCGAAAAAATGTTTTTCTTAAATGGTAGAGGAAGTTGAAACACGAGGACGGGAGATGGTGAGCAGAGGGGGCGGAATGATGGTGACTGGAGAAAGGAAGAGGAAGACAGGATAGTGAAGGGGCAAGCAGAAGAGAGGCCGAGCAAGGAAGAGAACATGAAGGAAGATTGCATGAGTATGGTTGATCTGTACTTTAACTCTATTTAATCACTTTTGTTCCACATTCCTTACCTAACAAAAATCTATTGATATCAATATTGAGAATTTAAATTGACCCAGCATCCACAGCCTTTTGGCAGACAGAGTGCCAGATTTCCAATACCTTCATGTGAAAAAGTGCTTCCTGATTTCACTCGAGCCCTACAACCCTCCGAGAACTCTGCATTCCTCCAATTCTGGCCTCTTATACATCCCTGACTTCCTTGGCCCCACCATTGTCTTCAGCTGTCTAGGCCCTAAGCTCTGTAATTCCCTCCCTAAATCTCTCTGCTTCTCGACCTCTCTCTCTTTAAGACACTGCTTAAAACCTATCTCTTTGACCAAGCTTTTGGTCCTGTCCTAATGTCTCCTTCTTTGGCTTGGTGTCAATGTTTAGTCTGTTTACGCTCTTGTGAAGCACCTTGGGATGTTTTAGAAGCATAGAACATAGAAAAATAGGAGCAGGAGTAGGCCATTCAGCCCTTCGAGCCTGCTGCACCATTCAATGTGATCATGGCTGATCCTCTATCTCAATACCATATTCCTGCTCTCTCCCCATACCCCTTGATGCATTTACCATGTTAAAGGTGCTATATAAATGCAAGATGTTGTTGTTGTAAATGGGCTAGCTCTAATTTTAAGATTATGCCCTCTTGTTCTGGATTTCCGCACCAGAGGAAATAGTTTCTCTGTATCTATCCTATTAAATCCCTTTATCATTTTAATCACTTTGATCAGATCACCCCCAACTCAAAGCAATGCAAACCAAGTTTATGCAATCTGTCCTCAATTTAACCCTTTTAAGCCCTGATATTATTCTGGTGAATCTGTGTTGTACCCACTCCAAGGGCAATATATCCTTCTTGAGGTGCGGTGCCCAGAACTGAACGCGATACTCCAGATGGGGTCTGACCAAGACTCTATACATCTGAAGTATCACTTCCTCACTTTTGAATTCCAACATCATTGAGATAAAAGCCAACATTCCATTAGGCTTTTTGATGACTTTTTGTGCCTGTACACTAGCTTTTAGTGATTTGTTACATAGACGTCTAAATTCTTTGCTCTTCCACAGTTCCTAATTTCTTGCCATTAAAAAAATATTCTGACTTGTCTTAGATGCTGAAGTGGATGATCTCACACTTCCCCACACTGAACTCCATCTGCCACACTGACTTAGTCTGTCTTTGTCCCTTTGCAAATTCCTGCTCTCATCCACATAACTTACTGTGCCTCCTAACTTAGTGTCATCTGCAAACCTGGATATACAATTCTCTACTGGAGGAGAGGGGGGAATGGGGAGGAGGGATGGGGAAGGCAGAGGAAAGACTGGGGGAGGACGGTGGCAAATTCTCTCAGTGGGAGGGGACTTGATGTGATCTCTCCTTCCCTTCCCCAGGCCCAGAAATTTTCTGCTGGCAGGATGAGTTGTGAGGAAATAGCCTTCACTCCCCCATATCATAACTTTCATAGGCTCCCATCTCCCAGACCTCCATTTTCTAGTCTGTGTGAGAAGCATGGAGAAGGTGGGTTTCCCTAACCCAGGATCTGACATTCTGCTTAATGGGGGCAGGGGGGTTTGAATGTGTCCTTCTTCACCCAAGATCTGCTTTTGTGCTCAGTGGGAGGGTTTGAATGTGAGACTCTTCCTAGTGTAGTCTGCAGGTGGAGTAGAGGGTGGCGAAAACTGGACCAGGAACAAATAATTCAGTCCCCATTTTAAAGTTATCCTTATTTTTATTTATTGTGCTTGGATTATATTTTATAATTTATACTTAAATACTGTAGCAGAATTTATCGCAATTTGAGCAACAGCAAAGCTGTGTTTGTTGCAGTTTAGGAATTTCTTTGCAGTACAGGTTGGGCAGCTTTGAGATGGACAGCAACAGCAGCAGCACTGGTAGGATGATGTTATTACAGAGTGACGAATTTACAAAGGCAGTAGCTGTTCTAAGAGGTGGAAATTGCATAGCGCCGGTTTGCCAGCACGAACTGGACACGGGTTGATCCCTGCACCGAAACAGATATCCCAAAGCTTGATTGAAATAAGGACTCAGGTCTTATTTCATTTAGACCGACAAGCTGCGGATGCCTGCTGCTCATCCTCAGGCAGCACGCCGGCAAAGCAGCCATCAATTCTGGGCTGCTGTGACACCGGCAGCGGCCCTCGGGGTGGGGAGTTGATCAGGACAGAACACATGATCGTGAGAGGAGGGGAGACACTTGGTAGGGGGCTGAGCGGGGGCTGGCAATGGTCATCGGAACACTCCTGTTCCTTCTGGCTCGCCAGGAAGAGTTTTTTTAATGTTAATAATTTATTTCTTGTTGGCGGCCGCAACATCGCTGAAGAATCCTGAGTTTATCACTGACGGATTTACAAAAGGCGTTAGGCCCCTAATTTACATATAAGGGGCCTATTTTAGCCATCCGCCCTGGACAGCCAACTAATGGACTCCATGAATTTTGCAGGGGACCAACGCTTTAACAGATTGGGCGCGGGTCATCCCACTGCTAAATTGGTATACTTTGCATCCATTTTACATGCAAAATATGGGCGCAAGACATATCAATTTCTGCCAAAAATAAAGCCGATTTAAAAAAATATATATTTTCGGGCATCGGTCGCTGCGTCCGTGGCGCGATCGCTCAGCCCGGCACTCTGCTTGAGTGCCGGGCTGATCACGTGGCACTCCCACTCCCTGGTGGTCCAGAAATCTACAATGAAACCTGCAGAGCTCGCAGCATGGGGCCCTTCCCTTTAATGCAGGGAAGAACCCCTGCAACGCGGCAGTGTCACGAGTGGCCACATGTGGTGCTGCTGAGCACATCGCCCTGGATCGGGACATTCCCCACCTCTTGGGGGGTGATTTTGATAATGGGGGTGCGTTGGAGGCGGGGCTGCTGCTTATCGGGTTTTAGTCGACTTGTGGTCAATCCACACTATTTTCCCTTGATTGCCCTTGTTAAGCCCGGGCCAATTAAGGGGAAGCCAGTGACAGAGAACATCAGTGTATGACGTTTCATCTGTCAAAAATTTTTGACAGATGAATTGTCATCGTTTGACAGCTTTGAGAAGCTGTCAAACACTGACATTCTCTGTTGTTTGGTGAGTTCTTATACTCAAGGCTCACCAAACCTATTTTCTGAGCAGAAAGCAGATGCCTGTTGCATCGGAGAATGCAGCAGCCATTCTGTCACCTCTGCCATTGAGATGCCGGAGCCTTCGATCGTCAACGATTGAAGCCTACAGGAAGAAACAAAGGTAAGTAAACTTTTTCTAACACTTTTCACTCACCTCACATACTTACCTCACCACATTTGCACCCATCACTCACCTCCACAGCGCACTTTTGGACCCCTCTGACCCCCACAGACCCACTGCTCGCCTCGCTGACCCTGGCGGGGTTTCCCGACGTCGGGAAGCCCACACCTCTGATGGAAAAATGGAGATAATCCTCTTAACTAGCAATTAGGTGGCTGTAATCCCCTTCCAGGAGATGGGACCTGGCGCGGGTTGGGTACCCACCTCCTGGGAAGATGGCACGGAGGCGGGTTGGGTACCCGCCCCCAGATTCTGCCATTTTCCCGGCAGTCCCGCTTCCAAACCCACCTCCCCAGGGGCTGGCAAAATTGCTCCCTTGCACTCCAAGCAAAAAGGGGGAATGTAACAAATGTTTGAAAAGGTTAGCGCTAACTTTCCAAACTTTTTTCACTTAGCGCCCTAAACGGCCCTTTAGGGGAATTTCTCCCCCAAGGTCTTTTAATATACTATGGCCTAGAAATTGGGTTTTGGCTTAGCCAGGGCTTTAGCGCCGGAAGTTAGTGCCGGCGCTAAGTCCCCTGCGCGCGCCAAAAATTCAGTGGCGCCGCGCCCAAACGGCTGCCGGCGCTACTGAAGGGTCTTTGCGGCGGTACATCGGCGCTAACTGCCGTTTCGCGCCGCAATTCCGGCGCTGCGGCACCCGATGCGGTGCGGCAGGCTGGGGACGTGCAGGCCTCCTCCTCCCGTTAAGGAGGAGCTGCCTGCACCCGGCCGCGGCCCGCGCAAATCAGCTTAAAAATGAGCCCGGCACCTCGGACAAGTGCCGGGCTTGCATCTGTTCCGGGGGGGTGGGGGGGAGAAGTCCAGGGAGGGAGCTGCGGGCAGGCGGCCGGCGGGAAAGTGGCCGGCCGCCGCGGGGCCTTTAATGCGCCGGCGCAAACTGGAGTAAGGCACCTCTGCCAGAACGTTGCTTGCGGCTGCCACGGGCGAGGCGGCCACAACTCAATTTCGGAGTTTGGGCGGGTTACCACGGCAACCGGGACGCTGCGCACACCGATGACGTCATCGGTGCCGGCGCAGCGCTACCGGTGCAACGCCGATTTAGGGCCCCAGGGAATTTTTAAACTGGCCATAACTCTGGCGCTGGTCCCTCTAGCGCCTCAAAAGCGGCGCTAAGGCTAGTGAATTTCTAGGCCAGTATATTAAAATAAAAGTAGCTGTTACGCATCACAAAAGATTCTTGATTATTGCTACTCAGTGAATATAACACAGCAGGCCTACATGTATGCAAGTGCCATAGCTGAATGAGATAATAATGGTGTAAGCATACTTATAACATCATTAAATTACTGAATCATTTTTTATGTTAAAAGCAGTGATGTAAAGAACATAGTAACAACTTACTGGGTGGATTTTCCTGTGCTGAGGCAATTTGGGCAAGTGCGTCAGAAGTGTGCTCCACTGGGGCAATGACCTCAGCAACTGAAATTCCTGTTGGGACTCATTTAAATAGCCTAGACGTGCACCAGGCGCTCGTGGGTGTGCACTATTGGTTGCTGTACCATAACAGAGGAAGTGCGAGTGCTTCTGGATTCTTAAGGGTAGTGTTATCATCAAAATGGCTGCTGCAGGAGGAGCCCCAGGGGTAATGAGTGTATTCCAAGGTACAATAATTAGAAGAAAAAAACGCAGACTCACAGTCTGTACCATGTTGGAAGGGTGATATTGGTAATAACAACTTAAACTGTTCTGAGTTACTATCTTACCATAATTGTACAAGTAATGATTGTCATGCATAGATTTTTCTCTACGCTGTTGCTGATAATGGGAGAAAACAGCTTGTGGTCAAAATATGAATATTAAGTCATGTTCCCACATTATGATTTCCCAGAAGCTGCTGTACAATTTGTGATTGTGTGGCATTCTGGCACCAAAGTAAGTAAAGCTCCTACACAGCAGCGATGGAAACAGTAGGGTCAGGTTTTATGGGGTTAGTCTGTATCTGATCTGTACACCGCACTATTACAGGAAATCTGTGTGCAGAGCCATCTGACCTTTACTTACATGGCACAGTCAGGTGCAGACACCTGAAGAGCCATGCAAGAAATCCAGGGTCAGTATTATTCAGACACAGATTGGGAGCAGTAGATTAGCACCCATTTTTCCTGTGCATTGCACCTGTCTTTTCAGGTGATATTTGTGCAATAAATCCAGAAAACTCTACCCTTACTTTCTGGAGCACTTCTCAAGTGCAGGAATATGTCTCATGGCACTTTAAATTAAGGAGGAAAAGACAAATGGGGTCGATTTTAACTTGTTTCGCCTGGTGTTAACGTGGTGGTAACCATCACAAAATGGGGGTGGTAGCACTGGCGTGAATGTTCTGATCAGTTCCATGGGCGATAGAGCTGAAAAGGCTCAGCATAGGTAAGTTTTTGTGATGGTGTCGCCCCCGGGGCCTCCCCGCCTCTGCGATTGCAACTCCCCCCTGACCCCACCACATTTATCTTGCTGGCAGCCAGGGTGGCCCGATATTAGCCAACCTTAATCCGATGGGCTGCTCTGGGATTTCCATTTGTCGCTCCACAGCTCGCCAGCCCGTAGACGAGTCTAGGGCCTCCAAATCGTGGCTACCTCTGCCGCGGGTGCGTGCAACCGGTTGGTCGCCCAAAAGTCAAAATTGACCCAATTAATCAATAAATTATAGAACAGGAATACCAAGACAACTTTTAACATTTTCAACAGCCAATTACAAAGGCACTCTACCCACTCCAGATACAGTTTACAGAGGTACTGGCACCGATTTTAACTGGGGGCTAGTTTTTGGTGGTTGACTTTTCATTTCAGTTCAATACTCACCCGCTCAGGAAAAAAAAAGGCTCAGGGGATTTTAACTCCCCAGCCTCATTAAAATGCCGCAGGATGACTTTTCACCGATCGGCAGAAAGCGTCACAAAGCCATGTAGATCAGAGGCCGCCTGACCAGCAGGATTGGCTGCCAGGCTGTCTCAAGGAGGTCCACGCAATGGGGGCGCGGAGGCAAGAGCATGATAGATGGCCTCCGATTTCCTTGTGGAGCCTGGAGAAGCGCACAGGAATATAAACGGAAAATAATTTACAAAGTTACCTTTAAGCCTCTAGGTTGGCCTGGTAAACCATTGGACCAGAATTTGCTAGCAAAATAACAGTGAGTTAAAGGTGCATGCCAGTATTTGTGTGTAAAAATTCCAGCAATTTGTGGCGAGGAAGATATACGCCGTGAGTTGCGAATCACCACAAATTGGTGGCTGATTTGCGGCGTTAGCCTCAGAAACAAAGGAACTCGCAGTCAAATTTCCCATGTGTTTCAAGAAATTGTTGGATTTGCGCGTAAATACGAATTAAACTCGCTGCAGAAAATTAGGGGTTATTTCACGACAAAGGACCCTTTTAATGACAAGATTTATGTTCCTGCAATGCCACTCAACCTCTCCCTAGGTGAATTAATTGAAACTGTGTAGTCTGATTCCTGCAGGTAGTAAACTGTTCCTGGAGGTTCTTTTAATTTTATTTTTTTTAAATGTTTTCATACTTTTCCTTTTGACCTTTTTTCTCTCTCTCTTAACCAATCTTTCTTTCTCTCACTTTATTTCTCTGTTTGTATCTAATTTGAATATAATTTACCAGATTTCTGTCTCCGTTGTTCGATCTGTTTCTTTCTCTACCCATAAATCTCATTGGTTAAGGAGATAAGACTGTCATTCACCAAGGTCCCAGTTGCCCCGTTATCAACTCACACTTCCAGCAATTTGCGGCACAAAATTAATTGGAGCTGAAGGGTGAGGAAAAAAATTCAACTCGGCGTTCAATGTGAGATGCCTTGCTCCAGCAAATTCTGGGTCAATATTGCAGTCAGGTCCCAATTCCATCATCGGGATCTGACATGCATATGCGGGAAAAAAAACTCAGGGGAGCAGGTTAAAATTGAAACATATCAGCTCCCAGGAACTTCAGTGTGGATAAGCGGCTTGGAGGAGTAGCCCAAGCAGGTAGGGTTAAGTTTTTGGTCGCGAAATTCAGCTCTGTAGTGCCCGGTTATTCGGCACTACAAGTGCTGTTTTGTGTCCAACATGGCATCCGTGCCACGCGCACACTTTGGGTGCGGGCCACGCTGGACACCATTTTGGTGAGAACGTTAGTGCAGACACTGGAAGTATGCAGAATAGGCAGATCGTGACGTCAGTCAGCATGTAACACTGCTTTGACGCCAGCGCTGCCATTTTCGATCTCAACATTGGAGCTAACACCATCTCCTAAAGACGCACAGCTGAACATGCATTCAACAGCAGGAAGAACCCCCCACAAGTGCTATTTAAGGGGATCATCAACTGCTTTCAGATTAGTTGCTGATTGATTTCTACTGGCTCTTGGTGAATTTGAGGAAGGGTGTTTGGGGGTTTGTTATCATATTTGAAGTTGCTGAAGTCTCCAGTGAGTGGTGTGGCAGGTTACTTCAAGGCTTCTGCTCAGACCAGTTGCTCCCAGACATGGGTGCAGGAGTTTGTACCTTGGCCTGCAGCATGACGGGAGAATGAGCAGAGGTGACACAGTGCAGGACAAGCTGCTCGAAGAGGGAGGAGGAGGAGGGGGGAAGAGGAAGAGGAAGGGAGGAAGCAACCAACACAGCCCCTTTCTGGCTGGCTGTCTGTGATGTACTCATCCAACTGCGGTACCAGTGAACACAACCCCGATTCCCCAGTCACCAACAGTCCCACACCTTACCTTCCCTCTGTCACTGACCATCACAGTGTCTGCTTGGCCACAATGCAAAAATAAAAGGCACCCAAAATAAATATTCCAAACTAAATTTATGAATTAAATCATGTCATATTGCATACAAATGTCAACTCATCATCCTTGTGCATTCCCTTAGTGCCTGTCTTCTGTGTACCTGTGCCAAAGCTAGTGCTTCTACGCAGTACTACCCCAGTGGCTGCAGCATGGCTGGTGAAAGACTGCTAACTTTCAGTGGAGGAACTGCAGATGGCCTTGCAGGACGACCTCGAGCAGCTCAGGGCCTAGAAGGCCCAGCTTCAGACTGCACCATCTTGGCATGGGCAGTAGCATAGGATTACATAGGATATTCGGCACAGAAACAGGCCATTCAGCCCAACCAGTCCATGTCGGTGTTTATGCTCCACTCGAGCCTCCTCCCGTCTTTCCTCATCTAAATCTATCAGCATAACCCTCTATTCCCTTCTCCCTGATATGTTTGTCCAACCTCCCCTTAAATGCATCTATATTACTCACTGTGGTAGCGAGTTCCACATTCTAACCACTCTTTGGGTAAAGAAGTTTCTTATGAATTCCCTATTGGATTTTTTGGTGACTATCTTATATTGATGGCCTCGAGTTATGCTCTTCCCCACAAATGGAAACATTGGGGTCGATTTTCATTCAGCAGTCGGGAAGGAGGCGGGACTACAACTTTCGGGTTTTAGTCCCGCCTACATCGACGTCCGGCCAATCCACACGATTTTCCCTTGATTGACCTTGTTGAGCCCGCCCAGCGGGCTCAGCAGGCCAATTAAGGGCCACCCGGCAACAGGTGACGTCACAGACTGAAATTTCATCTGTCAAGAGGTCTTGACAGATGAAATATCAGTGTTTCACAGCTGTTTGAAGCTGTCAAACACTGACAGTCTGACTTCTAACCTGAGTCCTTCTACACAGACTCAGTTAGAACTCTCACCGGCAATGAAAGCTGAAGGCTGTCACTTTTGACAGCTCGCAGCCATTTTGCTTTCAGTGCCGGCTGAGTGATGGACTCCCGAAACTTAGAGGAAGGAAGGCTGTTAAGGTAAGTACAGGTAATTTAAACTTCTTTACACACTTTAGAGACACCAAACACACTCACCTTTGCACTCATGCACCCATCACTTACCTGAACACCGACATCACGACCCCTCCAAGTCCTTCAACCCGACGGCCCGCCTGCTCTAACCTGGCGTGGTTTGGAGCCGTCGGGAATCCCACACAACACCCCTCAAAATAGGGATTAGGCTAAAAACTGCCTGTTAACTACCTGTTAACAGGCAGTTAATTGGCACTAATCCCTTCCCGCCTCGGGTCAGCGGGTCCCAGTGCGGGGCGGGTACTCGCCTCCTTTGAAACTTACGTAGAGGCGGGTTTTGGGCGGGATGCTGTCGGGACCCCCGAATTCGGGATTTTTGCCCCCCGCACGCCCAAAAGCCTGCCTCACGGCACACTGAAAATCGACCCCATTCTCTCTGTATCCACTCTATCAAAACCTTTCATACTTTTGTAGACCTCTATTAGGCCACTCCTCAGGCTTCTTTTTTCAAGAGAAAAGAGACCCAGTCTGTTCATCCTTTCCTGATATGTATACCCTTGTATTTCTGGTATCATCCTTGTAAATCTTCTCTGCACTTTCTCCAGTGCCTCCATATCCTTTCTATAATATGGCGACCAGAATTGTATGCAGTACTCCAAGTCTGGTCTAACCAAGGTTCGATACAGGTTTAGCATAACTTCCCTACTTTTCAATTCAATCCCTCTAGAAATAAATCCTAGTGCTTGGTTTGCATATTTAATGGCCTTGCTAACCTGTGGTGAATCTTTTAGTGATTTGTGTATTTGTACTCCGAAATCCCTTTGTTCCTCTACCCACCTAGACTCGCACCCTCCAAGTGATAAGTGACCTCCTTATTCTTCCTACCAAAATGTAATATCTTACATTTGTGTTGAACTTCATTTGCCAATTATTTGCCCATTCTGCAAGTTTATTAATGTCCTCCTGTAATTTGTTGCAGTCCTCAGTATTGACTATCCCCCCCAATTTGGTATCGTCCACAAATTTAGAAATTGTGTTTTTGATTCCAAAGTCTAAATCGTTAATGTAAATTGTGAACAGCAGTGGTCCCAGCACTGATCCTTGTGGAACACCACTACCCACCTTCTGCCACTGTGAATAGCGACCCTTTACTCTCACTCTCTGCTTTCTGTCTTGAAGCCAGCTAGCAATCCATTCTGCTAATTGTCTTATGACTGCATTCTCTGACCTTATTCATTAGTCTATTATGGGGTACCTTATTGAAGGCCTTTTCAAAATCTAGATAAATGACATCTACTTATTACCATTGTCTACTCTCTCTGTTGATTATTCATTATTATACTTTTCGTTTCTAGATGTTCTTCTATTTTCTCCATTAGTAGGGATTCCATTATTTTTCTGACCACCGATGTTAAGCTGACTGGTCTATAATTCCTTGGACATGTTCTATCCCCCTTCTTAAATATCGGTATTACGTTAGCTATCCGCCAGTCCTCTGGCACTACACCTTTTTCTAACGAATTATTAAATAATGTGTAGTAATGCCTCTGCTATCTCTTCCCTAGATTCCTTTAAAATGCGTGGATGTAATCCATCCGGACATGGGGTTTTAATGGCCCTATTCCCATCCCAACCTTCCTTTTTTTATTGATGAGCCTGTAACATATTTTACTATGTTCTTTTATGTTCCTTGATAATTTAATTTCATAGTTCCTCTTTGCCTTCCGAATTGTTTTTTTAAGTTCGCTCCTAATTCCTTCGTATTCTCTCTTATCATGAACTCCTCTGCTGTCTATGTACTTAATGTATGCCTCTTTCTTTACCCTCAATTGTTTCCTTATGTCTTTATTCATCCATGGAGTCTCATTAGTGTTTAATTTGTTCTTTCCTTTTAGCAGAATATGTTTTTCCTGCAATCTGTTGAACACCGTTTTAAATGTTTCCCATTGTCGTTCTACATCGTTGTTTGTCAATATTGTTGCCCATTTTATCTTCCCAAGTTCTATTTCAGCCCCTCAAAATCAGCTTTTCTCCAAACTATTAACTTGTTTTTTGTCATTCTTATGTCCTTCTCTATTGTCATCCTAAAATGTATTATATTATGGTCACTATTGCCTATAGTCTGGGCTGGCTGGTTGACAGGCAAAAGCAAGGGCACTGGCGGAGTGGCAGTGGCGGGAGGAAGAATGCTGTCAGCCTGAGAGAGGACAGCAGGTTTGTGCTCCACGGAGCCACTGGTACTCCCCCGAGGTGGCGCCTCGCCAATCTTAGTAATCTGTTAAGGACAGATTGATGGACCGCTGTGACACCCTGCAAGCCCCTTTCAACACTGGTAACCGCAGCCTGAGTTTGTGTGGCAGCAAGCTGAGCTTGCATGACAGAAGTCTGAGCTTCCACTGCAGCACCCAGACGTTGGGTGGCTCCTGTTTGTGCTGCAATGGAAGCTGAGACATCGGCCATCAGACACTGCATCATGGTTGAGTCCTCAAGTGCGCTAATGGAGTTGGCCATCACTTCCATCCTGGAAAGGATGGGCTCCAAGCTCTGCGGAAAGCCCTATGCAAGATTAACATGAGAACATAAGAAATAGGAGCAGGAGTATGCCATACGGCCCCTTGAGCCTGCTCCGCCAATCAATAAGGTCATGGCTGATCTTCTGCCTCAACTCCATTCACCGGCCCTATCGCCATATCCCTTGATGCCTTTACTAGTCAGAAATCTATCGACTTCTGTTTTGAATATACCCAATGACTGAGCCGCCACAGCCCTCTGGGGTAGAGAATTCCAAAGATTGACCACCCTCTGTGTGAAGAAATTTCTTCTCATCTCAGTCCTGAATGGCCTACCCTTTATCCTGAGGCTGTGGCCCCTGGTTCTAGACTCCTCAGCCAAGGGAAACATTCTCCCAGCATCCACCCTATAAAACCCTGTAATAATTTTGCATGCTTCAATGAGATCCCCTCTCATTCTTCTTAATTCAAGAGAATATAGGCCTAGTTTACTCAATCTCTTCTCATACGACAGTCCCGCCATCCCAGGAATTAATCTTGTGAACCTTTGTTGCACTCCCTCTATGGCAAGTATATCCTTCCTTCGGTAAGGAGACCAAAATTGTACACAGTACTCCAGGTGTGGTCTCACCAAGGCCCTATATAATTGGAGTAAGATTTCTTTACTCCTGTACTCAAATCCTCGTGTAATGAAGGCCAGCATACCATTTGCCTTCCTAATGGCTTGCTGCACCTGCACATTCACTTTCAGTGACACATGTACAAGGACACCTAGCTCCCTTTGAGCATCTGCATTGCCCAATCTTTCAGCGTTTAGGAAATACTCTGCCTTTCTGTTTTTTCTACCAAAGTGGATAACTTCATATTTATCCACATTATATTCCATCTGCCATGTTCTCGCCCACTCACTGAGCCTATTGAGATCCCCTTGAAGCCTCTTCACATCCTCTTCACAACTGACACTGCCACCTAGCTTTGTATCATCAGCAAATTTGGAAATGTTACATTTAGTCCCCTCATCCAAATCATTGATGTAGATTGTGAATAGCTGGGGCCCAAGCACCGATCCTTGCGGTACCCCACTAGTCACAGCCTGCCATCCTGAAAAAGACCCGTTTATCCCTACTCTTTGTTTTCTGTCTGTTAACCAATTCTCAATCCATGCTAGTATATTACCCCCAATTCCATGTGCCCTAATTTTGTTCACCAACCTCTTGTGTCGGACCTTATTGAAGACCTTCTGAAAATCCAGATACACCACATCTACCGGTTCCCCTTTGTCTACTCCACTAGTTACATCCTCAAAGAACTCCAATAGGTTTGTCAAACAGAATTTCCCTTTCATAAATCCATGTTGATTCTGCCCAATCTTACTATTAGTTTCTAAGTGCCCAGTTATTGCATCCTTTATAATAGATTCCAGCATTTTCCCAACTACTGATGTGAGGCTAACAGGTCTGTAGTTCCCTGTTTTCTCTCTCCCTCCGGATTGGTGCCGGGCTCTTCCATGCTCATTGAGATTGCACGCAGGCTTTCTGGCAGGTCTGTCAATGCACCAAGCATTTCATTGTGCATACCCATCAGACTTCGTCTGTAGGCTGACCCATCAAAGTCCTCATCTGAGTCCTCTGCAGCAGAATCTGTGTGCAACCTCAACCTCCGGGGATCTGGCATTTGCGCTACCCTTGGCCCCTGCCCTGGCTGCAGGCCTGGTGTCGCATCACCTGCAGATCCTGCGTCTAACCTATCCTTTAAAGTACGCAGAGTGTCAGTATCTGAGCTGGTGGCTGGGAGTGCTGTGTCTTCAGCATCACTGCCTTCTTCCTCTTCCAATTCTTGCTCCTCCACCACTGCCTGGCCAGGTTGCAGTTGTTGGCTATCTGAAAGGAGAAAGGCACATGGGTAGGGTTGCGGTGAGGGGAGGGGGAGAAAGCAAGAGGTACATGCTTACACCATCTGCAGCTTGTAAATCAGAAGAGATGGTGGAATGAGAGGGATAGGGGTTGTGAGAAGCAGGATTAGATATGAGGATACAGTCATCTTCGACTGTTTCAGCCTCACCACTGGCCACAGGCTCAGTGATGGCCGATCCAATAATCTCCATGACCGTCTCCTCCATGGGGGTTAGGTCATGCAGGCGTGCCTGCAGGTAGCCCCTGCTGCTCTGGTTATGAAACACCTTGACCTGCAAGAGAGAGGGAAGTGTGTCAGTGAGTGTGGTGCAATGTATTTGGGTGATGTGCCTCTCATGGTTGCATAGCTGGCAGTGTGTGCAAGCTGTGAGATGTGGGTGCGAGGCTTGCAGTAATGCTAAGCATGTTAAAGTGAGGTGAAGCTATGAATGTGAGGTATGAGTCGTGATTGATAGAGATTGTTGGTAGGTGAGTGAAGGGGAGTGGTGAATTGAGCAGTGTCTGAGCCTTGTGGTTCAGTTGTAAGGATATGGCATTTGAAGATGAATTCACTGACCTTGACCACTCGTGTGAGGTCATTAAACTTCTTGCGGCACTGCATCCACGTCCTCATGGCTACATTGCTGGCATTGACCGCAACGACTATCTGCTCCCATTGCCTTATCACAGTTTGTTTGGAGGGCCTCCTGGCCCTTGTGGATAGAGGACCTCTCTCCTCCTGTCCACCTCCTGCACCAAGGCCTCCAGTGCTGCGTCAGAAATTCTTGGAGCCTGCTCTCTCCCTTGTTGTGCCATTAGTACGTCTTCTTCCTGCTCAGAATGTCTTCCCCAGCCAATTCCAGCCCCTGCATCAGCCAGAGTGTAAATCCCCTTTAAGAAGTGCAGGCTGGCTTTAAGTAGTGCCGGCTAGCTTTAACTGGTGATAGCCTCGTACAAACTTGGGGCCTCTGCTGAGGCATGCAACCACTCAACAGTGCACTTAGCCTTGGGCTGCATGCTACTATCATGTAAATTACCAGGCAGCACAAAGTTTATGTGCTGCCTGCTTCGGGCACAGCGGGCATGGGCTAATCGCGCATCGCGATACCCACGCCCATATTCGGGGGCTATCGAATTTAGTCCCCTTTCAGTTTTACAATTTCCTACCTATTTTTCTATCATTTGAATTCATTTTTATTCCCATTTAGCTTTCTTCTTTTATTCTTAGCTTGTCTGATTCTAGTTTATGCTTTTATCTTGCTCTTCGTGCTAATTTACTTCTTTCCGACTCTGCGTGATCTAATTTAGCTATTGTTAAATACAGTAGGACATAGGCTCTCAGGGCTGTCATGTTGTACCTATTACAAGTGACAGTAGGCTGTGATTGAAGCTGGTGTCTATATTAATGAATAGTGACTCATCAGTGAAAGCCAAGACTTAGATGGTGGCCCACCAGAGTGATATGGGAAGGGAAGCAAACCTTTTCTAGGTTCCTAGACTCATTGAATAAACCTGAGGATAACACAGTCTGGAATGTTTAACAAGGCAGGAACTCATTGAGGAATTGAGATGATGAACATCATAAGAAACAGAAGATTTTAAGGAACAGAAAAAGATCATTCGCCCAACAAGCTTAACTCTTTTTGACTGATCTTAACCTGACCTTTTTGTCTTTTCTGTTATCTTCCCTTTCTCCAGAAACACATCCAGTTGTCTCATGAACATTTATGCGATTTGCTTCAGTGACCTTCCCTAGTGATTTATGTCTCTTTGTGTGAAATAGTTATCGTTACCTTAACTCCAAGATGTGTTGCTGCCTTGGGACACACTTCAGAATGTTTTATTCTTTATAAGATCTACAGAAATACAATGAATTCTTACTTCCATTTTCTGTTTTAGTTTTTTTTAATACAATGAGAGTTGGGTAAATGTGGTACTTGGATATACATTAATAGCTGATATTTTATGGTGATCAATATTTATCAACAAGGTAACCTCAGATAACAGGCATGAGTATGATAAAGAAAGGTTGCGAGTAGTAATTTTCAATTTTTCTGTGTTGAGCACCTCCTACAAATATTGACTTCCTCCCAGGGACTCTCATCTTAACCTCCAAAAGCAAGTGTCAGCTACACAAAGCTTTCACTGCAGAAACATTTCACATTAGTACACAGTAACAGAAATAACATGCTAGTAAGTCAACAAATACAGAAATCTGATGACAGGCAGATAGCAAACTGATGACCTTGACATTTCCCTGGGATTCTATTACGAATCCCAATAGGATCCAGGGCCGCAGCTTGAAAACCAGATTTAGCAGGAAGAAGAGGTGGTGTAGCTCAATATACTAGGAATACATAGAAGTTCCAAAACAGAGATAGGCCATTTGGCCCAACCAGACTGTCGTGCATTTGCCCTCCATGTGAGCAAATGGTTCTAATCACATTTACCCACCCGTTTCCCATATCCCTTCAATCCTGTTTCATTCATCCACCTAACCAATCTAATGTTGAATGTTGACATAGTTTCTGCCTCAGCCACTAACACTGGAAGTGAATTCTACAACTCTCTGTGTAAATAAATTTATCCTACCCTTTGTTTTAAATTTAACCTTGTATCTATTTAATCTTGTATCTACAGCCCCTTGTTCTTGATCCTTCAACTATTGGCACAGTTACTTCTATCTACCCAGGCCCCTCCTTTCATAATTTCACTTCTATCATAGTGACCCAGAATCTGTACAGTTCCAATGAAAAAAGACCCAATTTTTCAAGTCTTTCTTCATATTTGTATTTTTTCATACCAGGCAACATCCTAGTGAATCTGTGTTTTACCCTCTCTAAAGCCTGAATATCCTTCTGATAGTGTGGAGCACAATATTGCACATAGTGCTCTAACTGAGGTCTTATTAAGGTTTTAAATAAACTGCGATCTAAATTTTTTAAAAATCATTTAAAAATAGGCAGTCTTTAGTCCTTAGAGCTCAACGGTCTTCTGAAAAAAAAACATTAAAAATAATTCCAAAACGTCAGTCTTCAGCTACTAAAGATGAAGGGGTCGATTTTCCTAAAGCTGTCGAGAAGGAGGCAGGACTACAACTTTCGGGTTTTAGTCCCGCCTACATCGACGTTCGGCCAATCCACGCGATTTTCCCTTGATTTACCTTATTAAGGGCCACCCGGCAACAGGTGACGTCACAGACTGAAATTTCATCTGTCAAGAGGTCTTGGCAGATGAAATATCAGTGTTTCACAGCTGTTTGAAGCTGTCAAACACTGACAGTCTGACTTCTAACCTGAGTCCTTCTACACAGACTCAGTTAGAACTGTCACCGGCAATGAAAGCTGAAGGCTGTCACTTTTGACAGCTCACAGCCATTTTGTTTTCAGTGCCGGCTGAGTGATGGACTCCCGAAACCTAGAGGAAGGAAGGCTGTTAAGGTAAGTACAGGTAATTTAAACTTCTTTACACACTTTAGACACACCAAACACACTTACCTTTGCACTCATGTACCCATCACTCACCTGAACACCGACATCGCGACCCTTCCAAGTCCTTCAACCCGACGGCCCGACTCCTTGGCGTGGTTTGAAGCCATCGGGAATCCCACACGACACCCCTCAAAATAGGGATTAGGCTAAAAACTGCCTGTTAACAGGCAGTTAATTGGCACTAATCCCTTCCCACCTGGGGTTGGCGGGTCCCAGTGCGGGGCGGGTACCCGCCTCCCCTGAAACTTACATGGAGGCGGGTTTTGGGCGGGATGGTGTCGGGACCCCCGAAATCGGGATTTCCCCCCCCCCCCCACACGCCTGAAACCCCGCCTGACGGCTCCAGGAAAATCTACCCCGAACTGCCTTCTGTACGCTAAAAAAATGGAAGAAGTGCTTCAACACTAACACAAATGACTCAACAGGCCAGGGAAAGGGCACCCAGGGTCTTGCATGCAGTATTCCAACTTTGTGCAGAGGGTCAAAAATGAAAGAGAGGTCCTTTGCCCACAGGGGGCCAGGAGACCCTCCAGAAAGACCAGATCGGCGAGGCTGTCACTGCTTGGCAATCTGGATCTGGCTCCAGTGCCCAGAGAGGTTTCATGACCTCAGACCAGTGGTCAAGACCAGGAGTGAATGCATCTTCAAAAGCCATCTCCTACCAACTGCACCACTAGCCTTACATACTGCTCAATGCATGACCGCCCCCCACCCCACCGCCCCTCATCACTTACCAACGAACAATTTCTACCAAACACAGGGCTCACCTCCCATTCTTAGCTTCACCTCACCCCCTTGGAGGAGATGGTGCTGGCCATTCTTGGCAGGGACATGGCTGAGCAGCGGGGCTAAAGGAATACAAGATGATGGTATCTTCATACGTTGTCCTCCTTCTCACAACCCACTTCTCTCTCATCTCACAATCTCTTCTGATGTACAAGCTGCACATGGTGTAAGCTTGCAGCTCTTACTTTCCCACCCTCCCCTCACCACAACTCTACCCCTTGTGCTTTCCTCATTTCAGACAGCTAAGAAATGCAGCCTGCCCAGCCAATAGTTGACCAAGAGGAGGGAGAGGAGAGTGAAGAAGAAGAAGAAGAAACACCATCACTCCCAACCACCAGCTCCTCAAGGTCATCCGCAAGGCTGTCTGCAGTGTCCCCCACTGAAAGTCAGCAGCCTTGCACCAGCCATACTGCAGCTACTGGGGTGGCACTGCGTGACATCACTAGAATAGGCAAAGGCACACATAACACTAAGGGAATGCACAAGGGTGATTAGTTTATTTCTTGATGCAATATTGGATGCATATATGGATAAAGTTGGTTTGGAAAGTTTGTTTTGTCGTGGCTTTTATTTCAGCATTGTGGCCAAGGGGATATTGTGATGGTCAGTAACAGAGGGAAGGTAAGGTGTGGGAAAAATGTTGAATGGGGAATTGCGGTTGTGTTCACTGGTACCGCAGGCAGATGATTCGATCCCAGATATCCTGGCCAGAAAGGGGTTGTCTCAGGTGCCTCCTTCCTTCCGCTTCCTCCTCTTCCCTCTGCGAGCAGCTTGTCCTCTTTGCTGACTCTGCTTCATCTCCATGTGCCCCCAGGGCTGTGAGCAAATGTTCTTCTGAGGCAAAATACTGCGGATGCTGGAAATCTGAAATAAAAACAGAAAATGCTGCAAATACTCAGTAGGTCAGGCAGCATCTCGACCTGAACCGTTAACTCTATTTCTCTCTCTACAGATGCTGCCTGACCTGCTGAGTATTTCCAGCATTTTCTGTCTTTTCAGAGGCCTGACTTTACCATCCAAAGGCTTGCAAGTGTCCAGCAGCACTCAGCGCACACTTTAAAACTTTTTTAATGTATTGCACCAAGCCACTACTTCAATAAAATATTTTTTAAAACTCCATAAGCTGAAATCCAAACTTACCTGAAAGATGTGTGCGTCCTTTTAAGAAGCACTGGCAGTGTCGCTGTAGTGCTGTTACACGCATGTTCTTCTGTGCGTGGTTTGGAGAGGGCGTTATGATGTGCGACAATGTCGAAAATAACTGTCATGCGTCAAATCAGGCAACTGACGTAACGATCTGCTCATGTGAGTTTGAGAGGCCAGCGCTGGCAACGGCAGTGCTATGGATCTCACCAAAATGGCGGCCATTGGTGGAAGCAATGTGTGGAAGCAGGAGGAAGTGAGGCGGCCACTACTTTTTGCAGAAACATGATGCAAACATACGGCGGCGGTAAGGTAGGTAATTTCTCCCCCCTATATCTCTGAGATAAAACCTAGAATTCTATTTTTTACAGCCTTATCAAGCTGAGGTGCTGTCTTTAATGTTCCTGTGAACCTGTAGCCCTAAATCCCTCTGGTCTTTCACAGCACCGAGCCTACTTCCATTCAGAGTATAATTCCTGTTGTTATATTTTTACTGAAATGCATCACCTCACACTTACTGACATTGAATTCCATCAGCCACTTTTTAGCCAATTCCGTCATTTTATAAATTTCCTTTTGCAGCTTCCTTTGGTCTTCTAAATAATTAACTATACCTCCTATTTTAATATCATCTCTAAATGTTGACATCACTTCCTATAGGCTTATATCCAAATCATTGATATACAGAGCGAGCAGATGTTGCCACAGAACTGACCCTGTCACACCCACTTCCAACCACTCTGAAAAAATTCCCTTAACTCGTACTCTTTGTTTTTCTCTTTTTTAAATTTTTAATCCGGTTTGCTAGTTTCCCCCTAATTCCATACATCTTAATTCCAAAATCCTAATTCCGCCCCTGCTGCTGAAACCCTCATCCATGCCTCTGTTACTTCTAGTCTTGACTATTCCAACACACACCTGGCTGGCCTCCCACGTTCTACCCTCCATAAATTTGGGGTCATCCAAAACTCTGCTGCCCGTGTCCTAATTTGCACCAAGTCTCATTCACCCATCACCCCTGTGCTCGTTGACCTACATTGGCTCCCAGTTAAGTAACGTCTCGATTTTAAAATTATAAACCTTGTTTTCAAATCCCTCCATGGTCTCGCCCCTCCCTATCTCTGTAATCTCCTCCAGCCCTACAACCCTCCGAGATATCTGCGCTCCTCTAATTCTGCCCTCTTGAGCATCTCTGATTATAATCACTCAATCATTGGTGGCCGTGCCTTCAGTTGCCTAGGCCCTAAGCTCTGTAAATCCTTCCCTAAACCTCTCTACCTCTCTTTCCTCCTTTAAGATGCTCCTTAAAACCTACCTCTTTGACCAAGCTTTTGGTCATCTGCCCTAATTTCTCCTTATGTGGCTCGGTGTCAATTTTTTGTCTTATAATACTCCTGTGAAGCGCCTTGGGACATTTTACTACATTAAAGACGCTATATAAATAAAAGTTTTTGTTGTTGTTGTGGTGCTCTTCCAGCACTACCTGCCCCATTTTCTGCCTCTGACACCCTATGTGAAGCATTTTGGAATCTCAGAGAAAGCACTATATTTTTTCTCCCCAATTATTAAAAAAAAGGCACGGCCGAACGGCCTCCTTCTGTGCTGTAAATTTCTATGATTCTATATAAATGTAAGTTTTTTTCTTTCTAGGTGAGGAGTTGAGTATGATTAAAGGAACCACAGAAGACCTAAAACAAATATTGCTATTGGTAAATTAAATTCAATATGGCCATTGCATACTAGAAGAAAAAATAGGAGAAACGAGTGTGGGGATCGCAATGCATGATTAACCCGCGCCGGTTGCTTCTGATGCAGGCAGCACATAAACTTTGTGATACCTGCTAATTTAAATGAGTAAAGAAGCGCTTAACATGCTGTTGAGTGGCTGAGTGCCTTAGCAGGGGGCCCATGTTCGTGCAATCCTAGCACCAATTAAAGATAGCCTGCACTACTTAAAGCCAGACTGCAGCTTTTAAAGGGGAGGTACCTTCTGGCTGAAGTAGGCGCTGAAAGTGGCTGGGGAAGAGAGTCTGCCCTGCAAGAACACTGACTAATGGCGCAACAGGGGAAGAGAGTGTGCTCCATGTTTCTAAGATGCTGCACTAGAGGCCTTGGTGGAGGAGGTGGACAGGAGGAGGGAGGTCCTCTATCCACAGGAAGCCAGAAGGCAGAGGGAGCAGGTAGCCATGGCAGTCAACTCCAGAAGTCAAGCGCCGAAGACCTGGATGCTGTGCCGTAAAAAGTTCAATGACCTCACACAAGTGGTCAAGGTCAGTGAATTCATCTTCAAATGCCATATCCCACCAACTGCACCACTAGTTTCACACACTGCTCAATGCACCACAACCCCATCACTCACCTACCAACAATCTGTATCAAACAGGACTCATACCTAACATTCAGAGCTTCACCTCACCCTCACATACTTACCAGTGCGGCAAGCCTCACAGCCACATCTCACAGCTTGCTCACACTGTCAGCTATTCAAGAATGACAGGCACATGACCCAAACACATTACACTACACTCACTGACACACTTCCCTCTTTCTTGTAGGAAAAGATGGGCAGAAGGAGCTAACCAGTGGGGGACAGGCACAGCTGCATGAACTTATCCCGATGAAGGAGACAATGGTCGCCATCATTGGAGTGGTCATCACTGGGGGTGACACTGCTGGCAGTGACAGCCTTGGTGATCTGGTCCTACATTATTCTTTCTGGAGGGCCTCCTGGCCCCTGTGGGTAGAGGACCTCTCATGCAGTGTTGACCCCCTGCACGAAGCTAGAGTGTTGCGTGCGAGACCCTGGGTGCCCTTCCCTGGCTTGCTGAACCACTTGTGTTCGTGCTGAAGTACATTTCCCTTTTTTTTTTAGGTGCGGAAGGCAATTCAGCTTTAAGAGCTGAAGACTCCCATTTGGTAATTATTTGTAATGCTATTTTTTTCAGAAGGCAGTTGAGCTGTAAAGGCTAAAAACTGCTTATTTTAAAATGATTTAGATTTTTTTTCATTTCAGAAGGCAGTTTCCTTTTAAGAGACTGAACTGTTTTCTGAAATGACATGCTTGCTTTAAGAGAAGGCTGTTCTTGCTGCAATAACGTTACGGCCACACTACACTGGGGCTTCCTGCCAGGATGAACGCCACCAGAATGGCGATGCACAGTGAGTTTAGTGCTGGGCTAATGTTAATTAGCCACCAGCGCAAATTTACCATTTTCGGTGGCCATTAACACCGACCCGCCGTGGCACCGGCAGGTCTTTGACAATTTCGAATTTCTAGGCCATTGTGTAAGACACAGCCAAAGTTGCAAAGAATAGAAGAGAAGACAAGATACAACATGAAGTGTTGGTTAGGCGATGCCTAGTTTATTCAATCAATGCACTGCAAGAGGAATGAAGGTTGCATGCACTGAGGCTTATAAACTGAAGCACGCTGTATGCTCATCTTTCTCCTACTTTATTTAACTTAGTGTGTCCTGATCTCTGGCCCTTGGCCCTTCACCTATGTGTTCCAATTTAAAAAATAAGGGTTATAAAAGAACTTTGACTGAAATGGAAACAAAATTGCAATTCATATTTAACTGCAACAAACTGTCGATAGGAATGTAGAGTATTGGAAGAGAGTAATATTGGAAGAGACCATTATTCCAAAGTCTGAAACATGTTATACACTGCTCTATTTTTTATATCTGTAAATCCCTTCCATTACCAGGAGACCATTCAGTTCCTTTTTAAATCTACTGACAGTTTGCCTCTAGTGCCTCTCCGAGCAGTTAATTGTACACATTTGTGACCCTCTATGTGAAGTAATTAATACTAAACTGCCTCTTCACCTTTCCCATTCTGAGCTCGAGTGTATGCTTCTTGTTGTGGCATTTGTGACTATATCAAATACTATTATGATCTTGAATACTTCAACACGATTCCCCCCCGCCCCCCCCACTCACCAAGTTTTCTCTCCCTAAGCATAAACATCAACATTTTCTTCTCTTCAGGAATGTGTAGGGCAGGTTGTGGCTTTTTATGAGATCACAGAATGTTGTATGGCTCAGGGGAACTCCACCTTCATTCTTTTCATGAGTTTTCATAAGGTTTTTGATCTAATGCCGCATATGGTCCTCATAAAAATCTGTAAACTATGGTGTACAAGACCAAAGCCTAGAAATTGGGTCGTGTAGAGTCCGTCTTTCAGGCGCTATTCGCCCTCCTAAGTCTCCAAAATGGAAAAAAGAAAAGAAAGACTTACATTTATATAGTGCCTTTCACGACCACCGGACATCTCAAAGCGCTTTACAACCAATGAAGTACTTTTGGAGTGTAGTCACTGTTGTAATGTGGGGAATGTGGCAGCCAATTTGCGCACAGCAAGCTCCCACAAACAGCAATATGATAATGATCAGATAAACTGTTTTTGTTATGTTGATTGAGGGATAAATAATGGCCAGGACACCGGGGATAACTCCCCTGCTCTTCAAAATAGTGCATGGGATCTTTTACGTCCACCTGAGAGAGCAGATCAACTCCACCTTCCCGCATTATCCCCACATCCCTTGAGTCCCTAAGTATCCAAAAATTTATCGATCTCTGTCTTGAATATACTCAACGACTGAGCATCCATAGCTCTCTAGGGTAGAGAATTCCAAAGATTCACAGCCCTTTGAATGAAGAAATTTCTCCTCATGTCAGTCCTAAATGGCCGACCCCTTATTCAGAGACTGTGAGCCCTAGTTCTAGACTCCCCAGCCAGGGGAAACATGCTCCCAGCAACTACCCTGTCAAGCCCCTTAAGAATGTTATTTGTTTCAATGAGATCACCTCTCATTCTTCTAAACTCTAGGGAATAAAGGCCTAATCTACTCAATCCCTCCTTATAGGACAATTCCCTCATTCCAGGAATTAGTCTCGTGAAACTTCACAAGTATATCCTTCCTTAGGTAAGCAGACTAAAATTGTACACGGTATTCCAGGTGTGGTCTCAGTAAGGCTCTAAGACTTCCCTACTCTTATACTCCAATCCTTTTGTAATAAAGGCTAACATACCATTTGCTTTCCTAATTGCTTGCCGTTCCTGCATGTTAACTTTCTGTGATTCATGTACAAGGACACCCAGGTTCCTCTGACTATCAACATTTCCCAGTCTCTCACTAAGGTAGTAAATACCATTCCTGCTCCTCATTATCCTCGTCCACAACTACTTACATTTCTATAGTATTCTACATGTTTTTTTAAATTCATTTATGGGACGTGGGCATCGCTGGCAGGGCCAGCATTTATTGCCCATCCCTAATTGCCCTTGAGAAGGTGGTGTGCCGCCTTCTTGAACTGCTGAGGTCTGTGTGGTAAAATGTACAAAAAGGTCTTAAAGCACTTTACATGATGGAGAAAAACTTGTACAAGTTTGTAGAATTGTTTAATTCCTTGAGCTATGATCTATTTTCTTGGTTTTCAGTAACCAGAAATTCCTTTAGGGCAGACATTCCGTCAGTTCCTGATCTTTTCTGACATGTGCTCATTTTGCCATTCGCAATTTTGAAAGACCATACAAGTACTCTTTAGAAGCACACATTATATCTGTGAACGCATTCAGCTCTATAACAGTCTTTCTGTTCAATTGAAATTTCTCACACATCAGTTTCTCTTCTTTATATTTGTCCTTGTAATATTGAAGGATTCCCTGGTAGCTCAATTTAAACCATGCTGGATTATAATTACTTTCACTTTTACATTTAGCTTTTCAACCAGCTGACCTTGCTCATTTTCTTTGAGGCACCATGGCCCTGAAATTGCAGTCGGCGGCGTAGCTAAGGAGTACGCTGCCGACCTCCGAACGAAATCCGCACTTACCTCGTGCGAAGCCTCAAGCAAAAACTTGCTTTGAAACGCTATGAAGTTGTGCACAGCGTAGTGGCCCACGGATCCCAGGGGCGCACCGCTGTGCGTAAGCATAACTGGGATCACGTGGGGCGGTGTTCCTTTCACTAGCCAATCAGGAAACACTTCAACTCGACATCAAAGAACTTAAAAATTAAGCGATATGATACCAATTATATTTATTTGACAAGTGCAGTACTTGGCTTTAAAAAGCACAGGGAATACTTTGGAGTAAGTACAGTTATTTACTGGAAGACTCTGAAAAATTTAAAAAAGGATTAAAATGATCTCATCCCTCAAACCAAGCCTTTACAGCTGCTTGGTACATTCTTTTATGTGTTCCTTTTTAATTATTATACAATTTTTTCATCCTCCCTCCCCTTACACTGTCAAACCAGCTCCTGCGCCTGTTTGCACCAGCCATAAAGTTTTCCAGCATAACTGATGCGCAGTCGAGCCCACCTTTTCGATTTCAACGAGGACTTGAAAGTTGCAGCGGATCAACTGTCTATTCGGAACTTGACAGATCTCAAGTTTGGGATTCAGCGCATGGAAATCCTGAACTTGCGATCAATTTCAAAGGCAGTATAACGGCGTACTCTGATAGCAAATTCAGGGGCCATGTGATTTTTTTTCCCCACAGTGAATCCCTAAGTCATTGCCCCATGGTCTCCACTGAATTTACATTTGCTCAGGCTTTAAGCACTAGGTGGAAGGCAGCATGATGTTGTGTACTTCAACTCTCCTGTGCATTTCCAGGATCTCAAACTAGCAGAACTTGGAAAAACTCGGAGAAAACTTGAAGGTGTCAAATCCAATTAAAAACTCAGGGGCCCTGAAATTACAGTGCAGTGGAGTATTGTATGAAAACTTAACGGCCCAGAACTTGGTGTCGGGGGCTTGCCGCGCGTGCAAGCCCCCGATGTGCACTCACCCTGCGCGCCGACATCTGAAACCTGGCCCGCAGTGGATTTCCTTTCAGTGGCCAGGTTCTGATGTCGGCGCGTTGTGCTAACCTGACCCAGCGGCGTAGTTAGTGCGATGTGCCGGCTGGGATCAGGTGAGCACTGTTCAGTCAATCAGGGGAGGGGAAACTTCATTCATAAGTTTGAGAGTAAGAACTGCCAAACTCATGAGAAGTACTGCACCCCAAAACACTACTTAAACTTTAAATAAAATTTTAAAAAACATCCCAATCATTAAATTAAGTATAAATAAGTTTAAAAAAATAATTTAAACAATAATTTTTCTTTTTTGAAAAAAATAATTTTTTAATAAAAAGGGTCTAAAACTAAACTTACCTTATTGTAGATTCTTTAAAATAATAAACCTGTGGAAAAAAAATTCTAAATTGCACTAAAACACCACTTACCTGTAAAAATAAATACTTACGTGTGCTTTTTACAAGCGTAAAGACCGGAGGCCTTTACACATGCGCAAATCCCCCAAAACAGAGGAAATCCAAGACGCACGCGCTGCCCCCTACAGCGCACGCGCTAGCCTCTTCACCTCTTGGGTTAGAGGAGAGGAAATGCCGGTTTTCAGCGCATGCGCTGTGCATGCTGAAAACCGGCATTTCCTCCGGCCAGACGCGTGAGTACACCTTCCGTACTCACGCGTTTGGGGAGGAATTACTGCCCCATTGTGTTTGTCTCAAGTTGCTGCTATTTTAATCCTTAATTTTATATCAGCATTGAATATGTAAAGTTGGCACCTCTGATACTGCCAAATCAGTTGAGTGCAAGCCTAAGACCATCATGTTGAAACTCTACAGTATTCTGTACAGATCACACCTTGACTACTGTGTTCAGTTCTAGATGCTGAGGCACAAGAGAAACACCCACAGTCTGGAGGGATTGCAGAGAATTACCATGAAATTGATGGCAAATGTCAAAGGACAGAGTTCTGAGATAAAAGAGAAAATGCTGGAAATACTCCGCAGGTCAGGCAGCATCTGTGGAGAGAGAAACAGAGTTAACGTTTCAGGTCGATGACCTTTCGTCAGAACTGAAAAAAGTTAGAGATGGAACAGGTTTTAAGCAAATGCAGAGGCAGGGAAAGGGGGGAGGAGAGGACAGAACAAAAGGGAAGGTCTGTGATAGGGTGGAAGGCAGGAGAGATTAAATGACAAAAGGTATGATTGTACAAGGCAAAAGGAGATGGCAATGGGACAAGTAAAGGAACAAAAGATAGGTCAAGAAGAGGTATAAATGGGAATAGCAGAATCATCAACAGCTGCCATCTGGAAAAATGGGGACACCTGCACTTTTACTTCCTCCCTTCCCACCGCCCAGGGCCCCAAACACTTCTTCCAGGTGAAACAGCGATTTATTTGTACTTCTTGCAATTTAGTACACTGTATTCGCTGCTCACGATGCGGTCTCCTCTACACTGGGGAGACCGAACGCAGATTGGGTGACCACTTTGCGGAACATCTCCGTTCAGTCCACAAGCGTGACCCCCAAGCTTCTGGTTTCCTGTCACTTTAATTCTCTGCTCCACTCCCACTCTGACCTCTCTGTCTTTGGCCTCCGATATTGTTCCAATGAAGCTCAACGTAAGCTTGAGGAACAGCATCTCATCTTTCGATTAGGCACTTTACAGCCTCCTGGACTCAACACTGAGTTCAACAATTTCAGGTCATTAACCTCTGTCCCCATTTTTTTGGATGGCAGATGTTGATGTTTCTGCTATTCCCATTTACACCTCTTCTAGATCCATCTTTTGTTTCTTTACTTGTTCCATTAGCATCTCCTTTTGCCTTGCACCATCATCCCCTTTGTCTTTTAATCTCTCCTGCCTTCCACCCTATCACAGACCTTCCCTTTTGTTCTTCCTCCCCTCCCCCCTTTTCCTTCCCTCTGCATTTGCTTAAAATCTGTTATATCTCTAAATTTTTTCAGTCCTGACCAAAGGTCATCGACATGAAACGTTAACTCTGTTTCTCTCTCCACAGATGCTGCCTGACCTGCTGAGTATTTTGCTTTTGTGACAGAGTTCTGAGGATTCTTCAGCCTTCAAAGAAGACAAAGGGGGTAAGTTGGATCAGGCTTGAAAACGGGCACAGGATTTGCGATGCGCAATCTGCCTGCACCTGTTGAAAGCAGTGCAGGCAGCACGTGAAATTCGTGCAGCCTGCTCATTATCATGACTGCTGCGCTGAGCCCAGTGCTAAAAGCACTGCCGGTTGGCTCTGCGCTCACCAGGAGGCCCACTATCGTGGATAGGCTGCTCTGTATTTAAAGGTTGCCTGCATCGTGAAAGGCTGTCTGCACTTCTTAAAGGGGAGGCGCTTTGTGAGAGAAGTACCTCATTCTAACTGGAGCTGGAAGTTAGCAATGTCTCAACAAGGCAGTGATAGGGCACCTCGGTTCTCCGATGCAGCACTGGAGGCCTTGGTCCTGGGGGTCTAGAGGAGGAGACAGGTCCTCTACCCGCAGGGGGACCTGGAGGCCTTCCAGACTCAGTGTTCGAAGGCAGTGGGAGAAGATCACTAAAGCCGTCAGCGCCACCAGTCTTTCCCCCAGGACCTGGATCCAGTGCTGGAAGAAGTTTAGTGACCTCACACGAGTTGTCAAGGTGAGTGAATGCATCATCAAATGCCATATCCCACCAACTGCACCAGTAGCCTCACGCACTGCTCAATTCACCACACCCCCATCACTCACCTACCAACAATCTCTAGCAATCATGACTCATACCTCACAATCAGCTTCACCTCACCCTCACACACTTACCACTGTTGCATGCCTCACATCTACATCTCACTCCATGCTGCAAGTATACACAGACACTTAATTTTTAATTTTGGTATATATTAAAATGCTTTGCCAGGCCAAAAGGTTTTTTCGAAGTGAAATAAAGTTGTCACAGTCTTTCACTGATAAGTGGACATGGAATGTGCTTTGATGTGCTTTACTAAAAGGCAGCTAACATTTGGGAGCAAATGTGCTTTCAAAAGGAACTGTTGTATTTGCAAGCTGCTTTGTGATGGAAATATTTCAAGAGCTGGGTGTCGGATTGTAGGTACTGACAGAACAAATGGTTGTGACTGCAGGGGGTTGTCATAGACAACAGAGATAAACAAACCCCTTTAGATTTGCAGACTTCTGGGGAAAGATTGAGTCGCGCTCCCTTTGGAATGCTAACTTCGCTGAGGTGCTACTTTCAGCGCCCGAAAAAATTAGCGCCCCCGTGGACGAAATTCACCCACTACTGGAAGCGCACCACCTCTCTCTTGGGGCGCTGCGAGTGAATACCGCGGTACTGCAGGCTTTTCTCCCCTTCTTAAAGGGGAGGGGCCTAGTGTAGCACGACCCGGGGTCCAGCTGGGCCACCAGGGATCGGAGTGCCGGCAAAAGAGCCCGGCACTCAAGAGAAGTGCCAGGCTCACGGAACGCAGCCGGCACTCCGTGGGGGGGCTGCAGAGGAGGCTGGAGACGGCAGAGGGGGCAGGTGCTGGCAGGCGGCCAGCAACAAAAATGGCCGCCCGGCACCTCCCCTGTAATTTGCGCCGCCCCGGCTGCAGGTAGGCCCCCCTGACTCTATCGTACATAGTATCCGGCGGTAAGTCAGGGGGCACTACCGAAGATCGCGGCGCGAGCGGGGCGCTAAGCACAGCGATTACCTCATCGCCGGCGGTGCAGCGCCACGGGACGCTAATGGTTACCGCTGCCGCTAACCTCCCGCTAAATTTCGCGGGAGGTGTTGGTGGCGCCGCGCCCAGGCGCTAGTTGCTTTGTGCCCCGTTAGCACCCTCTTAGGGCGCTAACAGGAGGTGCAAAGCAACCGAATTTTTAGACCCTCTTGTCTACAACAAAGCAGGCCACAAGGTTGTAGAATGATTTTTGGTGGCTAAAGGGGAGGAGTCAAACCTTTGAAGTTCTGAAATACAGGATGCAATGTAACATGTGACCAAGTGGTTTACTGCCACTTTTGTAAAATTTTATGAGTGAAGGAACAATTCTGGACTTTGATAAAGGCAGCTAACGGATAACCACACAGGATGTGTGAGTGTGAAAGTTTGGCAGCTCAAACAACTTAGGTCGAACATCAAAGGAACATCTCACAATCTCTGAATGATTGATTTACTGAAACAGACAAGGAAAACTGTATAAAAATACCAGTGACTAAAAATATTGGCACTGTAGTCGGAGGAGCGGCCTGGCTGATCATCTCAACTCGGTAGAGCTGCAGTCGAAAGGAAGTGGCCTACAATCAACGCTGGACTGATCATCTGCGGGTGGTTGTATGTATGATTTCTTGTAACATTATTGGTGTACTGCTCGAATAGTGGTTGGGGTTTTGAATCTGTCTTAGGAACAATAAAAGGTTAAAGACAGAACTGGTGTGTCTGGTGTAATTCCTCATAAGTCTCAAGTCCGAACTCTATAACCTGTTGGACGGGGTGAGGGGTAATTCCACATGTCCTACATTGCACACAATGTCAGCTATTCAACCATGACAGGCACATCACCTAAACACATTGCACCACACTCACTGACTGACACACTTCCTTTTCTCTTGCAGGCCAAAGTGGCTCAAAACCGGTGTGAGCAGGAGCAAACAGGCAACAGGGGCAAGCACAGCTGCAGAACCTGACCCAGCTGGAGGAAACAGTTCTGGAGATAATTGGAGGGGTCATCACTGAGGCCGTGGTGATCGGCGAGGCTGAAAGCATTGATGATGACGGTATGCTTATACCTAATCCTTCTTCTCATATCCCACTTCCCCCTTATCCCACAATCTCTCCTCAGTTACAAGCTGCTGATTGTGTAAGCATGCTCATCTTGCTATCCCCGCCACTCCCATCCTCTCACCGCAACTCAACCCTTGTGCTTTTCTCTTTTCAGATACCAAAGAACTGCCGCCAGCCCAGCCTGTGCAGGAAGAAGTACAGGAGGAGAGTGATGGAGAAGAGACACTGTCAATCGATCTGGAACTCCTAGGCACCAGCTCAGAAAATGGCACTGCCCAAACTTTAGAGGGTAGTATAAAGGCGTGATCTACACGTGGTGAGTCACCGAGCGTGAGCGGGCTTCAGCCTGGCCAGGGGGAAAGGGTAGCGCAGGTGGCAGCTCCCGGCAGCGTGAGGTCACACATGAGTTCTGCTGCAGAGCACTCAGATGAGTACTTTGATTGGGCGGCCTTCAGAAGAAGGGTGATGGGCATGCACATGTAAATGCTTTGTGCAATGGTAGGCCTGCCAGAGAGTCTCGTCACTGTCAAGGAGCATGGAAGAGACCGGCTCCGACATTGCACAGGGCTTTTTGCAGAGCTTGGAGCCTATGATCTCCATTAGAGCACTTGTGCACACAACCATAATGCTGGGTGTGATGGGGGCAGTGTTGCAACTTCTATTGCAGCACAAGCAGAAGCGACCCAACGTCTGAGTGCTGCACTGGAAGCTCAGACTTCTGTCATGCAGGCTCAGCTTGCTGCCACACAAGATCAGACTGCTGCCATCGTGGCTGGGTTTATGAATGTGGAAATGGGCTTGCAGGGTCTCACAGCACTCCAGCAATCTGTGCTCCAACAGATGTCTAGGAATGCTGAGACCTCCCGGATGCAGCGATGGAGGGCGAGCTGCGAGATCTTTGCTATGTCGCCTGCTTCAGCCTGGAAGTATCTGCTGGTGAAAACATTCAGGGCCACGGTGACCTTGAGGGCCACTGGGAGAGTCGTCATCGCCCTGCTCTGAGGCTGCAGGTCTGGTTCCAAGAGGTGGCGGATTCTGTGACCACCTCCTTGGTGAAGCGGGGTTGCCAAATACACTGCTCCTGGCTTTGGTGCAGGTAGGAGAATTGCTCGCTGAAGACCCTCGGTGAGTAATGTCTCCTGCTGAGAGCCCTCCTCCCCCTCCCCCCTCTGCGAGCAGCTTGTCTTTGCTGCCTCTGCTCCATCTCTCTGTCATGCTGCACGCGAGGGGGACTGCAACAACAACTTGTATTTATATAGCGCCTTTAATGTAGGAAAACGTCCCAAGGCACTGCACAGGAGTATTTTAAGACAAAAAATTTGACATCGAACCACATAAGGATAAATTAGGGCAGGTGACCAAAAGCTTGGTCAAAGAAGTCGTTTTTAAGGAGCGTCTTAAAGGAGGAAAGAGAAGTAGCGAGGCGGATAGGTTTGGGCAGGGAATTCCAGAACTTAGGGCCTAGGCAACAGAAGGCACTGCCACCAAAGGTTGAGCGATTATAATCAGGGATCCTCAAGAGGGCAGAATTAGAGGAGCACAGATATCTCGGGGGTTTGTGGGGCTGAAGAAGATTACAGAGATAGGGAGGGGTGAGGCCATGGAGGGATTTGAAAACAAGGATAAGAATTTTGAAATCGAGGCGTTGTTTAACCGGGAGCCAATGTAGGTCAGCGAGCACAGGGGTGATGGGCAAACGGGACTTGGTGCGAGTTAGGACATGGGCAACTGAGTTTTGGATCACCTCAAGTTGGGTGGAATGTGGGAGGCCAGCCAGGAGTGCGTTGGAATAGTCAAGTCTACAGGTAACAAAGGCATGGATGAGGGTTTCAGCAGCGGATGAGCTGAGGCAAGGGCGGAGACGGGCGATGTTACAGAGGTGGAAATAGGCGGTCTTTGTTATGCTGCGGATATGTGATTGGAAGCTCATTTCAGAGTCAAATATGACACCAAGGTTGCGAACAGTGTGGTTCAGCCTCAGACAAATGTTAGGGAGAGGGATGGGGTCAGTGGCTAAGGAATGGAGTTTGTGGCGGGGACTGAAAACAATGGCTTCGGTTTTCCCAATATTTAATTGGAGAAAATTTTTGCTCATCCAGAACTGTATGTTGGACAAGCAGTCTGACTATTTAGAGACTGTGGAGGGGTTGAGCGAAGTGGTGGTGAGGTAGAGCTGGGTGTCATCAGCGTACATGTGGAAACTGAAGCTGTGTTTTTGGATGATGTCGCCAAGGGGCAACATGTAGATGAGAAATAGGAGGGGGCCAAGGATAGATCCTTGGGGACACCAGAGGTAACAATGCGGAAGCGTGAAAAGAAGTCGTTGCAGGTGATTCTCTGGTTACGATTAGATAGATAAGAATGGAATCGAGCGAGTGCAGTCCCACCCTGCTGGACGACGGTGGAGAGGCGTTGGAGAAGGATGGAGTGGTCAATCCTGTCAAAGGCTGCAGACAAGTCAAGAAGGATGAGGAGGGATAGTTTACTTTTGTCACAGTCACAAAGGATGTCATTTGTGACTGTGTAGACAAGTAGAGCCGCCATGACTGGGAGCAAGTGGTGTAGTCAGAGGCCTTCCAGCAGCAGCCAACGCATTCCCAACATCCAGCAGCACTCCCTGCACACTTTAACAACGTTATAAATGTCTTTCAGCAAGCCAGTATTGATATAAACTCTAAGAGCCAGTACAAGAGAAATAAGCAACTTACCCTTTAAATAGCACTGGTGGGGGGGGTCCCTCAAGCAGCTGAATGCATGTTCAGCTCTGTGTGTTTAGGAGAGGGCGTTGTTTGGAACAGCGACGTCCAAAATGGCAGGTCGTCTGTCAAATTAGCGTTACATGCTGACTGACATCACGATTGGCCTACTCTGCATAATGCTGGCGCACACATGTCCAACCCGCACTATCGCCCTCACCAAGATGGCAACCAGTGCGGGCCGTGCCAGAAGAGAGCAGAAGCGAGGCAACCGCCATTTTTTCCCGAAACTGGCCTTAACTTAGAGGTACCTAAGGTACTAAGCAGAATAAGTTAAATCACGACTACAGGATAACAAAACATGGATACAAACTGTTAAAAGGCAAGTTCATGACTGATGTCAGGAAGCATTTGTTCACCGAAACGTGATTTAATAATTGGAATGGTCTTTCAGGAATGTATTTCCTATTTGTCATCTACATGCTGTCCTCGGTGACATCATCCGAAAACACAGTGTCAGTTTCCACATGTACGCTGATGACATCCAGCGCTACCCCACCACCCCCTCTCTCTCTCGAACCCTCCACTGTCACTAAATGGTCAGACTGCTTGTCCGACTTCCAGTACTGGATGAGCAGAAATTTCCTCCAACTAAATATTGGGAAGATCAATGCCATTGTCTTTGGTCCATGCCACAAACTCCATTTCCTAACCACCGACTCTATCACAGAGTGGTCTTAAAAGGAGGGCTTCTAAACAGAGTGTTAAAGTTGGAAATTTGGATAGAGTGAGAATTTGGATAGAGTGAGAATTCGGTGCAGAGGGAGAAGGAGGTGCTGCTTTTTGCCTCCAATACTTGTAGTGGTTTGTGTTACAGGTAAATATTTAATTTAATCTACCTATAACTTAAACTAGATCTTGTAATTAGTTAAAAATGAAACTATAAACTAAGTTAATTAAATACATAAACTTTAATTAATTAAATAAATAAAATAAAGTAACACAGGGATGGCAGTGCAGGTGGTGTGCTGCAACTGCAGCATGTGGGAGTTTGTGGAGAGCATCACAATCCCAGACAACTACATCTGCAGTAAGTGTCTGCACCTCGAGGAATTTCATCTCAGAGTTATTGGGCTGGATTTTGATACTGGAGGCATGTAGGAGGCGGGACTACAACTTTCGTAGTCCCGCCTCCATTGAGTTGTGGCCAACCCCCACGATTTTCACTTGATTGACCTTGTTAAGCCCGCCCAGCGGGCTCAGCAGGCCAATTAAGGGCCACCCGGCAACAGGTGACGTCACAGATTGACATTTCATCTGTCAAGAGCGTTTGACAGATGAAATATCAGCGTTTGACAGCTCTTTGAAGCTGTCAAACACTGACAATCTGTACTCCAAGTTAATTCCTTCCTCTCAGGCTGATTTAGAGATCTCTCCAGAACAGAAAGCTGAATGCTGCAACTTTTGACAGCTCGCGGCCATTCTGCTTTCTGTGCCGGTGAGATGAGGGACTCCTGAGACCTGAAGGAAGGAAGGCTGTAAAGGTAAGTAATGGTAAGTAAAACTTCTTTAAATACTTTACACACACCAAACACACTTACCTCTGCACTCATGCACCCATCACTCACCTGAACACCAGACATCTCGAACCCTCCAAGCCCTTCAGCCCGACGGTCCGCCTCGCTAACTTGGCGTGGTTTGGAGCCGTCGGGAATCCCACACTTCAGGAATAAAAACAGGGATTAGGCTAAAAGCTGCCTGTTAACTACCTGTTAACAGGCAGTTAATTGGCACTAATCTCCTTCCCGCCTCGGGGAGGCGGCTCCCAGCACAGGTCGGGTATCCGCCTCCTTTGAAACTGGCATGGAGGCGGGATGGGTTCGTGCCCCCCGATTTCGAGATTTTAACCCCCCACACGCCTCCAATCCCGCCTCCACGGCCCAATGAAAATCCTGCCCATTGAGTTTGAGTCCGAGGTGCCGACATTGCGGGGCATCAGGGAGGGGGAGAGTTACCTGGACACTTTGATCCAGCAGTCAGTCACACCCCTTAGGTTAGGTAGTGGTACAGGTCTGGTTAGTGGTCAGGGACAGGAGGATATGACTGCATCTCAGGCAGGTAGGGGGACCCCAGGTGTTGTGCCAGAGGAGCCTCAGCCCACAGGTATGAGGTTCTTGCTGCCTGTATGGATGAGGGCAAAGTCTGCAGAGTGGATGAGCAAACGGACCACGGCACCGTGTTACAGGAGCTCATTCAAGGGGAGAGTGAAAAGGAATGCGGTAGTGGTAGGGGAGAGTATAGTCAGGGTGATAGATACTGTTCTCTGCAGCCGCGACTGGGAGTTCCGAAGGCTGTGTTGCCTGCCCAGTGCCAGGGTTAAGGATATCTCATCGTGGCTGGAGAAGAATTGGGAGTGGATGCAGTTGTTGTGGTTCACGTAGGAACCAACGACATAGGTAGAGCTAGGAATGAGGTTCTGCTGAGAGAGTTTGAGGAGCTAGGGTCCAAATTAAAATGTAGAACCTCAAAGGTAATAATTTCTGGATTGTTACCTGAGCCACGCGCAAATTGGCACAGGGACAAGCAGATCAGAGAGGGATTTTGTCGCCTCGTTTTTCACTCCTAAATGGTCTACTTTTAACTTTAAGATTGTGCCCTCTTTGTTCTTGACTCCCCCATTAGGGAAAATAGTTTCATTGTATCTAAACTATCAAATCCTTTCAACATTTTCAGCAACTCGATCAGATCACCCCTCAGTCTTCTATACTCAAGGGATATGCATGCTCGTGTATGGATGTTGGGTGAGAAGAGGTTCAGGCTCAGCTGTTGTGTCCTGAATAACCTGCCATAAATCACCGTCATGGCTCACAGACGAAGAATCACCATCTGAGTGAGATATGAGTGGGCGTCTGGCATCAATGTCCCTCAGATAGAGCCTTCAGGAAATAAGGAGATCAAATCGGGAAAAAAATGTTTTTTGACAGTTTCACAAGTGTATCTCCATAGAACAGGTTGTTAAAACTCATGTCAATGAAATCCATGGCAAATGTGTGCTTTAACTACACATAGATGCTGTATTTTAAATACAAATAATGCCAAACTAGTTTTATCACTACATACTAACAAGCTAAGGTCTAGTTTTGCTAACATCATGTAATTTCCACTCAGGCTTTCTTTGCTTTTGATGCCACCGGATTTCTGCCAGCCTATTATGCAGAATGTTGAAAGGGGTCTTTGATTTATACTATCTCATAATGCATTTATTGTTGTATGCTTACAAAAACTATCCTCTTTAATAAATAAATGAAACAATCAGGATCAACAACAATTTCTGATATTTTTGTTCATCAGCATGCCTTTGGAGATCTTCCACAAAATAAAGTATTGATTTCATTTAGCTGTTGTTTGAACATTGCAGATTTCACTGGAAATAACTGCATGAGTTTTGAATCATGATTTTCTGCAGGGTTAGGAGAGCAATGAAAAAAATTAAAGGTAGAAAAAAATGTTACAAAATGTTTGAACATTTTGGAGGTTATTTTGGCGAAAGGGTGAAAACAGACGCTAAATGGGTGCAGTGGTATTAAGACACGTCTGTTTGAAAGTCTGGTTTTAGCATGCAATTTTGGTCCTAATTGCTGATCACCATAATCTGAACTTGCCTGGAGATGCTAAAACAGACACCTGCAGGTTTAGCACTCGAGCACTGATTGAAGCAATTTCCGTGGACCAGCATATGTGAGCTCCTAGCACCCACTTCCACTGAAGGTGTGGAGTGACACACAGCGGCAGGTTTCAGGATAGATCAGGGGCCGAGTGAGAGGTTCTCGCATGCGGCACTGAAGGTCCTGGTGGAGGAGATCCAGAGTAGGAGGGATGTCCTGTATCCGCAGGGGGAGATGGAGTCCACCTCGCTCTCCTGTCCCTCTCTCCTGCAGCAGCTGGTGCTGATCTGCCTGGCCTCATGTCCTCCTCCCATTCCTCCTGCAGACCAAGGGGGACCCCTAACAAGCACTCCCTTTCTCCTGGTGACTCCTATAAGGTATCCAGTAAGGTAGAGTAACACAGTATTCATTCTTTTTAGGTGAAGTCCTCAGAGAATTTCCAGAATAAATGTTGATAGGAATGTTGGTGAAATCTCAACAAAGTGTCGCAGAAAGTCTCCCGATGTGTTTCAGAGGGCCTCTTCACACCTCCAGCAGCAAGTGAACAGTAAACAGTAATATACCTTTATGTAGCACTCTAAATCCTCAGGAACGACTTGTTTACTCCCAATCAGCTGGTCGCTGTTAGGAGAGGGCCTTAAGTCAAGCGCTATCCACCAAAATGCTGTGCAGCCTTGTTAATGAGTGCTAGCAGGCAATTTAATGGTAATCAGCCCCTTAACGATCCTTTGGGTAGCCGTTCCTAGCGCAAGCTTTAATTCCTTTACCAAGATGGCGTCTTGCACTGAATGCGGGCTAAACCAGAGTTTCAGCTCAAGACCCCACCTTGGAGGCTCTTTAGCGCCTGAAGGAGCCAGCAAAAATCACCTCTAAGTTTTCGACATTTGGTCAAATTTCAGCATAGGATTTCCTAAAACTCACCACTTGTTAAGTGCTTCATCAGCAACACCAATCCTGCAGCTGCAATGGTTTCACTGATCATTGATCATTACATTATATGAATCCATATCCAGCACAAAAGGAAAAATATTGCTCCCGATTTCAACTCCCAGGCCAACGAGTGGCCGACCCGCCTGGGAGCCAACGCAGGGAGGCTCGGCCAATTTTAATGGATGGGCCTCATTAATATGCCGCTTGCCGACTTCCCGACCAAAACAGCCAGGAAATGGTGGGAAGCAGCTGTCCGGCCATTAAAAACTGATTCCAGCACAAGGCAAGTGCTCCTGAAAGGGAATCCCAGTCAGGGGAGGAAGGAGGCCTAGGGCAAGGGAGGCCCAAGGATTCCCTGTGGGGTCCGGAGGAGCACTCCTGCTCCTCCTGGCTCACAAGGAAACTAAATATCTTTTTTAAAAACGTACTTTTCTGGAAGCAACCACTGCTTCCCCCGCTCAAGCCACAGGTTAAAATAGCGAATTGCGTCATGATGATATCATCGGAGCCAAATCTTCCTTTTTAAAGAGGACCCCTACAGCTTGGGGCAGGTGTCCTTGCTGCCTGCAATTTAAAACTGCAGACAGCCAGATCAGAGCAGCAAAGGAGTGGGTAAGTCCCTGCTCCACTTTAACTGCTCCTCTGCCTGGTGGAAACCAGGTTGGAGGAGTTCAAATTAACCCCATTGTGTTTAGGATGTATCGACATAGGACAAAGGGTTATTATTCAGGATGATATTCAGTACCCTGCACTCTCAATTATCTAGTGGGACTTACCTTGCCAGAATCGCTTTATAAACACACATTCTGTGAAAAATAGGTCATATGCTTTGTGTGATTTTCTTTTGTGTGTGAATTTTTGTGCTCTTTGAAGTGAAGAACGTTAATGTTGTGCAATGAGCACTTTCCATTTTGGACAACCTGGGAGAAAAATTCAAATTGTTCCGGAAAAGGGTGTAAAATGGTTGTCACTTTGCTTTTACTTAACTGAAACAGTGCTGTACTGCAGTGCTGCAAAAGGCAGGTACAGCAAGTGCCGTGAATCTCCCCAGCCACCCCCTCTCCACCAACAACTTATAAATGCTGTTCTAGAGGTTCTGGATGAGGAGGTGAGCAGGAGCAGGTGGTGCTGTTCCCAACGGGCAGCAGAGGGTGTCAAAGCAAGTTACCTGGCACCAGTGGGCAGAGGTGGCCAAACAGGTCATGGCAAGAAGCATTGCACCAAAAACCTGGATATATAGCCGCAAAAATGTTAATGATCTGAGCAGTGCTGCAAAGGTAAGGCTCCCTGCAATCATCTCTCTTGCTCACTGCTTAGCCCTGCTCAACCTGTAGCCCCAGCACTCACAAGTGTTCCTTCCCCCCGCTTCCCATCACTATCCTCCAATAACAGCAGCACACTTCACCCAACCTCCTTCTGCAGCTACTGGCACACTCTGCACCTGCTACTGTTCTCACATCCCCACACCTGTGCCATCTTTCATGCGCCATCCACACTATTCCACCTTGACACGCACATCCTCACAACCTATCACTAGCCCACAGACTAACATATTCCCTTTCTTCTTGCAGGACAAGCTGGTATACAATACCAAGGAGCAGGCCTGGCAGAGTATAAGCTTTTGCAGAAGCCCCTACAGAGATTCTCCTGCAGCTCTAAAATTTTAAACTTAGTTAGAGTAGCCAACAGCAGCCAAAAAGGCCTAAAAGCCCAATTGCATTTGAGAAAGACTACCAGAGACGAAAGGTAATCGACCTGAAACGTTAACTCTCTTTCTCTTTCCACAGATGCTGCCTGACCTGCTGAATATTTCCAGCATTTTCTGTTTTTAACCAGAGACTTGCCTAAATGCAGCTGAGGATTCCTGCCATTTGCGCTGTTTGTACGCCGGATGCAGGGGTTGCCTATTTGGCCCACGGTGTAATATTTGCATATTGAATTATCATTGGCCCGCAGGCATCTGTAAGGAATACCTATTATATTCACATGTGATCACATGCTGAGTTGTCATTGGCCTGCAGGCATCTGTAAGAACTACTATTGTTTTGAAGACCCAGGCTAGGGGTCCTAATGCCATGCTTTTTCCCCACTGGTGCTGCTATGAGTAAGATCACAGACCTAATGCTTAATAAAAGAGTTAAACTGTAATACTCCTGTGGTAAACCACTGTATTGTATATTGCCACCTCTGGGTGGCGCTGTGTATGGAGGCATGCCTCAGCTGACTCCACCCACCACTGTGTGGGTTTCGTTCAGACTTGTTCAGTCACTCACGAAGAAGCATGGTCTCTTCTTAGCTAATAAAAGCCTTATTCATCTCTTCTTTCGACTCATCATCTCTTCTTCGACTCATCACCTTTTATGAAGTAATTGATAAGCGTATCAATTTTATTAGCTAAAAGTTAAATGGCGACACCTGAGGAGCAACAACAGCAACGGATACAGCAGACATTGCTGAGAGCCCTCAGACCACCGCGCCTGGACCTCGACCCTCAAGATGTGGGTGCATCAGCCAAGTTTGAACACTGGCTGAGCTGCTTTGAATCCTTCCTCGCAATCTCACAGGTTACAGAGGAGGATCACAAACTGAAAATTTTGACCGCCCAGGTGAGCCATCAAGTATATATGCTAATCCGGGACTCTAATACGTACGTGGCGGCCCTCGAGCTACTAAAAGGGCAATATACGCGCCCAGTGAACACAATTTACGCCCGACACCTCTTGGGATCCCGCAGGCAGCAACCGGGAGAATCGGTAGGGGCATTTGCACGGGCGCTACTGGCACTCTGCAGAGACTGCGATTGTAAAGCGGTAACGGCTGTGGAGCACGCGCAGGGACTCGCCTGTGATGCCTTCGTCAGGGGCCTCCAGTCAGACCACACCCGGCAGAGACTGCTAGAAAGCAAGGAACCCGACCTGAAGACGGCCATTGCCCTTGCGCTCTCGTTAGAGGAGGCCCACCGAAACCTCGAGGCATACCCCCGTAACGGCGCCGAGACATGGCAATCGAAACCGTGGGACACGGGACCGCCGCCCCCGGCACCAACCGCTGCAGCGACCCAACCGAGACAGCAGCCTCCGGTAAGAACTGCTTCGATGCCCAGTAACCAGGCCCAAAAATGCTATTTCTGTGGCCAGTTAAAACATCCCAGAGCGCACTGCCCAGCTAAGACAGCTACCTGCTCGGGCTGCGGGAAGAAAGGCCATTACGCTAACGCCTGCAAGGGGAAGCCAGCCAGCAGCGCAGCGTGCGGGCCGTGGGAGCAGCCATCTTATCCGCCATTTTGTGTACCCCCGGCCGCATGGCATCCGCCGCCATCGTATCCAACGCACTCAACCGCCATTTCGTCACCGGAACCGACCACCGTCTCGGCGGATGACTATAGTGACTCACTAAGCCACATACTGGCCTCCGTGACGCTGGATCAAGGCCACCCTCACCATCTATCCAGCTCCATGATGGATATCGCGGTAAACGGCCGCGCCACCAGTTGCCTGATCGACAGCGGGAGCACAGAGAGTTTCGTCCACCCCGACACGGTACGTAGCCACTCCCTCACGATTCTGCCAACGCACCATCGCATTTCTATGGCGTCCAAGTCCCAGTCAATGGACATCAGCGGCTACTGTGTGGTGACCCTGTCAGTAGGGGGCACTGAATATCAAAAATTTAAACTGCTAGTCCTGCCCCGTCTTTGCGCTGCCGTCCTGCTAGGGTTGGATTTTCAGTGCCACCTTAAGAGTGTCACACTAGCATACGGTGGACCCCTCCCCCCACTCACAGTCTGCAACCAACAACTTTTAAATCGCCCGCTGCAAACCACCTGCAGCCTTTCCACATTAAAAGTCCCCCCCCCTCCCCTGTTCGCTAACCTCACCCGCGACTGTAAACCCATCGCTACCAAAAGCAGGCGGTACAGTGCCGGGGACAGAGCTTTTATCAGCTCTGAGGTGGAGCGGCTCTTGAAGGAGGGCATTATCGAAGGTAGCACTAGCCCCTGGCGAGCCCAGGTTGTAGTCGTTAAAACCACTGCAAAACGCCGCATGGTAATCGACTACAGCCAAACCATAAACCGGTACACCCAGCTGGACGCGTACCCCCTCCCTCGCATATCTGATATGGTCAATCAGATTGCGCAATACAAAGTATTCTCCACCATCGACCTTAAGTCAGCGTACCACCAGCTGCCCATCCGCCATGAGGACCGCCAGTATACTGCCTTCGAGGCAAACGGCCGCCTCTACCACTTCCTTAGGGTCCCCTTCGGCGTCACCAACGGGGTTTCAGTCTTCCAAAGGGAGATGGACCGAATGGTTGACCAGAACGCGCTGCGGACAACCTTCCCCTATTTGGATAACGTCACCATCTGCGGCCACGACCAGCAGGACCACGACGTTAATCTAGCAAATTTCCTCCGTACGGCCCAACGGCTGAACCTAACGTACAATAAGGAAAAATGTATGTTTCACACCAAGCGCCTGGCCATCCTCGGCTGCGTGGTGGAGAACGGAGTCATCGGGCCCGACCCCGACAGAATGCGCCCCCTAATGGAGCTACCCCTTCCCCACTGCCAAAAAGCACTGAAGAGATGCCTGGGGTTTTTCTCCTACTACGCCCAGTGGGTGCCCCTCTATGCAGACAAAGCCAGGCCCCTCATCAAAGCCACCTCCTTCCCCCTGACACCAGAGGCGTGTGCAGCCTTCACTCTTATCAAGAACGATATCGCGAAGGCCGCAATGCACGCGGTGGATGAGTCCATCCCCTTCCAAGTGGAGAGCGATGCCTCCGACTTCGCCCTAGCCGCGACCCTTAACCAGGCGGGCAGACCCGTGGCCTTTTTCTCAAGGACCCTCCAGGGCCCCGAGACGAGACACTCCTGTCACGTGGTACATGCGCCAACGCGCAGAGTGATAGGCTGCAGTCCCTCCACAATGACCTCTGCCACCCGGGGGTCACCAGGTTTTTCCATTTTATCAAATCCCGTAACCTGCCCTACTCCATCGAGGAGGTCAGGACCATGACCAAGAGCTGCCAAATCTGCGCCGAGTGCAAACCGCACTTCTATAGGCCGGACAGAGCAAGCCTGATCAAGGCCACCCGCCCCTTCGAACGCCTGAGCGTCGATTTTAAAGGGCCCCTCCCCTCCGCTGACCGCAATGTGTACTTCCTCAACATAGTTGATGAGTACTCCCGTTTCCCCTTTGCCATCCCTTGCCCAGACATGACCAGTACCACGGTCATCAAGTGTCTGAATGACATCTTCGCTCTGTTCGGGTTCCCCAGCTATATACATAGCGACAGGGGCTCATCGTTCATGAGCGACGAACTTCGGCAGTACCTGCTAACAAGAGGTATCGCCACGAGCAGGACCACCAGTTACAACCCCCGGGGGAACGGCCAGGTGGAAAGGGAGAACGCGACGGTTTGGAAGGCAGTCCTCTTAGCACTAAAATCTAAGGGCCTTCCGACCTCCCGCTGGCAGGAGGTCCTCCCTGCAGCGCTTCACTCCATTCGGTCACTGCTTTGTACTGCCACTAATGCGACCCCTCATGAGAAAATGTTCGTTTTCCCCCGGAAGTCTACATCGGGAACCTCGCTACCGGCATGGTTGACTTCTCCTGGGCCCGTCCTACTGCGGAGGCACGTGAGGACGCATAAAACGGACCCCCTGGTCGAGCGGGTGCACCTCCTACACGCCAACCCCCAGTATGCCTGGGTGACATACCCAGACGGGCGGGAGGACACGGTCTCCATACGAGATCTCGCACCCTCGGGTACCCCTGAATTACCACCGTTATCCCCCTTACCACTGTTATCCCCCACCACCCCTCCCAACCCAACCCCTGCAGACGGCATGCCAAAGCCCCAGGAATCTTCGCCAACCACCCAGACACCAGACCCGACGTCGGATGCTGCAACACCACCGCCGCCACCACGACGATCAGGACGTCAGACAAGGCCTCCTGATAGACTTAACTTGTAGTACCCTTCACCCCGCCGGACTTCACATTAAACAAGGGGTGAATGTGGTAAACCACTGTATTGTATATTGCCACCTCTGGGTGGCGCTGTGTATGGAGGCATGCCTCAGCTGACTCCACCCACCACTGTGTGGGTTTCGTTCAGACTTGTTCAGTCACTCACGAAGAAGCATGGTCTCTTCTTAGCTAATAAAAGCCTTATTCATCTCTTCTTTCGACTCATCATCTCTTCTTCGACTCATCACCTTTTATGAAGTAATTGATAAGCGTATCAACTCCGTTGTCCTGCAATTTATTATTTTTATACAAAGTGTGCAAAACAAGACACACGGGTCAAGCATTAATTTGTCTGGCAGCTCAGAGATTGCTGGATGTTGGCAAGCTAATACATGGGTGAAAAACTGCTGTCAACTTAAAAAGCTGATAGTTGCCATTTAAGAGAACAGCCAAGAAGATTGAGGTTGAATTTTCTATTTGCTAGTCGGCATTTTTAACAAAGAAATCTTTATCCTAGTGATAGATCATCTGGGAGAAAGAAGTTCCGATATAGAAAGAAAATTAATGAATTTCCAATTGGAAAATAAAGAATAGTTTTCAATAAAATTGAAGTAAATGTCACTTTCTTTTTAGATATTAAAATGTAACACCCATGTCCATTCATAAACAAAGAAAATTGGAAAATGCATCAATTTGGCCCTAATTTTCCTCCTCCCTTCACCTAGCATAACCCAGGTGATGCATTTTTATTAAGCATCTGACTTAACCTCAGCTGTGTTTAAGGTTGCCAACCCTTCAGGAATGCACTGGAGTCTCCAGGAATTTAATATTAATCTCCTGAACACTGCTGCAAGCAACCCAGAAGAAACTAAAAAAACGTGCATTTTTTCCAATTTCTTTGAATATTTTCATTTATTAGTTATAAAAATATTGGAGATGGGGGAAAGGCTGTTTTACTGTGTGGGGCAATTGTTGGCGGGAAGTCAAATGAATGAATTTCCGTTGATATAGGGCTTGTTAAGCCCGCCCAGCGTGCTTCCCGGTCCAATTAGAGGAAGTTGGTCTGGTGACGTCATTCATGGCACGTCATCAACCGGTTTCCTTAAAGGCACCATAGCCAACTTTCTTTTGACATTTCTGCTGTCAGTGTTCTACATCACGGAAGTGCTGCAAACACTGACAATCACTGCATAGAGGTGCAGGGCTGCACCCAGGTCTCCCATAACTCCCTCCATACGCTTATGGAGGGAGTCACAGCAAGCAGGGAGGCGCTCTTCCCTTCTGAAGGGCGGAAGAGACTTCCCCAGGAGTCCAACACAGCCTGGTTGCACATTGCAGAGGAGGGCACAAGTAGGGATGTCGTCAGGGGTACCTGGGTGCAGTGCCGCAAACCTTTCAATGATCTCATTAGATCACGAAACGTTGGTACAAAGCCACACTCACCTTCATCCTGCTGTGCCTCTCATCACATCCCCATCACTCTGCCTTCCCTACCACCCTACTCCTGCACATACTTACTCATAACAACTTACCTTGCACCTCCACCCATTCCTCTCTCTCTATCTAAATTATCACATCCCAATCTCACTAGCCACCCCTCACACTCTCCCTCATCCTAGTGCAATCATACCAACTAACAACACACAAAGGTAGCCACTTGGGTGTTCTTTCCAATGTTCATGTAAAGTTTCTGTTAATGTGCTGTCAAACATTGAAACCTTTATTTTCAACATTTTGCATTCTTGGACAGATTTGTGTGCACCTTTGGAAGTGGCTTAGTGAATTGCAGTGAATGGTGGGACATAACGGTACCTCCAGCAATGGTGATGAGTGTGAAAGGAATGGCTTGGACATTTCAGGGATGCTTTATGGTGTTGGTGTGGGGTGGTGCCAACCTGGCGCATCATGTGGCAGCCAAGGTGTACAGCATCAAGTGAAGTAAATCTGGCCATGGTGAGGCCATCCCTGGCCTCCCGGGCAGCAATGTGCTCGGGTGCTGATGCCCTCTGTCCTGTGCAGCATCAGGTGATTGCGGAGAAGGTTGGTGTTGTTATTGGTGCTGCTGGTGTGCCTGGTGCTGCTGGTGTTGGAGCTGATCGTGGTCGGATTCTGAGGACCAAGGTGAGACAGTATAAAGGGCACCCATGTTGATGGAATTTATGGCAGATGAAGTAGAGATGACAGAAGCATTCTGTCAATGGTGAGAGAGTTCTTCCAGTGAGGTGAGAGTGGATGGAGAGTGGAAAGCCTGCAGAATCTGTGCTGGAACTGGACTGAGAAACAGCTTGTGGCTGAGGAAAGTGATGATCTGCCAGGTGGGAGCTTTTACTGTACATTTGAAGCTGTCAAGTAATCAGCTGGAGCAATGGCCACTGAACTCCCGCCTCAGGTTGACAGCCGTGATCCCCGAACAGCGTGGTTCCTGTGGTCATGCAGTTATAGTCAAAAGGTAAGTTAAAAAAGCCTGTTAATCATCTGTCAACTAGATGCTAATGAGTTTAATTGGGTCGCCCGCTGCTGCCTGTTGGGTCTGCTCAGCGCTGACAGACCTGACATTGGGAAAGGTGCGTTACGGCAGGTTCCCGTTGTCAAAAAAATCAATTTTCCCACCCAACTTGCCACCGATCCTGCCCGCTGACACCCCAGAAAGTCTCGGCAATTGAATCCCCTAAAATCATGCGGGAGGCGTTATAAAGTCAGTCCCGCATCAATTGCATGCAACTTATATGCTACCATTGAAACAAATGCCCTTGCCTCGGATGGCCCAGGAAATCCATTTTGTCTCCAATAGGGGCAGCAACTCAGCATTAAATGTCTCCACCTCTTTATCCTCTGCCTAATGTCTTGGAACCTGGTGCACACAGAGCATTAGGCACAGGAGAGGTGGGCCCATAGTGTTGAAAATAAAACATTTCTGGGAAGCATGGTACCAGCCCCCTCTAGAAAATCATTCTTGTGCCTTCAACACTTTTCCTTCACGTTTTAATGTACTTATATTTATTTTCCTGCAATACAAGCGAAAGAATGTTGGTTATGGCTACAGCTTACTAGGCCAGGTCCCACTGAGCATTCAGTGCAATTATTTGTTTTAGGTTATCAGTTTTTTAGGGTTGTACAGGTAGACTACCCTTTATCCGGACTTCCGAAAACCGAAACCCTCTAAAAACCGAAGGTTTTTTCGTTCAGCGTAAGTCGTGCGTACGAACGAAAAAACCTTCGGTTTTTAGAGGGTTCCGGTTTCGGAAGTTCGGATAAAGGGTAAGTCGTGCGCACGACCCCCCCCGCGGACCCCGCCGGCCCCGACAACCGCCGACCCCCCCGCGGACCCCGCCGGCCCCGCCAACCGCCGACCCCCCCCGCGGGCCCCGACAACCGCCGACCCCCCCGCGGACCCCGCCGGCCCCGACAACCGCCGACCCCGCCAGCCCCGACCCCCCCGCGGACCCCGCCGGCCCCGACAACCGCCGACCCCGCCAGCCCCGACCCCCCCGCGGACCCCGCCGGCCCCGACTGACTTACGCTGAGCGTCAGCGTAAGTCGTGCGCACGACCCCCCCCCCCCGCGGACCCCCGCCGACCCACCTTCCGAAATCCGAAATTCTCCTTTATCCGAAACTCGGCTGGTCCCGAGGTTTTCGGATAAAGGATAGTCTACCTGTATAAGTTTTCTTGAAACTTTCGGCCAAGTATTGCTAATTTTCTAGGTTGGTGTGTATATACTCTAGTCAAGGCTGTAGGCAGCGAAATTAGAACTGTGCCACTCTTTCCAAAGGCTCTCTAAACCCCCTTGCCGCAATTATTGGTGCATTTCAAAGGGGGCCCGGGCTCTCCATAAAATTAGAATTTTTACATTAAAATGGTTCATTATAAACACTTTCATACTTCACAATTACAAAAATTTTAATCAACAAAAATAGGAAAAGTAAGTGACATTTGGATTTTCAACAGACCAACCAGATCATCATTTCCCCAAGAGCTAAGCGAATCAAGGGATATGGGGATAGTGCGGGAAGGTGGAGTTGAGGTAGAAGATCGGCCATGATCTTATTGAATGGTGGAGCAGGCTCGAGGGGCCAAATGGCCCACTCCTGCTCCTATTTCTTATGTTCTTACGTACCTCAACAGTCACTCACCCCTCCAACTCTCCCAATTCATGTTAGCATTCTTCTCCTTCTCCTCTCTCAATTCAACCTGGCACTTTTCATTCAACTCCACCCGTGCGCCCAGTTCATTAACTTCCTGCTCCCACAGTTGGCGCTGGCACTTTCCTCCCTCTCCCCCTCCCCACATTCATTATGGCCCTCTTCCCCACTCCCCAGTTCATGCAGACCATCTCCTTCCCTCAGTTCATGTTACAACTGTCTTTCCCATCTCCTTCATGCTAGTGCTCTTCTTCCTCCCTTAATTCACACGGTATTTTGTTCTTCTCCCCCTTTCCTCAGTTCATGCTGGCAACCTTGTCCCCCCCCCCCCCAGTCAACGCTAGCATTACCCTGTCCATTCCCCCTCTGTGCTGCCCCCAGGCTCTTTCTTTTCTCTCCCTCTTCCCCATTTTCTAAGAATTCCCAACCACAGTATACAGCCGAGTGCTCCGTTGTTGCAGCTGCAGCAGCATCATCAACAGGACTCAGGTCGGAGCACTGCACAGTGGTGCTGAGGGTTGAGGGCCTTGTTCCATGCTAATTTCTGCCTACAAATGAAAGTGTGCAGGCCAGCCTCCACCCCTCCAAAAAAAAAGCATTGACTGTCCATGTCAAACACAGGTGGTTGGCATGTATGCTGCAGCAAACTGAATAAATGAATCTTCTGGCAAGTTGTGCATATTTACACAAAACTATGTTTAGTACTCATTCACCTTTAGTTCAGAATCACTCACTTTCTCTCATTTACTGATGTATATATGTCAACCTCAAAAAGTGGCAAAAGCTGACCAACAGCTTCAAAAAGCTGTTAGCTTAACAGCATTGAACAGAGGGGTTAGGACAAGAAAAAAGTGGGCTTTGGGCTTGTCATAATGTTAAGTTGAAGCTACATTCAATATTCTCTCACTTGTATTGCATGAAAAAAGACTAAAGTGCACACAAATTGTAGCAGTGGGAGCTTTTGAAATTTCTAAAGGGGATATTGGTGCTGAAGGTATGATTTTTGACACTTTATTTGGTTCATTTTCCAACATTACTGAAATCCTGACTTTCAAGACAAAATATTTTTTGCTGGAAGGGTTACAGGGATTTAGTAGCATAAGAAATAAGAGCAGGAGTAGGCCATACAGCCCCTCGAGCCTGCTCCGCCATTCAATAAGATCATGGCTGATCATCTACCTGAACTCCACTTTTCTGTCCAATCTCCATATCCCATGATTCCCCTAGAGTCCAAAAATCTATCTATCTCAGCCTTGAATATGCTCAAAGACTAAGCATCCACAGCCCTCTGGGGCAGAGAATTCCAAAGATTCACAACCCTCTGAGTGAAGAAATTCCTCCTCATCTCAGTCTTAAATGGCCTACCCCTTATCCTGAGACTATGCCCCCTAGTTCTAGACACTCCAGTCAGGGGAAACAACCTCTCAGCATCTACCCTGTCAATCCCCTTCAGAATCTTGTATGTTTCAATGAGATCACCTCTCATTCTACTAAACTCCAGAGTATAGGCCCATTCTACACAATCTCTCATCATAGGACAGCCCCCTCATTCCAGGAATCAACCTAGTGAACCTTCGTTGCACCGCCTCCAAGGCAAGTGTACCTTTCCTTAGATAAGGAGACCAAAACTGTGCACAGTACTCCAGGTGTCGTCTCACCAAGGCCCTGTACAATTTCCTTATTCTTATACTCCAACCTCCTTGCTATAAAGGCCAACATGCCATTTGCCTTCCTTATTGCTTGTTGTACCTGCATGCTAGCTTTCTGTGTTTCTTGCATGAGGACACCCAAATCTCTCTGAACACCAACATTTAAAAGCTTCTCACCATTTAAAAAATATTCTGTTTTTCTATTCTTCCTACCAAAGTGAATAACCTCACATTTCCCTACATTATACTCCAGCTGCCACTTTACTGCCCACTCACTTAGTCTATCTATATTTCTTTGCAGACTCTTTGGCTGAAATTTTGCCGGTCCTCAGAGTGCGGGATAGAGGCGGGACTGCTATACGAAACCCGCTGTCAACCCGCCTCCAATCAATTTTCCCAAGTGTCGGGTCCCCGATTTGCGCATGGACCTGATACCTAGTGGCAGGAAGACGGTTATAACCACTTACCTGATTGTTAACAGGTACTTGGTACTTATTAACAGGCTCTTTTTCAATTTTGCCGCTTCTGCCTCAGGTTCCCCGACGTCCGGACACCATGCCAGGTAAGTGTGGCGTGTTGTGAGTCTGCTGTAATGTTTCTGCATTAATGACAGCTGCAGAAGTGGTGTGAAGGATCCAATGGTGCACTGGTGAGTTTTAGAGGTAAGAAAATGTTGGGAAAATCATTTATAATGCATTTACACTTTTCTGTAGGTAACAAGTTTTGAATTATCTGTCTAGTGCCACCTCATTGGGAGAACCTCTCTCACCAGTGACAGATCGCTACTGTAACCTCACCTGCAGCTGCCATCTGTTCTAGCCTAAGGAGGGAGTCACTGGAGAGCCTGGGTGCAAGAGGTCACCTTTGTACAGTGATTGTCAGTGTTTGCAGCACCTCAATGCTGTCAAACACCAAGAAATGAGCATCAAAGAAAAATTGTGCGTGGTCCCTTTAAAAAAACTGGCAGCTGACGCGCCATCAAATAATGTCATCTGACCGGCTTCCTCTTAATTGGCTGGCAAGCCCGCAGGGCGGGCGTAACAAGGCCAATCGACATAAAATCACGTCTGTGGGCCAGATGCAGTTGGGGGCGGGACTGGAAGCCAGAAACCAGCTGACCCATTCCCAAGCCGCATCCATTTGAAAAATCACGGCCTTGGTGTTATCCTCACAGCTTACTGTCCCACCTAGCTTTGTATCGTCAGCAAACTTGGATACATTACACTCTGTCCCTTCATCTAGGTTATTAATATAGTTTGTAAATAGCTGAGGCCCCAGCACTGATCCTAGCAGCACCCCACTAGTTACAGACTGCCAACCCAAAAATGACCCGTTTATCCCTACTCTCTGTTTTCTGTCCGTTAACCAATCCTCTATCTATGCTACTATATTGCCCCCAACCCCATGAGCCCTTATCTTGTGTAATAACCTTTTATGTGGCACCTTATCGAATGCCTTTTGGAAATCCAAATATACTACATCCACTGATTCCCCTTTATCTATCCTGCTAGTTACATCCTCAAAAACCTCTGAAAAATTTGTGAAACATGATTTACTTTTCATAAAGTGTGTCAACTGTGGCTCAGTGAGTAGCACATTCACACTCTGAGTCAGAAGGTTGTGGGTTCAAGTCCCACTCCAGAGATTTGTAGCACATAAATCTAGTCTGACACGACAGTGCAGTGCTGAGGAAATGCTGCACTGTCAGAGGTGCTGTCTTTCGGATGAGACATTAAACCGAGGCCCCGTCTGCTCAGTTCAGTTCAGTTCAGTTCAAATGCTTTATTGGCATGAAAGTTTACAGAGAACCATATTGCCATGCTCTCTCAGGTGGACGTAAAAGATCCCATGGCACTATTTCAAAGAAGAGCAGGGGAGTTATCCCCGGTATCCTGGCCAATATTTATCCCTCAATCAACATAACAAAAACAAAGTATCTGATCATTATCACATTGCTGTTTGAGGGAGCTTGCTGTGCGCAAATTGGCTTCTGTATTTCCCATATTACTACAGTAACTACACTCCAAAAGTACGTCATTGGCTGTAAAGCGCTTTGAGACATCCAGTGGCCATGAAAGGCGCTATATAAATGTAAGTCTTTCTTTTTCTTTTAACACCATGTTGACTCTGCCTAATCATGTTATGATTTTCTAAGTGCCCTGATACCACTTCTTTAACAATGGATTCCAGCATTTTCCCGACGACTGATGTCAGGCTAACTGGCCTAGAAACAGAAACATAGATGATAGGAGCACTCGGCCCCTCGAGCCTGCTCCGCCATTCAATGCAATCATGGCTGACCATCCAAATTTAGTACCCTGTCCCTGCTATCTCCCCATACCCCTTGATCCCTTTAGCCTTCAGAAATATATCCAACTCCTTCTTGAATATATTTAATGAATTGGCCTCTACTGCCTTCTGTGGTAGAGAATTCCACAGGTTCGCCACTCTCTGGATGAAGAAATTCCTCCTCATTTCTGTCCTAAATGGCCTACCCCTTATCCTTAGACAGTGACCCCTGGTTCTGGACTCCCCGACCACTGGGAACATCCTTCCTGCATCTAGTCTGTCCAGTCCTGTCAGAATTTTATAAGCATACGTCATTCCTGCCATCCCAGGTATCAGCCTGGTAAATCTTCGCTGAACTCCTTCCATGGCAAGAACATCCTTCCTCAGATAAGGCAACCAAAACTGCACACAATACTCAAGATGTGGTCTCACCAAGGCCCTGTACAACTGCAGCAAGACATCCTTGTTTCTGTACTCAAACCCTCTTGCTACGAAGGCCAACATACCATTTGCCTTCTTAACCGCCTGCTGCACCCGCATGCTTACCTTCAGCGACTGGTGCACAAGGACACCCAGGTCTCGTTGCACTTCCCCTTCTCCCAATCTATTGCCATTCAGATAATAATCTGCCTGCCTGTTTTTGCCACCAAAGTGGATAACCTCACATTTATCCACGTTATACTGCATCGGCCATGCTTCTGCACAATCACCCAACCTGTCCAAATCATCCTGGAGTTTCTCGGCATCCTCCTCACAGCACACACGCCCACCCAGCTTTGTGTCGTCTGCAAATTTGGAGATATTACATCTAGTTCCCTTGTCTAGATCATTAATATATATTGTGAATAGCTGGGGTCCAAGGACCAATCCCTGCGGTACCCCACTAGTCACTGCCTGCCACTCGGAAAAAGACCCGTTTATTCCAATTCTTTGCTTTCTGTCTGCCAACCAGTTCTCTATCCAAGTCAATACCTTGCCCCCAAAAACAGGCCTGTAGTTCCCTGTTTTCTCTCTCCCTCCTTTCTTGAATAGCGGTGTCACATTTTCTACCTTCCAATCCGCTGGGACCATTCTAGAATTGAGGGAATTTTGGAAGATCACAACCAATGCATCCACTATTTCTGCAGCCACCTCTTTTAGAACCCGAGGATGTAGGCCATTAGGTCCAGGGGATTTGTTGGCTTTTACTCCCATTAGTTTCTCTAGTACTTTTCCTCTACTTATATTAATTACATTAAGTTCCTCACCCTCATTTGACTCTTGGTTCCCCACCATTTTTGGTATGCTTTTTGTGTCTTCTACTGTGAAGACAGATACAAAATATTTGTTTAACGTTTCTGCCATTTCCTTATTCCCCATAATAATTTCTCCTATCTCAGCCTCTAAGGGACCAACATTTACTTTTGCTACTCTCTTCCTTTTTACATACTTGTAGAAGCTCTTACAATCTGTTTTTATATTTCTTGCTAGTTTTCGCTCATATTCTATTTTTTTTCCTTTTTATCAATTTTTTGGTCATCCTTTGCTGGTTTCTGAAACTCTCCCAATCTTCAGGCTAACTACTATTCTTCACATTATAAGCTTCTTCTTTAAATCTAATGTTATCCTTAACTTATTTAGTTAGCCACGGATGGATCACTTTTCAGGTGGAGGTTTTGTTTCTCAATGGAATGTATTTTTGTTGAGAATTATGAAATATTTCTTTCAATGCTAGCCGCTGTTTAACTACCGCCATACCTTTTAATCTATTTTTCCAATCTACCTTAGCCAACTCAAATTTCAAATAGGAAAATAAAATAGTTGGGCAAACTTCAGTGCAATATTACATCAATAGGGAATTTGACCCTAGATAGCCCAAGATGGAAAATTTTATATTCACTGTTGCCAACACATAGAAGTACACAACAGGAATACGTATTAGAAATTCAGGTACATGCCCACATATCCATTAAAGATAATGTGCTGAAAACAACATTTTACCCATTTGTTTGTTAACTAACAGACTTGAGTGACTGTGTAAAAGTTTAAAAATGGCAAAGCACCTGTAGAGAGGGCAAGAGATCAGTCTGTGAGCCCCAGTTTTGGTGTTGTTGTGGCCCATCCATTTTGCAGCAGTGCCACCTATACTGCAGTAACTCACTTCACACACACAACTGATGGTGACACAACAACAAAATAAGTAAGGGAGGTGCAGAAAATTTCCTAAATTGTTCCTAGATCCATAAAAGAATGGGCACTTAGAGTTAAATGTTTGCTTTCAGGTGGACCTGACTGAAAACTTTCAATCTTGTCCTCCAGCAGATCTGCTTGGCTATCTCTAAAGCACAGAGTTTTGCTCTGAAAGGCAGACAAAGAGAGCACTGAGTTCAAATTGTTAGGATAAAGTGTGTATGCTAATTGATTAAGTGGCAGTTATGGATACTTATTGGCAGATTTATCCAAATAATCTGGGCAGAATTTTGACCTAACATGGTGTAGAATTAAATTTTGTGCAAACTGCAATGTTAAAAATATAAAACCCTCGACAATAGCCATGTCAAGGACAGGATTTCATGGAATTGTCTTCACAATTTTTTGGGGAGAGTTGCACTAACTCTAGCTTTTAGCTGATATCTAGAGCAACAGCTTTTTTTGGTACCAGTTTATAATGTTATAATATTGCCCCTTGGAAGGCAAAAATGCCATCTGGACCAGTAGTAGATGAAACCCTCAATTGTCTTCACAGCGCCGGCCTTGCATGGTTGGGGGGGGGGGGTTCAGTTGAGAGGTTCCTGTTTGTTCAGATGGATGCAAAAGATCCCATTGAGTTATCTAAAGAGCAGGGAATAAGTGTTCTGGTCAAAATTCATCCCTTAGCCAATACTATCAAAAGAAATTAACTAGTCATTCATCTCATTTGCTGTTTGTTTGAATTTGCTCTGTGGACATTAACACCACGTTTGACTAGGTGGCAACAGTAACTACACCTCAAAAGTAATTCGATAGCAAAAGTAATTAATTGGCTGTGAACTGTTTTGAGCCATCCTGATGACATGAAAAGTGCTATATAAAAGCAAGCTCTTTCTTCCTTTCTAGTCACTCTCTGCATTAGTCACAGAAATCACAGAAACCCCACAGTGCAGATAGAGGCCATTTCAGCCCATCGAGCCTGCACTGACACATATCCCACCCGATCCCCGTAACCCCTACACCAACACATATCCCACCCTATCCCTGTAACCCCACGTATTTAATCCCCCTAACACTAAGGGTCAATTTATCATAGCCAATCAACCTAACCCGCACATCTTTGGACTGTGGGAGGAAACCGGAGCACCCGGAGAAAACCCACGCAAACACGGGGAGAATGTGCAAACTCCACACAGACAGTCGCCCGAGGCCGGATTCGAACCCGGGTCCGAACCCGGGTCCCTGGTGCTGTGAGGCAACAGTGCTAACCACTATGCCACCGTGCTGCCCTTGTACAATATTTAGCATCCTAAAGGATATAATAAAGACACATTTCAAGAAATCTGAAATAAAAACAGAAAACACATATGAGACAGAGTAACAGGTTAATGTTTAGGGTGTATTTTGTTACAATTCCTATTTCAGACGATTGGTCATACCTGAAACATTAGCCCGTCTTTCTATTTCAGATTCAGCATCCTAATCCTGTTTAGCAGTAGTGTGTCTAATAGACCTGACCTTTGGAGTTTGAAGTGCTGCGCTGCATGCAGCATTGATGTACAGAACATATTCTAGCAGAGTGTCAGATCTGCTTACCAGTGATTCAAAAATCTCATCTCATCTTTTTTTTCCAGAGTGCACAATCATTAACTCTGGTGTGGTGCCTTTACTGCATTTTCTCCTGCCTGGCATTAGAAGGAGAAGGTGAGGCTAAAACGGATTCACAAAAAAAAATAATCACACATGCTGGAAATCTGACATAAAAGCAAAATACTGTATACTGGAAATGTTCAGCATGCTGATTAGCATCTGAAAAGTTAATGGGGGTGAAACTTGTCTTGGGCCAATGGAAAAGAAAATCAGGCAAGAGTGTAAAACAGGCTGCCGACTTGCTGTCGCTTATTCTGCACGACCACCCAAGATGAATTTCACCCCCAGTATTTTGGATATAATCCTACATCAGAACGGATGATGCTCTGATCAAGGATTGCATCTTAAAATGTTCTTTTCTTTTAAACACAACCAATCTCTGCATTTCCAGCATATTTGGTTTAATTTGTCAATTACTAAGGCGGTTTAGACACTAGAGGGTCGATTTTAAGTCCTGGGTGGGAATGCAGCCCAGCGAGCAGCTGGCTCGTCCGGGAGCAGCAGCAGGGAGGCTCAGCCACTTTTAATAGCTGGGCCTCATTTGCAGACTTCCTGTCCAAAACATCCGGGTACTCGGGTGGCAGAAGGTCACCAGAGGGAACGGTCCCAGGTACTAAGGTAAGTCTTCAGGAGGGGGGGTCCAAAAGGGATGGCGACTATGGAGGGAAACAACATCATCAAGGCTCACATACGAATATTGTTCAGTAGGGTGAGGTAACAGACAGTGACCAGTGCCTGTAGAAGCTCTATCCAGAATGGAGCCAATGGCTTTAGAAGAGGAAGGAAGAAATTAGCAAGAGGAAAAAAAGTCAGCTCCCTTCCTTGATACTGTAGTATTTTCCTCTTTATTAAGAATAATTAGTTACCCTAGTTCATCAGTAACTTTTTTTACAAGTTTTCTTTGCTGTTCAATTAGGAATTTGAAAAAAGGCTACAGTATGAAGGCGTAACAATTGAAGCTATTAGTGTAAATAGGAGTTAAAGCTCTAAAAAAGATATGAGAAACTGTTACAGGACATGCTAGTTCAATCCACAAATGTTGCAAAGCACCTCAAAATGAAGAGATAGATCAATATAAGCCTGCCTCCAGCTGCCATGTAACGATGTAGGCTAGTTAGGTGTGCAGTAGCCTGAGAATTGGGAGGCTCCTAGCATACATCTTTTAACGAAGGTTTCTATGTGGCGCCCAGAGGAGCACTTCTGGTCCACAGGGTAACTTGAATTTTATTTTTAAAAACTTACCTTTCTCTTCTGGTCTCGGATCCACTTCTTGACAGCTTTGGCCTGGTGGGAAAGCCATGACTGCTCCCCCACTTAGGCCTCAGGTTAATATCACTGGGACCCGATTTGCATATTTAAAAAAGGTCTCCACTGGCTTCGGGGTTCAGGCAGGTGTCCTGGCTGTGGGCAGATCAGGGTGGGGAACCAGTGGGTAAGGCCCATCCTCCATTTTAACTATCCATTCCCCGCCCAGTTTTAAAATTCCTCTCCAGGTGACTATTCCAAAACAGAGACAAAAGAACAGAGACAGATTTCATGCTTAATGGCACAGGGTAAATAGTATATGGCATCATTACTGATAGTTGGAATCACACAATAAAGAACTAAGAAGCTTATTCTGAGGACTGTCCTTGTGCTGCATCTGGATTCAGTCATTGTAACAAGAATTTTACCAGATTAATTTAGGTTTTATGGAAAGCAGTCAGGGAAGCAGATTGCTTCTTCAAACCGTCATCCTTACTCAACTGGTGCTCTTTATCTTCTCTATGCAGATACACACATGGCTGCCCCAGTAATCCAGTCTAAAGCACCTGGCCCTCAGTTACTAAACGTAGGAATTGCAGGAAAATCACTGGCATTGATTTTGACATTTTAGCTGCCCTGGGATAGTGTTTTCCCATTTTTCACAACATTAAGGCTTTTGTTTCAGAATTCATAATCCCCAGATATTCATTAAAAGATGTATGCTAGGAGCCTCCCAATTCTCAGGCTACTGCACACCTATCTAGCCTACATCGTTACAGGGCAGCTGAAGACAGGCTTATATTGATCTATCTCTTCATTTCGCGGTACTTTGCAACATTTGTGGATTGAACTAGCATGTTCTGTAACAGTTGCTGCTCAGTCTGAGCTCAGCATAAAATACAGCACTTCTCATTTTCTCATCTTTTTTAGAGCTTTAACTCCTATTTACACTAATAGCTTCAATTGTTACACCTTCATACTGTAGCCTTTTTTCAAATTCTTAATTGAACTGCAAAGTAAACTTGTAAAAAAAAGCCACAGTTACTGATGAACCAGGGTCATTAATTATTCTTAATAAAGAGAAAAATACTATCAAGGAAGGGAGCTGACTCTTTTTTTCCTCTTATTAATTTCTTCCTTCCTCTTCTAAAGCCATTGGCTCCATTCTGGATAGCGGTTCGACAGGCACTGGTCACTCTCAACTAACATTATTCATATGTGAGCCTTGATGATGAGTGTCAGCAGCTCTTTTACCATGGGGTACATCACAGCCAAACCTGTATGTCCTCATCTGAAATCAGACACAAGCAATTCCAGCAAGGGTCAATGGATAGCAATTAGCAAGGGAACCCTGGACTATTTCCCCCTCCTCAGCTCTGGGACACTGAGGCCAATCGTGATGTCTTTACCATCGCACTGCCATAGATCCACACAGATTGGGAATTGGACCCAAAACCTTCCTGGTCAGAATTGCTCAGCTATTCATTGGCTAATGATGCTGAGCTATGGCCAGAGCTTTGGAGGGAATGGGCTGAACCTAAATTACATCCCTCATAAGTGTTAGAAATAAATTGTGTTTTATTTCTTGTTTTTAAGAATGTGAATCCCAGCAAGTGCTAACTTTTCTAAATTGTGTCTAAGTGCTACAATCAGGATCCAAGCCTAGATAGGATACAATTTCTGCACAAAGCCATGCCGCTCATTGACAGCTGTGCTGCATATGTCAGCAATCTGACATGATGAGCCTCCAGCAGGCTGCCCTGTCACTTTTAAAATGTGGAACTGATTTAAATTAGAAAAAAAAATGAAATAATCTAATGGAGTGGGAGTAATTTGGACTGAACATACTTCCTCCCATAGTGTTATTCAATTCTCATATGAATGGAATTTAAGATGCTTCTTAACACTGTCTCTATTCATTTGCTGCAGAAGGTTCTTAATGAAAATTCTTGACGTGACCTAGAATTCAGTCACTGGAAATGTTTGAGCCTGTACAAAGCCCAGATTCATTTGTTCCAAAACAAGGCAAGAAACACTCTGATTTCAACTCAAATTTTAAAAATATATACGTCTACATTAAGTTCATACAGAAGCATGTGTGCTCATCAGGTGAGGTATGACATTGCTGAGAAAATAAATATTTTTCATGTCTTAGCCAGTGACAGCATTAATAGCTGCCCCTAGCAAGCTACCAATGACTCAACCCGTCAGTGTGACATTTCTATTCGACACACTGCCAGACCCTGCTATTGCATACAGACTCTGAATTTTAATAGTATCCAAACAAAAGAGATCACTTGATCGTATCCCAATCAAACTAAAGCACTGCACATGGGTAGTCTGGGTACCAATCAGGCGCTGATGAAAACATGAGGCCAGAGTGCTGAGCAGCTGATCGAGAGTGGAAGATGGGGCTAAATAGCAGTAAAATCAAAATCTAGGGTCAGGTCGAGTTGGACACAGATGATTAGCAATCTGACTCAGACATGCAGGCTGGTCAGTCATAGAGGCAGAGCTTGGAATGGTGGGGAGATTTAAATTGGATAGAGCATAGCTTGAGTGAGACAGTATCTGGCAGTGTGAAAGAAAAAATTATGAAGAACACTAAAAATAATTTTAAAATAGCAACATTAAAAAGCAGAACATTAAAAAAGTCAGCCTTATTTTGGACGGATCTGGTTGGTCTGTGGTGTCAAGTGATTAACATGGACTACTACTGGGACCTGACATAGGCTTTTGTTCAGTCACACAATTCTGGCATTTTTCTCACCAACTCACTATATGACTCCTAGAGCTACTTGCATGCCCTCTGCTAGTTCTTTCACACCAGTTGGAATGTAGGCTGCTGATTAGGTTCATTTTGTGTTGCCTCTTAATGCTCAAAGGGTCTGATAGAGCGGGGGAATGGGACTGACTGGACTGCTCTACAGAGAGCCAGCACGGACTCCATGGGCCAAATGGCCTCCTTCTGTGCCATTATGACTCTATGGGCTGGATTTTCATTGAGGAGGCAGGTAGGAGGCGGGACTACAACTTTCGGGGTTGTAGTCCCGCCTCCATCGAGTTGTAGACAACCCACGCGATTTTGACTTGATTGACCTTGTTGAGCCCGCCCAGCGGACTCAGCAGGCCAATTAAGGGCCACCCGGCAACAGGTGACGTCACAGATTGAAATTTCATCTGTCAAGACCTTTTGACAGATGAAATATCAGCATTTCACAGCTCTTTGAAGCTGTCAAACACTGACAATCTGTACTTCATTAATTCTTTCCTCTCAGGATGATTTAGAGATCTCTCCAGAGCAGAAAGCTGAATGCTGCAATTTTTGACAGATCGCGGCCATTCTGCTTTCTGTGCCGGTGAGATGAGGGACTCCCAAGACCTGAAGGAAGGAAGGCTGTAAAGGTAAGTAAAACTTATTTAAACACTATAAACACACCAAACACACTTACCTCTGCACTCATGCACCCATCACTCACCTGAACACCCAACATCTCGACTCCTCCAAGCCCTTCAGCCCGACAGCCCGCCTCGCTAACTTGGCGTGGTTTGGGGCCGTCGGGAATCCCACATTTCAAGAATCAAAATAGGGATTAGGCTAAAAACTGCCTGTTAACTACCTGTTAACAGGCAGTTAATTGGCACTAATCCCCTTCCCACCTCGGGGAGGCGGGTCCCAGTGCGGGTCGGGTACATGTCTCCTTTGAAACTGGCATGGAGGCGGGTTGGGGGCGGGATAGGTTCGTGCCCCCCCATTTCAGGATTTTAACCCCCCACACGCCTCCAATCCCGCCTCCACAGCCCAATGAAAATCCTGCCCTATGACTATGACTCAAAGGCGATATCTGCACATAGCCATCAACAGAGAACATGCACTGGTGATGGATCAGCCAACCTTCGACACATCAGCCTCTACAAAGAGCAGGCCTTTCAGATAATCAGGTGAAGCCCAATGAGAGAGTGGGCAAGGGAGAGCTTGATGACTTTGTGCCAGCCCAACAAAGAAAGCATTTGCTTCAACTTTGTCTTCGTGCTAGCACTTAAAACACTCAGTGACTAAGAGACAGCCACATCTGCCCCTCTGCTACAACGCATCGTAGTGTGCACAACAATAGTGTGCACAACAATTGGCTGCATACCAAATCTTCCCTTTCCAGTCCGTCTGGACAAACAACATTGCAGCGACCAATTTATGGATTGGTGCACTAACTAATATTGGCAAACGTCACTAGTAGTAGGTTGAAATGATCCTGTAGCATAAAAGTGCAATATGGTGGTAAACTTTAACCACAACAGTCAAGGATGGATGTTGTCTGAAGGCTATGTTCTGGTGGACAGCACAACCCAATGACTTCCTCCCTGCTGAATTGTAGACAGTGAAGGCAGGTCTCTTCCAACATGCCCAGGTAGTTGTGCCTAAGTCCTATTATGTAATTCCTGGGACACCTGCACATGGGAACAAGGCTGGCCAGTGCCTGTTTTATGCAGGCACTCAGTAAATCAAGAACTATTTTGCAGAGCAACACAGGGAATCCAGACAACTGCACACAACTCAATTTGCTACCTCAAATTCTTTAAAATCTTTTACTCCCACAGAATTGGGAACTCAGCACCAAGTGTGCTGAAGCCTACCCACCTGATTATGCTGGAGAGTTGTTCCTCAAGTGCACCACCATGTAATTGTCCCTATTGTCCCTCAATAAATTGGTCCTCCTTATCCAAATCATGCAGTACCATAGGTACAGCCAAAGAGGCTCCCATCATTCCAACATTATTAACTGCAATTTGTATTGCAGCCATAATTGTTATGACTTAAATAAAGTGTCTTGGCAAATTGAAAGCTTCCTAACAATGTAGGCAAATAAAAGTTTTGCAAGATGTTTGATACACAAGAAGGGAAATACTCACTGTTAAAAATAATGGGTTCCAAATTGGATCTGTTGTGCCCATTTTACAACGAGGTCCAATTTCAGGGACTAATGTTCTGCACCCCAAGGATCCCTGATAAATATCCAACCCAAAATTGAGTCAGGCCATTTTTGTTTAATATGGTTAATAAGGTACACACCAAGTGCACTGCACATTCCTGCAACTTCCTAAGAACTTGAGAACTTGTCTTTCTATTAATTCCACAATTTGCTGTTTGTGTGGAATTGAAAGTTTCTCTCGTGAAAATCCACCATCTGCTCCACTCCTTGCCCTCTTTTTTGCTGTGAATTTGGCCTTTAAGCATATCGGTGGATTAAGGCAGGGTGATTTGAGCCATGGAACTCACTTCTTGCGGTACTTTCCCTTTGCTAACAAGGCAAGAGTAAGGTCATTTTAATTAGCCTATTATTTTTACATCCTTGCTACATCTTTTGTAATATTGAGTATAGTGAGTACAGTGTTTTTTGCAATATATATATAAATACTACTATCCCTTATCCGAAAGCCTTGGGACGAGCTGAGTTTCGGTTTTCGGAATTTTTCGGATTTCAGAAGGTATTATTATAAGACTGGGAAACTTGTATTTAATATAAATTTGAAAAGTTCAGGCTACCTCTTGCGACTGTTCCGTGTCTCATTCCCCTTCCTGCTTCTCTGGAAAGCCGGATATCGGCTGACTCCTACTAAGCTGGCCTGCAAATCAGGTCGGGGGTCGGGTGGGGGGGGAGAAAAGAATATCGGACGGGCCGCAGTTCAGGTCGGGGGGGGGGGGTCCGGGGTCGGGGGGGAGTCCGGGGGGGGAGTCAGGGTCGGGGGGGGGGGGGAGAAAAGAATATCGGACGGGCCGCGGTTCGGGTCGGGAGAAAAGAATATCGGACGGGTCGGGGGTCGGGTCAGGTCGGGTGGGGGGGGGGGGAGAAAAGAATATCGGACGGGCCGCAGTTCGGTTCAGGTCGGGGGGAGAAAAGAATATCGGACGGGAAGCTGCATTGTTGGGTTCACTCTCCCGGTACCTCCTTCACACTGCCCAGCTTGGCCTGCAATCTCCTACCCAGGAGGGAACTCTGTGACCCTCTGCCCTGCTCAGCGTAAGTCGTGCGCCACTCTGGTCATGTCGTGCGCACGACTTACGCTGAACGAAAAAACTTTCGGTTTTTAGAGGTTTTCGATTTTCGGAAGTTCGGATAAAGGATAGTCTACCTGTATTACATATTGAAACTGTTTGGCTTGGCTTCCAGCAATTAATTTCTGTCTGAATACTGAATTATTTTCATACCTTTAACAATTTGGATAGAACTTCATTACCTATATATGCCCTTCATTTCCATATTAAGGCAAGTTAATATCTAGCCTCATGTTGGTGCTCTTTTTCAGTGGATCCCGAGCTGAATTTGTTTGGGCCATAATGCCATGCTCTTTGTCTCCGAGGCTACTCTTATGAAAAACTCATCATGCTTTTCAAAAATGTTGTCTAAGTGGACATGCAAAGCCTCGGCAGTGATGTATGCGTTTATAATAATTTTTGTGTGATTTTACTGCAGTTTTGCATATTGTACATTGGATTAGTAATGCATTTGTCGTTTCTATTGGTTAAGAAGCTTGTTAATTGCTTGAGAAGTGTGAATGGAACATTATTAAAGAGCATTATGAACAGACAGTTTACTGGTGCTTTCGCTAACAAATTTCTGTGGCACTAAATCAGATCAACCGTCATTTTAATTGGTGGGTTTTTTTTTTGAAGAAAAATAGATTGCTATAATCGAGAGAAGACATGACGCTATTTTTTGTAATGCTGAAGAAATGGATAGAAACATAGAAGATAGGAGCAGGAGTAGGCCATTCGGCCCCTCGAGCCTGCTCCGCCATTCAATGCGATCATGGCTGATCATCCAAATTCAGTACCCGGTCCCTGCTTTCTCCCCATACCACTTGATCCCTTTAGCCTTAAGAAATATATCCAACTCCTTCGTGAATATATTTAATGAACTGTCCTCCACCGCCTTCTGTGGTAAAGAGTTCCACAGGTTCACCACTCTCTGGGTGAAGAAATTCCTCCTCATTTCTGTCTTAAATGGCCTACCCTTTATCCTTAGACTGTGTCCCCTGGTTCTGGACTCCCCGGCCATCGGGAACATCCTTCCTGCATCTAGTCTGTCCAGTCCTGTCAGAATTTTATAAGTTTCTATGAGATCACCTCTCATTCTTCTAAACTCCAGCGAGTACAAGTCCAATCGACCCAATCTCTCCTCATACGTCATTCCTGCCATCCCAGGTATCAGCCTGGTGAATCTTCGTTGAACTCCTTCCATGGCAAGAACAACCTTCCTCAGATAAGGCAACCAAAACTGCACACAATACTCAAGATGTGGTCTCACCAAGGCCCTGTACAACTGCAGCAAGACATCCTTGTTCCTGTACTCAAACCCTCTCGCTACGAAGGCCAACATACCATTTGCCTTCTTAACCGCCTGCTGCACCTGCATGCTTACCTTCAGCGACTAGTGCACAAGGACACCCAGATCTCGTTGCACTTCCCCTTCTCCCAATCTATTGCCATTTAGATAATAATCTGCCTGCCTGTTTTTGCCACCAAAGTGGATAACCTCACATTTATCCACGTTATATTGCATCTGCCATGTTTCTGCTCAATCACCCAACATGTCCAAATCATCCTGGAATTTGTCGACATCCTCCTCACAGCACACACGCCCACCCAGCTTTGTGTCGTCTGCAAATTTGGAGATATTACATCTAGTTCCCTTGTCCAGATCATTTATATATATATTGTGAATAGCTGGGTTCCAAGGACCGATCCCTGCGGTACCCCACTAGTCACTGCCTGCCATTCGGAAAAAGACCCGTTTATTCCAACTCTTTGCTTTCTGTCTGCCAACCAGTTTTCTATCCAAGTCAATACCTTGCCCCCAATCCCATGTGCCTTAACTTTACATGTTAATCTCCTATGCGGGACCTTATCGAAGGCCTTCTGAAAGTCCAGATACACCACATCCACTGGTTCTCCCTTATTTATTTTACCAGTTACATCCTCAAAAAATTCCAGTAGATTAGTCAAGTACGATTTACCTTTTGTGAATCCATGTTGACTTTGTCCGATCCTGTCACTGTTTTCCAAGTGCTCTGCTATTACATCTTTTATAATGGACTCTAGCATTTTCCCCACTACCGATGTCAGGCTTACCGGTCTGTAATTCCCCGTTTTCTCTCTACCACCTTTTTTGAATAGTGGGGTAACATTAGCTACCCTCCAATCCATGGGTACTGTTCCAGATTCCATCGAATGTTGGAAGATGATCAGCAATGCATCTACTATTTCTAGGGCCACTTCCTTAAGTACCCTAGGATGTAGATTATCAGGCCCTGGGGATTTATCGGCCTTCAGTCCCATCAATTTCCCTAACACCATTTCCCTACAAATACTGATTTCTTTCAATTCCTCCCTTTCATCAGATCCTATGTTCCCTGGCATCTCTGGGAGGTTATTTGTGTCCTCCTTTGTGAAGACAGAACCAAAATATGTATTTAGTTGGTCTGCCATTTCTTTGTTCCCCATTATGAATTCCCCTGATTCTGACTGCAAGGGACCTACGCTTGACTTCACCAATCTTTTTCTCTTCACATATCTATAAAAGCTTTTACAGTCATATTCTATTTTCCCCTTCTTAATTAAACCCTTTGTCCTCCTTTGTTGAATCCTAAACTGCTCCCAATCCTCAGGATTATTGCTTTTTCTGGCCAATTTATATGTCCTCTCCTTGGATCTTATGCTATCCCTAATTTCCCTTGTTAGCCACGGTTGAGTCACCTTTTTTGTTTTATTTTTATGCCAAACTGGGATGAACAAATTCTGTAGTTCATCCATGCGGTCTTTGAATGTTTGCCATTGCCTATCCACCGTCAACCCTTTGAGTGACATTTCCCAATCAATCCTACCCAACTCGCGCCTCAGACCATCGTAGTTTCCTTTATTTAAATTTAGGACCCTAGTCTCTGAGTCAACTACTTCATTCTCCATCTTAATGAAGAATTCGATCATATTATGATCGTTCCAATCCAAGGGGCCTCGTACAACAAGATTGCTAATTAATCCTTTCTCGTTACATAATACCCAGTCTAAGATGGCCTGATCTCTGGTTGATTCCCCTTACAATAATTCAGATAATTTAGATCCATGTAGGCTATTTGGACTGTGAGCAAAGAGCTCGAGGATATAAGCATAAAATGAATGTGTCGAGATTGTGATTTTTTTTCACTCCACATAGGAGTGGACATGTTACTTGACTCCCTGCTAAAGCAGTTAAATCTGTGCTGATTGACAACTTTATAGAAGAGTTGGATGAATAGCTATTTTGGAACAGAACTGAGTCATATAAGGACATGTAGAGATAGTAGAGAAATGATTGTTTGGTTGATTGATTTGATGTGTAGAAAACGATGGTCCTTGAGCTTCTGGGCCATAGAAATATCATGTCAAAGAACACAGCCAGACAGAAATGAATAACGTAAGCTGTAATGGCTCTATTTTGAAGAAGAGCGGGGGAATTCTCCCCAGTGTCCTGGCCAATATTTATCCCTCAACCAACAGCTAAAAACAGATGATCTAGTCATTATCACATTGCTGTTAGTGGAACCTTGCTGTGTGCAAATTGCCTGCCATGTCTTCTACATTACAACAGAGACTACACTTCAAAATTACTTCATTGGCTGTAAAGCGCTTTGAGATGACCTGAGGTTGTAAAAGGATCTATATTTCTTTCTTTTCATTTTGGAATTATGTTTCATTTATCTTTGAGGGGATGGGAGGAGCTTTGCAATCCTCTCTCAGTGGGTCTGAGAGCCTTTAAGATAAAACAGGCTGCAAAAAAACAGCGGTAATGGGCCAAATAGCTTTTATCCATTCCATGTTTTTCTTTATATATTGTTATCACAAGGGAAGAGAAACATGACATTGCCCAGTTTGTCTTTCTAGAATGACAGGCACAGGAGTGTGCAGTCTGTCCTCATAACTAAAGCCTCTCATTCCTGGTATCATCTCTTCTGCACCCTTGACATCATCCCAAAAGTAAGATATCCAAAACTGGGATTGGGCACAAAGGGGGAAAAATTGGGTGAGTAGCGCCACCTGTTAGCGCCTAAAGAGGCAGTCAGTGGCTGTAGCGCCACTGGCTGCATCTCCTGTGATATTCAGTAGGGGCGCTAATGGTGGTGTTAGGCATTTGCGCCGCGCTGCCACCGATGACGTCATCGGTGTGCGCAGCGCCCCATTCGCGATATTTGGTAGCGAACGCCGCATTTGCACCGCTCGCTACCCGCGCCCGGTTCACGGGGCCTTACTGTGCCGGCAGTGGCGCAAGTTAAGGTGGAGGTGCGGGGCGGCCGCCTGCCAGCACCTCCGTCCCCGACCTCCTAACCACCCCCCCGCGGCATTGCCGGCTGTTTCCCGAGAGCCCGGCACTTCTCCTTGGTGCCGGGCTCATTTGCCGGCACTCGTGAGCGGGGATCGCGCTGTTGCAGGCACCTCCCCCTTAACAGTGGGAGGAAGGCCTGCAGTACCGCAGCGTGCCGTGCCGCAGCGTGTGGCGCTGCGGCACGTTGCGCTGCGATATTCAATTTCAGTGCCCTAAGAGGGACGCGGAGTGCCTCGAGCCTCGCCCCGTGTCCCTCGAGGAGCAATGAAACTGAATATCTGACGATCGCTAAACCCTCGAACGCTGCGCTAAATCCTGCGCTCAGGCGACTTTGGCGCCACTTTGGCGCCCCAACCCAATTTCTAGGCCAGAATGTCCCACTGATAAAGTGGTATGCTTTCCACCTGTTAGACGCTCGTAAAATGAGTGCAACGCATGCTAATTTCTATCCCTCGGTCTCTCTGCTCCTCTTAAAGTTTTACCATTTAATGTACATGTCCTCTCCTTATTCTTTCTCCCAAAATGTATCACTTCACATATTAAACTTCATCTCAACAAGGGCAGCAATTCGGGCATCAGTGCCATAAGGCTACGGTGGGAAAATGTCAGCCACCGTTCCACTCCTGATCATTATTTAGTAATTACTGGAAAATACATGTGTGACAACCAAATTGGGCTCAGCTCTAATGTCCCCAAGTGGTCAGATACTTGCAACTGCTTACTGTACAGACCCTCATGTGAAGAGCAGCAGCTTGGGCAAGTGGCTAGAGGGTGAGTAACACCTGTGAAACCATATCCAGCATAAGTCACTGCCTGAAGAGAAAAAAAGAAAGAACTAATATGTATCTTTTTATTGCCTTTCACATCCACAGTGCATCCCAAAGCACTTTTCAAGAAATGGATTACTCTTGAAGTCCTGTTCTTGTATAGGCAAACACAGCAGTCAATTTGAGCACAGCAAGGGACCACAAACAGCAAATGAATGAAAGACCAAATGACTGTTTTGGGGTTAAAAGCAAAATACTGCGGACACTGGAAATCTGAAATAAATCCAAAAAATGCTGGAAATACTCAGCAAGTCAGGGAGCTTCTGTGGAGAGAAACAGAGTTAACGTTTCAGGTCGATGAGCTTTCAGCAGCCTGACCTGCTGAGTATTACCAGCATTTTCTGTTTTTATAACTGTTTTTGGGTGGCATTGATTGTGAGAGCATTGTTGGTCAGAACACTGAGAGAACTCCCAGCTCTTCGAATAGTGCCGTGGGATCTTTTACATTCTTCTGAGCAGACAAATGGGGCCTTGGTTCAACATGTCATCCGAAAGATGGCACCTCTGATAATTCAATACTCCAGAAATTAGGGGCTCAAGTCTGTGGTGGAGCTTGAACCCATAATCTTCTGATTTAGACAACTGAGCCAAGCTGAAACTGCAAGAGGAGGGAGAAAATGGTGGAAATCTGGGATGCGAGAGTAAAGGACACACACCCTCACAAAAAATAAATAGAATATCGGTGCAGTGCTCCTACTTTAATGCTGCAATGAGAAATTAGAACAGGTGGCCATTTAATTGCTGTCCGTAACAGAGGGACAAGCTTTATTGTAATTTATTACAACCCAACAAAGTATATTATTCAAAAGGAAAATCTGGGTAGCAGTTTTCATAGGAAATCAGAAGGCCCTTGATTTAAATCACATGGTAGCACAATTAGAATTGTCTTTTAATACTTTCAACATTTTCCTACACTGAGCACCACTTCCTTTACTAGTGTTACCTTTTATTTAATGAGAATCAGTGTATACTAATTTAATACAATAGCAAAATACAGCGGATGCTGGAAATCTGAAATAACAACAGAAAATGCTGGAAACACTCAGCAGGCCAGGCAGCATCCGTGGAGAGAGAAACAGAGTTAACATTTCAGGTCTGTGACCCTTCATCAGAACTGGGAAAGGTTAAAGATGTAACAGGTTTTAAGCAGGTGCAAAGGCAGGGAAAGGGGGGAGGGGAGGAAGGAATTGAAGGAACAGTCTATGCTAAGGTAGGAGGCAGGAGAGGTTAAATGTTGCAAATGAGGATGGCAGAATCATCAACAGCCACCTGAAAACTGGGGGCAGGGGTTATAGTCTGAAATTGTTGAACTCAATGTTGAATCCAGAAGGCTGTAAAGTGCCTAATCGAAAGATGAGGTGCTGTTCCTCGAGCTTCATTGGAACAGTGTAAGAGGCCGAAGACAGAGAGGTCAGAGTGAGAGTGGAGCGGAGAATTAAAGTGACAGGCGACTGGAAACTCGGGATCACCCTTACGGACTGAACGGAGGTGTTCCACAAAGCAGTCGCCCAATCTGCGTTTGGTCTCCCCAATGTAGAGGAGACCGCATCGTGAGCAGCGAATACAGTATACTAAATTGCAAGAAGTACAAGTAAATCGCTGTTTCACCTGGAAGGGGTGTTTGGGGGCCCTGGACAGTGGGAAGGGAGGAGGTAAAAGGGCAGGTGTTGCATCTCCTGCGCTTGCACGGGAAGATGCCGGGCGAAGGGGAAGGGCTGTTGGGGGTGATTGGGGAGTGGACCAGGGTGTCGCGGAGGGAGTGGTCCCTTCGGAATGCTGGAAGGGGAGGTGAGGGGAAGATGTGTTTAGTGGTGGGATCACATTGGAGGTGGCGGAAATGGCGGAGGATGATTTGTTGAATGTGGAGGCTGGTGGGGTGAAAGGTGAGGACCAGGGGAACCCTATCGTGGTTCCGGGAGGCAGGGGAAGGGATGAGAGCAGATGTGCGGGAAATGGAAAGGACGCAGTCAAGGGCCGTGTCAATCACAGTAGAGGGGAATCCTCGGTTGAGGAAAAAGGAAGACATATCGGAAGCACTGGTATGGAAGGTGGCATCGTCAGAACAGATGCGGCAGAGACGGAGAAACTGGGAGAATGGAATAGAGTCCTTACAGGAAGCGGGGTGGGAGGAAGTGTAGTCCAGGCAGCTGTGGGAGTCAGTGGGCTTGTAGTGGGTGTTTGTCGATAGCCTATCGCCAGAAATGGAGACAGAGCAGTCAAGGAAAGGAAGAGAAGAGTCGGAGATGGACCATGTGAAGGTAAGGGAAGGGTGGAAATTGGAAGTAAAGTGAATGAAATTTTCTAGTTCAGGGCGAGAGCAGGAAATAGCACCGATACAGTCATCGATGTACCGGGAAAAAAAGGTGAGGGAGGGGACCTGAGTAGGACTGGAACAAAGAATGTTCCACATATCCCATGAAAAGGCAGGCATAGCTAGGGCCCATGCAGATTCCCATAGCAACACCTTTAATTTGGAGGAAATGAGTGGAGTCAAAGGAGAATATACTAATTTAATAATGAGTCGGATCTAGCTGGAGCGGGGCATCTCGCGGCATACCCCATTAGTTAGACTTTTTCAGCACCCTTCAGCTCAAAATTTTTTTGTGCCATAACTTGCTGGAAGTGTGAGCTGATAACGGGAAACAAGGACCTCAGTGAACGACGGGACCAACAGTGTATCACCTTAACCAATGAGATTTAAGGATTGAGAAATAAACAGAGGAACGACTGAGAAAGAAATAGAGTGAATTAGAGTCAAGTCAGGTAGAGAAAGAAATAAAGAGAGGGAAAGAAAGATTGGATTAAGAGAGAGAAAAAAAGACAAAAAGAAAAAGAACTTTTGTTCAATTTCTGGGCCAGAGAGGTTGATTGGCACTGCATTAATAATTATCACATAGTTAAAAAGGTACTTATGATGTTAAGTACCAGACTTAACTTTCTGTGGCAAGTTTAATGGGAAATTAATGTGCAAATCCAGCAAGATCTTAAAAATAACCGGAGTCTAAGGGTGAGATGCTATTTGTGCAAAGCAAATCGACCAGCAAGATCTGGAGATTTGCAACTCATGCCGTATCTCTTAATTTGCTGGCTAATGTGAACATTATTAATGGCGTTCTTCGTTAACACACGGTTATTTTTCTGGCGCGATCTGGCCCATTAAGAACTAGAATAAGGCTGCTTGCAAATTTAGAAAGAAGAAATCTTGTAAAGTCAAAAACATGAACAAGGAACTGTAATAACAACAGAAAATGCTGGAAAAACTCAGCAGGCCAGGCAACATCCGTGGAGAGAAAATAGAGTCAACGTTTCGGGGCAAACCCTTTGTCAAGACTGGAAAAGCACAGGAAATGAAATAGATTAAAAGGCCAGGCTGGGAGAGAACAAAAGAGAAGTGAAGAGACATTAAGAGGTATTCAAAACGAGATGAGATGGTGATAGGACAAGTGGAGACAAAAGACGGCTCTAGATTAGGTGCGAAATGTGATGGCAGAATGGGAGACAGCTGCCATGTGGGAGAGAAAAAAAAAAGGGGTGGGGGAAAGGGCCAAAACAAAGGTGTCGATAAAAAATAAGTAAAAATGTGATGGGGGCCGAGGTTATGATCTGAAATTGTTGAACTCGATATTGAGTCCGGAAGGCTATAAAGTGCCTAATCGGAAGATGAGGTGCTGTTCCTCGAGCTTACGCTGAGCTTCCGTGGAACGATGCAAGAGCCCGAGTATGGTGAGGTCTGAGTGGGAATGGGGCGGTGAATTAAAATGACAGGCGACCGGAAGCTTGGGGTCGTCCTTACGGATTGAATGGAGGTGTTCCGCAAAGCGGTCACCCAATCTGCGTTTGGTCTCCCCAATGTAGAGGACCCATAAAGAACAAGAATATTCCAGGTTTGATCCCTGTTCTGTTATGATTTGGTGAATCTCAGCTGGCATGGCAATAGAGCTGCCACAACTGATTTCAGCATCCTTGGGCTAGAAAAGAGAAAAATCATCTGAGGTTCCTGCTAAAGACTGCCATCTACTGACCTGCTCGAAAGTTAGTGTGTATGTGGACCTCAGGTGAAGGCAGAATTTAGCTTACCTGTGAGCGATGCTACCAATGGTGGGCTGGTGTGCTGACACATATTGGAGACGTTTTAACTTGTGTCACCCTGGCATTAAATGCCTCAAAATAGGAGTTGGTAGCATTGCTATCCTGTTTATACCGACACTGCAGCCAGCACTATTCTGAAAGGGGCCTACCGCTAGGCCTGCAAAGCACCTGTCTGTTTTAGGCGGTTGGCTCATTTCAATGTGAAAATTGGGTTCCTGGGACCTCAATTGTCATTTTAGGGTGGGAATGGTCAGAGCATGCGCCGTGCACCCTCTGATCATTTCCATGGGCGATAGAGTCCAAGAGGCTCAGCCAAGAGAAGTTTGATATTACTTTTGTGGGGCTTGGAGGAACACTTCTGCTCCTCTGAGTGCCACAAAAATAATGTGGGCCACTGATGCCCCAGGACACCTCACACCCCGGCCCCCCACCCCCGTCTGACATTGGTCAGCCTTAATCCCGCAAGCTGCATCAGGATGCCGTTTGGCTCCTCGCAGCTCGCCAGCTCATTGTAAATGAGGCCAGTGCTTCAAAATCACGGCCACCTCCACCACAGGTATGGGTGAGCAGCTGGTACACTTTGCTGACCGGGCGCCCAAAGGTCAAAATGGATCCCACTGTTTCAGAATCATTCATAAACATTGTGGTTCCTAGCTGCGGAGCCGTATCCCAGTTTAATTCCGTACCTTCAGGAGAGGAGGGAATAAATGGGCAGAAATATGGAAAACAAAGCCTAGGAATTATGCTGTGCAATATCATCCTATGAATGTTTCACACATGTACTAATTCATTTTTTCACTATTAATGGAGGTGCAAATTCCAGTGTTTATTTTAAGACAACAGTACTTATTGAAGAATAATGACATTTTCTGAAAAAATCTTTAATTTCAGATTCAAGATATTCTGTTGCTTGTTAGGATTGGAAATATTAAAAAAATACACACACGTTTCATTAAAATGTCAAGTAGTCTGCATTTCTAATACATGGCAAATAGCACCACTGTTCAGGAAATAATGAAATTATACTTATTTAATAACTTCAGAATGAGTGTACATATGATGTAATCCTTTATGATAAGCCATTTGTTATTTCTTGAGCAGTTTTCATAATGTCTGTTCCAGAAAATGCAAAATAACCTCATGAATTTGCACTTCATTTGATTAAACTTGGCTCGTCACACCTTAGTAATCATAAATGAATTTTGTTTATTGAGCCTTGAAACAGCTGGTATTAGTACAGTATGTCTGAGGAAATATTGTCTGATAACCTGAATTATATAAATGATGATAGCTTAGCAAGCCATCAGGAAAAAGAGAAGCACCTGAGGTCATTCAGTCTGTCAGAGCAATCCACTGGTTGTGCTCATGTGTGATCTCCTCGGCTTTAGTAACTCATACTCTAACTCAGACGATTTTTTGGGGTAAATAATATTTAAAATTATTGTTTCTGGGGAAATATTTAATTGCAAAATAATTCAGAATAAGACTCCCTCAATTTTATTTGCTTTTTTGAAGTAAAAATGCGAATGGGTCCATTGTCTGGGAGCAGTGGAAAATGAATCATCCATTTACTTAATATGTTGTGATGTGTTGCTGTGTCCAGTTACCTTAGTTATTTGGAGTTACCTACATTGCTGTCAGGTCCTGTGAGAAGTGTAAATATGACACAATAAATTTCAAATACTAAGTTTGCCTTGAAAGCTTTTGTGAAGTAGCAACTGTTTGATCCTTAGCAACCCACAAAAAAAGGGAGATAGAAGTAATGGGCTTGTGAATAGGACAGAGGGAATTCAGGTTACAAAGGCATGGCAAATGCCCTGGTCATAAACAGAATGGGAGGAAATGAGGAGACAATAACACTGCTAATTCCTCTAAAGGCTATCTAGGACTTTTTATTAAGTTAAATTTGGCAAAAATGCTTCCACTTTCTAGTTAAAATTAAATATTTAAAAAGTACAAAAGCCAGCATTGATTAACCTTTGTGTTGCCATGCAGAAATGCTGCATTTTTAAAATTTGTCTTTCGGATACAAGCCAATTTATAATTGCCATTCTTCACCATGTACATAGCCTTGTCTCAGGGAGATATTCAGTAGTAGGTGAAATAGTTATTCCACTCCCATCTCATATTGGAATGAAAGTAAAAATGGTTTGCTTGCCTTCTTGCCACACTAATGATTTGCTTGGGACAGTGAGATGATTTGCAGTCATTTCTGATCCTTTGAATCTTCACTTCCATGCATCACGGGTAAGGTGTACTATACCAACAGGGAAATGGCCTCGATATTTATGGGGAAGGGGGGAAGTGCGGTAGGACCTCATTATAATTTTTTACTCCCATTTCCTGGGCTGCTGCCGGGTGGGAAAACCAGTGGCAGGAAGCCCAGCCGTGGACCCTTGGGGACAATCCCCGGCAATCGCGATCACAGAACATGCTTCTGTTGGGAGCGGGTGTTGGCAATCACTGGGCAGGCTTCAGTGGAGGGGGTGGGGGGGGTGGTCGGTAATCGCGATCGCAGGCAGTCTTCATTGGGGGGGTCGGGAATCGCAATCACAGGCAGTCTTCATTGGGGAGTGTCGGCAATCACGATCACAGGGCAAGCTTCAGTTGGGGGAGGGTGTCAGAAATTGTGGGGCAGGCTTCAGTGAGGTGGGAGAGAGGCTCCAATTGTGGCAGGGGGGAAGGGAGAGGCCGCAATTGGCAGAAGGGAGGCTGAAGGCTTCCTTGAAGGGCTGGGGAGAGAACTCCTGCTCCTCCTGGCCCGGAAGGATTGCTATAAAAAGCACTATGTTCTGGAGCCGGCAGTTGCTGCCTCTATTTCACTGCTGGGTTTCCGAGCCCTGGGAAACCCGGTTGGCAGCTTTTAAATTTAAATCAGGCTACCAATTGCACTGTGGGAGTCTGATTTAAACATGATAATAAAGTGCCCCATCTCTCTCCACCCCAGAGCGCTGTGGATGCTCAGTCGTTGAGTATATTCAAGGCTGAGATCAATGGATTTTTGGACTCTAAGGGAATCAAGGGATAAGGGGATCAAGCGGGAAAGTGGAGTTGAGGTCAAAGATCAGCCATGATCTTATTGAATGGCAGAGCAGGTTTGAAAGGCCGAATGGTCTACTCCTGCTCCTATTTCTTATGTTCTCTCCAAGACGGGACACACGCAAGCCTCGCAACCGGCCGCCCTAAAAATGGCAACGGGTCTATATGCGTCGGGTTGCGGATGCATTCCCCGTTTTTTAGGGTTTAACCACGCCCCCCCGACCTCGTTCAATCCGTTGTGGAGGGGGTTTAATTTCGAGGCCATTACAACTGCTCCTCTTCCCTAGGTGGAACCTTATAATATGACCCCAGATCTTTCCCTCAAGATATGCCATCTTCAGTTTTTATCAGTATAAGGAGTAAAGCGAGAGGAAAGAGAAGCAAAGAAAACATCACAGGAATTCATAGAATCATACAGCACAGTAGGAGGCCATTCGGCCCATTGTGTCTGCGCCGGCTCGTTGAAAGAGCAATCCAATTAGTCCCACTGCGGTGCTCTTTGCTCATTGTCCTGCAAAGTTCTCCTTTTCAAGTATTTATCCAATTCCCTTTTGAAAGTTACTACTGAATGTGCTTCCACCACCTTTTCAGGTCGTGCTTTCCAGATCATAACAACTCGCTGCATAAAAAAAATTCTCATTTTCTTATGGATTTTATGCCAATTATCCTAAAGCTGTGTCCTTTGGTTATCAACCCTCCTGACAGTGGCAACAGCTTCTCCCCATCTACTTTATCAAAACCCCTCATAATTTTGAACACCTCTATCAAATCCCCCCTTAACCGTCTCTACTCTAAGGAGAACAATCGCAGCTTCTCCCGTCTCTCCACATAACTGAAGTCCCTCATCCCTGAAACCATTCTGGTATTAGTCAGAAAGGTGTTAATATACTTGCAACCTTATTTACATTCTGGCTTTGTTGTAAAAAAAAATCTGGTGAACTGATTGCTTTATTAGATAAAGAAAGAACTTGCATTTATATAGAACCTTTCACGAACTCGGAATGTCCCAAAGCGCTTCACAGCCAATGAAGTATTTTTGAAGTGTGGTCACTGTTGTAATGTAAGGAACTGTGGCAGCCAAATTGTACACAGCAAGATCCCAAAAACAGCAATGAGATAAATGACCAGAAATTCTGTTTTAGTGATGTTGGTTCTGGTATAAATATTGGCCAGGACACTAGGAGCTCTCCCCTGCTCTTCTACAAAAGCACCACGGGATCTTTTACGTGCACTGGTTTAACATCTTATCTGAAAGACACTTGTCCGATAGTGCAACACTCCCTCAGTAATGCACTCAAGTGTCAGCTTAGACTATATGCTCAAGTCTCTGGAATGGGACTTGAACACACAGCCTTCTGACTCAAAGATTTGAGTGCTACCCATGAGCCAAAAATGAGTAGGTTAAATTGAACCTAACTTTGGTGGGCTAATGCATTGTACTGTAACACTTATATTAGTATATTTTTGATAAGGATTCATACCCTACATCCCCATTTCAATCTTCCTGGGCCTTGTACGATGTGCCCAATACACTGGCGGGCAACCCAACCCCCATCAACACTGCGAGGGGGACACATTTCTCAGTCCTTCCAAAGTGTTAAAAACAGGTAAACTGATCCAGTAAGAAGCCTGATGCAATTATAAGAGATACACATTTTGACGTTCTTTCTTCCTTCTGGTCAATCATCAAAGGGTACCAGGGATAGTTCTCTTAAGTCCTTCTGAGACCATCAGAAACAGAGGCAGGAAAGTGCATGGGAAACTAGGCTGCATCCCTCATCGCCCCTCAATTCTGTTAGACCTCCTTTTTGGCAAATACCAGGAATTCCCCCACTGAGCCAAAGACCACATTCTATCTTCCAAATTCACTTTTCTCAGTGCTCTACCAAAATCCAGCCCTCCCTCCCTTGCTGTGCATCATTGGCTTTGATAAATGTAAGAGATAAAACTGAGCACACAGTTAAAGGGATAATCAAGGCCACTGATTTACAGATAATGGAGTAGTGGAATTCAATCCTGAAAAATCAAGAATGCCATGTAATAAAAATCCAATTTCAATTTTAAGTCACCATAAATCAGTGTGTCTGATAATAATGCATTCTACTTTTCATAACAGAATGCCGTTGTTGTTGTAAACAGCACATCCTCTGACTGACCGTGAGCAATGCAACTAGGAGTTCTACCAGTAATATACTAAAAATAGTGTATTACTGGCAGAAAACACATTCCTTTATTACGTGAAGCAAGGGTAAAGTTAGAGCTATGCCATTCTTTTTACTTTCATTGAATACATGGTAAGTAGAAATTAATATTTCAACAAGGTCATATTTGTTAAATCTGAAAACTATGCATACCGCTTAAAAATTAAAAATAGTATTGTGGTGACCATGCTGTGAGATGGCCCTGTATCCTGTACCTTCATTTTCCTGAATGTTCTGGCAAATGGGCTATTTGTGTGCTCATTTCCTTAATGTATACATGCAGAAGGTGATTTGCTTTGTTCTAGATAATTCTTCAAAATAATTTCCCAGTTCGTAAATGCCAACCATATGCATCAGTTTCTCTTTAAATTTACTACGTTATATACTGCATTACTGTGGCTCATTTGTAAATACCACACATTGCTCACAAGCCCTAATATTTCAGTGTGACTTCCAATAGTCATTTCTAATAAATACCATTGGTCAATAAATTATGGCCCGGATATTGCAGTCAGCAGCAAAGAAACGGTACTTGCGCTCATCATGCTGACAGCTACCCACAGACTTTTCGCAGGCTTTGATCGGCAATTTACAGTTCCTAGAGATCCTTTCCAGTGCACAGCGTGTCTCCTGAAGCAATCAAATTGAAGAATCCTCCCTGGGACATGCAGGCCCCGATATTAACTTGGAGGTGGGGAGCGAGCAGGGAGAGGGTGCTGTTTTACAGTCATTAAACCGGGAAGAATGGGTTTCCCTCAGGTCCTGCTGAATTTAACGGCAGGGCTTGATTAACATTTTTTATCTCCCTTCCCCGGCCGCAGCCAGCCAGATTGAGAGGCTGGCTGGCTGTCAGACAGGAAGGGGAGCAGAGGGAGGGATCATTGGTCATGGATCGATGGGGGAGGCCAGAGGCATGGGGGGACTGGAGTCATCGGAGGGTCGGTAACATCTAGGGGGCCAAAGACATCGGGGGAGGGGTGGTCAGAGACACATTGTGGGGGGGGGGGTAGGGGAGATTTGAAGGGTCAGGTCGGTGGGAGGTTGTGGCTCGGGCGGGGGAGGGGTGGTGGTGGGTAGGGGAGATTTGAAGGGTCAGGTCGGTGGGAGGTTGTGGCTCGGGCGGGGGGTGGGTAGGGGAGATTTGAAGGGTCAGGTCGGTGGGAGGTTGTGGCTGGGGGGGGTGGGTAGGGGAGATTTGACGGGTCAGGTCGGTGGGAGGTTGTGGCTCGGGCGGGGGGGGTGGTGGGTAGGGGAGACTTGAAGGGTCAGGTCGGTGGGAGGTTGTGGCTCGGGCGGGGGGGGTGGGTAGGGGAGATTTGAAGGGTCAGGTCGGTGGGAGGTTGTGGCTCGGGGTGGGGGGTGTAGGGGAGATTTGACGGGTCAGGTCGGTGGGAGGTTGTGGCTCGGGCGGGGGGGGTGGTGGGTAGGGGAGATTTGAAGGGTCAGGTCGGTGGGAGGTTGTGGCTCGGGGTGGGGGGGGTAGGGGAGATTTGAAGGGTCAGGTCGGTGGGAGGTTGTGGCTCGGGGTGGGGGGGGTAGGGGAGATTTGAAGGGTCAGGTCGGTAGGAGGTTGTGGCTCGGGGTGGGGGGGGTAGGGGAGATTTGAAGTGTCAGGTCGGTGGGAGGTTGTGGCTGGGGGGGGGTTGATGACGGGTGTTCACTCGCGGGAGGAGGGGGCGGGGACAGCAGGTAAGTGGAAAGACATTTGAGAGGCACTTACCGACTAGATGCAACAGTCCTCGCTTCCCTTCACCTGACCAAGGTGAAATTTGAAATAGAGATTAAATCTGTATCATAATATTTAACTGAATGACCCGTCTCCTGGGAGTGGGTTGGTTGCCCCCGACCACCCGCGCCCCCGTCAAAACCAGAAGTAGGCGGGTTGGAGATTTTTTTGAAGTAAAAGTTCATAATTTTATTGCAAACAAATTTCTGATGACAATCCCTGAATTAAGGGGAACGGTTCTTAAAGGGACACTGCAGCCCCAACAAGTCAATCAGCTATATATCTAGAATATTAAACTCCAGCCAGTTATAGGGGTTATTGATATAAGCAGAAACAATCCCCAACTGTCAGAATGAACATGGTTCAGTCCTGGAGGTGATTAACAGCAACAGTAACTGCAGAATCCAACCCTGCAGTCACTTGTGAACTCGCTGGTGTTTCAACAGGTTGGATGACTGAGTGAATCTCTTCCCACACACGGAGCAGGTGAACGGCCTCTCCCCAGTGTGAGTGCGCTGATGGGTTTTTCTTAACTTTTTTACATCCCACTCGACCCAAACCCACCTGTTGTTGTGGGTTAAAATTCCCACCACAGAGTCTAAACCAGGAAGTATAAATTAGATTTAATTCAATGTAAAATCATGTACAGAAAGTGAAATTCAGGAAACTTTGTTATATCTGGCACCGACGGGACCGAGCTGTTGCCGATCTATCAAAACTGCCGGACATACAAAGTTAATGTTGAAGCATACGGAGGTTTTCATCTCTGTATCTGATAACAAACACTGTTGCTTAGCAACAGCTTCAAACAGTCCGCCCGTACCTTGGAAGCGTCTCTGTAGCTTAGCAACAGCTTCAGAGAGACTTTCCAAAGCCTGACTGTTGGAAAAAAAAGCCACGAGAAGAAAAACAACCTAACAGAACGGGTCCTGATTTCTGCCGGTAGATCGAGGTTTCCAGACATACAACCTCCGGATAAACCAAAGTCTCCTGTATAGAGAGGGAAAGAAAGATGTGATTAAGAGAGAGAGATAAAAGAGACAAACAGAAAAAGTTTTTAAAAATATTTTTTTTTTTTACATCTCCGTCACTAATTAAATTCTGAAGGAATGAGATGCCACACTTGTAAAATTAAATTTTCGGCACCAGAGAGGTTGTTTGGTAGTAATTATGACTTACCTTGTCGCTAAAAATTACACCTGAATGCACCAGCCCTAACTTTTTCTGGCGTGTTTAGTGGGTAACTAGCGGGTAAGCACCACAACTTCATGCCCTTACAATGATTTTAATGCCGAGTCTATTGACGAGGTACCAGTAGAGTGCAGCTTGTGGAGGACCAGGGCAAATTGGACAGCAAGTTCAGGATTTCCGCATTTAACTGCGCATCTGCAAGCTCTGGAAGTTGCTGTCTGATTTACTCCATAATAACGGTGAGTGCTGTTAGCCTCACCATTGTTCTCAACGCAAACCGGGCCGATAAGTTTTATATATAAAACAGGATATATACGGCAGATTTGTGTGGGAAGAAATTAAACCGAGTTTCAAATATAGCTTAACTGCACATACATTTAGTGCTCAAAAAGTGATGTTAAGTTGTTACTAGATATATTTTAGTCTTTCCTCTTCTTAGTTAGTGGTTTAGTAGGGAATTTTTCTCCTTGGATGATACTGCTTAAAGCTTATGATTCATTCAAAACAAAAAAAAAGTGGCCTAAAAGACATTGATGAATATGGTGTGCAAGGGAGTGGATAACTTAGCTGATGAGTGGAGAATATGAAGAAGGAATAGAATGGGAGAGAAAACAGTACCCTGGGGACTCTTCAGTTAATGGAAGATGAGTCAGAAGATTATCCATCAACTCTAGTGCAGATGAAGCAATTTGAGAGCAAGCTAGATAGCCATTCACAGAGCTTTGTTGTAATACTACATGAAGGTAACTTGTTCAATAGTGAATCTGCTAAATCCTTTAGAGATGTCCAAGGCAATAACAAATGGTTCACAAGTATTCAAAAATAGAGGTGCATAACGTAGGCAAGGAAATTTACCAGTCCAACAGTTATGTAGAAAATTATACACTGGTCATGTGAGTTCCAGGTAAGTGCTAATTTGACAGCAACGCTATTGGCCTCCTGATACATTGCTCACTCTCTAGGACCTTCCTAAAGACAGTTAGGACCTTGCTTCTTCTACATGTTTATCTGTTTTATTGCCTTGATGCTGGCTGTGCATAGAATTGCTTGGGTTCTAATGTAAGCGGGAAATGCTTAAAAGCTCGATGGACTCTCTGAACCAGTCAGGGAGAGAGATATGATTACTATCAAAAAAGTTGCTAGTTGTTTTTGAGTTTGTTGCCAAAATACTGGCACTATCTTTCCACCACTCTGAAGCTTCCACTGAGGCACTGTGCCAAGAGAATCAGTTCTAAGACTCTTATAAAGGGTCTGGAACTTGAGACAGTAGAAATGATTACTGCATAGACTGCACTGCTCTGCCTGAAAGATTGCAGATGCTTTTGTATATCCAGAAGATGTTTCTTTGTAGTGTCACTAAACCTGCAACTGTTAGGAATGTGATGTGTATAAAGATCCTTGTCTGTGAGAGTTCTAATTAGGGTTACTTCAGGTTCATTAGAAAGCTCACCTGAGGCAATAGGTTCCATGCTGAGATCCGGTCTCACATCACTCTAAGCATGGTCAGACATGCAATTTTTTAGGCTTAGATGGGTAACCATTAACAGCAGGTAAAGACTGCTGCTATATGGTAATACACCATACTGGTACTCGGTCTTAAACATAGAAGATAGGAGCAAGAGTAGGCCATTCGGCCCCTCGAGCCTGCTCTGCCATTTAATGAGATCATGGCTGATCATCCAAATTCAGTACCTCACTGCTCACGATGTGGTCTCCTTTACATTGGGGAGACCAAACGCAGATTGGGTGACTGCTTTGTGGAACACCTCCGTTCAGTCCGTAAGGGTGACCCCGAGCTTCCGGTCGCCTGTCATTTCAATTCACCATTCCATTCCCACTCAGACCTCACCGTCTGCGGCCTCTTGCATTGTTCCACATAAGCTCAGCTTAAACTCGAGGAATGGCACCTCATCTTCCGATTAGGCACTTTACAGCCTTCTGGACTCAATATCGAGTTCAACAATTTCAGATCATAGCCTCGGCCCCTATCATATGTTTAATATTTTTTATCCACACTTTTGGTTTGTGCCTTTTCCTTTTTTCTCTCTCTCTCCCACATGGCAGCTGTCTCTCACTCTGCCGGCGCATTTCACACTTCATCTACAGCCATTGTTTGTTTCTTTACCTGTCCTATTACCATCTCGTCTCACCTTGAATATCTCTCAATGTCTCTTCTTTCATCCCCTCCCCCATTTCCCAGCACCCAAACTGCCTTTTAATCTGTGTCATTTCCTGCCCTTTTTTTCTCCGTTCTGTAGAAGGGTTTCGACCTGAAACGTTGACTCTGTTTCTCTCTCCACGGATGCTGCCTGGCCTGCTGAGTTTTTCCAGCGTTTTCTGTTGTTATTTCAGTACCCTGTCCCTGCTTTTTCCCCATATCCCTTGATCCCTTTAGCCTTAAGAAATATATCTAACTCCTTCTTGAATATATTTAATGAATTGGCCTCAACTGCCTTCTGTGGTAGAGAATTCCACAGGTTCACCACTCTCTGGGTGAAGAAATTCCTCCTCATCTCAGTCCTAAATGGCTTACCCCTTATCCTTAGACTGTGACCCCTGGTTCTGGACTCCCCGGCCATCGGGAGCATCCTTCCTGCATCTAGTCTGTCTAGTTCTGTTAGAATTTTATAAGTTTCAATGAGATCCCCTCTCATTCTTCTAAACTCTTGCGAATATAAGCCTAATCGACCCAATCTCTCTTCATGTGTCATTCCTGCCACCCTAGGTATCAGTCTGGTGAATCTTCGCTGCACTCCCTCCATGGCAAGAACATCCTTCCTCAGATAAGGTGACCAAAACTGCACACAATACTCAAGGTGTGGTCTCACCAAGGCCCTGTACAACTGCAGCAAGACATCCTTGCTCCTGTACGCATAGCCTCTCGCTATGAAGGCCAACATACCATTTGCCTTCTTAACCGCCTGCTGCATCTGCATGCTTACCTTCAGCGACTGGTGCACAAGGACACCCAGGTCTCGTTGCACTTCTCCTTTTCCCAATCTATTGCCATTCAGATAATAATCTGCCTTCCTGTTTTTGCCACCAAAGTGGATAACCTCGCATTTATCCATATTATACTGCATCTGCCATGCATCTGCCCAATCACCCAACCTGTCCAAATCATACTGGAGTTTCTCTGTATCCTCCTCACAGCACACACGCCCTCCCAGCTTTGTGTCGTCTTCAAACTTGGAGATTGTGGCCCAGAAATTCGGGTCTCCACGGGTGAGTACACACAAATGAGCATAATTCATGTTTGACATGTCAAAATAGCAGGACCTACACTCCTCCATATCAATTTTGAAATGAAGTGCTGTTGTTAAAAAAACTTAATTCTTTCGATGTGGGCTTCACTGACAAGGATGGTATTTATTGTCGCTCCCCTTTACTTATTTTTAGTTTCCCTTCTATAACTGGTATTTTATCCTTTTCTACTGTGAAAACAGATTCAAAGTTAATTGTTTAATAAATCTGCCATTACCTTGTTGCCTATTACAGTATCACCTGTGCCCATCTTTAATGGGGAGATGTGGGCAAGATGCAGTCAAGGCAGCAGAACGACATTCCTTGTGGCAACATGGCTGTCATTATGAGTGCTGGCCACGAGGGGTGGGGTTGCAGAGGAGAGTCTTCAGCTAGGTGCAGGGCAGATAGCCCCTGTCTTCAAGCAGCCACCCTTGGGTTTGACATGGTGGCTGGAAGATTGCTGGCACAGGTAGTGGGCACTGACCATCAGGATGCGCTTGGCGTGGTCACACAACAAATGCACATTAAGTGAGTGGTAGCCTTTGCGGTTACGGAACATCTCAGGATTGGTATACAGTGACCACAAAGCCACGTGTGAGCAGTCGATGGAGTCTTCAACCATGGGGAAGCCCGCTATCCTGCCAAAGCCACATGCGTGCTCGATCTGCTTCTCTCTGTTCAGAGAGAAGACAATGAAATCCCTTCCCCTGGAGTAGAGAGCCTCTGTGACCTCCCGGATGCATCGATGGATGGCGAACTGGGAAATGTTAGTTATGTCTCCTGCTGCAGACTGGAAGGATCCACTAGCGAAGAAATTGAGAGCCACGGTGACCTTGAGGGCCACTGGGAGAGCTGTGGTCGCCCTGCTCTGAGGCTGCAGGTCTGGTTGCAGGAGGCAGCAGAGTTCTTTGACCACCTTCTTGGTGAAGCAGAACCTCCTAATACACTGTTCCTCACTTAAGTGGAGGTAAGAGAAGTGTTGTCGGAGGACCCTAGTTGGGTAAGGCCTCCTGCTGAGAGAACTCCTGGTCCACCTCATCCCTCTGCCAGCATCTTCTCCTCTTCTTCGCTGCCTCTGCTCCCTATCCCGATGATACTCGAGCGCGAGGCGGACTGCAAGTAGAACCCCATTGACAGCAAGTGGTGTGAGCAGGAGCCTTTCAATGAAAACCAAGGCGTTCTCCACTTGCAGCAACACTCTCTGTGACCTAGGCAACTTTAAACAAGTTTAGAAAGCTATAAGAGTTGCAGAAACTTAGACAAAGTCAGTAAAAGTGAGAAACCATGTCAGCTGCAAGTTGTTGTTGATGATCCCTTTAAATAGCGTTGCTGTGAGCTCCTTCCTGCTGCTGAATGCTTGGTCAGCTGGTAGTGATTAAGAAAGGGCAGGAAGTGGAGATGAAAATGGCAGATCATGCATCAAATCAGCATTGCACACGCACTGATGTCATGATCTGCCTTATCTAAATATCTGAAGCGAGCACAGGCAACGGCAGCGCTACCGACCTCCCCAAAATGGCGATCGTCACAGGACCCACTGGAAGCGGGCAGAAGCAAGGCAGCCGCCAATTTTTCAGCAAAACCAGCCTTAACAGCCACGGTAAACCCCCAAACTTCTAGGTCATAATCTTTCAAAGCTCTCTCAATTCAGGAATTGTGCCATTAGATTGGAGATTTGCTAATGTCACTCCAATATTTAAAAAGGGCGGGAGAGAGAAACCAGGTAATTACTGGCCTATCAGTTTAATGTCAGTTGTGGGGAAGCTACCAGAATCTGTTTGAGTGACTGAGTACTTGAACTGATCAGCGAGAGCTGCATGGCTTTGTTAAGGGTAAGTCATGTCTGACTAATCTAGTTATAATTTTTGAGCAGGTCACCAATAAGGCAGATAAGGAAGTGTCTATGAATGTTACATATATGGACTTCTAGAAGGCATTCGATAAGATTTCACAGAAGAGATTATTAGCAAAAACGAGAGTGAATGGAATTGGAGGTGGCCTTTTGATTTGGGTTGGAAATTGGTTGGAAGGTAGGAGATCAGGGGCTGGATTTTACCAGCCCAGAGGAGGCGGGTTTGGAGGTGTGACTGCTGGGAAAATGGGAAAAATTGGGAGCAGTTCCCAACCCGCCTCCGAACCATCTTCCCGGGAGGCAGGTCCCCGACTCGCGCAGGGACCCATCTCCTAGCGGCGGGAAGGGGATTAGAGCCAATTAACTGCCTGTTAACAGGTAGTTAACAAGCAGTTAAGAGGCTTTTCACCATTTTCCGCCTGCTGATGTGGGCTTCCTGACTGCGGGAAACCCTGCCCGGGTCAGCGAGGCGAGCTGTGGGTCTGCTGCGATGTAATTGTGCAAATGACAGCTGCAGAGGTAGTGTGATGGGTGCAATGGTGCACAAGTAAGTATGGCAGATGAGAGAATGTAGTGAGAAATATTTTTATTCCGTTTATATGTGTCTGCAGGTGACAAGATTTGATGTTTCTGTGAAGCCTCATCTGATCGGGAGAATTGACAGGTGGCTTCTGTAATCTCATATGCAGCTGCCATCTGTTTCATCCTAAGGAGAGAGTCATTGGAGAGCCTGGGAGCAAGGGCTCACCTTTGAACAGTGATTGTCAGTGTTTAACAGCACCTCAATGCTGTTAAACACTGACAATTCATCTGTCAAAAAATTATGGTGCCTGTCACTTTAACAAAACCGGCAGATGAAGCATCATACACTGAGGTCATCTGACACCGGCTTTCCCTTAATTGGCTGGCAAGCCCGCAGGGCGGGCTTAACAAGGCCAATCAGGAGAAAATTGCGTTAGTTCGTCAGACGTCACTGGCGGCGGGACTAGAACCCGGAAACCAGCAGTCCCGCTCCCAACGTGCCTCCTCAGGTAAGATCGCGGCCAAAGAGGGGGGATAAATAGTACGTACTCTGATTGGTGGGAATGTGACAACTGGTGTTCCTCAGGGATCTGTTCTGGGCCATCAAAGACCTGGATTTGCAGATAACACTAAGTTAGGAAAGAGAGTAAGTAGGCAGATAGTTACAGTACATGAAATTGCAAAGGGACACAGACAGATTGAGTGAGTGGGCAAAACTATGTTCAATGTGGGAAAGTACAAAGGTCATCCACTTTGAACCCAAGAAAGATAAAGCAGAGTATTTTCTAAATGGTGAGAAAATAGGAACTATAGAGGAGCAAGGAGCTATGGGAGTCCAAGTACACAAATCACTGAAAGCTAGTAGACAGGTACAAAAAGCAATCAAAAAGGCTAATAGAGTGTTGGCCTTTATCTCAAGAGGGCTGGAATACAAAGGGGTGGAGGTTATACTTCAGTTAGATAGAATCGTGGTCAGACCCCATCTGGAGTATTGCATCTAGTGTTGGACACCGCACCTCAGGAAGGATATATTGGCCTTGGAGGAAGTGCAGCGCAGATTGACCAGAATGATACTGGGGCTTCGACGGTTAAATTATGAGGACTAGTTGCATAAACTTAGCTTGTATTCCCTTGAGTATAGAAGGTTGAGGGGTGATCTGATCTAGATGTTTAAAATGTTAAAAGAATTCTTAGGGTAGATCAGAGAAACTATTTCCTCTGGTGGGGGAATTAAGAACAAGAGGACATAACCTTAAAATTAGAGCCAGGCTGTTCAGGAGTGAAATCAGAAGCACTTTTTGACACACAGTAGAAATCTGGAAGTCTCTTCCCCAAAAACCTGTAGATGCTAGGACAATTAGAGCTTTTAAAACTGAGATAGATAGATGTTTATTAGGATAGGGTATCAATAGATATGGAGCAAAGATGGGTAAATGGAGTTGAGGTGCAGATCAACCATGATCTAACTGCCGACTGCTGTTCCTAATCAGCATGGTATTCTTTGTAGCAGTTTGATACAACTGAGTATGGGACTAGAGTCAAATATAGGCCAGACCAAGTCAGAACAGGCAGTTTCATAGAGTCATAGAGTTATGCAGCACAGAAAGAGGCCCTTCGGCCCATCGTGTCTGCGCCGGCCATCAAGCCCTATCTATTCTAATCCCATTTTCCAGCTATGGCATTTCAAGTGCTCATCTAAATGCTTCTTGAATGTTGTGAGGGTTCCTGCCTCTACCACCCTTTCAGGCAGTGAGTTCCAGATTCCAACCACCCTCTGGGTGAAAAAGCTTTTCCTCAACTCCCCTTTAAACTTCCTACCCCTTACCTTGAAACTATGCCCCCTGGTTATTGACCCCTCTACCCTATCTATGCCCCTCATAATTTTGTACACCTCAATCAGGTCCCCCCTCAGCCTTCTCTGCTCTAAGGAAAACAACCCCAGCCTGTCCAGTCTCTCTTCATAGCTGAAACGCTCCAGTCAAGGTAAAATCCTGGTGAATCTCCTCTGCACCCTCTCTAATGCAATCACATCCTTCCAATAGTGTGGCGACCAGAACTGCACACAGTATTCCAGCTGTGGCCTAACAGCGTTTTGTACAGCTCCATCATAACCTCACTGCTCTTATATTCTATGCCTCGGCTAATGAAGGCAAGTATCCCATATGCCTTTTTAACCACCTTATCTACCTGTCCTGCTGCCTTCACGGATCTATGTACATGCACACCAAGGTCCCTCTGATCCTTTGTCAATCCTAGGGTCCTACCATTCATTGTGTATTCCCTTGTCTTGTTAAGTCCTCCCAAAATGCATCACTTCACACTTTCCAGGATTAAATTCCATTTGCCACTGTTCTGCCCATCTGATCAACCCATCTATATCGTCCCGTAGCCTGAGGCTTCCCTCCTCACTATTTACCACTCCACCAATTTTCGTGTCATCTGCGAACTTACTGATCATACCTCCTACATTCATATCTAAATCATTAATGTACACTACAAACAGCAAGGGACCCAGCACCGATCCCTGCGGTACACCACTGGACACAGGCTTCCAGTCACAAAAACAACCTTCGACTATCACCCTCTGCCTCCTGCCACTAAGCCAATTTTGGATCCAATGTGCCAAATTGGCCTGGATCCCATGGGCTCTTACCTTCTTGACCAGTCTCCCATGCGGGACTTTGTCAAAAGCCTTACTGAAGTCCATGTAGACTACATCAACTGCACTAACCTCATCCACACACCTAGTCACCCCCTCGAAAAATTCAATCAAATTGGACAGACATGATCTCCCCCTGACAAAGCCATGCTGACTATCCTTGATTAATCCTTGCCTCTCCAAGTGGAGACTAATTCTGTCCCTCAGAATTTTTTCCAATAATTTCCCTACCACTGATGTTAGGCTCACTGGCCTGTAATTCCCTGGTTTATCCCTACTACCCTTCTTGAATAATGGCACTACGTTAGCTGTCCTCCAGTCCTCTAGCACCTCCCTTGTAGCCAGAGAGGTTCTGAAAATTTGTGTCAGAGCCCCTGCAATCTCCTCCCTTGCCTCACACAGCAGCCTGGGATACATCTCATCTGGGCCTGGGGATTTATCCACATTTAAGGCCGCTAAAACCGCTAGTACCTCCTCCCTCTCAATGCTAATTTGTTCAAGTATATCATAATCACCCTGCCTGATTTCTGTGCCTACATTGTCCTTCTCCATAGTGAACACAGATGCAAAATATTCATTTAAAACCTTACCTACATCTTCCAGCTCTACACACAGATTGCCACTTTGGTCCCTAACGGACCCTGCTCTTTCCCTGGTTATCCTCTTGCCCTTAATATACTTATAAAACACCCTGGGATTTTGCTTTATTTTGCCCGCCAGTGTTTTTTCATGCCCCCTCTTCGCTCTCCTAATTTCTTTTTTAAGTACCCTCCTGCACTTTCTATACTCCTCTAGGGCTTTCACTGTTTTTAGTCCTTTGTATCTGCCAAAAGCCTCCCTTTTTTTCCTAATCCATTCTTGTATATCCCTTGACACCCAGGGCTCTCTGGACTTGTTGGTCCCACCCTTGACCGTTACGGGAACATGTTGGCGCTGTACTCTCTCTATTTCCTTTCTGATTGACTCCCATTGCTCTGATGTGGATTTTCCTACAAGTAGCTGATTCCAGTCCACTTTGGCCAGATCCTGCCTTATCATATTAAAATCGGCCTTCCCCCAATTTAGAACCTTTATTTCCGGTCCATCTTTGTCCTTTTCCATGACTACCTTAAATCTCACCGAATTATGGTCACTGTCACCAAAATGCTCTCCTACTGACACTTCTAACACTTGCCCAGCTACATTCCCTAGAATTAAGTCCAGTACCGCCCCCTCTCTTGTAGGACTTTCTACATGCTGGCTCAAAAAGCTCTCCTGGATGCACTTTAAGAATTCCGCACCCTCTAAGCCTTTCACACCCTGACTATCCCAGTTAATATTGGGGAAGTTGAAATCCCCTACTATTATTACCCTATTATTTCTACACTTCTCTGAGATTTGCCTACATATCTGTACTTCTATCTCCCCATGACTGTTTGGGGGCCTATAGTACACTCCCAGCAAAGTGCTTGCCCCATTTTTGTTTTTAAGTTCTACCCATATGGCCTCATTAGAGGAACCTGCTAAGATATCATCCCTTCTTACTGCAGTAATTGACTCCGTGATTAATATTGCAACACCCCCCTCCTCTTTTACACCCCCCTCTGTCTCGCCTGAAGATTCTATACTCCTTCCCTAAAAGACTTTTAGGACAATTCAGTAGCTTCATAGTCACTTTTATTGATAACAGCAATTTATTTCCAGATTTATTTTAAACTGAATTCAAATTATCAAACTTCCAGGGTGGGATCATGAACTCACATTCTCTGGAATATTAGTCCAGTGACATAACTACTACACTATCGTACCCACGCCTATTTGAGGTGAGCACTTTCTCTGCTACTAGCCTAGAAAATGCAATGAGGCACAAAGTGGTTGGTATTTGTAAGAAAAAATATACTTGCTTTTAGTTTATCTACGCATCACCATGCTGCCTCAAAATTAAAGGTAGATTTCCCCCAAGCAGTGTTCGAACAGTTGTCTTGGCACTCTGCCAGAGGGAGGCCCGCCCCCTGATAGCCTTGATGGGAAGCCTTAAACTTAAACATTTCATAGGTTTACGGCACAGAAACAGGCCATTCGGCCCAACCAGTCCATGCCGGTGTTTAAGCTCCATTGGAGCCTCCTCCCGTCCATCCTCATCTCACTCTATCAGCATAACCCTCTATTCCCTTCTCCCTCATGTGCTTATCTAGCCTCCCCTTAAATGCATCTATACTATTCGCCTCAACCACTCCCTGTGGTAGCAAGTTTCACATTCTCACCACTCTCTGGGTAAAGTTTCTTCTGAATTCCCTATTTGATTTCTTGGTGACTGTCTTATATTGATGCACTCTAGTTTTGCTCTTCCCCACAAGTGGAAACAGTCTCACTGTCTCTACTCTATCAAAACCTTTCATAATTTCAAAGACCCCTCAGCCTTCTCTTTTCAAGAGAAAAGAGACCCCTGTTCATCCTTTCCTGATAGGTATAAAAAGTTCAGGCAACTTTTTAAAAAATGCACCTTGGCTTATGCAATCGATCGCGGGGCTTTCCGACCCTACTTTTAAATCCCCCCTTTTGCTGTCTACAATAATGCTTTACGTGAGGACTGTACAGATGTTCCTTGGATGCTAATGATGGAAATTACTATGATGTATTTCTGTCATTTGCATAGTGTTTAAATACGCTTGCTCATATTTGGATGAAAGTATTCTACATCTTCTAGTGTGAAATCCCAGAACTGAGGGGAACAAGTGCAGAGGCAGCAGGGCAGCTCGGGAGAAAGTTTCCACCGCATTCTGTTGGAGTTATGCCGCCTCTCTGTTGTATCTCCAACAAAAAATCTAGACCATAATATTTAAATAAGTGTTAGAACCAGATTGAATTAATAGGTCTGTGAAACATTCCCAGCCAAAATATTCCAGGCATTGACAATGTGTTTCTACAGTTGGCATGAATTTAGAACACAAAGCTCTCCATAATATGGTGCTAATTGGGACTAAAGTGGCAGTCTCACTCAGAGATGATAGAGAGATGGCTGGCATGGGAGACCTAAGTGCCACACAACAGTACAGCTTTTGCAGTTGTGTTTGAGGCACATTGTTGGCATAGTGTAAGGAAGTCAATGCCTGCATCTAATAAGTTAAATCAGATCTGCTGAATATCCAAGGCTGGAGTAGTGTTACCAGTGCAATTGAGCACTCAACCTACAATTTAAATATTTTGAAATATCCTAACTGGGAACAAGCTATGGAGATTGAAATTTAAACTGGTGCTATAACAATCTAACATCAGCATTACAACCCGATTGTAAGTGATTTATATTAGATGTGGTCTGATACTCAGAGACTAGAGGAAGCCTTACTCCAAAGTATACGGCCTAGAAATTGGATAAGGCCCGAAAACAGGCAGGGGCATTGCCCAGCGCTATTTGCCTGCGCCCGTTCAAAGCAAAATTCGTGCTGCCTGCTCATTTACATCATTGCAGCGCTGATCTCAGCGCTAAACTCACTGCTGATTGGCTTAGCGCTCAACAGGAGGGCCAATATCGGGTGCATTCTACTGGCCAATAAAAGAAAAAAAGAAAGACTTGCATTTATATAGCGCTTTTCACAACCTCAGGACATCCCAAAGTGCTTTACAGCCAATGAAGTACTTTTTGAAGTGTAGTCACTGTTGAAATGTAGAAAACGCAGCAGCCAAATTGCACATAGCAAGCTCCCACAACAGCAATGTGATTATGAGCAGACAATCTGTTTTTTGTGATGTTTGATTGAGGAATAAATATTGGCCAGGACACCGAGGATAACTCCCCTGCTCTTTTTCTAAACAGTGCCACCTGAGAGAGCAGACAGAGCCTCGGTTTAACGTCTCATCCAAAAGGCAGCACCTCCGACAGTGTAGCATTCCCTCAATACTGCACTGGAGTGTCAGCCTAGATTTTTTTTGTGCTCAAGTCCCTGGAGTGGGACTTGAACCCACAAACCTCTGACTCGGAGGCAAGGGTGCTACCCACTTTTTTAAAAATATACTTTATTGAACATTAAGAACATTTACAACATCATGATCATTTCATTGTATCATACAAATCAATTCCGCCGCTCTGCACAGCCATTCCGCCACCACATTTTAACATCAAAACCTGAAGTTTAATTTGTCTCCTGTAACATATATTAATTGATTGTACTTTAAAAATTGATTGTAAAATACTATCTTTAAATTCCTTTCTGAATAAAACATCCACAGAGCCTTATAATGATCTTTTAGCTTATATTTAAAATACTCTTTTAGATTGATTCTCCTCCCCTTAAAAAACAGAGCATTCCTTCTTTGCACAATCACGAATCTAGCCAAACTGAACATTAAATTAATTGTCGCTCCGCTAGACTCGGGCAGACTCTCCTGCAACCCCCATCTCAAAATTGAGTCCCATGGGATTCCCATTCTCGCCCTTCGATCCTCACCCAGCAAAAGAACTTCACACAACTTTTGAACATAGTACTTAAAATCATTTAACTGTGGATATAACACCAATAAATGGGGCACAGTCTCATCATGTGTCCCACACACTGGGCAAGTTGCCCCCTCGTCCAATCTTACACAAGACCGTCATGGTAAAAATCCAGTTATGAGCCAATTTCAAATCCAGTTCAATCCACTCTGGACATTTAAAATTCGCCCACACTCCCTTCCAAATCCTGTTGAAGTCCAACTGTGGGTATATACTCTGCCAAAACTCCTGACCAGCAGGTGTCTTGAATCTCCATTCTCTAAATACCTCATAGAAATCTCGAGTATTACAGTTGTCAAATTATACCAACTCTCCCCCTTTCTCCAGCAGAAAGCTTGGAAAAGCGGGACGCATTTTACTTCCTTTGGAGATTTCCGCATTTATTTCTTCCATCCAATCCTGTGGCATTGCCCTCACAATCTTCTCATACATGATCCCTATCATGATCCCTATTGCTTTTTCCTCTACCTCCTGATCCTTCTCCCACACCATGGCCTAGAAATTCGGTGGCGGCCCAAACGGGGCGCCAAGCTCGCCTGGGCGCCAGAATTACCGCTGCGATCGGAGCCGTTGTGCCTGCCGGAAATTCAGTTTGAGCGCCCCAAGAGGGACGCGGAGCGCTGCTCGAGGCGCCCCGCGTCCCTCTTGGGGCGCTCAAACTAAATATCGCAGCGTAACGTGCCGCAGTGCCACACGCTGTGGCACGGCGCGCTGCGGTATTGCAGGCCTTCCTCCCCTTCTTAAGGGGGAGGGGCCTGCACCAGCGCGATGACCAATCGCGAGTGCCGGCAAAAGAGCCCGGCACCAAGGAGAAGTGCCGGGCTCTCGGGACACAGCCGGCACTGCCCGGGGGGGGGGGGGGGTGATCAGGAGGCCGGGGACGGAGGTGCTGGAAGGCGGCCACCGAAAAAAATGGCCGCCCCGCACCTCCACCTTAATTTGCGCCACTACCGCCACAGGTAGGCCCCGTGAACCAGGCGCGATTTGCGACCAGCGTTACAGAGGCGGGCGCGACCAAATATCGCGATCGGGGCGGTAGCGGGGCGCTGCGCACACCGATGATGTCATCGGTGGTGGCGCAGCGCTACAGGCTAACGCCGCCATTAGCGCCCCGCTAAATATCGCGGGAGGCGTGGCCAGTGGCGCTAAAGCCACTGAGTGCCCTCTTTAGGCGCTAACTGGTGGCGCAGCCCACCGAATTTCTAGGCCCACTATCGCTTCCGGCAACCAACCTGGAATTACCTCGTATAATACATCTTTCACACATATAATACCAGCTTTTATAAAAGCTTGATTAAATAAAACCTCTCCTTCGATGTTGACCCACCTGTTCAAAAATAAGGGCTGTTTTTTAAAAAATTGGGCCCAAGTCTCTACAACTCCCTTATAAAACCTAGGGAGAAGTTTAATCAATTTCAAAAACATATTATTGTATTCCATATACAATATCCCCTGCTCGCCTATCCCACTTCATTTAAAAAAATGCTCAAAACAACTCTTCCAAAAACTTGTATTTGACTTCTGGAGAAATCTCTTCACCCATTTGATTCTAAAGGAATTTTTCTTCAAATCAATATCTGGGAAATTGAGTCCTCCCTGATTTATCCGTCCAATGATGGTATTGTAAGCCACCAAGGCTGGTTTCCCTTCCTATAAAAAGCTCACACAAGCCTCTCGGATGGACTTTTCCGCCCACTCAGGAATATCCTCCACCGTCAATAAGTACCATAGCTTAGATAGCAGGAGAGCGGACACCACTGTCGCTCTTCCTTGCACTTTCAACCACCTTCTTTCCCATCTTCCCAAAATCTTACTAATTTTCATAACTTTCGGTTCCCAATTTAATCGATCCACTTCATCCCTGTCTTTCTTGTACCCCTAGAACTTTCAAAACCTCCACCATCTTAAAGGGACTTTCCTCCAACCATTCCCCGCTACCCCTTCCTGCAACCAGGCATTGGGACTTACGTGTACGTCTTAATCAAAATGTACACTCTCAGGAGCCGCAAGCTTACATTTCGTTGTACTGCACTTGTGCACTAACAATGACAATAAAGTTGATTATTATTATTATTACTATAATTCACGCTGGCTCCTGAAGCTCTACAATATTCCTCCACTACATCCATAGCTTTCCTCACTGACTCCCCATTTCTCAATGTTAAGGTTGTGTCATCTGCATATTGGTGTATCACTGACACCAGCCCGGAACTGGGAACCACAATCCCAACTACACCTTGTTTCTTTCGCATCATGTAACTTAATGGTTCTGCTACCAATGTGTACAACAATGGGGACAGGGGACAACCCTGTCTCACTGATCTCTGTATCGGAAAATACTTGGATAAAAAACCATTGCATTTAACACAGCTAAATATGTTTGAATAAAAAATCCTTATCCACTGAATGAAATTTTCCCCGAAACCAAATGCTTCCAAAACCTTCAATAAAAATTCATGAGAGACCCTATCAAAGGCTTTCTCTTGATCTGTCTTTAATACATAAGCTTCCCTCCCACTCTCTTCCATGAGCTCTACCGCATCTCGGATTGAGACCACAGAGTCTGCGATGTCCCGGCCTATGACTCCATAGGACTGAGAGGACAAAACTATCTGCAGCAACACCTCCTTCATATGATTTGCCATAACCCTTGCCAAGATCTTATAATCCACATTTAATAATGTGATGGGTCTCCAATTCTTCAGATCCCTTCTATCCCCTTTATTTTTATATAAGCTAAGCTTATGACACCTCTCTTCATAGATGGGGCCAGGCTTCCCTCAATTTTAATTTCCTTAAAAACTCCTAAGAGCAATGGACTTAAAATCTCGAAAAATTCTTTATAAAATTCTGCACTTAGTCCATCGGACCCTGGGCTTTTCGCCCCCTTCATTCCACTTATTGCTATTTTTATTTCCGCTAATCCTACTTCTTTGTCACACATGCTTCTCTCATCCTCCTTTAAACCCTCTTCAATAAAAGCACTAACCTTCTCCATTGCCAAATTGGAAATGTCTTCTTTTGTATATAACCCTTGATAAAAGCTGCCAGCCACCTCTAAAATCTCCCCACTTTCATGAATGACCTTCTCCCCAACCTTCAACTCTCCAATTAATGATAATCTCTGTCGCAGCTCCTCTTGCTCTAGAAAATATCTAGTGCATCTTTCGCCCTCCAATGCATCACTAGCATTTGCATGGAGAATGGCCTCCTTGCATTTTTCAGCTTGCAATAATTCCCACTCTTCCTTTAGCACCTGGAAATTAGTCTCAGCTCCCTTATCCCTTCCGTCAACTGCTTTACAGACATCCGTAAACGTTTTGTTTATATTCTCTTCTCGACGCTGGTTAGCTGCTGCCCTCTTTTTCCCATAACGTACCGAAAAAACTTTTACCTCATATTTGAAATTGTCTCACCAAACTCTTCTTTCTTTCAAGAACAAAGGTTCCTTCTGAGCATTCTTTATTATATTTAAAATCCCTTCTTTATAAGCAATTTCTTTCAGGTATTGATTGTTTAAAATCCACAGCCCTGAACCGATCTTAACTCTGCTGTTCCTAATTCTAAGAACCAAAGCTGAGTGGTCACTAAAAAATACTTTTTTATAATAAATCTCTAACATCTCAGAACTTAACCTTTCCCGCATTAACACAAAATCTATTCAGCTCTGTTTTAAAACATCACCCACCCAACCTGTTCTGGAGAACTCCTTTTTTATGGGGTTCCGGTCCCTCCATAAGTCTCTCAAATTTAAATTTGCCATCATTTTTACAATCATCCCTCTGGAGTTATTATCCTTAAAGGTCATCTAGGCTGAAATGTTCATCCGAGATAAAAATAAATTAAAGTCCCCCACTATACAAGAATTTTCCACCTCTGCCACTTCAGTGAATTACCCCCGAAAAAACTCGCGATGCTTGCAATGGTCGTTCGGTGCATAGATATTAAAGAGATCGCAATTAAATTCCTCCATTTTTACCCTTAGCCGTAAAAATCTCCCCTCAGTGTCCTTGTCCACCAAGGCAACGTTCTCTTTTATGGACGGACTCACCAAAACAGCCACCCCTCTACGGTTATTGTTTGCACAACTTGCAAACACCTCTCCCTTCCAAACCTTCTGAACTCTTTCTAGGATATCCTCATCCCAAAAGGTTTCTTGCAGACACAACAAGTCCGTGCCTTCAAAACCCTGCAACAACTGCTGCAATTTCTTCTCGCCCCTCAGTCCGTTCACATTAATCGAGACCAATGTAATCATGGCTCCGAAGAAGGGAAGTATGCCTGATAATCTCCCCATCATTTAATCTCTGGCCCTTCCCTCCTCTCATGCTCCTTCCCAACTTTTCGGCCAGCTGTTGCTTTTTCCTGCAGCCTCCGACTCTTTTTCACCTCCTATTTGAACATTCCCTGCTGTTGCAGCCTCTTCCTTGCATTAAGTTTGGGCCAAGGAGCTGCCCTTTCTTCCTCCTTCTGCCCCTCACTAACCTTTCCCTTTCCACATGATGCCACCCCACCCCCCCACTTCCATGTCTCTGTCCCCCTCTAATTCCTCACTCTCAAGCTCTTCTGTAACCTTCTGTTCCTGCTCCCCATCAGATACATAATCCTGCTCCCTGTCAGATTTATCATCTCCCATAGAGAGTCTTCCTGCTATCGCGGTTTCTCCAACAGTGCCGCTCCCTTCGACCTCATCTCCACCTCTGACCCTTGCTCCCTGATCCTTCTCTCTCTGGGACAATGGCGCACCTATATTGCTCCCTTCTGGCGCCTTTGTCTCGCCAGCAAAGAATAACTAAAAGATTAATTAAGAAAGGGAAGATAGATTATGAAAGTAAATGAGCAAAAAATATAAAAACAGATAGCAAGAGTTTCTACAGTTATATAAAAAGAAAAAGGTTGGCTAAAGTGAATGTTGGTCCCTTAGAGGACAAGACCGGGAAATTAGTAGTGGGGAACATGGAGATGGCAAAAATGCTGAACAAATATTTTGTATCAGTCTTTACAGTAGAGGACACTAAAAATATCCCAACACTGGACAAACAGGGGGCTATGGGGGGGGGGAGGAGCTAAACACGATTAAAATCACTAAGGAGATGGTACTCAGTAAGATAATGGGACTTAAGGCGGATAAATCCCCTGGACCTGATGGCTTACATCCTAGGGTCTTGAGAGAAGTAGCGGTAGGGATTGCAGATGCATTGGTGGCAATTTTCCAAAACTCCCTGGATTCAGGAAAGGTCCCAACAGATTGGAAAACTGCTAATGTAACGCCCTTATTTAAAAAGGGAGGTAGACAAAAGGCTGGAAACTATAGACCAGTTAGCCTAACATCTGTGGTTGATAAAATGTTGGAGTCCATTATTAAGGAAGCAGTAACAGGACATTTGGATAAGTATAATTTAATCGGACAGAGTCAGCATGGTTTTATGAAGGGGAAGTCATGTTTGAATTCTTTGAGGACGTAACAAACAGGGGTGGATAAAGGGGAACCAGTGGATGTGGTGTATTTGGACTTCCAAAAGGCATTTGACAAGCTGCCACACAAAAGATTACTGCACAAGATAAAAAATCACGGGATTGGGGGTAATATACTGGCATGGGTGGAAGATTGGCTATCTAACAGAAAACAGAGAGTTGGGATAAATGGTTCATTCTCGGGTTGGCAATCAGTAACTAGTGGTGTTCCACAGGGGTCGGTGCTGGGTCCCCAACTCTTTACAATCTATATTAACGATTTGGAGGAGGGGACCAAGTGCAACATATCCAAGTTTGCCGACGATACAAAGATGGGAGGGAAAGCAGTGAGTGAGGAGGACATAAAAAACCTGCAAAAGGACATAGACAGGCTAAGTGAGTGGGCAGAAATTTGGCAGATGGAATATAATGTTGGAAAGTGTGAGGTTATGCACTTTGGCAGAAAAAATCAAAGAGCAAGTTATTATCTAAATGGAGAGAAACTGCAAAGTGCTACAGTACAAAGAGATCTGGGGGTCCTGGTGCATGAAACACAGAAGGTTAGTATGCAGGTACAGCAGGTGATCAGGAAGGCCAATGGAATCTTGGCTTTTATTGCAAGGGGGATGGAGTATAAACGCAGGGAAGTCTTGCTTCAGTTATACAGGGTACAGGGTACTTGTGAGGCCACACCTGGAATACTGCGTACAGTTTTGGTTTCCATATTTAAGAAAAGATATACTTGCTCTCGAGGCAGTTCAGAGAAGGTTCACTCAGTTGATTCCGGAGATGAGGGGGTTGACTTATGAGGAAAGGTTGAGTAGGTTGGGCCTCTACTCATTGGAATTCAGAAGAATGAGAGGCGATCTTATCGAAACATATAAGATTGTGAGGGGGCTTGATCGGGTGGATGCGGGGAGGATGTTTCCACTGATGGGTGAGACTAGAACTAGGGGGCATAATCTTAGAATAAGGGGCTGCCCTTTCAAAACTGAGATGAGGAGAAACTTCTTCACTCAGAGGGTAGTAAATCTATGGAATTTGCTACCTCAGAGAGCTGTGGAAGCTGCGACATTAAATAAATTTAAAACGGAGATAGACAGTTTCCTAGCTGATAAGGGAATTAGGGGTTACGGGGAGCGGGCAGGGAAGTGAGTCTAGATTTGGATCAGCCATGACCCTATTGAATGGCAGAGCAGGCCCGAGGGGCCGTGTGGCCTACTGCTGCTCCTACTTCTTATGTTCTTATTATGTTCCTGTCCTGCTGCCCCTTTAAGGCTCCTGCTTCTTGCCCCCTCTCCTTGTCTTGCCCCCTCCTGCTCACCGAGATGTCCGACTCCCCGTCTTTCTTTGGAGTACTTACATTTACCACGCACCCCGCTCCCGCCTCCTCTCCCCCTGCGGACACCAGATTCTTTAGGGAGAGCTGAACCGTATTAAGGCTCGAGTCTGCACTCGATCCTTGCTGTCCTCTGCTGCCTTTGTTCTTTTCCACTGTACTTGGTGTGTTTTCCACCATCTTCATCCTGTTCTCTGCACCCCAATTTTCTGCCTCTTCCTGTGCTCTTTTCTCCTTCAATTTACCAGCTGTGTCCTCCGATTGCTCCACTCCTCCGGCCGTTCCACTCACACCTCCTACTCCTTCTCCCATCTCCTCGTCACTCATAGAGCTTCCTTCTGCCTCACACTCACAGCGGGTAGGGCCTTTGTGACACACCCCACAGCTCTCCGCCTTGCAGCTCCGAGCGATGTGTCCAGACTCGCTGCAATTATAACAGTACAAGTCTGGACAGTTTCTTACAAGATGGTCGTGTCCAAGACAATAATAACAAACCTTCACTTGGTTATCATGTAGTACTCGGAAGTACTGCACTCCTTCCATTGTCTCGAATTTCATGCTGTACGGTAATGACTTCACCCCCTCTGGGAACTGCACCTTTATGTAACGGGTTCCATCTGCTACCCGTGTTCCTGGATAGTATCTCCTTTTTATTGCTGAGCAAATTTTAATGTCCCACGACTCCAACTTTTTGATTAGCACATCGTCCTCAATATAAACCGGCAGGTTTAAGAATGAGACCACCACCTCTTCCGAATATAGCAGAAATACCTCCAAGAACTTATTGCGAACTTTCAAACTGAGTAAAAGTCTTTCCACCTCCTCTCGGCCACTCACCCTCACCTCGAACCCAACATTCGGCTTTGGTCGGCAGGCAAAGCAGCTTCCCTTGCCACAGTCCTCATGTACCGCTTGGATAATATCCCAAGCTCGTATCTCCTTATCCTCGCACTGAACCACCACCGTGTTTTCTTTTCCAAACCTCCTGGGGTCCCGGCCCAAATCTTTGGGCCTTTTTCTTTCCCTTCCAACCACAGTTTCTCCCCTAATTAAATTCATCTTGGGAACACTGTCCTCTGCGGGGCCCGGCACTCCGGACCCCTCAGTAGCTATCTGGCTGTTGTTTATGGTCCAAAAAGGCCCTAAAACCTGAAAAAAAAGCCACCACCAACTTTTTACAAACTCACTCCAACTCCCTGCAGCAATCAGGCAACCAGTAACACCTGCTCACTCCTAGCCCCTCCCACCTGGAGAGCGCTACCCACTGAGCTCCAGCTCACATAAAGTTTCACTTAGGCTCTCTGCACTACTTAAAGGGGAGGTGCTTTGTTGCAGAAGCACCACATTGTCAGTCAAAACAAAGCCATGGCCCAATAGCCGAGGGAAAGGGCTAGACGATTTTCAGATTCGGCACTGGAGGCCTTGGTCCTGGGGGTCCAAAGATGCCGTAAGGTTCTCTACCTGCAGGGTGGCAGGAGGCCTTCAAGGATGACCACAACAAGGATCTAGGAGGAGATCGCTCAAGCTGTCACTGTCCCCAGTGTTGTCCCCAAGACCTGGATCAAGTGCCACAAAAAGTTTAATGACCTCACACGACTGGTCAAGGTGAGTGAAGGCATCATCAAATGCCATATCCCACCGTCTGCGCCACAAGCCTCACACACTGTTCAATGCACCACACACCCATCAATCACCGACCAACAATCTCTAGCTATCACCATTCATCCCTCACAATCTTGGCCTCACTTCACCCTCACACACTTATCACTGCTGCAACACTCACACCCACATCTCACATCTTGCACACACTGCTAGCTATTCAACCATGACAGGCACACCACTCAAACACATTGCACCAGACTCACTGACACACGTCCCTTTCTCTTGCAGGCCAAGGTTGTGCACAACCACTGGGAGCACAAGCAGATGGGTGGAGGGCAAGCAAGAATTGAGAACCTAACGTACCTGGAGGAAGCAGTGCTGGCAATAATTGGAGGGGCAGTGACAGAGTCCATGGTGAGTGGAGAAGTAGAAGGCATTGCTGATGATGACAATATGCTCATACATAATCCTTCTTCTCACATCCCACTTCCCCCTCATCCCACAATCTCTTCTCACTTACAAGCTGCTGATGGTGTATGCATGAATATCTTGCTTTACCCCCTCCCCTCACCTCCCCTCCTTTCAGGTACCCAAGAACTCCAACCTGGCCAGCCTGTCCCTGAAGTTCTGGAGGAGAGTGATGGAGGAAGAAGACATACCATCACTGTATCTGACGCTCGCAGACACCAGCTCAGAAAATGGCACTGCGCGTACTTTGGAGAGTAGTATAGGGTCGGGATCTGCACGTGGTGAGTCACCAGGCACGAGTGGGCTGCAGCCAGGCCAGGGGTAAAGGGTAGCTCGGCAGCCAGCTCCCCGGAGGGCAGGCTCACGCAAGAGTTCTGCTGCACATGACTCGGATGATGATCTCGATGTGGCGGCCTTCAGAAGAGGGGCAATAGGAATGCACATAGAAATGCTTGGTGCAATGGCAAGCCTGCCAGAGAGCCTCTTGTCACTGTCAAGGACCATGGAGGAGTCAAGCTCCAACACTGCACAGGGTTTTGCACAGAGCTTAGAGCCCATGATTTCCAGGATGGACAACAAATGATGGGCAACTCCAGGAGAGAACTTGTGGACCCAAACATGATGCTGGGTGTGATGGGCAATCTCGCAACTTACATTGCAGCACAGGCGGAAGCGACCCAACCTCTCAGTGCTGCAGTGAAAGTGCAGACTACTTTCCTGAAGTCTCAGCTTGCTGCCACGCAAGCGCATATTGCTGCCATCTTGGCTGGGTTTACAAATGTCGAAAGGGGCTTGCAGGGTCTCACAGCAGTCCCGCAATCTGTGCTCCAACAGTTGGCTAAGAATGCTGAGGCACCGCCCCGGGGTCATGTCAGTGGCTCCGTGAAGCGAGAGCCTGCTGTTCTCTCAGGATGACCGCATTCCTATTCCCACCACTGTCACGCCGCCAGTGCCTTTGCTGCTGCCCGTCATCCAGCCAGCCCAGATTGCTGCCGCTCATGCCGAGGTGATGACGTCTACAGCTAGGCCTTGTAGGTCCAGAGCTGCTGGAGGTTGTCAGCAGCCTTCCACCAGCTATGCTGCAGCCATTGGGGGAGCACTTCGTACAAGCACTAGAGTAGGAAAAGCACACCAAAGATAGACACTAAGGGAATGCACAAGCATGATTAGTTGGCTTTGCTCTTTTGATTTGAATTTGATACATTTATAAATTATGTTTGGAATATGTGTTTTGTGGTGGCTCTCATTTCAGCTTTGTGCCTAGAAGGATGCTGTGATGTTCCTTGACAGAGGGATGGTAAGATGGGGAAGTGGTGAGCAACAGGAGTCTGGGGTTTCATTCACTGGAACCGGAGTCTGATGAGGCGCTCACGGACAGCCCGTTCAGAACTTGGATGTGCTGCCTACCTCTTCCCTTCCTTCTCCTCCTCCTCCGCCTGAGGTGATCCTGGATCCCATGGTGGCAAGGGCTGCGCACTCATGATGGCCAAGTTGAGGCATGCAGCAGACCAGCACAAAATGGGACACCCTCTCCGGTGTGTACTGGAGGGCACCTCCTGAGCGGTCAAGGCAGCGGAGCCATTGCTGTAGCACCCTGATGGTCTGCTCGATGACGCTCCTTGTGGCTGCATGGCTGTCATTATATGATTGCTGGCTAGGAGGGGAGTGGTTGCAGAGGAAAATCATTAGCTAGGTGTAGAGCAGATAGCCCTAGTCTCTGAGCAGCCACCATCAGGTTTGATGTGGTGGCTGAAGATTGCTGGCACACCGGACTGGCGCAGGATGAAGGCATCATAACTGTTGGCAGGATAGCTGGCATTCGTCATCATGATGCGCTGGGTGTGTTCGCACACCAACTGCACATTAAGTGAGTGGTAGCCTTTGTGGTTACGGAACATCTCAGGATTGGTATGCGGTGCCTTCAAAGCCACGTGTGTGCAGTTGATGGCACCCTGCTCCATGGGGAAGCCCACTATCCTGGCAAAGTCACATACGCGCTCGTCCTGCTTCTCTCTGTTCAGAGAGAAGGCAATGACGTCCCTTCTCCTGGTGTAGAGAGCTTCTGTGACCTCCCGGATGCAGCGATGGACGGCGAGCTGGGAGATATTTGCTATGTCTCCTGCTTCAGACTGGAAGGATCCGGTGGCAAAAAAATTGAGGGCCACGGTAACCTTGAGGGCCACTGGGAAAGCCATCATCGCCCTGCTCTGAGGCTGCAGGTCTGGTTGCAGGAGGTGGCAAAGTTCTGTGACCACCTCCTTGGTGAAGCAGAGCCTCCTAATACACTGCTCCTGGCTTTAGATGCAGGTAGATGTGCTCCCGGAAGATCCTAGGTGGGTTATGCCTCCTACTGAGAGCCCGTCTGCCCCTCCTCCTCCTCCCTCTATGAGCATCTTGTCCTCTTCTTCGCTGCCTCCCCTCATGTCTCTGTCATACTCAAGCGTGAGGGGGACTGCAAGTAGAGCCCCCATGACTGTGAGCATATGGTGTGAGCAGAAGCCTTTAAATGAGAAGCCAGGCATTCACCACTTGCAGCAACACTCGCTGTCACCTCAGCAACTTTAAATAACTTTAGAAAGCTCCAAATAGTTGCACAAACTTAGACAGAGCCAGTAGCACTGAAAAATCAAGTCAGCTGCAGGTTGTTGATGATCTCTTTAAATAGCACTGCTGTGGGGTCCTTCCTGCTGCTGAACACTTGGTCAACTGGTCGTGATTAGGAAAGGGCGACCTCGAAAATGGCAGATCGTGTGTCAAATCAATGTTGCACACTCATTGATGTCATGATCTGCCTCATCTAAATTTCTGGAGCGAGCACAGGCAATGGCAGCGCTACCAACCTCCTGAAAATGGCGGCCGCTGCGGAATCTGCTGGAAGCGGGCAGAAGCGAGGCAGCCGCCATTTTTTCAGCAAAACCAGCCTTAAGAGCTGATGCTAAACCTCCGAATTTCGCGACCTACATGTTCATTATACTTATAAAAGAAACTATAATACAAGAAGGAAAGAAGTTAAACTACAACGGTTGACACAGTGGCCCCAATATTAATTTAGAGGCTGGGAGGGAGCAGGGAGGCTTATTTGCGCTCGGGAAACCCGAAGAATGCATTTCCCTCAAGCCCTGCTAAATTTACCAGCAAGGCCTGATTAACATTTTTGTCTTCATTTCCCAGCTAAGAGGCTAGCTAGCGGGAAGGCCTGCGGCACCAGAATATGAGAGAAAACTAGCAAGAAATATAATAACAGATTGTAAGAGCATCTACAAGTATGTAAAAAGGAAGAGAGTAGCAAAGGTAAATATTGGTCCCTGAGAGGCTGAGACAGCAGAAATTATTATGGGGAATAAGGAAATGGCAGAAATGTTAAAACAAATATTTCGTATCTGTCTTCACAGTAGAAGACACAAAAAGCATACCAAAAATGGTGGGGAACCAAGGGTCTAATCAGGGTGAGGAACTTAACATAATTAATATCAGTAGAGATAAAGTACTAGAGAAACTAATGGCACTAAAAGCCGACAAATCCCCTGGACATAGAAGATAGGAGCAGGAGTAGGCCATTCGGCCCATCGAGCCTGTTCAGCCATTTAATGAGATCATGGCTAATCATCCAAATTCAGTACCCTGTCCCTGCTTTCTCCCCATATCCCTTGATCCCTTTAGCCTTAAGAAATATATCTAACTCCTTCTTGAATATATTTAATAAGCTGGCCTCAACTGCCTTCTGTGGTAGAGCATTCCACAGGTTCACTGCTCCCTGGGTGAAGAAATTCCTCCTCATCTCAGTCCTAAATGGCTTACCCCTTATCCTTAGACTGTGACCCCTGGTTCTGGACACCACCGCCATCAGGAACATTTTTCCTGCATCTAGTCTGTCTAGTCCTGTTAGAATTTTACAAGTTTCAATGAGATCCCCTCTCATTCTTCTAAACTCTGGCGAATATAAGCCTAATCAACTCAATCTCTCTTCATGCATCATTCCTGCCATCCCAGGTATCAGTCTGGTGAATCTTCGCTGCACTCCCTCCATGGCAAGAACATCCTTCCTCAGATAAGGCGACCAAAACTGCACACAATACTCAAGGTGTGGTCCCACCAAGGCCCTGTACAACTGCAGCAAGACATCCTTGCTCCTGTACTCGAATCCTCTCGCTATGAAGGCCAAAATACCATTTGCCTTCTTAACCGCCTGCTGCACCTGCATGCTTACCTTCAGCGACTGGTGCACAAGGACACCCAAGTCTCATTGCACTTCCCCTTTTCCCAATCTATTGCCGTTCAGATAATAATCTGTCTTCCTGTTTTTGCCACCAAAATGGATAACCTCGCATTTATCCACATTATACTGCATCTGCCCAATCACTCAACCTGTCCAAATCATACTGGAGTTTCTCTGCATCCTCCTCACAGCACACACGCCCACCTAGCTTCGTTGTGTCGTCTGCAAATTTGGAGATATTACATCTAGTTCCCTCGTCTAGATCATTAATATATATTGTGAATAGCTGGGATCCTAGCACCGATCCCTGCGGTATCCCACTAGTCACTGCCTGCCACTCGGAAAAAGACCCGTTTATTCCAACTCTTTGCTTCCTGTCTGCCAACCAGTTCTCTATCCAAGTCAGTACCTTACCCCCAATCCTATGTGCTTTAACTTTGCACGCCAATCTCTTATGCGGGACCTTATCGAAAGCCTTCTGAAAGTCCAAATACACCACATCCACTGGTTCTCCCTTATCTATTCTACCAGTTACATCCTCAAAAAATTCCAGTAGATTAGTCAAGCATAATTTACCTTTTGTAAATCCATGCTGACTTTGTCCGACCCTGTCAGTTTTCCAGGTGCTCTGCTATTACATCTTTTATAATGGACTCTAGCATTTTCTCCACTACCGATGTCAGGTTTACCGGTCTATAATTCCCCGTTTTCTCTCTACCACCTTTTTAAAATAGTGGGGTTACATTAGCTACCCTCCAATCCATGGGAACTATTCCAGAGTCTATAGAATTTTGGAAGATGACAAGCGATGTAGATTATCAGGCCCTGGGGATTTATCGGCCTTCAATCCCATCAATTTCCCTAACACCATTTCCCTACAAATACTGATTTCATTCAATTCCCCCCCCTCATTAGGCCCTATATACCCCGAAATCTCTGAAAGGTTATTTGTGTTCTCCTTTGTGAAGACAGAACCAAAGTATGTATTTAATTGGTCTGCCATTTCTTTGTTCCCCATTATAATTCCCATGATTCTGACTGCAAGGGACCTACGCTTGACTTCACCAATCTTTTTCTCTTCACGTATCTATAGAAGCTTTTACAGTCACTTTTTATGTTCCCTGCAAGCTTACTCTCATATTCTATTTTCCCCCTCTTAATTAATCCCTTTGTCCTCCTTTGCTGAATCCTAAACCACTCCCAATCCTCACTTTTGCTGCTTTTTCTGGCCAATTTATATGTCCTTTCCTTGGATCTTATGCTACCCCTAATTTCCCTTGTTAGCCATGGTTGAGTCACCTTTTTTGTTTTATTTTTATGCCAAACAGGGATGAACAAATTCTGTAGCTCATCCATGCGATCTTTAAATTTTTGCCATTGCGTATCCACCGTCAACCCTTTAATTAACGTTCCCCAATCCATCCTAGCCAACTCCCACCTCATACCATCGTAGTTTCCTTTATTTAAATTCAGGACACTAGTCTCTGAGTCAACTACTTCACTCTCCATCTTACTGAAGAATTCCAGCATATTATGATCGCTCCTCCCGAAGGGGCCTTGCACAACAACATTGCTAATTAATCCTTTCTCATTACATAATACCCTGTCTAAGATGGCCTGACAGCCTACATCCTAGGGTTCTAAAAAGGTGGCTGCAGAGATAGTGGATGCATTGATTGGGATCTTCCAAAATTCCCTAGATTCTAAAACGGTCCCAGCGGATTGCAAGGTCACAAATGTAACACTGCTATTCAAGAAAGGAGGGAGAGAGAAAACAGGGAACTACAGGCCAGTTAGCCTGACATCAGTCGTCGGGAAATTGCTGGAATCCATTGTTAAGGAAGTGGTATCAGGGCACTTAGAAAATCATAACATGATTAGGCAGAGTCAACATGGTTTTATGAAAGGGAAATCATGTTTGACAAATTTATTAGAGTTTTTTGAGGATGTAACTAGCAGGGTTGATAAAGGGGAACCAGTGGATGTAGTATATTTGGATCTCCAAAAGGCATTTGATAAGGTGCCACATAAAAGGTTATTACATAAGATAAGGGCTCATGGGATTGGGGATAATATAGCAGCATGATAGAGGATTGGTTAACGGACAGAAAGCAGAGAGTAGGGATAAACGGGTCTTTTTCAGGTTGGCAGGCTGTAACTAGTGGGGTGCCGCAAGGATCAGCGCTGGGGTCTGAGCTATTTACAAACTATATTAATGACCTAGATGAAGGGACCGAGTGTAATGTATCCAAGTTTCCTGACGATACAAAGCTAGGTGGGACAGTAAGCTGTGAGGAGAACACAAAGGCCACGATTTTATCAGTGGTGTCAGGATGGTGGCGGGAGAGCTGGTTTCCGGGTTCCGGTCACATTCCTGGCTGCAGCCGCTCTGTCAAAGGGATTTTCCCTTGATTGGCCTTGTTAAGCCTGCCCTGCGGGCTTCCCGGCCAATTAACAGGAAGCGGGTCTGATGACGTCATTTGATGACGCGTCATCAGCCGGTTTCCTTAAAGGGACCACATCCATATTGAGTTTGACAGTTGTTTTGTCAGTGTTTGACAGCATTGAGGTGCTGCAAACACTGACAAGCACTGAACAAAGGTAAACGCTTGAGCCCAGGCTCTCCAATGACTCCCTCCATATGCTTATGGAGGGAGTCACAGCACGCAGGGAGGTTCTCTTCCTTTCCAAGGGCAGAAGAGACCTCCTCAGGACACCAACGCAGCCTGGTTGCACATTGCACAGGAGGGCACAAGCAGAGATGTTGTCGTGGATCCCTGGCTGCAGTGGCGCCAACCTTTCAATGATCTCATTGGATCATGAAACGTTACAGCAAAGCCACACTCAAACTCACCCTGCTGTGCCACTCAACACATCCCCATCACTCTGCCTTCCATACCCTTCTCCTGCACATCCTTACTCACACCAACTTACCTTGCACCTCCACCCAACCCTCTCTATCTACTTTATCACTTCCCCATCTCACTAGCCACCCCTCACAGTCACCCTCATCCTACTGCAAGCACACCAATTAACAACACACAAGGCTAGGCACTTGAGAGGTTTAGCCAATGTCCATGTGAAGTTTCTGGTAATATGTTGTCATACAGTTTCCAACACTGCCCTTATTGGACAGATCTGAGCGCAGCTTGAGAAGTGTCTTACTGAGTTCCAGTGAATGTTGAGACATAGCATCCCCCCTCCCCGCCCCCCGCTATAGTGATGAGTGTGCATGAATTGGCTTGGACATTGAAGGGATGCTTCACGGTGTTGGTGTGGGATGGTGTCAACCTGGCGCATTGTGTGGCAGCTAGAGTTAACAGCGTCAAGTGAAGTAAATCTGGCCATGGTGATGCCATCGCTGGCCTCCCGTGCAGCAATGTTGTCGGGGGCTGATGCCCTGTGTCCTGTGCAGCATCAGGTGATGGCGGAGAAGGCTGGTGATGGTATTGGTGTGCCTGGTGATGTTCATGTTGGGGTTGATCATGGAAGGACTCAGAGGACCAAGGTCTGATTTTTTCAAGGCCACCGATGTTGCTGCAATAGATGGCAGCTGCAGGTGAGCTGACAGAAGCGATCTGTCAATGGTGAGAGAGGTTGTTCCAATGAGATGGCACTGGACATACAGTTGCCTCTAAACACTTGAAAGCTAAAGAAATCTCTATATGTATTACAAATGAAGTAACCAAAAGTTTCTGCGCTCTGAAACTAACCATCTGCAACATGGCATCATTTACACCACTTCTGCAGCTGTCAGCTTATCAGAAACATCAGGGCAGACTCAAATCACGCCAGGGTGAGCTGACGTGTTTCCCGAGCAGCGGGTAACCCATGGGGGACGAACGTAAAATTGGAAGGAAGCCTCAAAATTGCATTAAATTGGCACTTAAGAAGCCATTTAATTAGCTCAATTGTCTCCCCCGCCACTTGGTGTCGGGTCAGTTGTGCGCAGACAGACCCGACACCTGGGAGACTCGCATGGAGGCGGGTTGACAGCGGGTTTCCTACCCACTGTCAGCCTTTGCTATTTTGACAGCGGACCCGCCTCCAAACATGCCCGCTGAGCGCCAGCAAAATTCCAGCCAAAGAGTCTGCAAAGGGATATAGATAGACTAAGTGAGTGGGCAGTAAGGTGGCAGATGGAGTATAATGTAGGGAAATGTGAGGTTATGAGAGCGGCAGCGGCAGACCTGTGGGAGACGAGGCGGCCGAGCGGCAGTTATTTAAAGCAGCGGTAAGGACCAGGTAGGCGTCACAGCGGCGGCAGCGGCGGACCTGCAGGAGACGAGGCAGCTGAGCAGCGGTGATTTAAAGCAGCGGCAAGGACCAGGTAGGCTTACTAATCTCCAATCTCCGAGCTCAGAGGAAGGGAGAGAAGTAAAAAGTAATCGAAGTGTGACATCACCAGAAAGCAGGTAAGTGATTGGTTGGTGAGTATTTCTCTCTTTTTAAACTTTAACTCTGTGGTTTATACTTTTTAAGGTCTCTGTGGTGTAGCGGGGACTGTTGGTAAACCAAGGCCCTTAAATATATCATTTAACTGTAGTGTAATTGGTGGGGTTGATTTGATTTAATTTAATTTGAATTAATTAAAGGGTAAGTCATGGCAGGAGAGCCCGGCCCCGTGGTATGCTCCTCCTGCGCTATGTGGGAACTCAGGGATACTTCCTGTGTCCCTGACAACCATGTGTGCAGGAAGTGTGTCCAGCTGCAGCTACTGGCAGACCGCATTGCAGCGCTGGAGCTGCGATTGGATATACTGGACCATCCGCGATGCTGAGGACGTCGTGGATATCACGTTTAAGCAGTTGGTCACACCGCAGGCAAAGATTGGACAGGCAGAAAGGGACAGGGTGACCAACAGACAGAGTAGTAGGTGCAGGCAGGTAGTGCAGGAGTCCCCTGTGGACATCCCCCTCTCAAACAGATATGCCACTTTGAATACTGTTCAGGGGGATGGCTTATCAGAGGAAGGCAGCAGCAGCCAACTTCCTGGCACCAGGGGTGGCTTTGCTGCACAGGACGGGAGGAAAAAGAGGGGTAGAGCTATAGTAATAGGGGATTCTATTGTAAGGGGAATAGATAGGCGTAAAGGACATAGACAGGCTAAGTGAGTGGGCAGAAATTTGGCAGATGGAATATAATGTTGGAAAGTGTGAGGTTATGCACTTTGGCAGAAAAAATCAAAGAGCAAGTTATTATCTAAATGGAAAGAAACTGCAAAGTGCTACAGTACAAAGGGATCTGGGGGTCCTGGTGCATGAAACACAGTAGGTTAGTATGCAGGTACAGCAGGTGATCAGGAAGGCCAACGGAATCTTAGCTTTTATTGCAAGGGGGCTGGAGTATAAAAGCAGGTAAGTCTTGCTGCAGTTATACAGGGTACTGGTGAGGCCACACCTGGAATATTGCGTGCAGTTTTGGTTTCCATATTTAAGAAAAGATATACTTGCTCTTGAGGCAGTTCAGAGAAGGTTCACTCGGTTGATTCCGGAGATGAGGGGGTTGACTTATGAGGAAAGGTTGAGTAGGTTGGGCCTCTACTCATTTGAATTCAGAAGAATGAGAGGCGATCTTATCGAAACATATAAGATTGTGAGGGGGCTTGATCAGGTGTATGCGGTGAGGATGTTTCCACTGATGGGTGAGACTAGAACTAGGGGGCATATTCTTAGAATAAGGGGCTGCCCTTTCAAAACTGAGATGAGGAGAAACTTCTTCACTCAGAGGGTAGTAAATCTATGGAATTTGCTACCTCAGAGAGCTTTGGAAGCTGCGACACTAAATAAATTTAAAACGGAGATAGACAGTTTCCTAGCTGATAAGGGAATTAGGGGTTACAGGGAGCGGGCAGGGAAGTGGACGTGAGTCTAGGTTCGGATCAGCCATGATCCTATTGAATGGCGGAGCAGGCCCGAGGGGCCGTATGGCCTACTCCTGCTCCTACTTCTTATGTTCTTATAGTACAAACCGGACAGTTTGTACCTGGGCAGGGCCGGGACCGATGTCCTAGGGGGAGTGTTTGCTAGTGCTCTGGGGGAGGGTTTCAACTAAAATGGCAGGGGGTTGGGAGCCTGAGCAGGGAGACAGAGGAAAGGGGAAAGAAGGATAAAAGTAAAAGATAGGAAGGAGAAAAACAAAAGTGGCAGTCAGAGAAATCAACGGTTTAAATCAAACATGGCCACAGTAAATAATAATTCTAATAGGTCTAAGAGCGTTAAAAAAAAAGCCTGAAGGCTTTGTGTCTTAATGCGAGGAGCATTCGTAATAAGGTGGATGAATTAGCTGCGCAAATAGAGATAAACAAATATGATTTGGTTGGGTTTACGGAAACATGGCTCCAGGGTGGCCAAGGCTGGGAACTCAACATCCAGGGATATTCAATATTCAGGAAAGATAGGCAAAAAGGAAAGGGAGGTGGGGTTGCATTGCTGGTTAAAGAAGGGAGTAACACAATTGTAAGGAAGGATATTAGCTCTGATGATGTGGAATCTGTATGGGTAGAACTGAGAAATACCAAGGCGCAAAAAACGTTCGTGGGAGTGGTATATAGACCTCCAAACAGTAATGCGAGGTTGGGGATGGCATTAAAAGGGAAATTAGAGAAGCGTGCAATAAAGGCACAGCAGTTATCATGGGTGACTTTAATCTACATATAGATTGGGCTAACCAAATTAGTATCAATACTGTGGAGGAGGAATTCATGGAGTGTATACGGGATGGTTTCCTGGACCAATATGTTGAGGAACCAACTAGAGATCAGGCCATCTTAGACTGGGTATTATGTAATGAGAAAGGATTAATTAGCAATCTTGTTGTACGAGGCCCTTTGGGTCGGAGCGATCATAATATGATAGAATTCTTCATTAAGATGGAGAATGAAGTAGTTGACTCAGAGACTAGGGTCCTGAATTTAAATAAAGGAAACTACGATGGTCTGAGGTGCGAGTTGGGTAGGATTGATTGGGGAATGTCACTCAAAGGGTTGACGGTGGATAGGCAATGGCAAATATTCAAAGACCGCATGGATGAACTACAGAATTTATTCATCCCAGTTTGGCATAAAAATAAAACAAAAAAGGTGGCTAACAAGGGAAATTAGGGATAGCATAAGATCCAAGGAGAGGACATCTAAATTGGCCAGCAAAAGCAGTAAACCTGAGGATTGGGAGAAGTTTAGGATTCAACAAAGGAGGACAAAGGGATTAATTAAGAAGGGGAAAATAGAATATGAGAGCAAGCTTGCAGGGAACATAAAAACTGACTGTAAAAGCTTTTATAGATATGTGAAGAGAAAAAAATTGGTGAAGTCAAGCGTAGGTCCCTTGCAGTCAGAATCAGGGGAATTTATAATGGGGAACAAAGAAATGGCAGACCAATTAAATACATATTTTGGTTCTGTCTTCACAAAGGAGGACACAAATAACCTCCCAGAGGTGTCGGGGAACATAGGGTGTGATGAAAGGGAGGAACTGAAAGAAATTAGTATTTGTAGGGAAATGGTGTTAGGGAAATTGACGGGATTGAAGGCCGATAAATCCCCAGGGCCTGATAATCTACATCCTAGGGTACTTAAGGAAGTGGCCCTAGAAATAGTAGATGCATTGCTGATCATCTTCCAACATTCGATGGAATCTGGAACAGTATCCATGAATTGGAGTGTAGCTAATGTTACCCCACTATTCAAAAAAGGTGGTAGAGAGAAAATGGGGAATTACAGACATCGGTAGTGGGGAAAATGCTAGAGTCCATTATAAAAGATGTAATAGCAGAGCACTTCGAAAACAGTGACAGGATCGGACAAAGTCAACATGGATTTACAAAAGGTAAATCGTGCTTGACTAATCTAGTGGAATTTTTTGAGGATGTAACTGGTAGAATAGATAAGGGAGAACCAGTGGATGTGGTATATTTGGACTTTCAGAAGGCTTTCGATAACGTCCCGCATAAGAGATTAACGTGTAAAGTTAAGGCACATGGGATTGGGGGCAAGGTATTGACTTGGATAGAGAACTGGTTGGCAGACAGAAAGCAAAGAGTTGGAATAAACGGGTCTTTTTCCAAGTGGCAGGCAGTGACTAGTGGGGTACCGCAGGGATCGGTCCTTGGACCCCAGCTATTCACAATATATATATAAATAAATGATCTGGACAAGGGAACTAGATGTAATATCTCCAAATTTGCAGACGACACAAAGCTGGGTGGGCCTGTGTGCTGTGAGGAGGATGCAGAGAAACTCCCGGATGATTTGGACAGGTTGGGTGATTGGGCAGAAGCATGGCAGATGCAATATAACGTGGATAAATGCGAGGTTATCCACTTTGGTGGCAAAAACAGGAAGGCAGATTATTATCTGAATGGCAATAGATTGGGAGAAGGGGAAGTGCAACAAGACCTGGGTGTCCTTGTCCACCAGTCGCTGAAGGTAAGCATGCAGGTGCAGCAGGCGGTTAAGAAGGCAAGTGGTATGTTGGCCTTTGTAGCGAGAGGGTTTGAGTACAGGAACAAGGATGTCTTGCTGCAGTTGTACAGGACCTTGGTGAGACCACATCTTGAGTATTGTGTGCAGTTTTGTTCGCCTTATCTGAGGAAGGATGTTCTTGCCATGGAAGGAGTTCAGCGAAGATTCACCAGGCTGATACCTGGGATGGAAGGAGTGACTTATGAGGAGAGATTGGGTTGATTGGGCTTATACTCGCTGGAGTTTAGAAGAATGAGTGGGGATCTCACTGAAACTTATAAAATTTTGACAGGACTGGACAGACTAGATGCAGGAAGGATGTTCCCGATGGTCGGGGAGTCCAGAACCAGGGATCACAGTCTAAGAATAAGGGGTAAGCCATTTAGGACAGAAATTAGGAGGAATTTCTTCACCCAGAGAGTGGTGAACCTGTGGAATTCTCTACCACAGAAGGCAGTAGAGGCCAATTCATTAAATATATTCAAGAAGGAGTTGGATATATTTCTTAAGGCTAAAGGGATCAAGGGGTATGGGGAGAAAGCAGGGACAGGGTACTGAATTTGGATGATCAGCCATGATCTCATTGAATGGCGGAGCAGGCTCGAGCGGCCGAATGGCCTACTCCTGCTCCTATCTTCTATGTTTCTATGTTATTCAATTTGGTAGGAAGAATAGAAAAACAGAATATTTTTTCAATGGTGAGAAACTTTTAAATGTTGGTGTTCAGAGAGATTTGCGTGTCCTTGTGCAAGAAACACAGAAAGCTAGCACGCAGGTACAGCAAGCAATAAGGAAGGCAAATGGCATGTTGGCCTTTATTGCAAGGGGGTTGGAGTATAAGAGTAAGGAAGTCTTGCTACAATTGTACAGGGCCTTGGTGAGACCACACCTGGAGTACTGTGCACAGTTTTGGTCTCCTTATCTAAGGAAGAATATACTTGCCTTGGAGTCGGTGCAACGAAGGTTCACTAGTTTGATTCCTGGGATCAGAGGGCTGTCCTATGATGAGAGATTGTGTAGAATGGGCCTATACTCTGGAGTTTAGAAGAATGAGAGGTGATCTCATTGAAACATACAAGATTCTGAAGGGTAGATGCTGAGAGGTTGTTTCCCCTGGCTGGAGTGTCTCGAAATAGGGGGCATAGTTTCAGGATAAGGGGTCGGCCATTTAAGACCGAGATGAGGAGGAATTTCTTCACTCAGAGGGTTGTGAATCTTTGGAATTCTCTGCCCCAGAGGCCTGTGGATGCTGAGTCTTTGAGTATATTCAAGGCTGAGATAGATTTCTGGGTTCTAGGGGAATCAAGGGATATGGAGATCGGGCGGGAAAGTGGAGTTGAGGTCGATGATCAGCCATGATCTTATTGAGGGCACGTATGGCCTACTCCTGCTCCTATTTCTTATGTTCTTATAACATTGGGAGGTGGGGGGGCAGGGGTCATGGACACATCAGGGAGGCTCGGAGACACATTGGTTGCGGGGGGGTGGGTGGAGGGAGGGAGGGAGCGGAAAGGCTGTGAGGGGTGGTGGGGGACCTTGGAGGCGAGATCGGAATCGTGGGGGGTGGATGGGCAGTGCGGGGAGATCGGAAGGGGCTGAAAAACTTCCCATCAATTGTGGTCTTTGTCTTAGCCTAACAGCCATCTGTTCTATTCCCTCATCCTAGATAACACACAGTACCTGACTCTGCTGGCCTTCCTTAAAACCATCCTATAAAACATAAGATAAGAGGATGGATGAGTACCTCCTTACTTGAAATGCTCCAAGGACAGGCTTGACTAGACAAGGTTTAAATCTTTATCTGTCTAATTATTAATGATACAATGTTTATATAGAAAACCTCATTATAAGATGGAAGCCTTATTATAAAATGGAAGCCTGCAAAAGTACTTCTGTTAAACCTATTATCAACCTGTTAGCATTGGTGGGATGTGAATCTAACATGTTCTATCCCTTGAAAAGGTGCACGCTAAGGTAACCAGGGTGATACTTGATCTTGGGAATCTAAGTTATTAGGAAAGGTTAAAGAAGTTGAGCTTATTTTTTTATTAGAAAAGAGAATTCAGGTGGATGAAATAGAAATTATAAAAATTATATAAAGAATAGATAAAGATAAATTGTTCACAAAAGCTTCAAAAAGCAGGAACTGATTATGAAATCATGTTGCAATTGCTGCACTTATAGCACATGATATGCCAGTAGCGGGCAACATATCACGAATTCAGCTCATTTGAAATATAGTGCAATACTTCCTGCACAGATTGCTTCATGTGCAGGGAGTGCACTAGGGTCACTAGCAGGATATCTGGTGAGAGCAGTTGTTAACCTCTGCCCCCACTTTTTTGGACGGCAGCTGTTGATGATTCTGCTGTTCCCATTTACACCTCTTCTAGACCCATCTTTTGTTTCTTTACTTGTTCCATTACCATCTCCTTTTGCCTCGCATCATCATCCCTTTTGTCATTTAATCACTCCTGCCTTCCACCCTTTCACAGACCTTCCCTTTGTTCTTTCCTCCCCTTCCCCTTTTCCCTGCCTTACTTCTCTAACTTTTTCCAGTTCTGACGAAAGGTCATCGACCTGAAACGTTAAATCTGTTTTTCTCGCTCCACAGATGCGACCTGACCGGCTGAGTATTTCCAGCATTTTCTGTTTTTATCTAGGAATACTTGATGGTTAAACTGAGTGGTGAGATGGGAAAGTGTGCCGCCCCCAGCATTAACACCTTTGAGGTCAACAGTCAGAAAGAAAAAGATTTGGAAAATATATTGGGCCGTATATTCTGACGCCTATGGGTGTGTACGGGTTGTGTACACACCCATAGGGACATCGGAAATGCCGGTTTCAGGCATGCAAAGCGCATGTGCTGAAAACCGGCATTTCCGATCTATCAAGAATGCTCTTGACAGATCGGGCGCCTGCCCTGGAGAATGGCCTCTGCGGGTGGAGAAATCACAGAAACCCCACAGTGCAGATAGAGGCCATTTCGGCCCATCGAGCCTGCACCGACACATATCCCACCCGATCCCCGTAACCCCTACACCAACACATATCCCACCCTATCCTTGTAACCCCATGTATTTAATTCCCCTAACACTAAGGGTCAATTTATCATAGCCAATCAACCTAACCCGCACATCTTTGGACTGTGGGAGGAAACCGGAGCACCCGGAGAAAACCCACGCAAACACGGGGAGAATGTGCAAACTCCACACAGTCACCCGAGGCCGGATTCGAACCCGGGTCCCTGGCGCTGTGAGGCAACAGTGCTAACCACTGCCCGCAGAAAACCCTTAGAAATCTTATGCCTGGTAAAAGCAGACGTAAGGCCTGCTTTTACCAGCATAAGAGTTGAAAAAAGTTTAATTTTTTTTTTTTTATTTCACTCATTTATGATTTAAAAATACTTTAAAAAAAAGTTAAGTTTATTTTTAGCCCCATAAAAAACTTTAATTATTTTTTTCAAAAGATAAAATTTTTGTTCAAAATATTTAATTTATTGTAATTTGAACTCATTTTAAAAAAGTGATGGTTTAAAAAAAAATGTTTTTAATGTTATACTGTGTTTTTGGGGTGATCTCCATTCATGACGTATGAGGAGAGATTGTGTCGGTTGGGCTTATACTCACTGGAGTTTAGAAGATTGAGAGGGGATCTCATCGAAACCTATAAAATTCTGTCAGGCCTGGACAGACTAGATGCAGGAAGGATGTTTCCGATGGCCGGGGAGTCCAGAACCAGGGGTCATAGTCTAAGGATAAGGGGTAAGCCATTTAGGACTGAGATGAGGAGGAATTTCTTCACCCAGAGAGTGGTGAACCTGTGGAATTCTCTGCCACAGAGAGCGGTGGAGGCCAGTTCATTAAATATATTCAAGAAGGAGTTGGATATATTTCTTAAGGCTAAAGGGATCAAGGGATATGGGGAGAAGGCAGGGACAGGGTACTGAATTTGGATGATCAGCCATGATCTCATTGAATGGTGGAGCAGGCTCGAAGGGCCGAATGGCCTACTCCTGCTCCTATCTTCTATGTTTCTATGTATTTGACAGGTCTATCTGTCAAGTGTATGAAGGGAGATTCCCTTCTCCTATTGGCTCCCCATGGCCCACGTGATCCCAGGGACGCGCTTGTGAACTGCCTGCGCCTCTGGGATACCTGGGCCCTGCGCATTTCGAGTTTGGAGAGGCCCAGGAGCGGAAGTGTCCGGACCTCAGGAGCCCTCAGGTAAGTCCGTAGATTTTTCCAGATCGGAGGCCTCCGCACGCAGGAAGCCTCCGATCGGAAAATACGGGCCATTATGATTATGTGTGGTTAAAATAATAGTTAAAACGTTTACTTTATGTAACATGATTATTAAGAAGTAAAACACTTTGTAGCTAAGAAGCCCATGAGTAGCAAATCTATCAAACTGCTAAAATAGTCATCTATCTTTGGTGAGCCAGAGCGCTTCTTCTACACAAATGCAATTATAGTTCAGCGTACAGACTGCTGAGGCAAAATTCCCAGATCTAACAAACCAAACCATGTTGATTGTTTTTTAGACTACAATAGAGAACAGTCACATTGTGTCACAAATGTATTTATTAAAGCTAAAACTAAAATTCTAACCAGTATACAGAATGCCACTGTGATTCTGTTCTGAACAAGCAATTTTCTTGGATCTAAATAAAGGTGAATTCACAAAGGAATTTTCAGTTTAAAAAAAGACATTGGAGTGTAAGCAGGAATGTAAGCAGGAAGCAAGACGTTTTTCTGAAAGGGGGATTAAATCTTGGAGTGGAGATATGCTTTGCATTTCATTATGCTATTCTTTTCATCTACCTGTTGTTAAAATTAAATCACCAGGTTATTATTTCAGAAGTCACAGCACACTGTACAGGCCAACGGGGCCACCACACACATTTACCTGCTACAAATCAGGAGTAATGCCACAGTAGGCTTGCAATTGTGCTGGACAGCCTACCTATTGCAACCCCCCTCCTTTCTAATGAAGTAATTTTTATTTAAGCAATGAAACTATTGCATCAGTGGGAGAAAGCTTTACAAAAGGTCTGGGGGGAAAATTTGTCCCCTTAAGGCCACCCGTTAGCGCCAGTAGATGGCACTAATGGGGCGCTAGACCAGTATCGCCGGGGCGAGGCGAATCCAGTGCCACATGCCAATTCCAGCGCCCCTGTAGCGCTGCTGGTAAGAGGTATCGCCGGGAATGTCAACGCCAGATAGATCGTGACGTCAGTGAGTGTGCAAAACTCGCTGACCGCCCGATTTGCAAAATTGATTCTTGCCAGTTACCTCACCGCCTGGAGTAAACACCAACAGGGAGAGCTGGCTTAGCAACACCAGGAAGCCGGATCCAGGGACATTATTTAAAGCGATCATCAGTAATCACTCGCAGCTGTTGGGTTAGTGCCGTTTCAGTGGTTTTTTGTTAGTTTTGCAACAGTTTCATTCAGTAATTTCAAGGTTCTTATGTATCAGGAGTCTTCTGGCAACTAAAAAGTAGCTACATTTATTCTTCAAAGATTCAAACTGCTATGGGGGCTGTACTGGCATACCACCTTGCCCTCCAGGATCAACAGCGTAGGGAGTGTAGGCAGCAAGAATGACAGGAACATGTGCGCAGAGGGAGGAGGAGGGCCATGAGGGCTCTCAACAGGAGGCCTTACTCTCTGAGGGTATTCCAAGAGTACTTCTTCTAACTTCAATTAAGCGAGGAACAGTGTATTACAAGGCTTTGCTTCACCAGGGAGCTGGTCACAGAACTCTGCCACCTCCTGCAACCAGACCTCCAGCCTCAGACCAGGGTGACCACAGCTCTCCCAGTGACAGTCAAAGTCACTGTGGCCCTCAATATCTTCACCAGCGGATCCTTCCAGTCTGCAACAGGAGACATAGCTAACATCTCTCAGTTTGCCCGCAGACTCAGCGATCAAGCATTGGAGGTGTTAGTTTTCGCTGTGGAGAGACGGAGGGCAGTGCTCTACCCGGCAAGTGGCAGGAGGCCCTTGCTGCAAGTCTTCCGCACCATGTGGAGGGAGGTAGCGCAGCACGTCTCGGGCAGCACTGTGGTGCCCAGGACCCACACACAGTGCAGGAAGAAATTTAACGACCTCACTCGGGTCGTCAGGGTGAGTGAATGCTTCAACAAAGGCTACACACCACCATCTGAACCACATTCTTCACACACTGCCCAAATCACCACACCCCCAGCACTCACCCACCAACAATCTCTACCTACCAACACTCACATCTCACACCTTGCACACAATGACAGCTATTCAACTATGGCAGGCACATCACCCAAACACATTGCTCCACACTCACTCACATACTTTCCTTTCTCTTGCAGGCCAAGGTGGCTAACAACAGGAGGGAGTCGGAGCGCACAGGCGGGGGACAAGCTGACACCCAACGATTGTCTATGCTGGAGAATAGAGTGCTGCAGATTATTGGACGCCAGGTGGTGGGCACCATTACCACTGGCGACGTTGACCCCTCCCCCGCCCCCGGGGACAACAACAGTATGATCATCCCTACTCCTTCTTCTCACATCCCACTTCCCCCTCACCACACAAGTGTTTTGCACTTACCAGCTAATCATGCTGTATGCATGCATTTCTCCCTTCCTGCCCCCTCCCCTCACCTTAACCCGACTCTTGTGCCTTTATGCTTTCAGATAATGAGCAAGCACCTGAGCAGCCATCCCTGAGGGCACTGTAGAAAGCGAGATGGGAGAATAGGAGGAGAACACACCGCGTCACTGCATGTCTCACCCGCAGGCACCAGCTCAGATACTGGCACTATGCCTTCTTTAGAGGTTAGTATAGTAGCGGGATCTGCACAGGGTGAGGCACAGGGGACGAGTGGGCTGCAGCAAAGCCAGGGGGAAAGGGTAGCTTGGGGGCCAGCTCCCTGGAGGGCGAGTTCGCTTGCGAGTTCTGCTGCACAGGACTCAGATGAGGACCTCGACGGAGAGGCTTTTAGAAGAAGGGCGATGGGCATGCACACGGAGCTGATAGCTGTAATGGCAAGAGTGACTGAGAGCCTCTCAGCAATGGTAAGGAGCGTGGAGGAGTCCACCTCCAACATTGCACAGAGCTCTGCGCACACCATGGAGCCCATCATTTCTGGTCTGCAAAGGATGGTTGACTTCCAGAGAGACCGTGGCGACCCAGACCTGATGCCGCGTGTAATGAGCGATCTGGCAGCACAGGCGGAAGCGACGCAATGTCTTAGTGTTATAATGCAGTCTATGCTTGGTGGCATTCAATCTCAGACTGCGCTCATGCAATCTCAGCTTGATGCCACGCGAGCTCTGACTGCTGCCATCATGGCTGGGTCTACCACCGTCGACCAGGGCTTTAACGGTGTTGCAGCAATCTGTGCTCCAATAGATTGCTAGGGATTCTGAGGTGCTGCCCCAGGTGAGTGGCAGTGGGTCAGTGGAGCAGGAACCTGCTGCCCTCTCTCAGGATGACAGCATTCCTGCTCCCACCACTGCCACTCCGCCATTGCCCTTGTCGCTGCCTATCATCCAGCCAACCCAGACTGCTGCCGCCCATGCTGAGGTGGTGCAGTCTACAGCTGGGCCTTCCAGGCCCAGAGCTGGTCAAGGGCGTCCTGCAAGGCCATCTGAAGTCTCCCGCATGGACACTCAGCAGCTTTCCACCAGCCCTGTTGCAGCCACTGGACCAACACTTCATAAGAGCACTAGAGTAGGTAAAGGCACAGAAACGAGAAGCACTAAGGGATTGCACAAGGGTGAATAGTTAATATTTTTGTTGTAAATATGTGTTCACTGATTATTGATAAATTTATTAATTCAGTTTGGATTTTTTCTGGTGTGTCTCATTTCAGCTTTACGTTGTTATATGGTCTGCGACAGGGATGGAATGATGGGGATGTGGTGAGCAACGTGGATCTGGGGTTTAATTCATTTGAACCGGAGTCTGATCAGGCGGTCACGGACTGCCCTTCTGGAGGGCCGATTGAGTGGCTGCCGCCTCCCTCGCTCCTGTTCCTCCTCATCATCATCCTCCTTGTCTTCCTCTTCCTCCTCATCCTCCTCCTCATCCTCCTCTCCCTCTTCCTCCTCCTGAGGTGGTCCCGCAATCCCTGGTGGCAAGGGCTGGGCCCTCATCATGGTCAAGCTGTGGAGCAAGCAGCAGACCACCACGAAATGGGATACCCGCTCAGCCGAGTACTGGAGGGCTCCTCCGGAGCGGTCAAGGCAGCGGAACCGTTGCTCGAGCACACCGATGGTCTGCTCGATGATGTTCCTGGTGGCACCATGGTTCTCATTATATGAGTACTGAGCAGGAGTGTTGGGGTTGCAGAGGGGAGTCATGAGCCTGGTGGAGAGCGGATAACCCTTGTCTCTGAGCAGCCAGCCGCAAGCTTGACATGGTGGCTGGAAGAATGCTGGCACATCAGTCTGGCGCAGGATGAAGGCATCATGGCTACTGCCAGGATAGCGGGCATTGACATTGAGGATTCGCTGTCTGTGGTCGCACACCAACTCCACATTAAGTGAATGGTAGCCTTTGCGGTTACGGAAAATCTCAGGATTGTTATGAGATGCCTGCAAAGCCACATGGGTGCAGTCAATGGCACCCAGCACCATGGGGGAAATCCTGCTATCCTGGCAAAGTCATATGCACACTCATCCTGCTTCTCTCTGGTGATGGGGAAGGAATTGTAGTCCCTTCTCCTACTGTACAGAGCCTCTGTGACCTCCCGGATGCAGCGATGGATGACGAACTGTAGGATGTTAGCTATGTCTCCTGTTGCAGACTGGAAGGATCCGCTGGTGAAGGAATTGAGGGCGACGGTGACCTTGACTGCCACCATGAGAGCCGTGGTCACCCTGATCTGAGGCTGGAGGTCTGGTTGCAGGAGGTGGCAGAGTGCTGTGACCACATCCTTGCTGAAGCAAAGCTTTCTAATGCACTGTTCCTCGCTTAATTGGAGGTAGGAGAAGTGCTCTCAGAATACCCTCAGAGGGTAAGACCTCCTGCCTGATGGCCCTCCTCCTCCCTCTGGCCACATGTTTGAATCTTTCTCGCTGCCTCTGCTCCCTCTGCCGTAGATCCTGGAGGGCGAGGTTGACTGCCAGTACAGCCCCCATTAATATAACCCAGTGTAGCAGTTTGATTTTTTTAAGAATAAATGTAGCTACTTTTTAGTTGCCAAAACACTTCTGATACTAAATAACCTTGAAATGACAGAATGACACTGTTGCACTATATGAAACTGACAAGAAAGCACTGAAATTCCACTGACCTACAGCTGCGACTCATTACTGATGATCCTTTTAAATAACGTCCCTGGAGCCAGCTTCCTGTTGCTTCACACCAGCTCTTCCTGTCGCTGTTTCCTCCAGGCGCTAAGGTGGCGACAATCAATTTTGCAGATCAAGCGGCCAGTGAGTGTTGCACTCACTGATGTCATGATCCACCTGGCATTGAGGTTCCCCGCGATAACTGTTAGCGGTGGCGCTACGGGGGTCAGGCTTTGGCGTGCAGCGTTGGATTCACCTTGCCCCAGCGATACTGCTCTATTGCCCCATTAGCATCATCTGTGGGCGCTAACAGGAGACACTAAGTTACTGAATTTCCCCCCCCCCACAAAGGCCCTCAATTTCTGTGGGTTTGTCCTGATCTCCAACTGTATTTTTGGTGGGAGATCACACCTCTCCGGGAGAAATGAGGTGAACAGCTCAAAACGGCTGGTAACACCACTTCTCAGCCAAAGATATGATAGGACAACCCCCATGGAAATTCAGAGCCAAAAAATGTTTTTTGGCATGAGTCAATCCCTCAACTCAAAACTGAAAATCTAATATCTAGCATTTGTTCAATGTTAACAGCTTTGGTGAAAAACAACATTGGCCTGGAATTTGTGGTCCCGATGGCAGCAAACTGGCAGCAGCGGGAGCGGACCTGTAATGAGCAATAACATGTCATTCTATAGTGGACACTAGGTGGAGCCGTAGAGCTGTGTAGAGCTGTATATAGCTGTATGTATATAAGACTACACTACCCAGCTGCATGTATATTAAGACTACATTACCCATGAGGCACTAGGCTACCCACAAGGCAGCAGTCAAGATGGATGCCTCTACAGATACTGTACCTAGTCCACATGTGCTCAATAAAGTGTCTAGCAAAAGCTAGCTGTGTTCATAATAAGAATGTCTATTTATTAATAAACATAAGATGGTACCAGGATGGTGAAGATCTGCTGAAAATTGTGAAAAGCGACAAGGAGAATTTGAAGCCACCAGAGCGTTTGAAACTCACAGGAAATATCGACTACAATTGGCAGACTTTTAAACAACAATTCGAACTCTACATTGCAGCCATCGGATTCGGTACGAAGCCAGACGCAAGGAAGATAGCGTTGCTGCTTACGGTTGCAGGCCCACAGGCGATAGAGGTATTTAATACATTTCTATTTAATCCAGAGGAGAACAGAAACAAATTAGAAGATGTGCTAAAAAAATTTGATGCACATTGCTCTCCCAAAAAGAATGAGACCTATGAAAGATACATCTTCCGTTCTCGGACACAGCAGCAAAATGAGACTTTTGATAGCTTTATAACTGATCTGAAACTGAAAGCACAGACATGTAATTTCTCTGAGCTCAAAGCATCCATGATTCGTGACCAGATTGTGTTTGGTATTCATGATAAAAAAGTCAGGGAACGTCTGTTGAGAGAAACCGAACTAAATTTGGAAAATGCTGTGAAAATATGCCAAGCCAGCGAGCTAGCTCGAAAGCACGCGAAGACTTTCAGTGAAATCAATAATGATGCAATTGTAATGAGTGATAATGCTGCTGTCGGTGCTGTGTCCTACAAGGGGAAGAAACGTGGGCAGAACAGAAATGAAAAGCAATTGGAGGATGAAATTTTTAATTGTAAACGCTGTGGTTACAAACACCAGTTAAGACAATGCCCAGCGTTTGGAAAAATGTGCACAAAGTGTAATGGAAAGAATCACTTTGCCAAACAATGCTTTTCAAAAGTAAAAACTAAGAAAGGGCAACGAGTTAATGTAATTGAGGACACTGATTTAAGTGAGACATTTTTAGTAGGAATGGTGTCATGTGACAATATCAAAAAGGATACAGAAAATGTGCAGCCCTCAGAAATGGACAATGCTGAACATAAAGTTAATGCAGTAAAAGAGGACAAATGGATGATCCCACTGCAGGTAAATGGAGCATTAGTTACCTTGAAACTAGACACTGGGGCAAAAGCAAACTTAATCAGGATGAGTAACATTAACAATATGAAAGAAAAGCCCAAAATACAGAAAAAGTCAGTACTACTGAAGGACTATAATGGACAGAAAATAGATAGCTTAGGTGTATGCAGACTTAAAGTGACAGTCAAAGACAAAGTGCATCATCTCATGTTTTCTGTTGTGGCTGAAAGACTTGATTCACTACTGGGTGACAAAGCTTGTGAGGACTTAGAACTGGTCAAGAGAATCTACCGTATAAACTGTGCCATAAGCAGACCAGATGACTCGGTGGATTCTGTAGTGAATAATTTCCAGGATGTGTTCAAAGGATTTGGAGTTCTACCATTCACTTACAAGATCCAGCTAAAGGAGGATGCTCAGCCAGTGGTACATGCTCCACGAAGAGTTCCAGCACCCCTGCGTGACCGGCTCAAGAATGAACTGGACAGAATGACCACACTAGGAGTCATCAGGAAAGTCGAAGAGCCAACAGACTGAGTTAACTCCATGGTATGTGTAAAGAAAAAGAACAATGATCTAAGAATATGCATGGATCCAAAGGACTTAAATGCAAACATAAAACGTGAACACTACCAGATTCCCAAGCGAGAAGAAATCACCAGTGAAATGTCAGGTGCCAGATACTTTACAAAGCTCGATGCCTCACAAGGATTTTGGCAACTAAAACTGGATGAAGAGAGCACCAAATACTGTACCTTCAACACACCATTTGGCAGGTATTGTTTCCTCAGAATGCCTTTCGGGATAATATCTGCATCTGAAATCTTTCATAGAGCGATGGAACACATAATTGAAGGTCTGGAAGGAGTTCGGGTCTATGTTGATGACATCATCATCTGGGGCTCCACACTGAAAGAACACAATGAGAGACTGACTAAAGTGCTACAGAGCATATGCCGGAATGGACTGAAGCTCAACAAAGCCAAGTGTCAGTTTGGTGTCCAGGAAGTCACTTTCCGAGGAGATAATCTATCTGGTAAAGGAATAGAGCCAGATATGGAAAAAGTAAACGCCACTCAAAATGCCCCGACCCACTGACAAAAAAGGAGTGCTACGCATCATGGGGATGATAAACTTCATTGGAAAGTTCATTCCTAACTTGTCAGCCAAGACAGCCTGTCTGCGAGACCTGCTACATAAAACAAATGAGTTCGCATGGACAGAAAGACATGAACAAGAGTAGATAAACCTCAAAACAGTGCTGACAACCACACCTGTACTCACCTTCTTTGACCCAACAAAAAGAATCAAAGTGTCAACGGATGCATCAAAAGATGGCCTAGGTGCGGTCTTGCTACAAGCAGAGGGTGAAGATTGGAAGCCTGTTGCCTATGCCTCCAGGTCTATGACTGATACTGAGTGTCGATACGCCCAGATTGAAAAGGAATGTCTAGGCTTGGTAGTTGGACTAGAAAAGTTTCATGGCTACATATATGGACTTCCCACCTTCACAGTTGAGACAGACCACAGCCCTCTGGTTGCCATCAAAAAAAAAAACCTGAATGAGATGTCTCCAAGGATTCAACGACTCATGATGAAGCTGCAAAGATATGACTTTGAACTGATCTACACACCAGGCAAATACATAGTGTTAGCAGATGCACTATCCCGAGCACCCACAATGAGTCATGTGAGCTCTACTGAAGAAGACGTGGATGTTCATGTGAGTATGGTCACTGCTGCGCTGCCCGTGTCAGACACAAAATCAAAGCAAATAGCAGAAGAAACAGTAAAAGATACAGTATTACAAACAGTAATAGAGAACATTCATCATGGTTGGCCAAAAGGTTCCTGTCCAAAATATTTTCACATAAGGTCAGAATTGAGTGTCGCAAGTGGACTATTACTAAAACAGAACAGAATAGTCATTCCACAGGCTCTAGTCAAGACATGCTCAAAAGGATTCATAAGGGACACCTCGGAATTGAAAAATGCAAAAGGAGGGCAAGAGACACTGTTTATTGGCCTGGCATAAATAAGGACATTGAGAACATGATAGGCAAATGTGAGACATGTCAGAAACACCAAAACAAACAAGCAAAGGAACCAATGATAGTAGCTGACATACCAACAGCACCATGGCAAAAGGTTGGTATGGACCTTTTTCATTTAAATGGTAAAGACTATCTAATAGTGATTGACTACTATTCTAACTATCCTGAGATGGCGCTGCTCTCAAGCACCACAGTAAGCAGTGTCATAATGTATGTGAAATCCATCTTCGCCAGACATGGAATTCCCAGGATTGCCGTTAGCGACAATGGTCCGTGCTTCAACTGTAAGGAGTGGCAACAGTTTGCAGCACATTATGACTTTCAGCACATCACATCCAGTCCTTTGTATGCTCAGTCAAATGGTAAGGCAGAGAAAGGTGTTCAAGTTCTCAAGCAGCTACTGAAGAAAGCGACAGAAAGCAAGTCTGATCCTTATCTCGCCCTGCTGAGCTACCGAGCCTCACCTTTAGACTGTGGTTCTTCACCTGCTGAACTACTAATGGATCGCAAGTTGCGCACCACGCTACCCTGCTGTGCAAAAGAACAGCAAAGTGAGGAACTGAGACAGAGACTTCAACTGTTAAAGCTGAAACAGAAATCATACTATGACAAGTCATCCAAAACTCTAAAACCATTGACAAGGGATGATGTTGTCAGGATTGAGGATCCAGATGCATGGAACAGGAAAGCTACAGTTCTTGAGGAAGTAGGACCAAGGTCATACACTGTTAGAACTGAGGAAGGACAGATTCTCAGGAGGAACCGCCATTCCCTCCTAATAACACAAGAGACTATTCAAGACCAGATTGATGACAATGCCGCAACTGCATCTTGTCATTCACCGCCAGAACAATCTCATGAAGACACATCAGACTTACCCGTGTTGAGAAGATCCACACGTGAAGTAAAAAAGCCTGATAGACTTCATCTTTGAGTACAATGTAAAGCTTTGAAAATGTGTTGACTGTTTTGAAAATGTTTATGTTTACAGAGCACTAACAAAAGTGTTACTGATATTATCTTTATTGTTTTCTTGAAAGTTGATTGATATTGATTTTGATAAACCTCAAAGAAAGGGGGATGTAATGATCAATAACATGTCATTCTATAGTGGACACTAGGTGGAGCCGTAGAGCTGTATGTATATAAGACTACACTACCCAGCTGTATGTATATTAAGACTACATTACCCATGAGGCACTAGGCTACCCACAAGGCAGCAGTCAAGATGGATGCCTCTACAGATACTGTACCTAGTCCACATGTGCTCAATAAAGTGTCTAGCAAAAGCTAGCTGTGTTCATAATAAGAATGTCTATTTATTAATTAACATAAGAGGACCAACCTGTTAGGGAACAGGCGAAGGAGGAGCGAGGAAATAAAGCCCGAGGCCTAGACTGAACTATTGGAAGCAGCAACAGGAGCGGACCAACCTGTGAGGGAACATGCGAAGGAGGAGCGAGGAGATAAAGCCCGAGGCTCGAGGCCTAGACTGAACTACTGGGAGCAGCAGCGGGAGTGGACCGACCTGTGAGGGAACAGGCGAAGGAGGAGCGAGGAGATAAAGCCCGAGGCCCAGACCGAGCTAATGGGAGCAGCAGCGGGAGCAGACCGACCTGTGAGGGAACAGGCGATTGAAAGAACAACAAAAAAAACAAGGAATGACGTCACAGGAAAGCAGGGAAGTGATTGGTTAGTCAGTATTTTTCTGTTTTCTTGGGCACTGGTTTAAATTAAGAGCCGGGATTAAAAACTAAACGTTCAAAACTTAAACACTTAATTAAATACATTAGAGATGACAGGGCAGGCGATGTGTTACTGCTGCAACATGTGGGAGCTGGTGGACACCATTGCAGTCCAAGGCAACCACATTTGCAGTAAGTATTGGTTGCTCGAGGAACTTCAGCTCCGTGTTGATGAGCTGGAGTCCGAGCTTCAAACACTGTGGCACATCAGGGAGAGGGAGAGTTACCTGGACACTGTGTTCCAGGGGGCAGTCACACCTCTTAGATTAATTAATTCAAATTTGGTCCGTGGTCAGGGACAGGTGGGTGTGACTGCAAACGAGGCAGGTATGGGGAACCAGGGGGTAGTGGTGAAGGAGCCTAAGCCATTGCTCTTGTCCAATAGGCTGTGTTGCCTACCCGGTGCCAGGGTAAAGGACATCTCCTCCGGGCTGGAGGAGAACCTGGAGTGGGAGGGGGAGGATCCAGTTGTCGTTGTCCACGTAGGTACCAATGACATAGGTAGGACAAAGAAAGAGATTCTGCTGAGAGTGTTTGAGCAGCTAGGGACTAAATTAAAATGCAGAATCACAAAGGTAAATAATCTCTGGATTATTACCTGAGCCACGAGCAAATTGGCATAGGGTCAATAGGATCAGGGAGATGAATACGTGGCTCAAAGACTGGTGTGGGAGAAGTGGGTTTCGATTTGTGGGGCACTGGCACCAGTACTGGGGAAAGAGAGAGCTGTTCCGTTGAGACGGACTGCACCTGAACCATGCTGGGACCAGGGTTCTTGCGAATCGAATAACTAGGGAGGTAGATAGGGCTTTAAACTAAATAAGGCGGGGCGGGGGGCGGGGGGGGAAACCGGTGGAGAGAAATTTAGAATGCTAAAGAGAAAAGACAAGGAAGCAGTGTACGAAAGTGATTGGGGTAAGGATAACCAGATTGTGTCAAGAAGGGACAGAGCGTACAAACAATAGAGTGCACTAATAGGGACCGGGTAAGAAAAAATGGTAATAAGACAAATAGGGCCATAGTACAAAAAAATGTAAAGATGTCTATAAATGTTAAAAAGACAAATCTAATGGCACTGTATCTGAATGCACGAAGCATTCGTAATAAGGAAGACGAATTAACAGCGCAAATAGATGTAAACGGATACGATATAATTGCAATTACGGAGACATGGCTGCAGGGTGACCAAGGCTGGGAGCTGAATATCCAAGAATATTCAATATTTAGGAAGGACAAGCAAAAAGGAAAAGGAGGTGGGGTGGCGTTGTTAGTAAAAGATTAAATCAGCAATAGTGAGAAAGGATATTGGCTCAGAAAATCAAGATGTAGAATTAGTCTGGGTGGAGCTAAGAAACACCAAGGGGCAGAAAACATTGGTGGGAGTTGTCTATAGGCCTCCAAACAGTAGTGGTAATGTAGGGGATGGCATCAAACAGGAAATTAGAGATGCATGTAACAAGGGTACTACAGTAATCATGGGAGACTTTAATCTACATATAGACTGGCCAAACCAAATAAGCAATAATACTGTGGAGGATGAATTCCTGGAGTGTGTACGAGATGGTTTTTTAGACCAGTACATTGAGGAGCCAACTAGGGAACAGGCTATCCTAGATTGGGTATTGTGCAGTGAGAAGGGGTTAATTAATAATCTTGTTGTGCAGGGTCCTTTAGGGAAGAGTGGCCATAACATGATAGAATTCTTCGTTAAGATGGAAAGTGAAGAAGTCCAATCCGAAACTAGGGTCCTAAATCTAAACAAAGGAAACTATGATGGTATGAGGAGTGAGTCGGCTATGATAGATTGAGGAGCTTCATTAAAAGGCATGACGGTGGATAGGCAATGGCTAACATTTAAGGGATGAATGCATGAATTGCAACAGTTATACATTCCTTTCTGGCGCAAAAACACAAAAGGAAAAGCGGCACAACCATGGCTAACAAAAGAAATTAAGGATAATATTAGATCCAAAGAGGAGTCATATAAAGTTGCCAGAAAAAGTAGCAAGCCTGAGGATTGGGAGCAGTTTAGAGTTCAGCAAAAAAGGACCAAGAGATTGATCAAGAGGGGAAAAATAGAGTATGAGAGTGAACTTGCACGGAACATAAAAGTGGACTGTAAAAGCTTCTACATGTATGTAAAAAGAAAAAGATTAGTGAAGACAAATGTAGGTCCCTTACAGTCAGAAACAGGAGAATTTATAATGGGGAACAAGGAAATGGCAGAGCAATTAAACAAATACTTCGGTTCTGTCTTCACGGAAGAGGACACAAATAACTTCCCAAAAATGTGAGGGAACCAAGGGTCTTGTGAGAAGGAGGAATTAAAGGAAATTACAGGAAACTTTGTGCTATCCGGCACCGACGGGACCGAGCTGTTGCCGTCCCATCAAAACTGCCGGACAAACCAGCGCTAATGTTGAAAGATACGGTGGTTTTGAGCTCCGTATCTGGCAACAAACCCTGTTGCTTAGCTTCTAAACAGTCGGCCGTACCTTGCAAGCGTCTCTGTAGCTTAGCAACAGCTTCAGCGAGACCTTGCAGAGCCTGACTGGTGAAAAAAAAGCAACGAAAAGAAAAAAAACCTAACGAAACGGCTCCTGATTTTTGCCGGTGGCTCGAGCATTCCAGACAGTTAACCTCCAGATAAACCAAAGTTTCCCGTAGTATTAGTAAAAAAATAGTGCTGGAGAAATTAATGGGACTGAAAGCTGATAAATCCCCAGGGCCTGATAATCTGCATCCCGGAGTACTAAAAGAGGTAGCCATAGAAATACTGGATGCATTGGTTGTCATCTTCCAAAATGCTATAGATTATGGAACAGTTCCGGCAGATTGGAGGGTGGCAAATGTAACCCCACTATTTAAAAAAGGAGGGAGAGAGAAAACCAGGAACTATAGACCAGTTAGCCTAACATCAGTAGTAGGGAAAATGCTAGAGTCTATTATAAAGGATGTGATAACAGGACACTTAGAAAATATCAATAGGATTAGACAAAGTCAACATGGATTTATGAAAGAGAAATCGTGTTTGACAAACCTACTGGAGTTTTTTGAGGATGTAACTGGTAGAATAGATAAGGGAGAACCAGTGGATGTGGTGTATTTGGATTTTCAGAAGGCCTTTGATAAAGGCCCACATAAGAGGTTAGTGTGCAAAATTAAAGCACATGGAACTGGAGGTAATATACTGGCATGGATTGAAAATTGGTTAACAGACAGGAAACAGAGAGTAGGAATAAATGGGTCTTTTTCCAGGTGGCAGGCAGTGACTAGTGGGGTACCGCAGGGATCAGTGCTTGGGCCCCAGCTAGTCACAATATATATCAATGATTTGGATGAGGGAACCAAATGTAATATTTCCAAGTTTGCTGACGACACAAAATTAGGTGGAATTGTGAGTTGTGAGGAGGATGCAAAGAAGCTTTAAGCCGATTTAGACAAGTTCAGTGAGTGGGCAAATACATGGCTGATGCAGTATAACGTGGATAAATGTGACGTTATCCATTTCGGTCGGAAAAACAGAAAGGTAGAGTATTATTTAAATGGTGATAGATTGGGAAGTGCTGATGTACAAAGGGACCTTAGTGTCCTTGCACACCAGTCACTGAAAGCAAACATGCAGATGCAGAAAGCAGTTAGGAAGGCAAATGGTATGTTGGCCTTCATTGCAAGAGGATTTGAGTACAGGAGCAAAGATGTCTTACTACAGTTGTACAGGGCCTTGGTGAGACCACACCTGGAGTACTGTGTGCAGTTTTGGTCTCCTTACCTAAGAAAGGATATACTTGCCATAGAGGGAGTGCAGCGAAGGTTCACCAGACTGATTCCTGGGATGGCAGGACTGTCGTATGAGGAGAGATTGGGTCGACTAGGCCTGTATTCACCAGAGTTTAGAAGAATGAGAGGGGATCTCATTGAAACGTATAAAATTCTGACAGGGCTAGACACACTGGATGCAGGGAGAATGTTTCCCCTGGCTGGGGGGTCTAGAACGAGGGGTCACAGTCTCAGGATACGGGGTAGGACATTTAGGACTGAGATGAGGAGAAATTTCTTCACTCAGAGGGTGGTGAACCTGTGGAATTCTCTACCACAGAAGGCTGTGGAGGCCAAGTCACTGAATATATTTAAGAAGGAGATAGGTAGATTTCTAGACACAAAAGGCATCAAGGGGTATGGGCAGAGAGCGGGAATATGGTATTGAGATAGACGATCAGCCATGATCATATTGAATGGAGGAGCAGACTCGAAGGGTCGAATGGCCTACTCCTGCTTCTATTTTTCTGTGTTTCATTCCGCGTTTGAAACTGACCGCAACTTCAGGATTTACCACATGTGCAACTGAATGCAGAAATCCTGATGTTGCGGTCTGTCATTCACTGCTCCTCCACAGGCTGTGCTGTGCCCCCACCATCCCCGCCCCCCACCCCCACCCTTACTACTCCTTCCTGTTGCTTTTCACCACCTCTGCCCCCAATCTGTGCACCAATGCCTTTTCCTCCATTCCTCCCTACTGACTTGTCCCCAACAAAATCCCTACTACCATGTTCCTGACAATGATTCAGGAACCAGCTTTTAAGTTCTGTAAAATGCTTACTACACTATTACTCAGATAGTAAAAGCATATTAAAAACACTTTACAGAATATATAGTCAGTTTCCAAGTCACGGCCATGAACTAAGCTACAGTGCTTCTCTCAGCGCCACCCTGTAACTCCCTTTCCCAAGCGAAGGATCCTTCTCCCTTTTACCACACTTCCACTACTCCCGCACCCTGATATCACTATTCCAGCGCTTCTATGTCCCAAACCACCCTCCGAACACTGTTACATCCTAACAATGTCCTCCCATCACATCTCTCCCAATACACCCAGATCCACCTATTCCAAAGCATAAGGACCCCCTCACCAATGCTCCACATACTTGTTTAAAAACTTAAAGGGATTAAAGGGACATTGGCAGCATGGATACAAAATTCGCTACGGGACAGAAATCAGAGAGTAGTGGTGAACGGTTGTTTTTCAGAGTGGAGGGAAGTATACAGTGGTGTCCCCCAGGGGTCGGTATTAGGACCACTGCTTTTTTTAAATATATATTTATGACCTGGACTTGGGTATACTGGGCATAATTCCAAAGTCTGCAGGTGACACGAAACTCAGAAATGTAGTAAATAATGAGAACGACAGTAACAGACTTCAGGAGGACATGGACAGACTGGTGAAATGGGCAGACATATGTCACATCAAATTTAACGCTGAGAAGTGTGAAGTGATACATTTTGGTAGGAAGAATGTGGAGAGGCAATATTAACTAAATGGTACAATTTTAAAGGGGGTGCAGGAACAGAGAGACCTGGGGGTGTATGTACACAAATCTTTGAAGGTGGCAGGACAAGTTGAGAAGGCTGTTAAAAAAGCATAATGGATCCTTGGCTTTATTATTGGAAGAATAGAGTACAAAAGCAAGGAAGTTATACTAAACCTTTATAAAACAGTGGATAGGCCTCAGCTGGAGTAATGTGTTCAATTCTGGGCAGCACACTTTAGGAAGGATGTTAAGGCCTTAGAGAGGGTGCAGACAAGATTTACTAGAATGGTACCAGGGATGAGGGACTTAAGTTATGTGGAGAAGCTGGGGTTGTTTTCCTTGGAGCAGAGAAGGTTAAGAGGAGATTTGATAGAGGTGTTCAAAATCATAAATGGGTTTAATAGAGTAAAGGAGACACTGTTTTTCAGTGGCAGAAGGGTTGGTAACCAGAGGACACAGATTTAAGATGATTGGCAAAAGAACCAGAGGTGATATGCAGAAACATTTTTTTAAACAGCAAGTTGTGCACTGCCTGAAAAGATGGTGGAATCAGATTCAATAGCAACATTCAAAAGGGAATGGATAAATACTTGAAAGGAAGAAATTTACAGGGCTATGGGGAAGAGCAGGGGAGTGGGATTGATTGGATAGCTCTACCAAATAGCCGGCACAGGCACCAAGGTACTGAATGGCCTCCTTCTGTGCTGTATCATTCTATGATTCTATACCAACATGCCTCTGGTTCTCAAGATGCACTACCCTTTCTGACATCATTCCACCCCTTCTAAGTATTTGTAGACACCTTTTGCCTTTCAATCAGAAGGTTGTGGGTTCAAGCCCCACCCCAGAACTGATCATCTAATCTATGCTTAACAGTTCAATGCAACACTAAGGGATTGCTGCATTGTTAAAGGTCCTGTCTTCCAGATGAGATGTTAAACCAAGGTACTGCCTGCCAAGCCATTATTTGAAGAAGAGCAGAGGAAGTTTCCTGGTGTTTTAACCAACATTTATCTCTCAAGCTACACCACCAAAACAGATGAACCAGTTTTTATGATGTTTGAGGGGCCCTGCTCGCTGTAAATTCATTGCCATGTTTGCCTACATAACAACAGTGAACACACTTAAAAGTAGGTCATTGGCTTTGAAGCACTTTAGGTCATCCGGAGGTATATAAATTCAAGTTCTTTCTGTAGCCTGAAGCATCTTCCATTTCTTCTCCTCTGGATCTTGGGCTTCAATTAAATGTATAACATAAAATTGATACATATGAGTGGACCTCATGATGAATCAGCAGATATGGGGCCAGAAATTCAACTCCTTTGCACCTGCCATTAGTGCCTCCAGGAGGCGCTAACGGGGCGCAAAGGGCTTATCGCCCAGAGGACGAAAAAAGTGCCTCCCGAGACAGTTGGCAGGGTGTTGCTGAGGCGCTACCCGATAATGCCGTGCTCCTGCCAGTAGGGCCGCTGTGTCACCAGTGATGACGTCATCAGCGTGCGCCGCGATCCCTTAGCGCCGCGACCCCTTAGTGCCCCACCACTTTCCCTTAACGTCCCACGGCAGAAATTCAGCTGCACCCCGCGAGGCTGCCACGTGCGATGTCAGTGCCATCCTCGTGGGTTGTGAGCCAGGCCGACCTCCGCTCGCGGGGCGGTATTTAAAGGGGAGGTGCGGCTGCGACCCGCGACGCCATTTTTTTTTGGCCGACCTCCAGGTCGGCCCTCCATGGTGGGCCGTGCCGTGGTCCTGGTCACCATTGTGCAGCCCGGCACTGCGTCTCGGTGCCGGGCTGCGGCTGTGGCACCACGCCATCCTGGGGTGGCCGAGTGTGGGCCATCGGAGGCTCTGCAGAGTGCGCAGCGGCCCTCCCCTTTAACTGAAGGAGAGGGGTGTTGAAACGTGGCAGCACTCCGCAGATCCTCCGCGAAGCGCAGCCGATCGCACCCCAACATCGCCTCGGTTACCACCCCACCAGGAAGTGGCACGCCCGAGATTGCGCTCTACTTCCTGTGCAGGGTGGTAAGCCGAATTTAGCGGCCGGGGCGGTACTTCCACGCCGGCTGCTAAATGTCCAGCCTTAACTCGGTTACCGCCCCCAAACGGGGCGTAATTGAATTACGCGCCCATGCTATTTTACAATAAATTATCAAGGCCACTGATTTATGGTGATTCAATAAGCGAAATGGTGTTTTTAGTATTATAATAGTGTTAGCAGCACTTGCTGGTTCAAATTATGTGATTAATATGTCCATATTTTCACAGAAATTGTAAATTGGATTCCTTTATTATGCTTGTTTTGCTTTGGAAAAATGTTATGTTAAATACACAGAAAGAAGGGGGGAAGATTTTCCAGGGTGCAGGTAGGTAGGAGGTATGTAGCAGTAGTAGGGAGGGGATCATGTGGTTTGGTAGTTTGGGTGGGTGATCCAGGGGTCTGGGAGTAAAACAAACAATTTATAATGATATAATAATAAAGGTCACTGATTTACAATTTCATGAAAAATGGACATGACTACTGAGTAAATTTACCAAAGCTACGATCCCAGTGCTGAGCCTCATTTGACAGGAGTGCAGGTCAGAGATTGGTGACAACACTGTGGAATGAATTCTTCAACCTGCAATCCATTTTAGCGAGGTACAGCGCTAGAAGTGCAGTCTCAGTGAATTTATGTTATAATTTGAAATCACAAATACTGCTACATTCTCCTAATACAGTACTTTCTAATAAAAGCCCAGTTTCACTTATTCAATCAACATAAGTCAATGGCCCTGATAATATATTATACGTTGCCTAGCAAAGAATAGCTTATCTTCCAACTGACTGTGAGAAATGCCACAGGAGATTTGCTGGTACACATATATCACACGTATGTCAGAGAAAGAAAGAATGAAATTCACCACTGAGAATAGCTAAGTTCCAAGAACCAAAGGCGACATGAGGGAAAACTTTTTTACGCAGCAAGTGGTTAGAATCTGGAATGCACTGCCTGAGAGGGTGGTGTCGGCAGACTCAATCGTGGCTTTTAAAAGGAAATTGGATAAGTACTTGAAGGAAAGAAATTCACAGGGCTACGGGGAAAGGGCGGGGGAGTGGGACTAGTTGAAGTGTTCTTGCAGAGAGCCGGCATGGGCTCGTTCTATGCTGTAACTATTCTATGATTCTATGATTCTAAGTTCAAATACTAGTCGATGCCAAGACATGCACTCAGGCCTGGAGCGGAAACCCAATAAGCTGTCAGAACTAGGCCACCATCTGTACACATATTACTAAAGAATGCCAGGTCCTGCTCTTTTACTATTTACATCTATAACAAAACACTACTGAAGTGTTAATGAGACAGTTTGCTGCACACTGCACAAGCTACTTTTAGTGCTGAAAAATTCATTTTGTCTTTATATTTATTTTACAGTGTAAAAAAGAAAACACTGTAGAGTGACTACCTTCCTCCCAGTCAAAACTAAATGAGGATAAGGCATTAAAAAAACATTGGGGTAGAATTTCTGCAGGGTTTCTTCCGCCCTCCTACCATAACTTTGGCGGAAACCTTGGAGAAATGATGTAAGCAACCGTTTGCTCCGCTTCACTGGGTTTTCCACCGATCTTATGCCAAGTTACAACGAGAGATTGGGAGAACCCCTGTGAAAATTTTACCTCACTGTACATTCATGGAATAGTCTAATCACACATGAACATTTGAAAACTCAAAAGGGCCTAATTGTGCTTGTAGAAATGTAGAATAGACCCAGCCCTGCATGTGTAAATTGTTTGCAAAGTGCAATAATTGAAAACTTTCCATTCTCTATTTCAATGATCCAAATTACATTGGGGACATCCGGCTTCAAAAGTGAATGGGTGATCACATAATGCATCAACTGATCTGATACAGAGCTACACAGACTCAGATGGTTAAAGTTTGATTCCGGGTCTGTACTGAGTTAGCAAATCTCATCCACGATGGCAGCTTGATCCTTCTCCATTCATCCTGCTGTAAAGTGCTAGCATGTGGATGTCAGGGAGAACAGGACTGCGGTCAGCTATGATACCCCATCAAGGTTGAACAAGGTTGAAAATGGATTTTTTAATAGTAAAAGTAGCTTGTGCCGTGTGCAGCAGACTGACTCATTAGCACTTCAGTTGTGTTTTGCTATAGATATAAGTAGTAAAAGAGCAGGACCTGGCATTCTTTAGTAATATGTGTACAGATGGTCTCACACACTCCAGGTTGAGGTAGCCAGCTCCTTTGAAACCATGCCTTAAATGAATCAATATGAATGGAGACAAGTTGGAGGCAGGACTGCTGCTTGTTGTGTCAATGTCCCGTCTCCATCCTCGCCTGACCAACCAGAGGGATTTTCCCTTGATTGACCTTGTTAAGCCCGCACTGCAGGCTCAGCAGGCCAATTAGGGAGGAAGTCACTGACAGAACATGCCAACGTCTGACGTGCTATCTGTCAAGACTTCTTGAAAGAAGAAATGTCAGCGTTTGACAGTTCTGTGAAGCTGTCAAACACTGACATTCTCTTTAGTTTCAGGACTCATCAAACCTTTCAAATTTGTAAATTTCACATGGCTGTTGGTTCAGAGGTTCCAACAGCCAGTCTGTGAAATTGATGAGGAGGATGTCGGCTCTCCCGATCCAGCGCGGCTGAAGGCTGTAGGAAGAAAACAAGGTAAGTGAACATTTTTAAAAACTTATCACTCACCTTGCATACTTACCACTCCACTCTTGCACCCATCACTCACCTCTACATCTTACTTCCAGGTGCCTCTGACCTTCTTCACGTCTCCTCCAACCCGGCGGGGTTCTCCAAGGTCAGGAAGCCTTCACCTGTGACGGTAAAATGGCACAAATCCTTTCTTCTGCCTGTTAACTACCTGTTAACAGGCAGTTAATAGGATTAAATGCCTTTCCCGCCTCCAGGAGACAGGGCTCGAAGCTGCAGATCTTCCTGCCTCCTGGCAAAAGGGCACGGAGGCGGGTTTGCCATCTGCCCCCACTTACTCCGAATTTACCGGCTGTCCTGCCTCCATGCCCGCCTCCTCGGGGCTTGGAAAATCCAGCCCATGTGTTTGAGAGAGGAGAGGACAACATTGGAAGAAAACTTAAACAAACATAAAATTAAATTAAATTTAAAAGTAAAACAGAACAACAGACCTGGGAAGCAGACCTTACACGAACGAGCAGGAGTGCCACCTAGTATTGGGAGGGCTGATAGGTAAGTGTACATCATCAAACCCAGATGTTACCCCAGTTGAGATAAAACCTCAATGCAGACACAACATTTGTGACACAGGAAGTATGACAAAATGATGTGTGGGCTAGATGTTAGAATTTAATTATAGATGTTGAGTATTTAAAATCTAAAGCAATGTCTGCACTCAAAAGAGTTTTATTAAAAAGCCCTATAGTCTCCATAATATTAATAATAAATGAGATCTACACAATCTGCAATGAAAAAAGAAAAAAAAAATGGTTGTATGACAAATACCTGCACTGCACATTTGGAATTCAGGACAAAGCTCACAGCTGTATAACAATTTTAACTGTTTTCAGCTTCATAATATATTAATGAAGGGAGGTCTGAACAACCAAATAATCAATTATAATTGTGTTTTATTTCTACAGAGCAATGAATAGTTTAAACCCTGCCAGTAACATAACTAAAGGACAGTTTTTCTTACGTATTTTTGTAAGGCAGAGCTATGTACAATATAATTTAATAAAGAGACATTCCCGAGGTGTAGAATTTTATTTTTGATCTGACAATTGTGGAACTCATCACATGGTTCAGTGTCTCCAAACTGAGAAGTCCACGTAAGCAGATTTTGTGTAGAGGCTCACTCCACTTACCTAAGCCCAGAGAACCTCGACACAGCATGATAAGATAAAAGGCTTTGGAAGGCCCAGCGTGTGTGCATGGGTTTTACTAAATCACAAAGTTTACCAACAGTGAGCTCTGGTAAGATTCCCACTGCTTGTCCAGCTAGGACTACCCTACCCAGCTAGGACTACCCTACCCAGCTAGGGAGTTTAGTGAGCCCAGTAGTGCCCTGGTTAAGGTACTGGGCTAGCAACCCAGAGATTAGTTCAATTCTTGTTGTGACAAGTTGCGAAATTAGATTGAATACACATGTGGGTTTGCAACAGAAGAAAATGCAAGTTCACTAATTTGCAGCAAAGGGGACTTATCGGGCTGGATTTTCATTGAGGAGTCGGGTAGGAGGCGAGACTACAACTTTCGTGGTTGTAGTCCCGCCTCCATCGAGTTCTAGCCAACCCACGTGATTTTGACTTGATTGACCTTGTTGAGCCCGCCCAGCGGGCTCAGCAGGCCAATTAAGGGCCACCCGGCAACAGGTGACGTCACAGATTGATATTTTATCTGTCAAGACCTTTTGACAGATGAAATATCAGCGTTTCCCAGCTGTTTGAAGCTGTCAAACACTGACAATCTGTACTCCAAGTTAATTCCTTCCTGTCAGGATGATTTAGAGATCTCCCCAGAACAGAAAGCTGAATGCTGCAATTTTTGACAGCTCGCAGCCATTCTGCTTTCTGTGCCGGTGAGATGAGGGGCTCCCGAGACCTGAAGGAAGGAAGTCTGTAAAGGTAAGTAAAGGTATGTAAAACTTATTTAAACACTTTACACACACTAACCACACTTACCTTTGCACTCATGCACCCATCACTCAGCTGAACACCGGACATCTCGAACCTCCAAGCCCTTCATCCCGACGGTCCGCCTCCTCTAACTTGGCGTGGTTTGGAGCCGTCGGGAATCCCACACTTCAACATTGAAAATAGGGATTAGGCTAAAAACTGCCTGTTCACTACCTGTGAACAGGCAGTTAATTGGCACTAAACCCCTTCCCGCCTCGGGGAGGCGGATCCCAGTGTGGGTCAGGTACCCACCTCCTTTGAAACTGGCATGGAGGCGGGTTGGGTGCGGGATGGGTTCGTGCCCCCCGATTTCAGGATTTCAACCCCCACACGCCTCCAATCCCGCCTCCGCGGCCCAATGAAAATCCTGCCCATCATGTCTACATGGTGTACTGAAGTGGCTTCAGTACAAAGAATCATGTACTCAACTACTCAAGAAAAAGGCACACCATCTTTTCAGGCAACTAGGGACACTTTTTTTTAAATGCCAAGTTATCTGGAGCTGAGTAGAAAGAATCCCAGCCATTAGTAACTGGCCTACTCTTCTAGATCCCATTAATAACCCAGGTTGACTGAGCAGTCATCAACAGTGCCCTGGAGTCCTGCAGCCCTGTCTGGCTGTAGAGGCTCACTCCACTTGCCTAAGCCCAGAGAACCTACAGAAAGTATGATAAAATAGAAGGCTTAGGAACCCCAAGTGTGTGAATGGGTTCTACTGGGGTTTGGATCACTGAATCTGCCAAAGAGGATATACCTGGTTCAAATCTCTTTGCCAACTTGACCCTACTGCCCACAAGGAAAGAAGTCACAAGTTGGTCCTTAGCTAATTGCCAAGCTTGGGGTTTGAGCCCTCATTAGGCCAACTGTGAACAGCAGCCATGGTTAGTAGCACAACTCACTACAAAGTGTGTGAGTGTTAGTCGTAGCTCAGTGGTAGCACTCTCGCCTCTAAGTTAGAAGGCTGTCGGTTCAAGTCCCATTCTAGAGACTTGAGCACAAAATCTAGGCTGACACTCCAGTGCAGTACGGAGGGACTCCGCTACACTGTTGGGGGGTGCCTTCTTTTGGATGAGACGTTAAACCAAGGCCCTATGTCTCTCAGATGGACGTAGAAGATCCAATAGCATTATTTTAAAGAAGAGCAGGGGAGTTCTACCTGATATCCAAGCCAATATTTACCCCTCAACCAACATCACTAAAACAGATTATCTGCTCATCATCAAATTGCTGTTTGGGGGACTTGCTGTGTGTAATTCGGCTGCCGCTTTCCTACATTACAACAGTGACTCTTCAAAAGCACTATGGGCCTCCTGAGATCATGAAAGGCACTTTATAAAAGCCTTTCTTTCTTTGAGTACACTGCCATTTGGGAGAGGCAAATCATCTTAAGGCATGCAATGGAGTCTATGGGCAGTGCAGCCCTGATTCCCTCTTTAATGGCTGGAGAAGTGAACATGCTATTTAGTGTATGAGGAAAGTGCAAGGAGGCATGCCCTGACTAGATTTCTGGGCACCCTCCCTAGAGGAATGCATTGTGTCATGTCTGGCAGGAGGTGGTGGCCAGGCTGAACATTTTTTACAGTATGTTAAAACAGATGTGGAAGATGGCACACTTTAAAGGTTACTGACAAGGAAAGATTAACCAACAGTACCAGATAGATGGTACACACCACAAAACATATCCTGTCAATGGCCGCATTTTTCCCTAAAAAAACGGGTGGGTTTGGAGCGTGGGGGCAGTTAAATTGTTAAAACTTGGATTCCCGACCTGATCCTGCCTCCAACCCGCCCACTTCTGGTTTTGACGGAGGCGGGACAGGGGGCGGGTGACCAACCCGCTCCCAGGAGGCGGAATGTCAACTTAAATATTATAATGAGGCTGGAAGCCTCTTTTTTCACTTCCATTTTGTTTTTAACTGCCTGTGGACAGGTTTCACACAATTTGTGAAACCTGGAAGTTAAGCCGAGGCGGGGACTGCTGAATCCAGGAGGTAAGTGGCTTTATACCTACCTCCTGGATCCAGGGTCCCTCTTTAACCACCCGGCACCCCCCCGCGATCGGAGACTCCACCACGAGGCCTCCAACCACCTTCCCAGGCCTCCGATCCCCACCATGAGGTCTCCCCCCCCCACCGATGATGCTGAGGCTGGCCCCGATCCTCTCTCCCCCCGCCGATCCCCGACTGACCCCCCATGATCCCTGATGCCAACCCCACTCCCGCGATTCCCGCTGCCGACCCCCCCCCCCCATGCCCAATCCCTCCCCTGGACCGACCCCTCGCATCTGCAGGCCAACACGCTCGCAGCCAACCAACCTCTCAATCTGGCTGGCTACGGCGGGAATCCGAGGCCTCACATGGAGCAGGCCCTGTCGTTAAAACCCACCCCCAACCCGCCTCCCTGGAGAAAATTCCAGCCATTTTGTTCCACAATATGATACACAGTCAAGATGTGAAGTAACAATACAAGCTTTGCCAAACTGACATCTTTCAATGGCTTCAGGCTGGGCTCATGGTAGTAATTAGTGTTCCCCCGAACTTTGTGAAATTCACCAATGTGGCAACATTGGACATGTGTATCATGGGAAAAAAAGAGATAAAAGTGATGGCCATACATCAATCACCTTTTTGATGTATATGTGGCCAGCAGAATACCTGATATTGCAGTGCTAGCCAAAACTGACCAATAGGTGTACCAAATTAGGGTGGTGGTGATCAACTGGTAGTGCCGTCCATATGTTGCAAGTTTGCTGTAGGTGTATTTGACAAATAGGTGTGTCAACGGCTATAGAATGGTATGGAACCTGCGGATCTCCATGGACTGCCTTCTTTCAGTTTACACCTCTAGAATGAAAGCAAACATACCTTCATAACAATTTCACAAAATTGAAAAAAGTATCTCACCAAGAACACTACACTGAAAAAGGTATTAACGTTAAGTAGCCTTCAGAAATCTCGCCTCCATGGAAGGTCATTCAAAATGGGTACACAAAGAAAAAAAGCAAACGCAGCACAAAATCTGATGAAATTTTAGTAGTCTTTATTTAAATATTTTTGCATCAAATCTAGGGCTTTAATGATACTCGCACATGAAATGGGCACAAAATCTTCAGAACACTAATAATAGAACAGTGGAAAATTGCAGCACCTTAAAGAAATTGACACAGAACTTACACTCCAAAAATGTATTTTATTCATTTGCGGGACGTAGGTGTTGCTGACATGCCCTAGTGCTCTGAGAAGGCAGTGGTGAGCCTTTTTGTTGAACAGCTGCAGTCCGTGTGGTAAAGGTGATCCCACAATGCTGCTAGATAGGGAGTTTAGGATTTTGACCCAGTGACCATGAAGGAACGACAATATGGGCTGGATTTTGCCAGCCCTGGGGAGGCGGGTTTGGAGGCAGGACTGCCAGGAAAATGGCAGAATCTGGGGGCGAGTGCCCATCCTGCCCCTAACCCGCCTCCTTGCCATCTTCCCAGGAGGTGGGTAGCTGACCCGTGCCAGGTCCCGTCTCCTGGAGGCAGGAAGAGGATTACAGCCACTTAACTGCCTGTTAACAGGTAGTTAACAGGCAGTTAAGAGGATTAACCCCATTTTTCCACCAGAGGCGCGGGGTTTCCCGATGTTGGGAAACCCCGCCAGGGTCACCGAGGCGAGCAGTGGGTCTGCAGGGTCGGAGGGGTGCAAAGGTGCGCTGTGGAGGTAAGTGATGGGTGCAAGTGTGGAGAGGTAAGTATGTGAGGTGAGTGGAAAGTGATAGAACATTTTTACTTACCTTTGTTTCTTCCTGCAGGCTTCAACCGTTGGGGATGCGGAGAGTCTCGCATCTCCCTGGCAGAGATGACAGAATGGCTGCTGCATTCTCCGATGCAACAACCATCTAATTTCTGCTCACAAAAGAGGTTTGATGAGTCTTGAATACAAGAACTCATCAAACAACAGAGAATGTCAGTGTTTGACAGCTTCACAGAGCTGTCAAATGATGACAATTCATCTGTCAAACATTTTTGACAGATGAAACATCATATGCTGATGTTCTCTGTAACCGGCTTCCCCTTAATTGGCCTGCTAAGCTCGCTGGGCAGGCTTAACAAGGTCAATCAAGGGAAAATAGCATGGGTTGACCACAAGTCAATGGAGGCGGGACTAAAACCCAACAAGCAGCAGTCCCGCCTCCAACGCGCCCCCATTGGCAAAATCACCCTCTATATGTCCAAGTCAGGAAGGTGTGTCACTTGGAGGTGATGGTGTTCCCATGCAGCTTGTTGAGCGTACTAGATGGCACGTCAATTGATTTGATACACTTAGCTCAGTGTCTAACTTTATTAGTTCCAAAGTCCACCAGAACGTAATTAAGCATTACATTCATAGATGGATGATGTTGTAGTTACACCCATCCAGGTAACTTTTTTTAAATTCATTGATGGGATGTGGGCGTCGCTGGCTAGGCCTGCATTTAGTGCCCATCCCTAATTGCCCTTGAGAAGATGGCGGTGAGCCGCCTTCTTGAACCGCTGCAGTCCATATGGTGTAGGTACACCCACAATGCTGTTAGGAAGTGAGTTCCAGGATTTTGGCCCAGCGACAGTGAAGGAACGGCGATACAGGTCCAAGACCATCATCAAGTTTGCGGATGATACCACGGTAGTAGGCCAGATCACCAACAACGATGAGTCAGCCTACAGGGAGGAGGTCCAGCATCTCGTGAAGTGGTGCGCCGATAACAACCTGGCCCTTAACATCAAGAAAACCAAAGAAATCATTGTGGACTTCAGGAAGTCTAAAGGAGGAAGTCACACCCCCATCCACATCCATGGGGCTATGGTGGAAAGGGTGGACAGCTTTAAGTTCCTCGGAGTCCACATCACGGAAGACCTCTCCTGGTCCCTCAATACCTCCTCTCTGGTGAAGAAGGCCCAGCAGCGCCTATATTTCCTAAGGAGGCTGAAGGGATGTAACCTGTCACCCCTGATCCTCTCTAACTTTTACCGCTGCACAATAGAGAGCATCCTGACGAACTGTATCACAGTATGGTATGGCAGCTGTAGCTACTATGACCGGAAAGCCCTGCAGCGGGTAGTCAAAACTGCCCAACGCATTACCGGCACCCGGCTACCGACCGTAGAGCACATATACCAGAAACGCTGTTTACAGAGGTCACGGACCATCATCAAAGACCCTACCCACCCCAGCCACAGTCTGTTCGCCCTCCTGCCATCTGGGAGACGCTACAGATGCATTCGCACCCGAACGACCAGATTTAGGAACAGCTTCTTTCCCAGGGCTGTCATCCTACTGAACTCCACAAATAAACTCTAAAGCCTGCACATCTGCCAATGCACTTTATTATGGTTATGTTTATGTTAATGTATTACAAGCCAAATGAATGTTGAATGTTTAAATGTCTTAATCTAAATGTACACTCTCGGGAGCCGCAAGCCTACATTTCGTTGTACTGCACTTGTGCACTAACAATGACAATAAAGTTGATTATGATTATGATTATGTCAGGATGGTGTGTGGCTTGGAGGGGAACTTGTAGGTGGTGATGTTCCCATGCGTCTGCTGCCCTTGTCCTTCTAAGTGGTAGAGGTCGCGGGTTTGGAAGGTGCTGTTGAAGGAGCTTTGGCGAGTTGCTGCAGTGCATCTTGTAGATGGTACACACTGCAGCCACAGTGCGCCGGTGGTGGAGGGAGTGAATGTTGAAGGTGGTGGATGGAGTGCCAATCAAGCGGGCTGCTTTATCCTGAATGGTGTCGAGCTTCTTGAGTGTTGTTGGAGCTGCACTCATCCAGGCAAGTGGAGAGTATTCCATCACACTCCTGACTTGTGCCTTGTAGATGGTGGAAAGGCTTTGGGGAGTCAGGAAGTGAGACACTCGCTGCAGAATTCCCAGCCTCTGGCCTGCTCTTGTAGCCACAGTATTTATATGGCTGGTCCAGTTCAGTTTCTGATCAATGGTAACCCCCAGGATGTTGATAGTGGGGGATTCAGCGATGGTAATGCCATTGAATGTCAAGGGGAGATGGTTAGAGTCTCGCTTGTTGGAGATGGTCATTGCCTGGCACTTGTGTGGTGCGAATGTTACTTGCCACTTGTCAGCCCAAGTCTGAATGTTGTCCAGGTCTTGCTGCATATGGACACGGACTGCGTCAGTATCTGACGAGTCTCAAATGGTGCTGAACAGTGTGCAATCATCAGCGAACATCCCCACTTCTGACCTTATGATGGAGGGAAGGTCATTGATGAAACAGCTGAAGATGGTTGGGCCTAGGACACTGCCCTGAGGAACTCCTGCAGTGATGCCATGTGATTGAGATGAATGACCTCCAACAACCACAGCCAACTTCCTTTGTCCTAGGTATGATTCCAACCAATGGAGAGTTTTCCCCTTGATTCCCATTGACTTCAGTTTTGCTAGGGCTCCTTGATGCCACACTCGATCAAATGCTGCCTTGATGTCAAGGGCAGTCACTCTCACCTCACCTCTTGAGTTCAGCTCTTTTGTCCATGTTTGGACCAAGGCTGTAATGAGGTCAGGAGCTGAGTGGCCCTGGCGGAACCCAAACTGGGCGTCAGTTAGCAGGTTATTGCTGAGTAAGTGCCGCTTGATAGCACTGTCGACGACACCTTCCATCACTTTGCTGATGATTGAGAGTAGACTGATGGGACGGTAATTGGCCGGGTCGGATTTGTCCTGCTTTTTGTAGACAGGACATACTTGGGCAATTTTCCACATTGCCGGGTAGATGCCAGTGTTGTAGCTGTACTGGAACAGCTTGGCTAGGGGCGCAGCTAGTTCTGGAGCACAAGTCTTCAGTACTATTGCCGGAATGTTGTCAGGGCCCATAGCCTTTGCAGTATCCAGTGTCTTCAGCCGTTTCTTGACATCACATGGAGTGAATTGAATGGGCTGAAGACTGTCATCTGTGATGCTGGGGACCTCAGGAGGAGGCCGAGATGGATCATCCACTCGGCACTTCTGGCTGAAGATAGTTGCAAATGCTTCAGCCTTGTCTTTTGCACTCACGTGCTGGGCTCCACCATCATTGAGGATACTCCATCACACACACGACTTAAAAAAAAATTCACAGGATGTGGGCATCGCTGACGAGGCCAGCATTTATTGCCCATCCCTAATTGCCCTTGAAAAGGCGGTGGTGAGCCACCTTCTTGAAATGATGCAGTCCATGAGGTGAAGGTACTCCCACAGTGCTGTTAGGGAGGGAGTTCCAGGATTTTGACCCAGCTACGATGAAGGATCGGCGATATAATTCTAAGTTAGGATGGTGTGTAACTTGGAGGGAAACTTTCAGGTCATGGTGTTTCCATGCGCCTGCTGTCATTGACCTTCTAGGTGGTAGAGGTCGCGAGTTTAGGAAGTGCTGTCGAAGAAGCCTTGCCCATGTTTGACCTGATGCCATGAGACTTCATTGGGTCTGGAGTCAATGTTGAGGACTCCCAGGGTCACTCCTTCCCTACTGTGTAGCACTGTGCTGCCACCTCCATTGGGTCTGTCCTGCCGGTGGGACAGGACATACCCAAGGATAGTGATGGAGGAGTCTGGGATGTTGGCTGAAAGGTATGATTCTGTGAGTATGACTATGACAAGCTTTTGCTTGACTAGTCTGTGGGACAGCTCTCCCAATTTTTGCACAAGTCCCCAGATGTTAGCGAGGAGGACTTTGCAGGGTTGACTGGGCTGGGTATGCCTTTGCCGTGTCAGAGTCCGGTGCCGAGGTTGATGTCGTCTGGTTTTATTCTTATTGTTTTTCCTAGTGGTTTGATACACCTGAGTGGCTTGCTAGGCCATTTAAGAGGCAACCACATTGCTAGTCACATAAATGCCAGACCGAGTAAGGAGGACAAATTTCCTTCCCTAAAGGGCATTAGTGAACTAGATGGATTTTTTAACGACAATCCAGTAGTTTCATGGTCACCATTACTGATACTAGCTTTTTATTCCAGACTTATTTAATTAACTGAATTTAAATTCCACATGGTGGGATTTGAAGTCATGCCTCCGGATCATTGGTCCAGCCCTCTGGATACTAGTCAATTTTCATAGCCACTATGCGACCGTTCCCATCCTTGCAGGTGATGGAGCGGCTTTGGTGAGTCAGAAGCAAGACACTTGTCACAGAATACCCAGCTCTGACTTGGTGTGGTAGCCATGGCATACATGTGGTTGGTCCATCATGACCCCCAGGATGTTGATGGTGGAGTACTCGGCGATGATAATGTCACTGAATGTCATGAGGAGATGGTTAGGGTCTCTCTAATTGGAGATGGTCATTTCCTAACACTTGTGTGGCACAAATGTTACTTGCTACTTATCAGCCCATACCGTTTCCAGCGCAGACACGATGGGCCAAATGGCCTCCTTCTGTGCCGTAAATTTCTATGATTCTATGACCTGGATGTTGCCCAGGTCTTGCTGCATGCAGGCACTGACTTCTTCATTGTCTGAGAAATTGCGAATGGAGCTGAACACTATGCAAAGACAGGGGGCATGCCAAACGATTACTTCTGAATCAAACAACAGTTTAGTAATAAATACAGTGGGTGAACTACTTGGTTTTGGGTGAATAAATTATTTTTACATAATTTAATGAATCATCCACTGGTTCCTAAGAGATGCCACTGATCTGTATTAGTTGTAATTGATTATTTCCACCCAAGTGAAATGCTTTGAAAGATTTTATTCAAAGTCAAGAACCTGAAGCATATCCATCCATTTTTGAAGTATGGTATTGACAATACCACAGAAACAATATCGCCATTAGACCTCAACAAGTACCCAAGATCCTCATTCACAACTGTACAATGAATTTAAACCTAAATGTAAACCATTATATTAAAACAATCTAGATACTGCTTATGTCACACATCTCCCAGATCTAAAAAAATAAATTTTCAATCTAACATGTATTAGCATAATCAATTTTACTGGAAAGATGGAGAACAGGGGTGAAATTAGATTTTAAAGGTCATCTGACTCCCTCTGTAATTCTCTGGGGCTATTTCAAACAATTAATTTCTATGCGAGCTGGTGAAAAATCACACCTTCATTTTCTGGATGTTTATTCACATTCTGAGGCTTCAAGTGTGCTCACTGCCAATAGAAAAGGATGCCCTTCAAGTGTGAAAATACGTGAAGATTAAAGATTTATTTTATCCTATCCAGAAAATTCTTTTATGAAAGCAGTAACCTTCTGTTACACTGTAATCTATTACTACCAAAGACAGACAATAATATAGATATATTAGCAGTGGACCTCCTGTAACATTGCTCACAGTGAAAAAGGGGAAAGTAAAATAGAGGACAAATTGAAAATTGAGACTGTTATAAAAACATTACCTTTTTTCTCATCTCTCTTTTTACTTTGTTTCTTAGCTCCTGTTTCCAATGTTTTGTGGTTGCCTTTCATTTCAGTAGCTATATTTATTTTCTTTTGCCGTATATTTTTCTCTGAAACTTAGGGGAGAGATGAGTAGAAACCAACACTGGCTCTAAGCAACGAGAGGCGCCATAGTGGGCACTCAGTGGGGACAGGCGCAGGGATCAGCACTCAATGGGAGAGAGCATCAGAAGCCAGAATTCAGTGGGGGAAAGGAACAGGAGAGACACTAAGTGAATATAAATTCACTTAGTAACTTTCAACTTCAGCAAGGGCAGAAAACTGGCGGTATCAAAAAGGAAAATCAGGGGGGTGCATAACAGGTGGTTTATACGAAACAAAGTTAAAAGTTAACACCTACATTTCAAGTTTCTATTGAGAGTGGATGTGTGCCAGAACACTGGACAGTAGCCAATGTAATACCCATTTTCAAAAAGAGAGTCAGAGCTAATCAGGCAATCACAGGCAAGTTAGTGGTAGGGAAAATTTTGGAACCTTTATTTAAAGATGAAATTAGTAAATATCTAGATGAAGAGAAAATAATTAGAAGCAGTCAGCATGGATTTCAGAAAAGAACATGTTTGGCAAACCTGATAAAGTTTGTTGAGAAGGCGACAGATATGGTGGATGGTGAATTGGATGTGGTATATGTGGACTTTCAGAAAGCCTTTGACAAGGTATTGGAGATCATTGGAGAAGATTAAGGGATACAGCCCCCACCACTTATAGCGGCCGTGTTCATGCAAACACGATGGCCAGTGTAACGTGGTAGTGCTATATAACAAGAATGTTGCTGAACAAACCTCCTTACTGCCGGATCCTAGACCTGACCAAGGACCCAGAGCCCCGCAGCACCAACCTCACCCTGGCTGCGGTCAGCAGGAAACTGGAGGAGCAAGGTGCAGGACCTGTCATTCCGAAACAAACTATTACCAGCTACAGCATCCGAGTAAGATCCAGAGACGGATAAAAGCGGCTCCGAGATCAGGTAGGCCTCAGCGCAGCGGCGGCAGGCGGGCGGACCGGCGAGGGAACGAGGCGGCAGAGCGGCGGCGGATAAAAGCGGCTCCGAGACCAGGTAGGCCTCAGAGCAGCGGCGGCAGGCGGGCGGACCTGCGAGGGAACGAGGCGGCTGAGCGGCGGCGGATAAAAGCGGCTCCGAGACCAGGTAGGCCTCAGAGCAGCGGCGGCAGGTGGGCGGACCTGCAGGGAACGAGGTGACCGAGGCGGCGGTGTAAAAGCGGCTCTGAGACCAGGTAGGCTTAGTAATCTGCAGTCTCCGAGCTCAGAGGGAGAGAAGTAAAAAGTAATCGAAGTGTGATGTCACCAGGAAGCAAGTAAGTGATTGGTTGGTGAGTATTTCTCTCTTTTTAAACTTTAACTCTGTGGTTTACAGTTGCTAAGGTCTCTCTGGTGTAACGGGGACTGTTGGTAAGCCATTTAACTGTAGTGTAATTGGTGGGATTGATTTGATTTAATTTAATTTCAATTAATTAAAGGGTAAGTCATGGCAGGACAGCCCGGCCACGTGGTATGCTCCTCCTGCGCTATGTGGGAACTCAGGGACACTTCCTGTGTCCCTGACAACTACGTGTGCAGGAAGTGTATCCAGCTGCAGCTACTGACAGACCGCATTGCGGCGCTGGAGTTGCGATTCGATGCATACTGGAGCGTTCGCGATGCTGAGGACGTCGTGAATAGCACATTTAGCGAGTTGGACACACCGCAGGTAGAGGTTGGACAGGCAGAAAGGGAACGGGTGACCAACAGGCAGAGTACTAGGCGCATGCAGGTAGTGCAGGGTTCCCCTGTGGACATCCCCCTCTCAAACAGATACACCACTTTGAGTACTGTTGGGGGGGACGGCTTATCAGAGAAAGGCAGCAGCAGCCAACTTCCTGGCACCAGGGGTGGCTCTGCTGCACAGGACGGGAGGAAAAAGAGGGGTAGAGCTATAGTAATAGGGGATTCTATTGTAAGGGGTATAGATAGGTGTTTCTGCGGCTGCAAATGAGACTCCAGGATGTTGTGTTGCCTCCCTGGTGCAAGGGTCAAGGATGTCTCAGAGCGGCTGCAGAACATTTTAGAAGGGGAGGGTGAACAGCCAGTTGTCGTGGTGCATATAGGTACCAACGATATAGGTAAATACCGGGATGAGGTCCTAAAAGCTGAATATAGGGAGTTAGGAGCTAAATTTAAAAATAGGACCTCAAAGGTAGTAATCTCAGGATTGCTACCAGTGCCACGTGCTAGTCAGAGTAGAAATAGAAGGATATTTCAGATGAATACGTGGCTAGAGGAATGGTGCCAGGGGGAGGGATTCAAGTTCCTGGGACATTGGAACCGGTTCTGGGGGAGGTGGGACCAGTTCAAACCGGACGGTTTGCACCTGGGCAGGGCTGGAACCGATGTCCTAGGGGGTGTGTTTGCTAGTGCTCTGGGGGAGGGTATAAACTAAGATGGCAGGGGGTTGGGAACCTGAGCAGGGGGACAGAGGAAAGGGAAACAAGGTTAAAAGCAAAAGAAAGGAAGGAGAAAAACAAAAGTGGCAGTCAGAGAAATCAACGGTTTAAATCAAACATGGCCACAGTAAATAATAATTCTAATAGGTCTAAGAGCGTTAAAAAAATAAGCCTGAAGGCTTTGTGTCTTAATGCGAGGAGCATTCGTAATAAGGTGGATGAATTGGCTGCGCAAATAGAGGTAAAGGAATATGATTTGGTTGGGATTACGGAAACGTGGCTCAAGGATGGCCAAGGCTAGGAACTCAACATCCAGGGGTATTCGATATTCAGGAAGGATAGGCAAAAAGGAAAGGGAGGTGGGGTAGCATTACTGGTTAAAGAAGGGGTTAACACAATTGTAAGGAAGGATATTAGCTCTGATGATGTGGAATCTGTATGGGTAGAATTGAGAAATACCAAGGGGCAGAAAACGTTAGTGGGAGTGGTATATAGACCTCCAAACAGTAAGGCGGAGGTTGGGGATGGCATTAAAAGGGAAATTAAAGAAGCGTGCAATAAGGGCACAGTAGTCATCATGGGTGACTTTAATCTACATATAGATTGGGCTAACCAAATTAGTAACAATAGTGTGGAGGAGGAATTCCTGGAGTGTTTATGGGATGGTTTCCTGGACCAATATGTCGAGGAACCAACCAGAGATCAGGCCATCTTAGACTGAGTATTATGTAACGAGAAAGGATTAATTAGCAATCTTGTTGTACGAGGCCCCTTGGGTCGGAGCGATCATAATATGATCGAATTCTTCATTAAGATGGAGAATGAAGTAGTTGACTCAGAGACTAGGGTCCTAAATTTAAATAAAGGAAACTACGATGATCTGAGGCGCGAGTTGGGCAAGATTGATTGGGGAATGTCACTCAAAGGGCTGACGGTGGATAAGCAATGGCAAACATTCAAAGACTGCATGGATGAACTACAGAATTTGTTCATCCCAGTTTGGCACAAAAATAAAACAAAAAAGGTGACTCAACCGTGGCTAACACGGGAAATTAGGGATAGCATAACATCCAAGGAGAGGACATATAAATTGGCCAGAAAAAGCAATAATCCTGAGGATTGGGAGCAATTTAGGATTCAACAAAGGAGGACAAAGGGATTAATTAGGAAGGGGAAAATAGAATATGAGAGTAAGCTTGCCGGGAACATAAAAACTGGCTGTAAAAGCTTTTATAGATATGCGAAGAGAAAAAGATTGGTGAAGTCAAGCGTAGGTCCCTTGCAGTCAGAATCAGGGGAATTTATAATGGCAAACCAACTAAATACATATTTTGCTTCTGTCTTCACAAAGGAGGACACAAATAACCTCCCAGACATGCCGGAGAACATAGGGTCTGATGAAAGGGAGGAACTAAAAGAAATCATTATTTGTAGGGAAATGGTGTTAGGGAAATTGATGGGATTGAAGGCCGATAAATCCCCAGGGCCCAATAATCTACATCCTAGGGTGCTTAAGGAAGCGGCCCTAGAAATAGTAGATGCATTGCTGATCATCTTCCAACATTCGATGGAATCTGGAACAGTACCCATGGATTGGAGAGTAGCTAATGTTACCCCACGATTCAAAAAAGGTAGAGAGAAAACGGGGAATTACAGACCGGTAAGCCTGACATCAGTAGTGGAGAAAATGCTGGAGTCCATTATAAAAGATGTAATAGCAGAGCACTTGGAAAACAGGGACAGGATCGGACAAAGTCAACATGGATTCACAAAAGGTAAATCGTGCTTGACTAATCTACTGGAATTTTTTGAGGCTGTAACTGGTAAAATAGATAAGGGAGAACCAGTGGATGTGGTGTATCTGGACTTTCAGAAGGCCTTCGATAAGGTCCCGCATAAGAGATTAGCATGTAAAGTTAAGGCACATGGGATTGGGGGCAAGATATTGACTTGGATAGAGAACTGGTTGGCAGACAGAAAGCGAAGAGTTGGAATAAACGGGTCCTTTTCCGAGTGGCAGGCAGTGACTAGTGGGGGTACCGCAGGGATCAGTCCTTGGACCCCAGCTATTCACAATATACATTAATGACCTAGACAAGGGAACTAGATGTAATATCTCCAAATTTGCAGACGACACAAAGCTGGGTGGGCGTGTGTGCTGTGAGGAGGATGTCGAGAAACTCCAGGATGATTTGGACATGTTGGGTGATTGGGCAGAAACATGGCAGATGCAATATAACGTGGATAAATGTGAGGTTGTCCACTTTGGTGGTAAAAACAGGAAGGCAGATTATTATCTAAATGGCAATAGATTGGGAGAAGGGGAAGTGCAACGAGACCTGGGTGTCCTTGTGCACCAGTCGCTGAAGGTAAGCATGCAGGTGCAGCAGGCGGTTAAGAAGGCAAATGGTATGTTGGCCTTCGTAGCGTGAGGGTTTGAGTACAGGAACAAGGATGTCTTGCTGCAGTTGTACAGGGCCTTGGTGAGACCACATCTTGAGTATTGTGTGCAGTTTTGGTCGCCTTATCTGAGGAAGGATGTTCTTGCCATGGAAGGAGTTTAGCGAAGATTCACCAGCCTGATACCTGGGATGGCAGGAATGACGTATGAGGAGAGATTGGGTCGATTGGGCTTGTACTCGCTGGAGTTTAGAAGAATGAGAGGGGATCTCATTGAAACTTATAAAATTCTGACAGGACTGGACAGACTAGATGCAGGAAGGATGTTCCGATGGTCAGGGAGTCCAGAACCAGGGGACACAGTCTAAGGATAAAGGGTAGGCCATTTAGGACAGAAATGAGGGGGAATTTCTTCACCGAGAGAGTGGTGAACCTGTGGAACTCTCTACCACAGAAGGCGGTGGAGGCCAGTTCATTAAATATATTCAAGAAGGAGTTGGATATATTTCTTAAGGCTGAAGGGATCAAGGGGTATGGGGAGAAAGCAGGGACCGGGCACTGAATTTGGATGATCAGCCATGATCGCATTGAATGGCGGAGCAGGCTCGAGGGGCCGAATGGCCTACTCCTGCTCCTATCTTCTATGTTTCTATGTAAATCTTAACACCTTCGCCGATCAACCATTTAAACAACACAAACACCTACTTGCATTCATATAGTGCGTTTAACATCGTAAAAAGTCCCATGGTGCTTCACAGGAGTGTGTATTGATACAGGAAACTTTCTGGTATCCGGCACTGATGGGACCGAGCTGGTGCCGTACCATCAAAACTGCCGTAGAAACCAGCGCTAATGTTAAAACATACGGAGCTTTTGAGCTCCGTGTGAATCAACAAACCCTGCTGCTTAGCAACAGCTTCAAAACAGTCAGCCACAGCTTAAAAGCGTCTCTGTAGCTAAGCAACAGCTTCAGCTAGACCTTGCAGAGCCTGACTGGAAAAAAAAAGCAACGAGAAGTAAAAAAACTTATAGGAAACGGCTCCTGAATTTTGCCAGTAGATAGAGCTTTCCGGACATTTAACCTCCGTCCGGTTAAACAAAAGTTTCCTGTAAGATGGAGGAATGAGCAGAAAAATAGCAGACGGAATTCAAAGTCAGTAAGTGAGATATAGAACATTCTAATAAAACAAATAACAGTAATAATTATATATTTGAAAGGGGAAAATCTGGATGATGTGGACCAGGAGAGGGATTTGGGCATTCAGGTTTACAAAACATTAAAAGCAGCAGTTCAAGCAGATAAGGCTATAAAAAATGAATGGAATACTGGATTTTAAGTGAAGATGTATAGCATACAAAGGTCGAGATGTAATGATTGCATAGTATTACACAGAATTTAAAGCACAGAAAGAGGTAATTCGGCCCAACAGGTCCATGCCAGTGCTTATGCTCCACACGTGCCTCCTCCCACCCTTCTTCATTGAATCCCATCAAAAATATCCTTCTATTCCTTTCTTCCACATGTGCTTCTCTAGCTTCCCCTTAAATGTATCGATGCTATTCAGTTCAATCACTCCTTATGGTAGCAAGTTCCATTCAGAATCATAGATCCATATCTTCAGGGTCTGCCATGCAGTCAGTTCTGGAACCTGGGCTTGCTTTCACCGTACAGCTCAGCCGTCAAAGTGAGACCCATAAATCTGCAGTCAGGTGCACTCGTATAGTATAAATGCACCTAGAAGATTATTGAGGCATTTGAAATAGATCTTCGACTTGTCCAGTCTTTGCTAAAATGACATGAAAAATTTAACACATCTGCAATCTTCTGATCACCACTTGATGGATCTAACTGGTCTTTAGCACTAAATCTACTTTATGCATATTTTTTTTTAATGTAAAAGTATATTAAAAATCTTATGACGACATGCACTTGTCAACTTTTTCCATAACAGATTCCTATGTCCACATTTATAATGGAAACTGCTTATGTAAAAGCATCATGCTATAATTACACTTTCCCACCAGCAGTGACTAAGATTTTTAATAAATGATAGATAGGTATCTATATTAAACCCTGATAAGACCACAGTTGGGAGTACTGTGCGCAGTTTTGGGCTGCACTCTGTAGGAAGGATTTTGAGGCAATAGAGAGGGTACAGTGCAGATTATCTCGGATGCGTGGATTGTGTGAGGAAGAAATCTTCAGCACTTATGCCATTATTACACCGTTATTATACTAGGAAAGTTCAAGGAAACTCACATTTAGTGCATTCTGCCATTTATGCACCATTATGCATTAGACACGAGTTTCCTCGATCTTTTTGACAGCTTTGACGATCCGCTCGCCCAAGCCCCAAGGTGCTCATCTGCATGGGAGTACCAGTCAACAGGTGGCATGTGCCCGGGTACATCCTTCTTTTACATCACTACTGCATTCTGAGAAAGTCAGCCCCATATTAAACAGACGCAGCTGCTCCCCAAGTCACTGATTCAGGCAGAAATGATTAGTTTGAGAGCTTTGAAAAGTCCCCAAACTTTGTTTGCTGACTTCTGGCTTCACAGATTTATTTTTAATTAGTTTTTTTCACAGTTCTGCTTACTGAGACTTGCACTTGATCCTCAGTCCCCCTCCCCCCACAGTACGAGTTTTACCCAACCTCTATATTTTGTGACATACCCCACCCTTCCCTGGACAATCAGTATGACTCTGGAGAGAAGCTTTGGCATTCCACATGGGCATGCCTTTCTACAACAACTACTGGCATTTATATAACGCCTTTAACATAGTAAATGTCCCAAGGGGCTTTATGCTATCCTTATGAAAGAGAAGCATCAGCAGAGCAATGGAGGCAAGGAGAATAAGACAGCATGGCAGAAGACACCAGCCCACCTGGTACTACCCACCACAGTGTATCTAAAGGCAGCACAGGCCCTTTGAGGATCTCTGCGTTCAAAGGGTGCAACTGTCCGTGGCTTCCATTGCATATCTGTGTGACCTTCTTTGCTAAGATCTTCAGCTTCGCTCCAATACCAGACAGCTCTGTCTGTTGCTATGAACGTGACCACGGCCCTGAAATTTTTTGGCACCCGGTTCTTTCAAGGTGCCACAAGGGATCTGTGCAACATCACCCAAGAGTCAATCTCTCTTGTCTTCTACCTATTCCAGGAGGGCTTGCAGGTCTTTCTGTGAAAAAGTTCACAGCCCTTTGTCAAGATGCTATCCACTAGCCCCCATAGGCACAGCTGGTCTGCGAATGCTCATGGTTCTGGCAAGAGGCACTTCGGATAAAGGTCGGAGATGGTATGAGTGGATAAAATGCAAAAGGTTCGAGGAAATAATTTCTACAGCTTCTCCTTGCTGTCCCCAAGTGTTCTAATGAAGACTTCAGTCTTTAGAGGCTGTATCACTTCAGCACAGAAGTTTCCTGGGTTCTACACTGCTCACTGTGCTTTTAGAACACAATTACGCCAGAATTTGCACCACTTCATCTGCAAATTTGCCTACCCAGGAAACTTGTGTGCAACATCCCCTGCTGGTGTAAGGCATGACTATCCAACACAACAATGGCACAATGGACATGCTGGAAATTCAAGGCCCTTGTCACCATTTAAGAATAGGGAAGATAGGTGATTGAAGAAAATGGGGATAAAGAGATATGGGAATGGGGATTAGGTCTGGTTGGGTTGAACGGCCTGGTTCCGTGTTGCAATTTCTATGTAATTCTATGGAAATCATAATTTTTTCCTGTTATTGAAGGCAAGGTTATTAAATTTGAGGGATGTATTTTTTGTAATAACGAAAGATACCGAATTTAATCTTACAGCATCCCTTCACTTTACGAGATCAAATAAATATGATTTGGCTCATCATAGCTCATTTATCCTGGAAGAATCTGCAATCTCACTATCACAGTACTGTATGTGACTTTTTCTTCAATGGATCCAAGGATTTTGTCTTCACTACTCTAACATGAAGTCCATTCCATGTATTGATCAGTCTTTGTGTGATGAAGAACTTCCTGACAATCAATCCTACATTTACTTTGGCTGGTTTGAATTGGTGTCACCTTGTACTAGTTCAGTTTGAAATAATGCTCCAGACATTTTTTACACAACTATTATTTTATTTACCTCTATAAAGTTCCTCTCAGTTGCCTCTTTTAAGGATTGATGGCACAACTTTCCCAGTCTTTCCTTATAACTCAGTATTCTGACACCAGAAGTGTTTAAAATTACGAAAAGATGGAGCAAGGTGGATAGAAGCAGACTGTTTCCAGTAGTTGAAGGGTCTAGAATGAGGGGCCACAGATACAAGATTAAATGCAAGAAATTTAGACCAGAGCAAGGGAAACTTTTATTTACACAGGAGGTTATGAGGTTGTGGAATTGACTTCCAGTGTTAGTGGTTGAGGCAAAAACGATGTCAACATTCAAGATAAACAGGACGGGTAAAAATAAGTAGAACTATCTGCTCACGTGGAGGGTGTACACCGACACGAACTGATTGGGCAGAATGGCCCGTTTTCAGTTGTAACTTCTATGTATTTCGATGTATAAGTTCTCATAATTTAGCCCATCAGCTTGAGCCCTTTATAACTGAAGCAGGTTATATAGTTTAATGGCCATTTTTGCTGATTCTTGCATCATGATAAACATCCACAACATTGGTTACATTCTCGTTAAGATTCTTCCATAACTAGTCTGGCTCCTATCTGCACATTGTGCCTTGTGTCTGAGTGACCAAAAATGGACATAATTCTCAAGAGGAGTGAGTCCACAATCCCAGTGGGGAAGCCAAGCTCAAAGAGAGAGCAGGTTAGAGATAGGGCTAAAACACTGTGAGTGGAGCTCCCTGCTGAGTGGGGGCTGGATTGATAATTCACCAGACTATTGTACAGATTTAGCATGACATCCTCAACTGATTTGTTTCGATTGTTCAACATTTACTTGTTTAGCTAACTGCTGCTCCACAGTAACGAGAAATCTTAAGTACTATTACCCTTAGTCTGTTTCAGATACTTCAACACCGCTCATAAAGTACATACGTTGCCTGCTTTTTAATTTACATGTGCCATACTTTATACTTATCTGTACTGAATTTGATGGCCACTCTTCTGCGCACTTACATATTTTATCTCTTTATGTCTCATCAGATTCAATTGTTCTTCACCCTCCTGTTCACCCATACACACATAGAAACATAGAAGATAGGAGCAGGAGTAGGCCATTTGGCCCCTCGAGCCGGTTCCGCCATTTAACGAGATCATGGCTGATCATCCAAATTCAGTACCCTGTCCCTGCTTTCTCCCCATATCCCTTGATCCCTTTAGCCTTAAGAAATATATCCAACTCCTTCTTGAATATATTTAATAAGTTAGCCTCAACTGCCTTCTGTGGTAGAGAATTCCACAGGTTCACCACTCTTTGAGTGAAGAAATTCCTCCTCATCGCAGTCCTAAATGACTTACCCATTATCCTTAGACTGTGACCCCTGGTTCTGGACTCCCCCGCCATCAGGAATATCCTTCCTGTATCTAGTCTGTCTAATCCTGTTAGAATTTTATAAGTTTCAACGAGATCCCCTCTCATTCTTCTAAACTCTAGCGAATATAAGCCTAATCAACCCAATCTCTCTTCATACGTCATTCCAGCCATTCCAGGTATCAGTCTGGCGAATCTTCGCTGCACTCCCTCCATGGCAAGAACATCCTTCCTCAGATAAGGCGACCAAAACTGCACACAATACTCAAGGTGTGGTCTCACCAAGGCCCTGTACAACTGCAGCAAGACATCCTTGCTCCTGTGCTCGAATCCTCTCGCTATAAAGGCCAACATACCATTTGCCTTCTTAACCGCCTGCTGCACCTGCATGCTTACCTTCAGTGACTGTTGCACAAGGACACCCAGGTCTCGTTGCACTTCCCCTTTTCCCAATCTATTGCCGTTCAGATAATAATCTGTCTTCCTGTTTTTGCCACCAAAGTGGATAACCTCGCATTTATCCACATTATACTGCATCTGCCATGCATCTGCCCAATCACCCAACCTGTCCAAATCATACTGAAGTTTCTCTGCATCCTCCTCACAGCACACACGCCCACCCAGCTTTGCGTCGTCTGCAAACTTGGAGATATTACATCTAGTTCCCTCGTCTAGATCATTAATATATATTGTGAATAGCTGGGGTCCTAGCACCGATCCCTGCAGTACCCCACAAGTCACTGCGTGCCACTCGGAAAAAGACCCGTTTTTTCCAACTCTTTGCTTCCTGTCTGCCAACCAGTTCTCTATCCAAGTCAGTACCTTACCCCCAATCCCATGTGCTTTAACTTTGCCCGCCAATCTTTTATGCGGGACCTTATTGAAAGCCTTCTGAAAGTCCAAATACACCACATCCACTGGTTCTCCCTTATCTATTCTACCAGCTACATCCTCAAAAAATTCCAGTAGATTAGTCAAGCATGATTTACCTTTTGTAAATCCATGTTGACTTTGTCCGATCCTGTCACTGTTTTCCAAGTGCTCTGCTATTACATCTTTTATAATGGACTCTAGCATTTTCCCCACTACCGATGTCAGGCTTACCGGTCTATAATTCCCCGTTTTCTCTCTACCACCTTTTTTAAATAGTGGGGTTACATTAGCTATCCTCCAATCCATGGGAACTATGGTGATGTTACATAGATAAAAGAAACAGAAAATGCTGGCAACACTCAGCAGGTCAGGCAGCATCTATGGAGAGAGAAAAAGAGTCAATAGCCCGGATTTTACGGTAGAAATAACGGTGAGGCTAACAGCACTCACAATTATTGGGCCGTATTTTACGACCCCTACGGGTGCGTACGAGGTACGCACGTGCCCGTAGGGGCCGCGCAAGTGCCGGGTTTAGGCATGTGAAGCGCATGTGCTAAAACCCAGCACTTGTGATCTGTCAAGAATCTTCTTGACAGATCCTCTGCATCCCGAGGAAAAGGGCCTCTGTGGGTGGAGAGTTGCGCCATTTGCCCAACTTCCACCCGCTGAAAGGCCGTGGAATTCTTACGCCTGCTTTTACCAGAATAATAGTTTTTGAAAACAGAAAAATAAAATGTTATCACTTACTTATACATTAAAAGCCCTGTCCAATAAGGTAAGTTTATTTTTAGCCCTGTTAAAACATATACATTTTTTCCCAAAAATTACATTTTTGTTTAAAATATTTAATTAAATGCCATTTTAATTAATTTTATATATGTATTTTTTAAATTTATTTCATGTGTTTCGTGTATTTTTTACGTGATCTCCATTTATGCTTATGATAGTTCCGTACGTACGGAACTGTCAAGAGTATGAATGGGGATTCCCTTCTTTCATTGGTTGGGCTGGCCCACATGATCTCAGAGGCGCGTGCGAACCGCATGCACCCCTGGGATACGTGGGCCTCTACGCATTTCTACCAGAAGAGGCCCAGGATCACAAGCCACCATATCTCCCGGACCACCAGGTAAATGCTTAGAACATTTGATGATCGGAGGCATCTGCCCGTGGGAAGCCTCTGATCGGAAATTCAGGCCCATTATGTGGAATTGCACAGCAACTTCTGGCGATCACACATGCGCAGTTAAACACAGAAATTAGAAAGTTGCAGTCCGAGATGCCCTGCTCCTCCAAAAGCTGAGATAGTGGATGTACTGGTTGTCATTTTCCAAAATTCCATAGATTCTAGAACGGTTCCTGCGGATTGAAAGGTAACAAATGTAACCCACTATTTAAGAAAGGAGGGAGAGAAAAAATAGGGAATTACAGGCCAGTTAGCCTGACATCAGTGGTAGGGAAAATGCTAGAATCTATTAAGGACGTGGTAACAGGGAACTTAGAAAATAATAATAGGATTGGGCAGAGTCAACACAGGGAAATCGTGTTTGCCGAACCTGTTAAGAGTTTTTTGAGGTTGTAACTAGCAGAATAGATAAGGGGAACCAGTGGATGTGGTGTATTTGGATTTTCAGAAGGCATTTGATAAGGTGCCACACAAGAGGTTATTAAACAAAATTAGGGTTCATGGGATTGGGGGTAATATACTAGCATGGATTGAGGATTGGTTAACGGACAGAAAACAGAGAGTAGGAATAAACGGGTCATTTTCGGGTTGGCAGGCTGTAACTAGTGGGGTACCCCAAGGATCAGTGCTTGGGCCTCAGCTATTCACAATCTACATCAATGATTTGGATGAGGGGACCAAATGTAATATATCCAAATTTGCTGCTGATGCAAAGCTGGGTGGGGATGTAAGTTGCGAGGAGGATGCAAGGAGGCTTCAATGGGATATAGACAGGCTAAGTGAGTGGGCAAGCACATAGTAAATGGAATATAATGTGGAGAAATGTGAAGTTATCCACTTTGGTAGGAAAAATAGCAAAGCAGAGTATTTTTTAAATGGTGAGAGATTGAGAAATGTTGGTGTTCAAAGGGACCTGGGTGTCCTTGTACACGAATCACTGAAAGTTAACATGCAGGTACAGCAAGCAATTAGGAAAGCAAATGATATACTGGCCTTATTACAAGAGGATTTGAGTATAAGAGTAAGGACATCTTACTGCAATTATATAGGGCCCTGGTGAGACCACACCTGGAGTATTGTGTACAGTTTTGGTCTCCTTACCTAAGGAAGGATATACTTACCATAGAGGGAGTGCAATGAAGGTTCACCAGATTGGTTCCTGGGATGGGGGGGATTGTCCTATGAGGAGAGATTGAGTAAACTAGGCCTATATTCTCTACAGTTTAAAAGAATGAGAGGTGATCTCATTGAAACATACAAAATTCTTACAGGGCATATGTTTCCCCTGGCTGGGGAGTCCAGAACCAGGGGTCACAGCCTTAGAATATGGGGTCGGCCATTTAGGACTGAGATGAGGAGAAATGTCTTCACTCAGAGAGTGGTGAATCTTTGGTATTCTCTACCCCAGAGGGCTGTTGAGGCTCAGTTGTTGAGTATATTCAAGATGGAGATTGATAGATTTTTGGATATTAAGGGAATCAAGGGATATGGGGATAGTGCAGGAAAGTGGAGTTGAGGTAGAAGATCAGCCATGATCTTACTGAATGGCGGAGTAGGCTCGAGGGGCCAAGTGGCCTACTCCTGCTCCTATTTCTTATAACAGTATCTCGCCATGGGATCTTTTATGTCCATCTGTGAGAGCAGATAGGACCTCAGTTTAACATCTCATCTGATAGGTGACACCTCTGACAATGCAGCACCCCCTCAGCACTGCACTGGAGTGACAACCCAAATTTTTGTGCTCAAGTCTCTGACGTGGGACTTGAACCCACAACCTTCTGATTCAGAAGTGAGAGTGTTACCCACTAAGCCACAGCTGACGCTTATCGATTCCAGTGCAAGTACCCTTTTAAACAGCGTGGTAAGTCTTAATTACTGCCAAACAATCTCCTTGGCACTGAAAATTAACTTTTACTAGTGTGGAGGCTCATTCCATCAGATTTTAATTATTGTTCAAGATTTAAAAAAAAATAAAACTTTTTCTTTCTGTCTCTTACCTCTCGCTCTTCATCCAAACTTACTTTCACTCTCTTTATTTAGTTTTCTGTACCTGAAATGACACTGAATTCAGTATTCTAATTGCCACTTCCTGACTCAGACTCTGCGCTGCTCATTACCGATTCCTCAATCTGATTGGTTAAGGAGATACACAGTTGCTTGCCCTGTTCACACAGGTAGGTCCTTGATGCTCTGTGGAGCTCTCTAATTTACAGTATGATCCAGTGTAAAATCCCATAGAAAGTCTTTGGGCAAGTGCAAGTGTAATGAACGGTGCCGATTGTTTGCCACTGAGAGCAAAATCTGGCCCAACGTTTCAGGTCGATGACCTTTCAGCATAACCTGATGATATTTCATAGGACTTTTTGTTTTTTATTATTACATGTCCCAATGTACCGCAATATCATTCCTTCTTCATCCAATTTGGTCAATAAATAGGATGATGGGAATATGATTAGAAAAGATTAACTCTTCTCTGTTTGATCCTCAGCAGAAAGCAACTGGAGTCATAGAGCTCGATATTACTAATGGAGGCGGGTTGAGGGCGGGCCTGCTGCTCGGCTGCTTTCCGACCCACTCCCGGCTGCAGTCTCCCATCAGTAACTATTTTGCCTTGATTGGCTTCGTTACGGCCGACGTGCGGGTCCCTTCAGGCAATTGCTTGGAGACTGTCAGTTTCTCGCGTCTGCTGACGCGTTGTTTGAATGAAAATTTAAAGGGGCCATGTCCCCTTTGGGAAAAATGTCAATGGGATGGATTGGTGCTGTATTCTATAGAAAGGGGAGTTGACGGCGTCTGTTCTGAACAAAATTTAATGAATGAAATTGCTGGTTATATTATTCCAGAAAGATATTTATCATTTTTTTATATATCAATTTATTATCTGACTATGAAATGAAAATGATGCCAGATTTGTTCCAATCATTGGCTTAGTAATATTAATGCTTTTTTCTCATAAAGGTGCTGGCTGCTGCAGGAATGGCAGCCCCAATAACTAAGGCTGCACCCAGATTCAATGAAGGCTCTTTCCATGCTCTTGTTGAGGGAGTTAGAGGATGTCAGGAGCTCCTCTTCCTTGGAAATGGAAGGAGGAGGCCTCCTCAGCAAACCAAGGCAGCTTGGCTACAAATTGCTGAGGTGGTGAGTTCGAGGTCTGCGTGCAGACGCACATGGGTTCAGCGTGGAAAAAGGTTTAATGATCTGCTGAGATCACCTAAAGAGTGGCCTCTGTGTTCTGGGAAATGGAAGTTCAAGAGTGAGGGTTCAGGGTGATTCCATGTAGAATGTTGGTGGTGGTACTGAGCGCAAACCACCGTTTATTGCACAGATGATGCCTGGGGTTGTGAGACTGTCGGATTTATATTCATCTCCATGTGCCAGCCACCTGTGTTTGAAGCGTAAGCTTACGCGAATCTGGCATGGATGAGTGCATCCCTTGCCTGATGGCCATCAATGTGGTCGCCTGCTGCTGGATTGGCCACATCCGGCCTGCAAGGCATCACTCCCTGTACTCCTCCTTGTCCTTTTCATCTTCCTCCAAGGAGGCTGTGTGCTGTGCCACTTGTTCATCCGGCAGCACTAAGCCGCGCTGCTCTTCCTCCGAACCTGATGACCAGGATGAGAGGATGTAAATGGTTCCCATCCCATTGTTATAGATTTCAGTTGAGGCAAGAAGCTTGCAAGCGCACACTCAAAGTGGCCTGAAATTATTCCCAGTCAGTTCAAACAGCAGATGTGTGTCAGCTTGACCAGTCACAAGGTCAGTAAATTTGCAAAATCTTATCCCAAACCTCCAACAACAAAGTTGTTGTATTTGAATGCCAGCCATGTTACAGGAGTGCTTTTAAAGTTCTGCACCAATAATGACTACAGATCATGTCCTCCACCAACTCGTCTCCTTGTAGCAGGATTGTTTCTGACAAGACGTGAAACAGGACCCAGAGGCACGAAAATGTAAAACCTCTATCAAAATAGGATTATCAAGGCAGTTAACAGGCTCTTAACTGCCTTAACTACCTGTCCCACCGGTTGGAGTCGGGTCAGCTTGAGAGCAGCTGAACAGACACACACGAAAATCACGTCGGGGCGGGATGGAGGTGGGTTGGGTGTCTGAAACCATTTTTTCCGATTTTAGCAGCTGACACGCCTCCAAACCCACCTCCTCAGGACTGTTAAAATAGAGCCCATAGAGTCATAACAGCACAGAAGGAGGCCATTCGGCCCATCAAGTTCGTGCCTGCTCTCTGTAGAGCAATCCAGTCAGTCCCATTTCCCCGCTCTATCCCCATAGCCCTGCAAGTTTATTTCCCTCAAGTGCCTATCCAGTCTCCCCTTGAAAACATTGAGTGTCTCTGCTTTCACCACTTCTGTCGGCAGCGAGTTCCAGGTCCTCACCACTCACTGCGTAAAAAAGTTTGTCCTCACATCCCCCCTGTATCTCTTGCCCAAAACCTTAAATTTGTGTCCCCTAGTCCTTGTACCATCAACTAGTGGGAACAGCCTTTCCCCATCTAGCCTATCCAAACACGTCATAATCTTGTACACCTCTATCAAATCACCCCTCAACCTCCTTTGCTCTAATGAAAACAAATTCAGCTTCTCCAATCTGTCCTTGTAGCTAAGATCCCCCATCCTCGGAACCATTCTGCTAAATCTCCTCTGTTCCCTCTCAAGGGCCTTCATATCCTTCCTAAAGTGTGGTGACCACAACTGGATGCAATACTCCAGTTGTGGCCTAACCAGCGCTTTATAAAGGTTCAGCATAACTTCTCTACTTTTGTACTCAATAGCCCTATTTATGAAGCCTAAGATCACATATGCTTTTCTAACTACTCTCTCAATATGTCCTGCCACTTTCAGGGACCTATGCGCATTAACTACCAGGTCCCTCTGTCCCTGCACACTCTTTAAAACTGCGCCATTAAGTGTATATTGCCTCTCCCTGTTCCTTCTGCCAAAATGCATCACCTCACACTTCTCTATATTAAATTCCATCTGCCACTTGTCTGCCCATTCTGCTAGCCTTTCTATGTCCTGTTGCAGTCGATTGGTATCATCCTCACTGTTCGCCATACACCCAAGTTTGGTGTCATCGGCAACTTTTAGAAATTCTACTCTGTATTCCAATATCCAGGTCATTTATATATATCAAAAAAAGCAGTGGCCCCAGCACTGACCCTTGGGGAGCACCACTGTCTACCATCTTCCAGTCTGAAAAACAGCCATTTACCAGAACTCGCTGTTTTCTGTCCTTAAGCCAATTCCTTATCCAAGCTTCCACTGACCCATCTATTCCATGAGCCTCAATTTTGTTAACCAGACTTCTATGTGGTACATTGTCAAACGCCTTCCTAAAATCCATGTAGACAACATCCATGGCATTCCCTTCATCAATCCTCCCTGTTACTTCATCAAAAAATTCAATTAGATTAGTCAAACATGATCTGCCTTTTACAAATCTGTGTTGGCTCTCCTTAATTACCTTAAACCTCTCCAAGTGCCGTTAATCTTTTCCTTGATTATTGTTTCTAAAACTTTACCCACCACTGATGTTAAACTGTAGTTACTAGGATTGTCCTTACACCCTTTCTTGAACAATGGTGTCACATTTGCCACTTTCCAATCATCAGGCACCTCCCCCGTATCTAGGGAAGATTGGAAAATTATGGCAAGCTCTTCCGCTATCTCCTCCCCCAATTCCCTTAGCAACCTGGGATGGAAGCCATCTGGACCAGGCGACTTATTCACTCTAAGTATACCCAGCCTTTCTAGTACATCCTGTCTATCAATTTTCATCCCTTCCATTGCTTCTACCTTTTCCACTTCTACCGATATTTTGTCAGCATCCAACTCCTTAGTAAACACCGATACAAAATACTCATTGAGTATTCTAGCCTTGCTCTTTGCCTCTAAGCATATATCACCTTCTTTGTCCCTAATAGGCCCCACCCCGCCTCTTACTACCCGCTTACTGTTTACATGCCGATAGAAGATTTTTGGGTTCCCTTTTATGTTAACCACCATTCTACTCTCATATTCTCTCTTTGCCAATCTTATTTTCATCTTCACTTCCCCTCTCAACTTATTGTATTTGGTCTGGTTCTCCCTTGAAGAATTCACCTGACATGCATAATGCACTCTCTTTTTTTGTTTCATTATCTTCTCTGTCTCCCTCGTCATTCAAGGAGCCCTTGCTTTGGTTCCCTTCCCCTTCCCTCATGTTGGAATGTACCTAGCCTGTACTTGGAACATCTCCTCCTTAAAGATCACCCATTGTTCCGTTACAGTTTTTCCTGTCAGTCTTTGGTTCCATTTTACCCTTTGCATCCCATTAAAGTTAGCCCTATTCCAGTTTAGAAGTTCCACTCTAGATTGTTTCTTGCTCCTCTTCATTGCTAATCTAAATCTTATGATATGATGATCACTCATCTCCAAGTGTTCTCCCGCAGACACTGGGTCGACCTGGCCCACCTCATTCCCCAGCACCAGATCCAGCAATGCCTCCTTCCTAGTTGGGCCGAGAACATACTCATAGGCCTAGAAATTGGGTATAGCCCCGCTTGGGGCGTTAGAATTGGCGCTGCGCAAATTTTATAGCCAGACGCAACTTATCGCCACCTTGCGCGATATTGGGTTGCAGCACCCCTAAAGGTGATTGAGGCGCGAGTTCAGGCATTACACGGGACTCCTAAGGCGCTAACATGCCGGCGCAACCCAATATTGGGGCGGGCGGGCGCAGCACAGGTGCTCTCAATTACCGATGACCACGAGACTTCCAGGCGCCGGCCAGCTCTTAAAGGGGTGGGTCAGTCAGCTCCAGCATCCACACTTTGCGCCTTGTAGGCCTGAAAATCGGAGCAGGCCCTTCTCTGGCGCAAAAAACTTGGAGCAGATGGAGAGGGTGAGGCAGAGAGCAGAGCGCTTCACCAATGAGGCTCTGGAGGAATTGGTGGCCGCAGTGGAGCGCCGGCGAGATGTACTCTACCCCGACAATGGCAGGAGGCCTAATCATAAGGACTACTGACGAGCTTGGAGGGATGTTTCTCAGAGGGTCAACTCCAGCAGCATGGCGACCAGGAGCCCTGTGCAGTGCAGGAAGAAATTCAACGACCTCACTCGGGTCGTGAGGGTGAGTGGTGTTTATGCAAACTTCTGCATCCCTCTATTTGCACCTGACTTTATGGCTACAGGGTGCGCTATGCCCCAATGGCCATCTGTCAGCAAGCACCCATGGCCCTTTCTGGGCACACACATGCACATTTGACTCAGGGCATCATGTAAGGGCTCTTCCACCATGGGGGGCATGAGATGATAACTCAGGGCATCGTGTAACATCACTTCCCATCCTTTCCCCTGCAGGCCAAGCTGGCGAGGAACTGCAAGGACCAGCTTCGCACCGGAGGAGGTCGTCCTCAACTGCAGACTCTGACGGATCTCGAGGAGAGAGTCCACCAGATTGTTGGAGGACGTCTGAGTGGTCCTGTCACCACTGCAGCTGCAGACCCCATTGTCGACAGCGATGGTAAGGTTCTCACCTTTTACAGCTGTCTCCTTCCACTTGTTCCCCCTGCCAGCATGCTTTCTCACTGTGGACCCATGTCACAGCATTGCCGCACTCTTGATTCCCTTGCTGCCAAGCTGTCCTTTTGCTAAAGCCACTCTTCAACCTCCCTGCTTTCAGATGCTGCATCACCAGCTCGGGAGCCGGCCCCTCAAGCTGCCAGTGCCAGTGCCTCCGGAGGCGACGATCAGGAGGAAGCCGGACCATCCATGCCAGCCTCAGGGGAGCCAACGCATCTGGAGACTGGGGATACTAGTTCCCTGGAGGGGAGGGGGGGGTGCTCTGATGAGGAGCCAGTTGCAGAAACCAGTGGGCTGCAGCAACGCGAGGGGGGTAGGGAAGCTCGGAGGCCGTCTCCCCGGAGGGCGAGGCAGGCCACGATGACTGCTGCACAGAGTGCAGAGGAGGTGCGTAGCCTTGCCGATATGAGCGCCCAGGCCCGGCTCAGGCACACTGAGCTTATGGCTGCAGTGGGGAGGATGCCTGAGTCGATCAACACACTGGCAAAGAGTGTGCTGGACTTTGGGGCAGCAATGGAAAGGACTGTCCAGAGCTTTGGGGCAGCAATGGAAAGGTCTGTTCAGGGCTTCGGGGCAGCAATGGAAAGGTCTGTCCAGGGCTTCTCCAAAGCACTGGCACCTGCCACACAGGTCCTCACTGTTGCCACGCAGTCACTTGCTGGCCTCGTCCACACGCAAATTGAGGCCATGCGAACACTCACTGCTGCCACCCCAGCTGCATCAGGCAGGATCACCCCGGGCCCTTGCAGCACCACAGCAGGCCATGAATCTGTGGAGCAGTCGATTGTGGCGGATGATCCTGTGCGGCCCCGTCAGAGTGCCAGTGTGTCGGCCGACCACGGTGCAGGTGTCCTCTCTCGGCATGTGAGCATTCCTGATGCCACCGCTGGAACGTCAGCAGTGCAGCTGCCACCACCTGCAGGGCAGACTGCTTCCAGCCATGCCCAGTTGGAGCAGCCAGCTTCCGGGCCCTCCAAGCCCAGAGGTCGTCCAGACCGTCCCTCAGGGGCTTCAGCGCTTCCAGACACTCAGCAGGCGTCCCCCAGCCTTGACGCAGCCACTGGGGTCCAATTACGGAGGAGCTGCAGGGAGGGAAGGGGCCGACCTCGTAAGAGGAGTCGGTCTCCATCAAGGGGTCAACAGTAGAGGGAGGTGCTAAGACGTCTCTTTTTTCGAATTCAAGGCCGTCCACACCTGCTGTGTTTGTTTGTTATGTTTTGGTTAGTCTCGCCGGTTTGCCAGACAGCTATCTGTTAGTTTGTTAGTTATGCTTTCTGTTGCCATTACGTTGTCATGCTGGAAGGAAGCACTTTTTTCAAAATAAAGAAAATGTTTTATTTACAATGGAGCTGTAGACTATTTACAATCATGGTGGCCTTCATAGGCTTACTGCGAACTGAAGGGCGCTGTTCCAATCACACCCAGCATTCCGTCAGAGGGGCCTAGAACCGAGTCCTTATGAGCCTCTGACGAACAGCCCTTCCAGTTTCTGGAGCCCTCCCATCTTCCTCCTCCTCCTCCTCCTCCTGATCCTCCTCGCCCGCCTGCTCTGCTGGACCTTGAGGGTCGGCTGGCATTGGCTGGGTGCGTCGAATGGCCAGGTGGTGGAGCATGCAGCAGACAATGACGATGCGTGCCACATGCTCCGGCGAGTACTGTAGGGCGCCCCCCAAATGGTCGAGACAATGGAAACGCTGCTTCAGCACACCAATTGTGTGCTCCACAATGTTCCTGGTCGCCTGATGGCTGTTGTTGTAATGCTCTTCTGCCGGGGTGCTGGGCAAACGGAGCGGGGTCATGAGCCATGGGCAGAGAGGATGGCCCTTGTCGCCAAGAAGCCAGCCTCGTGGGTGAGCCGGGGCCTCAAAAAGGTCAGCCACTGAGGTCTGCCGCAGGATGAACGCGTCGTGGCTGCTGCCAGGGAATTGCGCGTTGACCGCCATGATCATCTGCCGGTGGTCACAGACCAGCTGCACATTGAGGGAGTGGAACCCCTTGCGGTTGCGGAACTCCTCGGGATTCTGTAATGGCGCCCGCAAAGCCACATGTATGCAATCAATGGCCGCCTGCACCATGGGGAAGTCCGCAATAGCCACGAAGCCCTGCGCGCACTCCACCTGCTTCTCCAGTGTCACAGGGAAGGTGATTAATTCGCGCCTCCTTCTATAGAGGGCAGCTGTCACTTGCCGGATGCAGCAATGCACTGCAAATTGTGAAATATTTGCAATGTCCCCAGTTGCTGCCTGAAACGAGCCGCTGGCGAAAAAGTTGAGGGCAACAGTGACTTTGACGGCCACCGACAGAGAGGTCCTGCACTGTAGCCGCGGCTGCAGATCTTCAGCAAGCAGGTGGCACAGCTCAGTCACAACAGCCTTACCGAATCTGAGCCTTCGCAGACACTGCTCCTCCGACATGGTAAGGTATGACACCTGCTGCCTGAAAACCCTGGCAGCGTATGGTCGGATTTGGCGACGTCCATTGCCCCTCCTCCTTCTGGCCAATCCTGGCCCTCTCAACTCCGTCTCTGTGCCCTTGCCAGTTGTTCAGCCAGGAGGACGTTCCCCTCCAAAGCAGCTCCCATTATTATGTCAGACGAGTAAGACGCAGTAATCTCTCACGATCAAACTGTTCTGGACAGGGCTGAAGGTCCCAAGGCTCCGCTGGCTCAATGAGAAGAACGCTCTCCAACTGAAGGTCTGCAACTCTCTCCAGCAGCGAGCAGGATGGCCACCCCAAATGGCTGCCGCTTTTATACTAGTGCTGTCCCCTTTAAAGAGCGCCCCCCGAGTCCGAGAAGGACCTGGTAACGTTCCATCCAACTGTCACTAATAGCGCCAGGCGGAACGGATGGGGGCGCCACTGAATTTCCGGTCCGGGGCGCCAAAAAGGCGTTGCACACTGAAATGACGTCATGATCTGCCTGCGCCCGCGAGCGGGCGCAAAGAGTTAGCGCCGGCGCTAAAAGGCTACTCAATATGGCAGGAAGCGCTGGGTTCACTGCGCCCGCCCGCAAATTGGGTAACGCCCCAAATCTCAGGCTCTTTAGGCGCTAATCGCTGGTGCTACCAACCAAATTTCTCCCCCTTAGAGTCATAAATTTATACAGCACAGAAAGAGGCTCTTTGGCCCATCGTGTTCGCGCCAGCCATCAAGCCCTATCTATTCTAATCCCATTTTCCAGCACTTGGTCCATAGCCTTTTATGCTATGGCGTTTCAAGTGCTCATCTAAATGATTCTTGAATGTTGTGAGGGTTCCTGCCTCCACCACCCTTTCAGGCAGTGAGTTCCAGAATCCAACCACCCTCTGGGTGAAAAAGTTTTTCCTCAAATCCCCTCTAAACCTCCTGCCCCTTACCTTGAAACTATGCCCCCTGGTTATTGACCCCTCTAATAAGGGGAAAAGTTCCTTTCTATCGACCCTATCTATGCCCCATATAATTTTGTACACCTCGATCAGGTCCCCCCTCAGCCTTCTCTGCTCTAAGGAAAACAACCCCAGCCTGTCCAATCTCTCTTCATAGCTGAATCTCCTCTGCACCCTCTCCAATGCAATCACATCCTTCCTTTAGTGTGGCGACCAGAACTGCATGCAGTATTCCAGCTGTGGCCTAACTAGCGTTTTATACAGCTCCGTCATAACCTCCCTACTCTTATATTCTATGCCTCGGCTAATCACAGAATCACAGAAACCCCACAGTGCAGATAGAGGCCATTTCGGCCCATCGAGCCTGCACCGACACATATCCCACCTGATCCCCGTAACCCCTACACCAACACATATCCCACCCTATCCCCGTAACCCCATGTATTTAATCCCCCTAACACTAAGGGTCAATTTATCATAGCCAATCAACCTAACCCGCACATCTTTGGACTGTGGGAGGAAACCGGAGCACCCGGAGGAAACCCACGCAAACACGGGGAGAATGTGCAAACTCCACACAGACAGTCACCCGAGGCCGGATTCGAACCCGGGTCCCTGGCGCTGTGAGGCAACAGTGCTAACCACTATGCCACCGTGCAGGCAAGTATCCCATATACCTTCTTAACCACCTTATCTACCTGTCCTGCTGCCTTCAGGAATCTATGTACATGCACACCAAGGTCCCTCTGATCTTCTGTCCTTTCTAGGGTCCTACCATTCATTGTGTATTCCCTTGCCTTGTTAGTCCTCCCAAAATGCATCACCTCACACTTTTCAGGGTTAAATTCCATTTGCCACTGTTCTGCCCATCTGACCAATCCGTCTATATCGTCCTGTAGCCTGAGGCTTCCCTCCTCGCTATTTACCACTCCACCAATTTTCATGTCATCTGTGAACTTACTGATTATACCTCCTACATTCATATCTAAATCATTAATGTACACTACAAACAGCAAAGGACCCAGCACCGATCCCTGCGGTACACCACTGGACACAGGCTACCAGTCACAAAAACAACCTTCGACCATCACCCTCTGCCTCCTGCCACTAAGCCAATTTTGGATCCAATCTGCCAAATTGCCCTGGATCCCATGGGCTCTTAACTTCTTGACCAGTCTCCCATGCGGGACTTTGTCAAAAGCCTTACTGAAGTCCCTGTCGGCTACATCAACTGCACTACCCTCATCCACACACCTAGTCACCCCCTCGAAAAATTCAATCAAATTGGTTAGATATGATCTCCCCCTGACAAAGCCATGTTGACTATCCTTGATTAATCCTTGCCTCTCCAAGTGGAGACTAATTCTGTCCCGCAGAATTTTTTCCAATAATTTCCCTACCACTGATGTTTGGCTCACTGGCCTGTAATTCCCTGGTCTATCCCTACTACCCTTCTTGCATAATGGTACTACGTTAGCTGTCCTCCAGTCCTCTGGCACCTCCCCTGTGGCCAGAGAGGTTCTGAAAATGTGTGTCAGAGCCCCTGCAATCTCCTCCCTTGCCTCACACAGCAGCCTGGGATACATCTCATCCGGGCCTGAGGATTTATCCACTTTTAAGCCCGCTACAACCGCTAGAACCTCCTCCCTCTCAATAGTAATTTTTTCAAGTATATCAGAATCCCCCTGCCTGATTTCTATGCCTACATCATCCTTCTCCATAGTGAACACAGATGCAAAATATTCATTTAAAACCTCACCCACATCTTCTGGCTCGACACACAGATTGCCACTTTGGCCCCTAATGGGCCCTACTCTTTCCCTGGTTATCCTCTTGCCTTTAATATACTTATAAAACACCTTGGGATTTTCCTTTATTTTGCCCGCCAGTATTTTTTCATGCCCCTTCTTCGCTCTCCTAATTTCTTTTTTAAGTACTCCCCCTGTGATACGCTTATCAATTACTCCATAAAAGGCGATGAATTAGGAAAGTAATGAAGAGGTTTTTATTAACTAAAGAACAGAGCATGCCTCTCGTGGCCAACTGGTTCCAAGAAGGAAGTGGGTTGCCGAAACACCCACCTTTATACCTGGTCATGTGGGCGGAGCCAGCTGAGGCATGCATTGGTACACAGCGCCAACCAGAGGTAACAATATGCAATAACGATAACAGTAGGATACAATAACAGTGGTTTACCACACCCTGCACTTTCTATACTCCTCTAGGGCTTCCACTGTTTTTAGTCCACTGGTCAAGGAAATTCTCCTGAACACATTTCAGAAATTCCTCCCCCTCCTTTCCCTTTACCCTAGCATTATCCTAATCAATATTTGGGTAATTAAAGTCCCCCAATATCACCACTCTATAGCTCTTGCATATCTCTGCGATTTCCCTGTAGATTTGCTCCTCTACCTCCCTCTCACTATTTGGAGGCCCGTAGAATACCCACAATAGCGTGATCATACCCTTTTTGCTCCTCAACTCTAACCAAATGGATTCTATCCTTGTCCCCTCAAGAACATCCTCCCTTTCCAACACTACAATTTCTTCCATAATCAGCACTGCCACCCCACCTCCCTTTTTTCCTTCCCTATCTTTTTTGAACACCTTGTACCCTTGGATATTAAGTGCCCAGTCCTCACCGTTTTTAAGCCACGTTTCTGTTATTGCCACATCATATTGCCACACGGCTAATTGTGCTTGTAGCTCACCAACCTTATTCGCCACACTTTGTGTGTTTACATACATGCATTCTAAACCCATTTTTGAATTTTTCGTAGTCTTTCTTAGTCTGATCCTATCTAATATGGTACTACTTCCGCCTCTAGTACTACGCAACACACACTCTTTTATGCACATTATTCCTCTTTTCTACTCCTATATGCTGGTGCCCATCCCCCTGCCAAGCTAGTTTAAACCCTCCCCAACAGCACCAGCAAACCTCCCCGCAAGAATATTGGTCCCGGCTCTGTTGAGGTGTAACCCGTCCAGCTTGAATTCTCCTTTATCTGGAATTAGCTATAAAATCTAGTGCTAAAAATTATAATTATGAAAAAAAACAGAATTCAACACAAAACATAATTTATTGTTTAATAATATAATCGCTGCTCTTTTGCTTTGGACTTTGAGTTTAATTCGTTTTGGAGGGAGTCGTTGTCCCCACATGTCTGTAATTATAGTTTGGTAAAAGATATAGGTGATGGAACCAGGCTCGATAACAATGATGAATTACCTTTCCAGACAAGGCTGTCATTTTGCTTTGCATCTTACAATGAACTAAATAGCAGGTAATTGTTGTTCTATTTTTAAAATATTGATATAAAACATGGGTACTGTAATAGTATTGAATCTACCTATAATTCTCCTAACTGATTCTATAAACCACATAAATTAAGTAAAATTGTATCATAAAGGTCTGTGAAGAGCCTTGAATAAAAACTTACTTCAATGTAGCAAATTAGAGAACATATTTCAGCACTCATTCATGAATCCTTGTTCAAATGACTACTTTATGCGTTTTTCTCTCCATCATTTCCTTAATATTAATCAGGAGCAACATCCCTCAATAAGCACTAAGCCACTGGTCTGTCTGTATCATTTGAGGTGTTCCCCCACATTCCTAAGCTCAGAAATGACAGACTGGTCAGTATGTAAGAGCAGTGACACTGCTAAACTATGCTTAAAATTAGCCTCAAAACTGCAACTGAAATAATGGAGTTGTTTCGAATTAAACTTATAAAGAAATGCTCTTTTATATTATGCCTGTTAAAATCAGAGTCGCAGAGTCAGGGTTAAACGAGGCTTGTTTACGATCTGACCCATGCCGAGGGGGAGACACCTCCTGATTCTTTACTAATATGCAACATACAACATTTTTTATTGCAGCTTTTTTCTATTCTTTTATGAATTTTGTATTTCTGAAAGTAAGGAATGTGGTGCAAAATAGAACACGTTCCCATTTCAGGCACCCATATCTTTCCAGTTCAATAGCTAATTAATTTGAGCTGGAAAGTTGTTGAAAATTGACAATAAAATTATTATAGCAATCAATTATATGGCATTGACTGATCCCAGAGATACTGCAACTTATTGTAATATCATTAATGAAAAACAGCAAATTTAGAAAGGAAACAAAAGGATTAAATTGGACTTTTCTATCCACTGGAACAATGCGCAGGCTGTTTGAAACAGCAGCTGACATTATTTTCAGCCTTTTCAAAGCGCAAGTTAAAAAATATTAATGGAACAGAATTTAACTAAAATCAACGTCACGTTTATAAACAAATAGGTAAATTTTCTACTTATCATTTGCATCTTATATCTGTTAATAATGAATATTATATGTCTTGTCCATCTTCGAGGTATAAAGCTAAATACAAGCACTAACAACAATAAAAAAATTGATATCTATAATTATTTCTTTGTTAAATTCTGATCCCCACTGTATTAAATCCTGTAATAAACCTGTAAATTAACTGCACAATGTTGTACTTTTATTGTGCTTGGTACACATTCTCATGTTTTTTTCGACTTGCTGTCAATTAATCTAAATGTTGGGCAATCTCCTTTGCAACATAAGGTCATCTATTCAATACGTGCTGATGAGAACTTGTACAATCTGGATTTTTGTATTCCACTGTTTTTCAAGTATCCTGAAACTGTTCTAGTCCATTCACAGCTTTTAATACAAAGGTAAAAAAAAATGTTATTCCAATTTTCTCCTCTCATGCTGGTATACAGTTGTTTGAGTGCCAGGTACTTGCTCTCTGGTACCTTGCCCAAGACATTTTCTGACAGCGAACCTCACCGAATGGAAGTTCATATTGGAAATTCAGGCACTTGTTGCACATGATTTTCTGACCAATTAAATTAATGATTCGCAAATCGTGGGTAGTACACACCAGAATTTCCAATAAGTGCTTCTAGTGAGCGAGACGCACACGAGAAGCGCAAAGTAGGAAAATTATCCCTCGTGCATGAGCTTAGACAGCGAGCGTCAACAGGCTATTCTGATCATGGGTGGCATCACATCACAACTGAGTCTGTTACTATCCCAATGTCCACTCATGTGCATTTTCCAGCATGGTTACTGGATAGAGATATAAAATAGAAACCCAGATTTCTCCTCCTCCCCCTTAACCTAAGGGTAATGATGAAAATTATATTGCCCCCATCACCACCTAGGCTGTGTAGGGGGTTTTGTTCTAGGGGCTTATTGTAGGTCAGCCAGTTACGTTTTCCTGAGCTGCCCTGCCCGCTGTGCAGTTGCGAATCGCTTTCCCCTTCCTGATTCTGAGCTCAGGACTTATCGAGTGGTAGCAAGGACAAACGAACAGACCAGTGGATTGGTGCAAGGAAAACCAATGTTTATTAATTAGAAAAGCTAACACTACAAGAAAAACAGTATTGTGCAGAAGATAAAAGAAATCGCTATGGAAATCCCGCCCCAGTTATATCCTCTCGGCAATGGGTCATTATCGCGCCTCATCAGTCCGTTCCGTTGTCCGATTTGGGCTCGAAAACGTAAGACAAAAGGACCTTGATTTTGGCCCATTTACGTTGATGGCACCGATCAGTACCACAACTGCCTTTCCATTGTTTTCTGAATGTCCTTAATTGTTCTGAATGTTCCTCAATTGTTCTGAATGTTCCTCAATTGTTCTGAATGTTCCTCAAGCAACTGGGACTATCTCCGCCTGAACTTAGATTGTGTAGGCAAACAATTGATGACCTGCCTCAGGGCGTGAATACAACTGAACTTGCCTCACTGCATTGTTCAAATTAAACATGCAGTCTGTGAAGCTATCAGAAAATCCATATGGATGCCGCAGGCCCTTTGGCCATGTGTCTGACCGCAGCCATTTTGAGAGGCCCTGGAATTTTAAAACACAGTCACTCCAAGATTTCTTTAATAACTCCAATTAATCTTTGGGGGGGGAACATATGAAATTTTGTGAATCCCTTCAGCTGATGTTATCTGCATTACTCAGTACAGAATGGCAATCGAACCGAGGACCTTTAAAGACTACATGGCTGTGTTCTACACCGGAAGTAGCCTTTTCCAACTAAGCCACCGATTCTAAAGTCAGCACCAATTTCATAATGGATTTTAAATTGTAATGAGACCCCGACTTAAAGATATCTTTACAATTACAACTGGGCACCTCATAACAGACAACAGACTCCCATAATCAAATTACAGTGGATACTTCTTTGTCTGCTTTAACTGGAGCGGATCCATTTTGGCAAATAATGGAAACTGGTGGTTAAAAAAATTGCTAAAATCACATGCTTGATTATTGCTTTGATATTTGAATGATCCTCGCCTCCCCACCAGTTTGCTTCAGTCCTCTCCGCAGCAATCTCCTTCCTTTGTTCTGCCCTTGCCAACAAGACCACAGGTCAGCTGATCTTCCAGTTCAAAATTCTCTCACATACCCACTTGTGATTCCAGCCACCAGACCCATCACCAACCGAGAGAACTGGCCAAAATATTCTCAAGACATAAACCATGGTCCCCCAACTACAGAGGTGAAAGCTACAAGTAGCAAGCCCTCAATTCGAGCAATCCAGTTAGCAGTCTCTGCTGAGATCAGCACTGCATAACTAAAGCTGAGTGAATGCTGCCTTTAACAATCACCTCTACAGCTGTGGGCCCATAGATGACATGCAGAGAGCATTTTCCTCTTGTTCTCTTGGGGCTCTAGCAGGCCCGACAACTGGAGTCATTGGTGGGTTTACTGGGGAGCTTTCAGTTTAGTAGATCAACTAATAAATCAGCTCTATTGCTGACAGTTGATCTGCAGGCAGGGGGAGCAGAGTAGAATAATGGAGGCAAGTGATGAAAAAAAGCTCTGACCTTCTATTATCCACAAAAATCCTTGTGGATAATTAAGGACGCAGATAATGGAAACATGGACAACTAAGGTTCCCCCTGTTCTAGCCCTAAACCCGCATCTTTCTCCAGTTTCTCTCCTATCTTCCTTTATGCCCTCTCTGAGTTCATCTTGTCCACGAGATGCACTTTCTGCTCTCTCAACCCTATTCCCACTGAACTGCTGACCACCCAACTTCCCTTCCTCGCACCAGTGCATGCAGATATTGTGAACAGTTCCCTAGTTTCAGGTCTATCCTTAGCCTCGTCCTATTTCTGCCCCTTGCAACATAATCTGAAGAGATGACATCAGGTTTCACATAATATGCCGACAACACTCAGCTCTACCTCATCACCACCTTTCTCTTCTCCTCCATTGTCTCTGTGTTACCTGACATCCAGTCCTGGGTGAGCCGCAATTTACTCCAATTAAACATTAGTAAGACTGAAACCATTGTCTTCGGTCCCTGCAAAAACTCAATTATTCCAATGCCCTCCTAGCTGGCCTCCCATTTTCCACCTTCTATAACTTCTGTTCATCCAAAACTCTGTTGTCTGTATCGTACCCTGCACCAAGATCCGCTCATCCATCACCCCTGTGCTCACTGGCCTACATTGGCTCTCGGACCACCAATACATTTCCTACATTACAACAGTGACTACACTTCAAAAAGTACTTCATTGGCTGTAAAGTGCTTTGGGACATCCGGTGAAAGGTGTGATATAAATACAAGTTTTTCTATATAAAATTCTCATCTTCCTGTTCATAATCCATCCATGGCTTTACTTCTTCCTATCTCTGTAACTTCCTCCAGCCCTACAGAACTCTGCAGTCCTCCATCTCTGGCATCATGTGGTGCCCACACTCTTGTCTCCACCATTGGCATCTGTGCTTTCAGCTGTCTAGGCCCTAAGCTCTGCAATTCCCTCCTTAAACTTCTCTGCCTCTCCACCTCTCTCTCCTCCTTTAAGGCGCGCCTTAAAACTTACCTCTTTGACCAAGTTTTTAGTTACTCCTCCTAATATCTCATTCTTTGGCTCTGTGTCAATTTTCAACTATTACGCTCCTTTGAAGTGTCTTAGGACACTGTCCTACATTAAAAGCACTATATAAATGCAAGCTGTTGTTGAACCGTACATGGTTTGAAATACTGTGATGTTGTAACACATGATGCAACAAAATCGTACAGACGGTTAACTAACTACAATGTTTACAAGTGTGAGGGAAGGTTAAAGAAGGTTCTTTTTTTCAGAAAAGAGAGGACTTTGAGGTGACATAATTGTACTTTTCAAGATTTCTGTAAAGAAGATTGATAAAGCTGATCCAGGCAACACATTCACTATGCAGCATTTTCTGTTTATATATCAGATTTCAAAAATTTTACATTTATTTCTTATGGCTCCTATTTCCTATGTCATTATCTTTGTTCTTGTTCGGCAGAGTTTTTTTTAAGCCAATTCATCACTTGGGCATGACATCACCATGACATGCAACAATGAGAAAGAGACTTAACTCTGCTGGAACTGAGCAAATGGCAACAATGCTGTTTGTGAGTATTCAAAAGATAACTTGAAAGTCTTGCATACTTACTAAAAATGAATTCTTATGAGGAAGTGGTAAGATAAATGTCAGATTTCCTGGGAAACAAGAACTTTGCAATAGGCTGCGGCCTTCCAAGCAAATAACATATATTGAATTTCTTCTATTTCCTGTGACTAAGGCAGTTTTTATTAAAAAGTATGCACTTACTGTTGATTCTATCCAGAAAATTTGGTAAGAATTTTTCTCACGTCTGGCTGCTCTGGAGAAACTGATTCAAATTACAAATTCTGTAGCAGCTACCACATTATAATAATATTTTGAATGCCATCTCATAATTCATTTGAAATTTACTAAACCCTTGTCACTAATCCCATGAGCCTGCCTGCGGCATACACTGGCCCATCTGTTGAACTTATTCTGCAGTGCCTGATAATCTCATTCTAATGCAAAGCACTTCTCATAATATGGTAGCAGTTGATATGCCAAGCAAGTACTTCAATATGAATACATACTACTGTAAAATGTACTTTATAGGTTTATAAAGTGCTATTTTTTGTATTTTATTTTGGTGATGATTTTGCTTCATAAGTGGTGTAAAAGTCTCACATTATAAGCCAATTAGCTATGCAGTTTGCACCAACGTGAAATTTTTAACTTTGCATCTACACAAATTGTGAGGTGTAATTTGGGTACTGTATTAGGACTTTTAGGCCCAATTTAGTGAAATGGTGGGAGGCACTTCCAAAAGATAAAGAATAGTTCAAAAAAGTCAGCCTTTCCTTAATTCTCAGTGAGTAAACACACTATGTGGTGAGATACTAAATCATACAGACCAGGAAAGACCTTTGTCCTTGCTTAGACAATGGTAGGAACCACAACTGGTCTCAGGGTTCCTGGTTCTAATCTCTCTCCAGCAACCCTGCTAGAAAAAGTTACGTGTGGACATTAGTTGAGAGCAAAACTGCACTCAACTGTGATAGCCCCCAACCAACAAATAGGCTGCTGGCCTTAGCTGGCTTGGTTCACACGTGAAGAATAGCTAATGGATGGGGTGCGAGGACTGCCAGGGCCTATAGGAAAAAAATGGTGGGGGTAGAAAAATGAGGCACAGAAAAAGACAGTTGTACTACATGAAACCAAAACAAATAAAAAATTATGGTCCTAAAACGTATGCCAGTCAGACTACATGAAATACCAAAAACTCTACCAGAAACAAAGAACTACAATGGAAGTCATTTCACAACAGAATTGGTATCACACTCGCCCATCACCATAAACTAAGTGACAGATTAGACAACAGAATCAAATGAACACAACTGCATTAACTTTATCATGCTCATAGGCAACTTGTCCTCTAGATCAGTGATGATCCTTATAGTCTGCAGCAGAATATGATTTCATCACTTGGTTTGTGCCGTAGTTCACAGTTTCAAATGATTGCCACCGAATTTGGTAATAAAGTCTCAAATGAGATCAATTACTTTAGTTTGCGTGACTGATTTTTAATTAGCTAATTTAGTTATTTGCAGGGGCAGTTTTATGTTTTTGTAAGAAGTTTTGTATTACTGTAGTTCACAGACTACTTGCGTATGTCTTTAACATAGAAAAACATTCCAAAGAACTTCATAGGAGCATAAGCAAAACAATGGACACCAAGCCAAAGAAGGAACTATTAGGAGGGGTGGTCAAAAGCCTAGTCAAAGAAGTGAATTTTAAGGAGGATTTTAAAGGAGTCAAGGGAGGTGGATAGGTTTAGGAAGAGAATTCCAGAGCCTGGGGCCTAGATAGTTAAAGGCACAGCTGCCAATGGTGCAGCAAAGGTAGGAGGGATGCATAAGAGGCCTGAGTGAGAGGAACAGACAGAGAGTTCAATGGAGGGAGGAGTTGTAAGACTGGATGAAGTTACAGAGATAGGTAGGAACAAGGCCACGAAGGGATTTAAAAATGAGGGTGAGAATTTTACATTTGAAACACTTGGGCACTGGGTATGAATCAGTGGGGACTGGGGTAATGGGTGAGCAGGACCTGGTGTGGGGTAGGATACGGGCAGCAGAGTTTTCAATAAGCTGTCGTTTACAGAGGATGGGAGGCCAGCCAAAAGATCGCTGGAACGGTCAAACCTGAAGGTGACAGACATGGATGATGGTTTCCGTGGTAGATGGGTTGTTATTGTTGTTGGTTAGTAGATAGAGTACAGCATTCTGCATTATTTTAAACAAAGTGCATCAACAGTATTGGGAACAGATGTAAAATTTACAAGTATTGTAATACCTTCAAGAGCCATTCATTTCAATGGGATGAAAACCAGGTGGCTTCTATAAAAAGCGTGCGATACGCCATGACAGATTACTGCTCAGGTGGTGAAGATGATAATTTACCCCCGTTGATCACTGTCAGGTGCTACAGTCTGACTCAGGGAGGACAAGAACTTTTCTTGATAACTACTGTATAACTAGCAGTGAACTGCATTATCCATTAACTGCTTCAGTAGTCAGAGTGGCATATCACTATATCTGTTTGCCATAGCACTTTAATTATTCAGAACAAATTAAACAGTGGCCCCGATTTTAACAGCAGGGCAGGAACAGTGAACGCGTACCCAAAGCGGGCGGCGCACCCGGAAATGAGAACGATGGCAAGGCTTAGACAATTTCGACAGCCGTGCTTCAGTTCTATAATACTGGCCGGCCCATTGCGTCGGCTGCAACCCACCCGCCCAAATGACGCAATTTCCAGTGGGAGTCTCGGTCAGTATTTAAAGCCTGAATGAGCCTCTGCATTCACTGAAGTGAAATACAGCGGAAGTTGCTGTAGGAAAGCTGCAAAAGTTGTCGGGTGGCTGGCAAGAGAGGTGCTATTTTCAGCCGTGACCAGTAGAGTTCCCCAGTGGGGAGCCTGGAACGATCCAGAAAGATGACATTTGAAGGCAGTGGTTACTTATACTGCCACTGGCATGGCATGGTGTCCTGGTCCAGCAGGCAGTAGATTTTCTTCCAGGAGACTGCAGAGGTCAGCGACTACCTGCCTCGACAGTATCAGCTTCCTGAGGCACTGCTCCTTCGACAGGTCTAGGAAGGTGACCCTTAGCCTGTATAATCTGTGAGGTGGATAAGGCCTTCTGTGAGCAGGCTCCCTCACCTGCTGTCTTCACTCAGGCGCTCTTGCAGCTCCTGCTTCTTCTTCAATGCTCTGCTGCACTTGCTGCTCCTCTTCCTCCCCCATCCAGCACAGTGCAGTAAAAACAGCACACATGCATAGTTTTTATGGCTGCAGTGGGGTATGGATAAAGAATAAAGCATATAATACAAACAAAATACACAATAACAACAGGCTCACTGCCCAAAATGACCAGTTACAGCACCTGCAACTAATCTGAGTTGATGCCGGTGGTGGTCATTTAAATCCAGCAGCCTGCTGAGTAAAGAGCCAATGCTGCCAGGCGGGCTTGCTAATTCTAACAGGACTAGACAGACTAGATGCAGGAAGGATGTTCCCAATGGCGGGGGAGTCCAGAAGCAGGGGTCACAGTCTAAAGATAAGGGGTAAGCCTTTTAGGACAGAGATGAGGAGGAATTTCTTCACCCGGAGAATGGTGAACCTGTGGAATTCTCTACCACAGAAGGCAGTTGAGGCCAATTCATTCAATATATTCAAGGAGTTAGATATATTTCTTAAAGCTAAAGGGATCAAGGATCAAGGGATATGGGGAGAAGGCAAGGGACATGGTACTGCATTTGGATGATCAGCCATGATCTCATTGAATGGCGGAGCAGGCTTGAGGGGCCAAATGGCCTACTCCTGCTCCTATCTTCTATGTTTCTATTGGTGGAACGTCCATGTTCTACAGGTTAAAATTACATCGGGGTACTAACTGCGTCACGGAAAAAACTCACCGCCATGAAAATGCCACCAGACGGGAATAGAGTGACTTGGGGCCGGTAAGTACGCTTGGCCCATTTTAACACCTTGCTCGCCCGTTCCCACCCGGCAGCGGTGGGGTTGAGTTTTGAGAAAAGATTACATTTTAGTCTGTTGAAAGAAAATAGTTAAAGAGGCGCTTCAGTGAGGAATATAAAATATAAAATGGTGTAGATAAGATAAACACGGATTACTACTTCAAAGTAGGGCCAGAAGACATAAATGGAAATTAATTTTAAAAAACTGATATCAGAAAAAAACTTCTTTATTCTAAAGGGCACAGTTTGCAAGTTCCCACCGGCAGCAGATCAGAAAATCAACCCAACCTCATATGCCCAAATTTACGACGGGTGATTTGGGGGCGAAGGCAGAGACCATGATAACAACGGCATGGCCTCATTTACATATGTAAATCACTGTTCAAAGGTCGCGGGTTGAATTTCACAACTTTGGGCGCGGCTCCACGGCTTGCTCATAAAATCTGAGTGAATGAAAAGTCCTGGGACCTATCTTGCTCAAGTAGGCTTCTTCAAGGGAGATGAATGGTTTCTGTTGGAATTTAAATTGCACCGTACAGAGGTGCAGATGGGTATTTATTTATGGGTTCTGATCATTCTATAAAATTGAGAAAAGGGAGTGTGTGTGAGAAGGCAACAAATGTAGGTGTAATCACACCTGAGGCATTTGGTTACATTCATAATAACCCGAAGACCCACCTCCATGTTATACATAGAATCATAGAATGGTTACAGCGCAGTCTGCCTCCACCATCCTTTCAGGCAGTGCGTTCCAGATCCTAACCACTCGCTGTGTAAAAAAGTTTTCCCTCATGTCGCCTTTGGTTCTTCTGCCAATCACCTTAAATCTGTGTCGTCTGGTTCTCAACCCTTCCGCCAATGGGAACAGTTCCTTTCTATCTACTCTGTCTAGACCCCTCATGATTTTGAACACCTCTATCAAATCTCCTCTCAAACTTCTCTGCTCTAAGGAGAACAACCTCAGCTTCTCCAGTCTATCCACGTGACTGAAGTCTCTCATCCCTGGAATCAGGGATGTCTACAAATGTGCCTGGACATATTACAAGAGACCTGGTTTTGTTGCCTCCACTTCATAAAACAGGCTGCCTCAGTGTACCATCTGTTGCACAATAAGCAGCACACAACAACTGGATCAGAGATTGTCTGTTCCTGTGGTAGTGAGGGTTACAACAACTTGAAGCTGTAATGCTACTGAAGCAGAAGAACTTAGGGCACTCCTCTGCATCCATGGCTGCTAACCACACTTGAGAAACCCCTTAAAAGCAGAGGGACACACCTGCCTGGATGCCTCAGTAGCTGTTTGAAGTTCCTTGGTTGCCACCTCCAACTTCAGGAAAAATGCACTATGCAGGTTAAGGACAATGATGTCAAAGGGCAATAGTAGTGCACAGTACTTCAAATGGCACCTCTAAGAGGGTGCAGTAGTTCCCAAATTAGGCTTGCGCTATGGTTGCTGAGTCCAACAACAAAAATGGAAAAATTACAAAATATACATTTTCTTCTTAAAATAGCAATAGGAAAGGGGCTATCTATTGTTGCAAGTCTTCACATTAGTTAAATAAAATAAACAATTTTATATTAATACTAGCTGGGGGGAGCCCGGCTTTGCCAGGGCTGTTTTGGGGCGGGCGGTTTAAATCGAGTGCCAGGCTTTGGGGCCCTGTCTGTGTCCCTTTGTGAATCTGGTGCCGGGCAACATTTTAAATCGAGTCCCAGGCTTTAGGGCCCTGTCTGTGTCCCTTTGTGAATCTGCTGCCGGGCAAGATTTCTACCTTTTAATACCTTGAAAGATGAAAGTGAAAGTACTTATAAAACGTTTTTGGTAAATCTTATGTTATTTTTAAAAGAGAAACTAACTTTTTCAAAGCTGGATAAGGAGAGTAGTTTGAGCTGCAAGCAGTGAAAGAATGGCTGGCAGATTCCTGAGATGAAAACGATTAGTCCTGCCCACACACACACTTAATACCTTGAAAGATGAAAGTGAAAGTACTTATAAAAGGTTTTTGGTAAATCTTATGTTATTTTTAAAAGAGATACTAACTTTTAAAGTAGTTTGAGCTGGAAGCTGAAGTCATGGCACTGAAACAATGGCTGCCAGATCCCCGAGATGAAAACGATTAGTCCCGCCCACACACACACACACCGATTGGCCAACCATCAGGGGACCGTACTGTAGGATTGGTCAATCGTGACGGCACAGGATTGGTCGAACCTTGACGTCAGTCAATCAATGCTAGCAGATAATGAGTTTAATTTTGAAGGTTTTTCGCATAAGGCGCGAACAATTTTCGTCCAGCTGAAAAGTAAATACGCTTACGACCGTCCCGGAACCGTAAGCTTTCTTTGGAGGTAACGCGCGCGTAGGTACGCGGTATAACTTTCGAGCGCATAGCCGGACAGACGCACACCCGAGGACAGACAGACAGAAGGACAGACAGAAGGACAGACAGATCGACCGCTTTATATATATAGATAGATGCATTTGTTGGTAAACCAATTTCAAGCAGATAATCCAAAACTTGTTGTTGCCTTACTCCTGATACTAGCAAATTTGTTCCTTACTGGGAGCCAGGTGCAAGGGACCTGGGTGACTGCATTGACTTGGTTAGTGACCTCCCTACATGCAGTTAGCACCTGTGCTTCTTTGGAGAGTGTTCTTCAGCCCTAAATAGGGCCACCCTCCTTTAGTGTACCTTCTGCAGCAGCACCTGAACTTTACAGCACCAAAGGCGGCACGTTTGTCCACAAGTCACTACTCTGGCATTATAAACGATGAGGCCCTGAAATTCCATGATCACAATCCTGGCACTTATGCCAGGTTCGTGCCCAGTAGTGCTCTCCAGCTCTGAGTCTGTCAGAGTCGGAAGGGTCAGGGGGTAATGCACCTGATTAGCATGAGGCCAGCAGGCCCTCATGCCACTAGGGGCTTGACTAGAGTGACTGCCTGCCCTAAGCTGCCGGGAAATCGGTCTCAGGTTGCACAGGCTGGGGCCGTGCTGACCAATTTTTCTGCTAAACTGCGCAGCCACACACTCCTTGGCAAGGTTGCGCATATGCCACCCCTCCCAGCTTTTCCATTGTAGGTACCGCGCATGCGCAAAAATTTGAATGGACCGCTCAGTGGCGGGAGTCAGGCCGCGCAGGAGGTAGAGCAGCTTAGCAGAGACGTTGGTGCCAACCCTTCCTTACAATTTAGCCCCAAACAGGTCCTGTAACACCTATTAATTGATTCCCAGCCTATGTCAACATTTAGGAAGAGATTTAGGGAAAGGAAATAAGAGAATATGGAAACAGGGAGGTTACATGGCATTAGTTCTGCCAATGGTGTAGAGGATAAGAGTGCTGCTTTGCTGGACTTTCTGGTTCCCAGCCAAGTGTGCTATCGAGCAAGCGCTCTGGCATGCTTTTAACATGCCAGTTGCTATTCAAATTAGGGGGATGGACTCCCTTTCCAAAATTTGAACAGCCTGCGCTCTGCACTGCTAGTGTGAGTGGGTCTTGCATCATGAGCTTGCTCAAGCCCATTTTTGCGTGGATCTGTGCTGGTAGTGGGAGCCTTGCAAATGATGTCTCCCTGTGTTAACTTATATATACAGTTTTGATTGTAACTAATGCAAAATGCTAACAGCTGCTCACTTTATTATTCTGTTCTTATTCAGCAAGGCTTCCATCATGAATGTGCAAGGTGGCTTGTGCTTTTTACTGACAACTTTAATCTGAAAACACAGAATATGAATCAACCTGAATGAACCGTTTTTGTACAATAAAGTTCACTGTATGAAATTACAAAAACAAAATTGAATCTTACTGGCAAATATGTGATTTCAGATGACAACCATTCAATTATGCAGTTGTCCATTTGACATCTCTCAGCGTACACAGCCACGCAGTCCCGCTGCCAATCTAATGAGCATAAAAGTGCTGCTGATTCCTCCTAGATTACAGATGATGCTGTTCTATGAATCTACTGATAGGCAATCGCCAAGACATTGTCTGGGCTGGAAGTCCGTGCTCATTACAAGGCAGTAATGTGCCGGCTGTCACATTGGTAAAGACCAAAAAAATTGGCGTGTAGTATGCATGCCTGAAACGGGTATTAGGCACTTTGCATATGTAATTAAGGAGCCTAACGCCTCTTTGCGGCCCCCACTGTAAGACTGGTTTTCCCTGAAGCAGCTGGTGCCGGTGCCATCTGCACTCAGGAAAACCAGGCCTACATAATGCCTCCTCCTGACTGGAATGCAATGGAATGGAACCAGAGGAAGGTAGTCCCTCCCAGCTGGACAACAGAAAAGAGGCCTTGGAGGAGGATGGTGTGGTCAACCATGTCAAAGGCTGCAGACAGGTTGAGAAGGATGAGGAAGGATAATTTACCACGGTCACTTCACACAGGATATAATTTGTGACTTTGGCTGTTTCAGTGCTGTGGCAGGGGCAGAAGCCTGATTGGAGAGATTCAAACGTGGAGTTGTGGGCAAGATGTGTACAAGCGACAACAGATTCAAGGACTATGGAGAGGAAAGGTAGTTTGCAAGGACACAGGGGTCAAGGGTGTTTTTTATTGAGAGGGGTGATGATGCCAGATTTGAAGCAGAGGGGGTCAGTACCTAAGGAAAAGGGTCTTTAAATACTATCAGCTAAAAAGTAAAGTTGGTTGGTCAGTAATTTGGTCGGAAAAGGGTTGAGGGACAAAATGAGGTAAGTTTGATGGACAAAATGAGCTTGGAAAGGGCATGAAGGGAGATAGGAGAGAAACTAGAGAATGATGTGAGTTCAGGGCTAGGGGATGGGAGGAAAACAGCAGAGGCAGCTGAATGGATGGTCTCAATCTTAGTGACAAAAAAGTCCATCAACTCCTTGAACTTGTTTTTGGGGAGGTGAGTGTGGAGGGGGCGGGGGAGAGAGGGTTTAAGAAGATTGTTTGTAGTGGAGAAGAGAAGCCGGGAACAAGAATTTGACACCACGCCAAAGAAGGAGACATTTACACAGGTGACTTGGTCAAAGAGATAGGCTTAAAGAAGTGTCTTAAAGGAGGAGAGAGAGGTAGAGAGGTGGACAGGTTTCGGGAGGGAATTCCAGAGCTTAGGGTCTAGACGGCTGAAGGCACATCTGCCAATGGTGCAGCGAAGGAAGTCAGGGTCGAACAATAGGCCAGAATTGAAGGTCGCAGAGTTCCCAGAGGTTACAGAGATAGGAAGGTTCAAGATCATGGAGGAACTTGAACACGAGAAGGAGTTTTATTTAAACAAAATCGAGGTGTTGGTGCACCAGCAGCCAATGTAGGTCAGTGAGCACAAGGGTGATAGGTGAACAGGACTTGTTGCGAGTTAGGATGTGGGCAGCAGAGTTTTAGAGGAGTTGAAGTTTACAGAGGATGGAAGCCGTGAGGCCGACTAGGAGAGCATTGGAATAGTCGAGTCGGGAGGTAACAAAAGCATGGATGAGGGTTTCAGCAACAGATGTGCAGATTTCGAAACCCAGAAGGTCAGCTCCCGGCAGCACCAGGGCAGGTAAGTAACCTGGGGAATTTTAACTTCTCACCCCCCTAGTTTCTGGGTTAAAATTGTCTCCACAATGGCTACTATTTTATAGTGAGAGGATATCATCCGATGATTGCACAGTCTGATGATCAGGTATGCACAAGGCACTCAAAAAGCTTTCTGAAAAGAAAGTGGCATTTCTGCGGTCCAAAATAAGGGTTTAAGCAATAGAGAGAGAGAGAGAGAAAGAAAGACAGACAAGCAGTGTCTTTCATCATTGAATATGTTTTTAAAAAAAAACAGAATTTGAGAGCAAAAACTATGAGGAAAACATTAGGGAAAAAGTCAGAGAGGAAAGGGAGGATGGAAAAAGGTTGACAGTGAGGGGAACTCCGGCTTCTTGTCACCTACCTCTGAGGGCAATGCGAGGGATAAGGGGAGTGAGGGCAGGGTTAAGAGTGAGGTGAGTACCAGCACATCAAGGAGAAAGGAGTTGATCAGATAGTTCGAAGACGAAGAGGTAGGGTAGTGATAAGAGTGAGAAGGTCATAGGAAGGGGAGGAAACAGTGCGGCATGAAGGGGTAGGGAATATGATAGAAGTGAGCAGGTGGTGCAAGCGTGAGTCAATGAGAGAGGGTTAAGCAGGGAGCCAGTGAGGGCCACATTTTCCTTGTTCCTGTAGCCCAAATGCAGCCTGCAGCCATTGGTGGCCCTCTGCTGCCACAGAATGCCTTACCACCCTCCAACTGTTACCCAAAGGTAATGAAAGAAAGAGAAAAAAGAAAAGACAGACTTGCATTTATATAGCGCCTTTCACAGCCACTGGTTTACAGTTTTCCAGCCAATTAAGTACTTTTTGAAGTGTAGTCATTGTTGTAATGTAGGAAACGCAGTAGCCAATTTGTGCACAGTGAGCTCCCACAAACAGCAATGTGATAATGACCAGACAACCTGTTTTTCACTAATGATGGTAGAGGGATAAATATTGGCCAGGACACCGGGGATAACTCTGCTGCTCTTCTTCTAAATAATGTCGTGGGATCTGATATGTCCACCTGAGAGAGCAGCCGGGGCCTCGGTTTAACGTCTCATCCAGCCTAGATTTTTGTGCTCAAGTCTCTGGAGTGGGACTTGAACCCACAACCTTCTGACTCAGATGTGAGGGTGCTACCTACATTTTTTAAATATATTATTTATTAAACATTCAAAACATTTACAACATCATCATCATTCCAATGTATCATACAAATCCATTCTGCTGCTCTGCACAACCATTCCTCCACCACATAATTTAACATCAAAACCTGAAGTTTAATTTGTCTCCCATAACATATACTAATCTATCGTACTTTAAAAATTGATCAGTAATCATGGCTCTGAATAAGGGAAGTGTGCCTGATAATCCCCCCATCATTTAATCTCTGGCCCTTCCCTTCTCTCATGCTCCTTCCCAACTTTTCAGGCAGCTGTTACTTTCTCCTGCAACCTCTGGCTCTTTTTCACCTCCTGTTTGAACCTTCCCTGCAGTTTCAGCCTCTTCCTTGCATTAGGTTTGGACCGAAGAGCTGCCCCTTCTCCCTCCTTCTTCCCCTCACTAACCTTTCCCTTTCCACGCGATGCCACCCCACCCCCCACTTACATGTCTCTGTCCCCCTCTGACTCCTCACTCTCGAGCTCTTCTGTAACTTTCCGTCCCTGCTCCCCGTCAGATACATAGGGCAGGATTTTCATTGGGCCGTGGAGGCAGGATTGGAGGCGTGTGAGGGGTTAAAATCCCAAAATCGGGGGGGGGGGGGGGGGCACAAACCCATCCCACCCCCCAACCCGCCTCCATGCCAGTTTCAAAAGAGACGGGTACCCGACCCACACTGGGACCCGCCTCCCCGAGGCAGGAAGGGGATTAGTGCCAATTAACTGCCTGTTAACAGGTAGTTAACAGGCAGTTTTTAGCCTAATCCCTATTTTCATTGGTGAAATGTGGGATTCTCGACGGCCCCAAACCACGCCAAGTTAGCGAGGCGGGCCGTTGGGCTGAAGGGCTTGGAGGGTTCGAGATGTCCGGTGTTCAGGTGAGTGATGAGTGCATGAGTGCAGAGGTAAGTGTGTTTGGTGTGTTTAAAGAAGTTTTACTTACCTTTACAGCCTTCCTTCCTTCAGGTCTCGGGAGTCCCTCATCTCACTGGCACAGAAAGCAGAATGGCCGCGATCTGTCAAAAATTGCAGCATTCAGCTTTCTGTTCTGGAGAGATCTCTAAATCATCCTGAGAGGAAGGAATTAACGGAGTACAGATTGCCAGTGTTTGACAGCTTCAAACAGCTGTGAAACGCTGATATTTCATCTGTCAAAAGGTCTTGACAGATGAAATATCAATCTGTGACATCACCTGTTGCCGGGTGACCCTTAATTGGCCTGCTGAGCCCGCTGGGCGGGCTCAACAAGGTCAATCAAGTCAAAATCGCGTGGGTTGGCTATAACTCGATGGAGGCGGGACTACAACCCCGAAAGTTGTGGTTCCGCCTCCTATCCGACTCCTCAATGAAAATCCAGCCCATAATCTCCCTTAGAGAGTCTTCCTGCTATCACGGTTTCTCCAACAGTGCCACTCCCTTCAGCCTCATCTCCACCGCTGACCCTTGCTCCCCGTTTCTTCCTGCTCTGGGACAATGGTGCATCTGCACCGATCTTGCTCCTTTCTGGCATCTTTGTCTCCCTGCTCCTGTCCTGCTGCCCCTTTAAAGCTCCTGCCTCTTGCACCCTCTCCTTGTCTTGCCCCCTCCTGCTCCCCGAGATGTCTGACTTGACTCCCCGTCTTTCTTTGGAGTACTTACACTTACCCTGCACCCCGCTCCCGCCTCCTCTCCCCACCCCCCCGCGGATACCAGATTCTTTAGGGAGAGCCGAACCGTATTACGGCTCGACTCTGCCCTCGACCCGTGCTGCCCGCTGCTGTATTCGTCCTTTTCCACCGTATTTGGTGTGTTTCCCACCATCTCCATCCTGTTCTTTTCTCCTTCCATTCACCAGATGTGTGCTTCACCTGCTCTGCTCCTAGAGCCACTCCACTCACACCTCCTGCTCCTTCTCCTTCTCCCATCTCCTTGTCTCTCTAGGAGCTTCTTTCTGCCGCACACTCACAGCGGGTGGGGCCTTTGTGACACACCCCACAGCTCTCCGCCTTGCAGCTCCGAGCGTTGTGTCTGGACTCACCGCAGTTATAACAGTACAAGTCTGGACAGCTTCTTATAAGATGGTCACGTCCAAGACTATAATAACAAACCTTCACCTGGTTATCATGCAGTACCCGGAAGAACTGCACTCCTTCCATTGTCTCAAATTTCATGCTATACGCCAATGGCTTCACCCACTCTGGGAACCGCACCTTTACATAACGGGTTCCATCAACTACCTGTGTTCCTGGATAGTATCTCCTCTTTATTGCCAAGCAAATTTTAATGTCCCATGACTCCAACTTTTTGATCAGCACATCGTCCTCAATATAAACCAGCAGGTTTAAGAATGAGACCACTACCTCTTCAGAATATAGCAAAGAAACCTCCAAGAACTTATCTCCAACCTTCAAAATGAGTAAAAGTCTTTCCACCTCCTCTCGGCCACTGACCGTCACCTCGAACCCAACATTCGGCTTTGGTCAGCAGGCAAAGCAGCTTCCCTCGCCACAGTCCTCACGTACCACCTGGATAATATCCCAAGCTCGTATCTCCTTATCCTCGCACTGAACCACCACCGTGTTTTCTTTTCCAAACCTCCTGGGGTCCCGGCCCAAATCTTTGGGCCTTTTTTCTCCCTTCCCCCAACATTTTTTCCCCTGATTAAATTCATCCTGGGAACACTGTCCTCTGCGGGGCCCAACACTCCGGGCCCCTCACCAGCCATCTGGCTGCTGTTTAAGGACCAAAAAGGCACTAAAACCTGAAAAAATAACCAAAAACCCACCACCAACTTTTTACAAGCTCACTCGAACTCCCTGCAGTAATCAAGCAGTAACTGCTCACTCCTAGCCCCTCCCATCTAGAGAGTGCACCCCACTGAGCCACGGCTGAAAGTGAGGAGCAAAAGCAATATTTTAGGAGAGAGAAGAATACAGAAAATGGGAGAAGTAGAAAAGGAGAGACAGAACAAAACTGCAACACAAAGTCTGTGCAGTGCTATGGGAGATCAACTAGTTTAATTAAATTTACATAGTACTTTGTGATCAGACTACATCACATAGTATTTTATAGATCTGAAAAGTAGATTTTATTTGTAATGCAACTAGGTTTTAATTGAATTTTTGTTAAATTCAATTTTCACAGTTACAATGTGGCCTTTGTCACCAACTCACACCTTAATTTTTTTCTTCTAATCCTCTGGCACATTCTCCCCCATCAAGCCCCGCTTCTTGTTCCACCCCTCGACCTCTCCTTTAATATCCTTGTTCTCTACCTCCCCAATCTCCATCTCTCACCAAGATATTCTCACTCGTTTCCTCCCTCAGCCTCTGCACTGAGTGACTACTCATCCGGTGATTTCAATCTCCATCTCATCTCACCTCGCCCTCGCTCCTCTACTCACTTAACCTCTCCCTCCATATAAACTCTCATTCATTTTCACGGCTACCCCCTTAGCCGTGCCATCTCACAAAGCCTCTCTACTCCTATGGTTACAGTCGCTATGTGACCGTGGCGCATTAACCCTCCTTGTTTTCCTCAACCTCTCTCTAGCCTTTGACATGGTTGACTACACTATCCTCCTCTAACGCCTCTCTTCTATTCTCCTGCTCGGTGGCAATGTCCTCACTTGAGTCCAATCATACCTATCTGATTGTAGCCAGAGCATCCCTAGCAATAGCTTTTCTTCCCACACCGTTAACTCCAGAGCACCTTAAGGGTCTGTCCTTCAACACCCCACCCCTTCTTCCTCATCTACATTCTGCCCTTTGGTGACATTATCTGTAGACCTGGGTCAGTTTCCATTGGAACCTCTCCACCAATGATCCCCCTAATTATTTTCGGGTGCGTGGCCCCTTTAAGGGGCTGCGTGGCCCATTCACAGTTTTACACATGCACGAAACATAACATTGAAAAGTTTGTTCCAGGACCGGCAAACCGCGCAGCTTGTAGGGAACGTTGTTCTCCACCATCTGTCTTATTCCCTCCACTACCTCTATGGTGTCAGGATTCTTGCCTGACACTGGATGAGCCACAATTTCCTTCAGTTAACTATTGGATGGCCAAAGCCATCGACTTTTTCACCTGCCACAAACTCTACCCTTGCCACCAGTTTCATTCCCCTCTCCAGCTACTGTCTCAGGCTGAACCAGATTGTTCACAATCCTGGCATCCTATTCTGCCCCAAGCTCAGCTTCTGATGCCATTTCATTTCCATCACAATGACCATGGCGTAGAAATTAGAGTAGGCTTGAAACCTGCTAATGGCCGCCCGCAGAAAGAGCGCAGGCAGCACCGGTATTTTGGTGCTGCTTGCTAATGTACATCAGCGGAGCGGAGAATCTGTGGCGCTAACCTCAGCTGGAGGCTGAAGGTCACGTCAGAAGGCTCGGTGAGGCGTTCTCAGGCAATGTGCTGTGTTGAAGCATTTGGTTACTGGGTTTTGCTCTCGAGTCCGCTGATAACTCTTGTAGGGTTGGAGCATTGTTCGCTGTGGCAAATGACGAGGCATTTGTTTCTCCACGGCTCCCCTTTTACTTGCACGGACATTTCTCTGGGTGTTGTGTGGGGTCCAAAAATGGGTGCCAGAGGCCTGGTACTCCCACCTTCAGTGGATGCCATAGCTCCAAAGCTCTTTCACGCAGATGGTTGTTGTGTGGAGGTTTGTGCTGGAGGGGCAGGGGAATGGGGATGCTCCATCTTGCAGCTAGCAGTGACAGTGCACTAGCCTGTAGCTTGCATGGGGATTCACTCGCTGGTAAGTGGCTCTTAAAGCATAGGCTCAGATCTGGAGGGACTCCTGAAAAGGCCACAGATGTCCTTAAACCGTTGCATGAGACATCAATGGAAAGAAATTTTTTAAAAGGGGAACATGAACTCTTGGTCAGGAACGTACTGATGTAAATGGTGTAGAAGAGAGTTCAATTAAATTTTTAACAACAGCAGACTTTTGAAAAACTCTTGGTGAGAATATGCTGTAATGTAGGAACGGAGGTTCCTATCAAAAAGACTGAGTTCGACTCAGGCAATTAAAACAATGAACTTTAATGAAAGGAAACGAGTTTAAACTGGAAACTGCTAGAACACATCAATAACAGCTCTACTCTCCTCGAGGGCTCCACGAGGACTGATCCTCTGGTCAGAAGACTGACGTCATGACGTCATCACGTTCTTCCCGCCATTGGGGCATCACGTGACTAACGGCCTGACGTCATCACATTGAAACCGCACTGTAAAGGTAACTAGACATTGTACAGTCAAACAGTGTAATTAAAGGTGCAGGCACAGACAGTAACTACATTGCTGTTAAAGGAATTATGTACAACCGCTCTGAGTCCTTTGGTGGCTCCGCCACATGCGCCCCCCCAGAATTGTCTTTAACAGAAAAATTGAGGCGAGGAGGAGGCCTGACAAGCCTGTCCGATCGACTTCGATACCCTGGTAGAGGAAGTTGACGACCGGTGGTCGAGTTGGCAGTCGGTTGTGGCTGAGCAGGCACGGCGAGCGCGGTCGAGTTGGCAGGCGGCTTTGGTTGATCTGGTGCGGCGGCTGCGGGTGGTCGGCCACGTTTGGGTGGCTGAGCGACTACGACAGGGCGGTCCAGGTCCAGGTGAGCCGGCTTCAAGCGGTCCACCGAGATGTGATCCGGCTTCCCTCCGACGTCGACCGAAAAGGATTTGTCTCCTGGTTCGATGACGCGGAAAGGACCAGTGTAAGGGGGCTTGAGCGGATCCCAGTGAGCGTCGTGGCAGATGAAGACATACTCCGCATTCTTCAGTCCCGGTGGCACGTAGGAGTTCTGCAAACCGTGATTGGACGTAGGTATCGGAGCGAAGCATCTGGCCGCTTCCTGGTGGCGAACGAGTTGCTGGGAGGCAGACCATGGCTCCGTGGGAGAAGGGAGGACATCCCCTGGTACACGGAGCGGCTGGCCATAGACGAGTTCAGCTGAAGACGATTGTAGGTCGTCTTTGGGCGCTGTACGAAGACCCAAAAGGACCCATGGGAGTCTGTCCACCCATCCTGCACCTTGAAGACTGGCCCGAAGAGAGGCTTTAAGCAACCTGTGGAATCGCTCGCAAAGGCCGTTTGCCTGTGGATGATAGGCGGTGGTGCGATGAAGTTTAGTGCCGAGCCCCTGAGCCACAGCATTCCAAAGCTCCGAGGAAAATTGCGGCCCGCGGTCAGAAGAGATGTCCGCCGGTACCCCGAAACGGGCAACCCAACAGGAGGTGAAAGCTCTAGCGACGTCTGCCGAAGTGGTGGAAACAAAAGGAATTGCCTCTGGCCACCTAGTGGTGTGGTCCACTATGATGAGGAGATGAGTATAACCCTGAGAAGGCGGAAGCGGCCCCACGAGGTCCACAAGCACGTGGTTGAAACGACGCTCCGGAACAGTGAACGCAGCCACTGGAGCCTTGACATGACGCTGGACTTTGGCCTTCTGGCATACGACGCAGGTATTAGCCCAGTCACGGACATCGATGTGCATCCCCTTCCAGACGAACTTAGCCGACTTAAGCCGTTGCGAAGCCTTCATCCCTGGGTGTGACAACCCGTGTATGGCATCAAAAACCTTCCAGCGCCATGCGACTGGCACGATAGGTCGAGGAAATCCCATGGAAACGTCGCAAAGGAGTGTGGCACCTGCGGCCTGGAAGATGACGTCCGTCGCTTGGAAGCTAGAGGGAACGGTTCTATATGATTGGACCTCCGAGTCCGAGGCCTGATCTGCAGCCATTAGGGCGTAGTCGATCCCCAGGTGCACCGCGTGGACCGTCGCACGGGAGAGGCAATCTGCCACCAGGTTGTCCTTACCAGACACATGTTGAATGTCCGTGGTAAATTCGGAAATGAACGTCAAGTGATGTTGTTGACGAGCGGACCACGGTTCGGCGGTCTTGGCCATGGCGAACGTAAGGAGTTTGTGGTCGACAAAAGCCGTGAAGGGACGCCCCTCCAATAAAAACCAAAAATGGCGAATGGCGAGGAAAAGGGCCAGTAGCTCCCTATCGAAGGTGCTGTACTTTTTTTCATTCTTTCGTAGTTGACGGCTGAAAAACGCCAGCGGTTGCCACGTGCCGTTGACCCACTGTTCTTGCACTGCGCCGATGGCGTAGTCTGACGCGTCGGTGGTAAGGGCGATGGTAGCACCTGGAAGTGGGTGCGCCAGCATGGTTGCATTGGCCAAAGCGTTCTTGGTGTCGCTGAACGCCTGGACCATCTCGGCTGTCCAGCTGATTTGATCTTTACCGGACTTGCCCGAGGGCCCCGAACAAAGGTTGCATGAGTTGAGCCGCCTTGGGGACAAAATGATGGTAGAAGTTGACCATCCCCAGGAACTCCTGCAAGGCCTTGACTGTCGACAGCCGCGGGAAAGAGGTAACCGCTTCAACCTTTGTCGACAAAGGGACGGCGCCATCCGATGTTATGCGATGTCCCAGGAAATCGATCTGTTGCAGGCCGAACTGGCACTTGGCCAGGTTGATGATTAAACCGTGTTGGCTGAGGCGCGTAAAGAGGGAACGCAAATGGGAGATGTGCTCCTCCTTGCCGGCACTGGCGATGAGAATGTCGTCAAGGTAGATGAAGATGAAACGCAGGTCTCAAAGAACGGAGTCCATTAAACGCTGGAACGCCTGTGCTGCGTTCTTTCAGCCAAACGGCATCCGCAGGAACTCAAAGAGGCCAAAAGGGGTGATGACTGCGGTTTTCGGGACGTCTTGTGGGTGCACTGGAACCTGGTGATATCCACGGACGAGGTCGCCTTTAAAGATAGAATTTCCCGCCAAATGGGCCGAGAAATCCTGGATATGCGGGATTGGGTACCGATCCGGAGTGGTAGCGTCGTTGAGGCGTCGGTAGTCACCGCATAGCCGCCGCCTGGTTTCGGCACAATGTGGAGAGGCGAGGACCAGGGACTCTTGGATCGCCGAATGATCCCGAGCCACTCCATCGTGTCGAACTCCGCCTTCGCAGCTGCGAGCTTTCCGGGTTCGAGCCTTCTAGCCCGCGCATAAACCGGGGAGCCAGTAGTGGTGATGTGATGTTCAACACCATGTTTCGTCGCCGAAGAGGAGAAGGTGGGCCTTGTCAGCTCTGGAAACTCCCCGATGAGCCGCGTGAAGTCATCCGGAGGAGGGAAAGCACAGGCAATGGAGCGCGCCACGGAGGTACTGTGGTAGCACGGAATTGAGCGGGAGGTGGCCGCGTTGATCAGCTGGCGGTGCTGGACATCGACAAGTAGGCTGTTGGCACACAGAAAATCCGCCCCTAGGATAGCCTGTGAGACTGTGGCCGTGACGAATTCCCAAAAGAAGCGCTGACTGCCGAAACAGACTTCGACCCGCCGCTTTCGGAACATTCGAATTGCTGCGCCATTAGCCACTACGAGGGAAAAACCGAGGTTCCCAGTCTGCATGTCGAGCTTCGACGCAGGTAGAATGCTACACTGCGCCCCGGTGTCACAAAGAAAACGGCGGCCCGAGAGGGAATCGGTGATATAGAGGAGTTTCCCCGTAGAACCGACAGCCATCGCCACCGCGGAATGCCCGTTAGACTTGGTCATCTGTCGCCAGGGACGCCGCCTGCGCTTTCTTGTTTTTTTTTGGGGCGAAAAACTGCAGGGGGAACGGCAGCATCGTGCTTTCGCGCCAAAACAGGTGTGGTAGGAGCACCAGCCTGCTGTAGGAGAAGCCGGAACCACGTCTGTGGGGGATGGGCGCCTCGTGGCCGCGCAGCACTGCTGGGTAACCGTGAAAATCTTATCGGCTTCGGCCGCAAGCTTGGCGCCGTCTGTAATGTCGGATCTGGCTAGGGCAGCCTGAACCTGTTCAGGCAGTTGATAGAGGAAAAGCTCCCGGAAGAGGAAACATTCCGGTTCAGCACCCAAGAACGTGAGCATTTGGCTCATGAGCTCGGACGGTTTGGAGTCCCCAAGGCCGGGCAGTGTGATGAGCCGGCGAGCGTGCTCCGACTTTGAGAGCCCGAAAACCTGAAGCAACCGCGCCTTAATTGCATCATACTTGCTGTCAGTAGGAGGACTACTGAGGAGGCTGATGATCCGGGATGCAGTTGCGCTGTCGAGGGCGGAGACCACGTAATAATAACAGGTCTGATCCGCGACGATGTTCCTAATGGCGAACTGGGCTTCAGCCTGGATAAACCAGGCATCTGGTTGTTGCTCCCAGAACTGTGGCAGTTTCAGCGTGACGGCGTTCGTGTCCATGTCGAATCTTCCACGAAAATCGTTCGTAGAAGTCGGGGTTACCAATGTAGGAACGGAGGTTCCTGTCAGAAAGACTGAATTCGACTCAGGCAATTAAAATAATGAACTTTAGTGAAAGGAAACGAGTTTAAACTGTAAACTGCTAGAACACATCAATAACAGGTCTACTCTCCTCGAGGGCTCCACCAGGACTGATCCTCTGGTCAGAAGACTGACGTCATGATGTCATCACGTTCTTCCCGCCACTGGGGCATCACGTGACTAACGGCCTGACGTCATCACGTTGAAACCGCGCTGTAAAGGTAACTAGACATTGTACAGTCAAACAGTGTAATTAAAGGTGCAGGCACAGACAGTAACTACATTGCTGTTAAAGGAATTATGTACAACCGCTCTGAGTCCTTTGGTGGCTCTGCCACAGTAAAGCCTTTTAAAGGCAGACTTCAAAACTTTGCATATCATTTTATCAGTTCCTAAAGTAGAAAACCCAAATGTATAAAATTTAAGGAAATGCAGTTTTGATTTTTTTCCTGAGATTATTACTACTGTAGTACAGTACAACTTATTTTAAAAGTACCTCCTATACTGTTTGACTGACCGGGGGGGGGAGGTTTGATGCATCCCAGTGGAAGCAGTTTTCACTCCAATAGCTCTCCATAGTTAACAGTTATCCCAGCAGTTGTTTACAGTATGAGTTCTAGCTCACCGCTGCTTTCTCCCGCCTCTCCGCAGTGTCAATGGCGTGCACGCACAAACGTGCTTTGGAGAGGGCGGTAAGAGGAGCGGCAAGCTCCAAAATGGATGAACGGGTGCCAATTCGGCATTGCGCGCCGATTGATGTCACGCTCCTACTAATTAAAATGCTTTCCATGAGTGCTGCCGACCTGCTGAAAATGGCGGCTGCCACGGGACCCGCCGGCAGCGGGCGAATGTTAGGTGGCCACCATTTTTATCCCAAAACAGGCCTTAACAGCCAGCGCAAACACCTGCAATTTCTATTTTCACTTTCATAACATCGCCCGCCTCCGCCCCTACATCAGCCACCAGCTGAAACCCTCATCTAGGCCTTTATTACCTTCAGTCTCCACTAGTTTAATGCTCTCCTGGCCGTTCTTCCACCCCCCGTAAACTTCAGCTCATCCAAAACTCTGCTGCCGATACCTGATCCTGGCTCAAGTCAAGGAGGACGTAGTAGAGAAATTGGATGTGATGAAAAATAAAGAGGAACTACTTAAAAGGTTGGTAGCGCTTAAAGCAGAAAAGTCATCTGGGCCTAGGTTGCTGAGGTAACTAAGGATGGAAATTGCGGTGGCTCTGGCCGCAATCTTCCAATCCTCCTTAGATATGGGAGTGGTGGCAGAGGACTGGAGGATTGCAAATGTTAGACCCCTGTTCAAAAAAGGGGAAAGAAATAAACCCAGCAACTACAGGTCAGTCAGTGGTGGGGAATCTTTTAGAGACTTTATTCCATGACAAAATTAATTGGCACTTGGAAAAATATGGGTTAATAAATGAAAGTCAGCATGGATTTGTTAAAGGCTGATGGTTTATGATGGTAGTGCAGTTGATGTTGTGTATATAGAATTTCAAAAGGCATTTGATAAAGTTCCACGTAATAAACTTGTTATCAAAATTCAAGCCCAGGGGATAAAAGTGGCTGCGTGGATATGAAATTGGCTAAGACAAAAATTGGCTAAGGGTGAATATAGACAGACTGGTGAAATGGGGAAACACATTGCAGATCAAATTTAACGCAGTGAAGTGTGAAGTGATTCATTTTGGTAGGAAGAATGAGTAAATGGTACAATTTTAAAGGGGGTGCAAGAAAATAGAGACTAGTCGGTGTACGTACACAAGTCTTTGAAGGTGACAGGACAAGTTGAGTAGACTATTAAAAAGGCTATTAAAATATGAGATTCTTGGCTTTATAGGCATAGGGTACAAAAGCAATGAAGTTACGCTAAACCTTTATAAAACACTGGTTAGGCCCCAGCTGGAGTATTGTGGCCAATTCTGGGCATCACACTTCAGTAAGGATGTCAAGGCCTTAGAGAGGGAGCAGAGGAGATTTACTAGAATGGTACCAGGGATGAAAGACTTCAGTTACTTAGAAAAACTGGAGGAATTGAGGTTGTTCACCTTAGAGCAGAGAAGGTTTTGGGGAGATTGGAAGAGTTTTGATAGAATAAGTAAGGAGAAACTGTTTCCTGTGGCAGAAGAATCTGTAAGCAAAGGACATTGGCAAAAGAACCAGAGGCGACATGAGGGGAAAAATATATATAGCAAGTTGTTATGGTCTGGAATGCACTGCCTGAAAGGGTGGTGGAAGTAAATTCAATACTAACTTTCAAAAGGGAATTGGATAAATACTTGAAATGGAAAATTTTACAGGGCTATGGGGAAAGAGCAGGGGACTAGTGCTAATTGGATAGCTCTTTCAAAGAGTCAGCACAGGCAAGGTAGGCCGAATAGCCTCCTTCTGTGTTGTATTATTCTATGATATCTTCTTCTTCGGCTTGGCATCCTTTTTTTACTATGCCTCCGTGAAGTGCTTTGGGATGTTTGTCTACACTAAAGGCACTATATAAATGCAAGTTGTTGTAATAATGTGTTACTATAGGAGATAAAAAATATCCTTCTAAAGTTATTGACTGATTAGAATTAACCTTTCCAACTAATGCCTGCTATCATTATATGCGCAAGCTTCATAACTCTTTGCTGTATGGTGCAATGAAACTGCACTGCAGTATAGTCTGTCACATATTAAACTGTTCAAAAATAGTTCATTGGAACAATTTCTCATTTACTAGTTCCATGAACTGCTACATTTAATTTATGAGATGGGAAGAACATTCCATGACATTCGGAAATACAGTCAGATAAAGTAATGGTTATAAATAATCACAAAAACATTGTAAATAACATCAGGAACCATTATGTGAAAGGTCAAAAGTTATACAAGTCATTGTTAACATGTATCTTTCACCTTCATTAATGACCGATTAATTTACAAATGATACAGCCTGTTCCTGTGTTCTGGTACCATAGATCTAATTGCCCAAAAACAAATTATAACGTTTAAAGGTGCAAGAGTAGAACTGTACATTCGTCAGAACAAGCTACAGCAGTGAGGCATGAAGATGAAAAATGCTTCCAAATGATGGTGGCTTTCAGCCTTTGTTTTGATGATGATTAGTGCTGCGATTTATGTGGGTGTTTCAGTTGCTGTCTTTGAAGTGTTATTTGATGTACAGAGTAAAATGTGCAGCTGCAAATGCCTGCAGAGTGTAATTATTCCAAATAGAAGCAGCTAGTTTGTGTTTGTCCCTTTTCACTCAGTTCCTAAAAGGGTACAATGCAATATTTAAAGTGATTATTTGAATGAGACAGGAAACCAGCACATAGTAATGCAAAGAAGGATGCTGAGTGTACTTAAAATAATATTGAAACTGGATTTATGTCACCCTGCAGCAATAAAGTACAAGTCTCGCCATCTCCGATGCTCAGGGAGGCTGATATGCCTCTTATTTCCAAAGCCTCCTGCTCAGCATGTGTCAGCTCCACGATCTGTGGAGTCTGCCTCCGGTCCTCTCCCTTGTATTTTGTGCTCTCTTCTCCTGCAAGGGAGCACGACAGAGATATGAGTGTCTGTAAGGGTGACTATCAGGTAGATACATCACGAGTGTCACTGGCATGCATTTGAGGACGTGTGCTGAGAATTAGGGGAGCTGACCAAGGTAGGATCACGTTACACAACGATTGGGGTGAATGGCAGTGGTGGAAGGAGGAAGGGGGAGGTGAGGAAGTGCACTGAAGCACAACGATGAAAGCTGCTGAAATTAAAGTGGGTGTGAGGAATGATGTGAATGGTGTACGATTAACAAGACAGAGTGAGAGAGGGGTGCATTACAGGATGTAGGTGAATCTGCAACTTTGTGCACCTTTCCTGACCTGGTTAGGTCATTGAGACGTTTCCTACACTGGATCCACGTCCTCATGACAACTCTCCTGCTGCTCATCTCTTGGGCCACCTCCAGCAGGTGTGTTGTAGCAGTAGGTTTTTTATTCCTGTTGCTAGGGAAGAGCACCTCCTTTCTGAACCTAACAGTATGTCCAGGTATGCCTTATTAAATCTGGGCACAGCCTTTGGCCTCCCTGATTCCATTTCGCAACTTTCACTTAACTGAAAACAATGACAGAACTCCAGTCCTCCTCCACTATTGCATCTGTGAAGTGGGCCTTTAAATAGTCAAGGTGAAATTGTGTCATGGAGGTCCGCATCACACCTCTCACGTGCAATGGAGACACGAAACCCAGAAGCAAAATGATAATCAGACATTCCCAGACGTGGCATGAACTTGTGTGTTTGTCACATGCTATCACCCCCTCACTCAGATCCCAGCTCTGTGTTATTATCGAGCCTTATAAATCTGTAAACTATGGGGGAATTTTAACTCCCAAGAACATGTGGGTTGGGGGTGGGTGGGGGTGACAATTTGTGATTTTTAGAGTGGGAGCACAACCCGGCTCCAACGCGCCCACTTTGGGTTTAACAGAAACGCGTTTGGATGCCAGCGAGAAATCTACATGTCGAAGTCGGGGATTTAATTCTTGGGTGTTGGCGGGTACTTATTGGCACAATTAACATCCTTAGGAGATGTTAATGAGGTATTTTAAAATGTTTTAATCTAGCTCCAAAATTTATTTGAGCACTACGACTTTCCCAGGGCTTGGGAAACTGACCAGGGAAACGGAGGCAAGTCTGAGCAGCAGTTCAGGTGGGTATTTAAACTTGTTATTTTCCCATCTGAATAAAAGCTCACTTATTGCAGCTGCTGTCTCAGTTCCCTCTGGCAAAAGTTTAGTAGAGAGTACTTGTGCGGATACAGTTTTTTTCAATCTTTGAGGATTTCAAATTTACAAGTTCAGGATGGGAGGCACCTTGGATGTGTTTGACAGCACATCAGAAGAGGAAAAGCATCACCATCCACGGCAGCAATGACGTGTTGTGGTGGGATCAGCACGTGCACAGAAAAGGTATGCACAGAAAGGAGTTGAATCAGCAAATGTATTCACTTTTCCTGACCTGGTTATGTTATTAAACCGCTTCCTACATTGCATCCATGGCCTGGGCACAACGCTCCTACTGCTCACCTCCTCAGCAACCTCCAACCATGCCTTCTTGGTGAGAGCAGCAGTTTTCTTCCTCCCATTGCTGGGGAAAAGTATGTCCCTCCTCCTCCTGACTGCACCCAGCAGTAATTCCAGCAGGGCATCATCAAATCTGGGTGCTGCCCTTGCTCTATGTCCACCATCCATCCTGAACACCTCCAATTTCCATTTGTGCACTGTCCCTTTAAATACAGCTGAGATCACGTCATGCACGTGCGCATTAAGTCCGCTGCGCAGCTTGGAGGCACGAAACCCGGAAGTCAAAATTAATTGGTACAATTGAATTGAGATCACAGATTCCAACCTGCTCAGTTGACTTCTGGGTTTCTCCCACGCAATTCCACCCCCTTCCCACCGGCTCAGAAGCCAACTTCATATTAATTTGGGGGCTTATCAGTCTGCTCATTTTTAGCAACTCCAAAAGTATTTTCTTCTCTTTTCTGTCCTTTACTGAAGGCACTGAATCGTGTAAAAGGTACAGTCCTACGGGTGCTGGCTGCCCTCCAATACCTTACCCAAGTGGCCAGTATTCATAGTGTAATTATGCCAAGTGGAAGCAGCTAGTTTGAGTTTGCCCCCATTTACTCATTTCTTAAAAGGATATAATGCAATATTTACAATGATTATTATTTGAATAACCCAGGAAACCAGCACAAAGTAACATAAAGGGTATCAGGAGGTTATCACAGACAATCATAAAAATCTGCTCATTGTCCTACGTCCACACCGCAGGCATCACTGGATAGCGATCAGGAGCGAGAGCCCTGTCATATTTTAACCCTCTCAACCAAATGCGCAGTGCACAACCTGCTAGTGCCACCTGATTGCATAAATACAAATGGAAATGAGACTGCCTCCAAAAGGTTTTGTTTCATTTGAAGGCTGAGTTATTAGCTGGTGTTAAAACTTAGAGGCCTAGAAATTGAGTGGGGTTAGCGCCCAATTAGAGGCGCTAGAGGGCCTTGCACCGGAATTATAGCCGCTTCGGAAATTGAGTTGGGCCCTACCATCGGCGTTAGCCGGTAGCGCTGCGCCGGCACCGATGACGTCATCGGTGTGCGCAGCGTCCCGGTTGCCGTGGTAACGCGGCCGGATGCCGAAATTCAGTTGCGGCCGCCTCGCCCGTGGCAGCCGCAACCAACGATTTTTCAAAAGTTTCTTGCTGGACTTAGCACCGGCGCATTAAGGTGGCGCGGCGGCCAGCCGCTTTCCCGGCGGCCGCCTGCCCGCACCTCCCTCCCCGGACTCCTCCACCACCCCCCCGCGGCACAGATGTGTGTGGGCCTCGAGCCCGGCACTTCTCCGAGGTGCCGGGCTCATTTTTCGTGCGATTCCACCGGCCAGTGGTCGGCTGCAGGCAGCTCCTCCTTAACAGAAGGAGGAGGCCTGCAGTACCCCAGCCTGCCGCACCGCATCGGGTGCCGCAGCGGGGGATTAGCGCCGCAATCCTGCATTCAGCGCCCATTGCAAGGCGCTGACACCCTCCATTAGCGCCCGCAGCCGTCTGGGCGCGGCGCAGCTGAATTTTTGGCGGGCGCAGCGGCAATTAACGCTGGCGCTAAATTTCGGGCGCTACAGCCCTGGCGGAGGCAAACTCAATTTCTAGGCCAGAGTATCTATGTGAGCAGGCAAGAAATAAAATAGTTATCTTCAGAGAGACTTGGATCAATTATATTGATGGCTTGAAATATGGTAGACTGATTTTAATGTGAATGAATATAGGCTAAGGTACATGGGAAGAGGTAACTGTAAATATGTGTTTAACATGAAAAGATAATTTTGAGATAGACCAATGGAATTGAGTAGAAATCCAGGGAATGGTATCCCACCCAGATTGATTTTTAAGCAAAACATGTGCACAAAAGTAATGGAATTAACAAAATTAAATTAAAACAAAGATACCATGTGATGCCCACTGATAAATCTCAGGAGAGCATCCCTAATGCACTTATGTAATATACTTCAATTTCCCACGTTCTGTGACCATTATGAGAATAATACCATCACAAGGACTGCAGCAGTCCAAGGTGAAGGCCCACTGCCACCTTCGCTGGGCAACTGAGGATGGATAATAAATGTTACCGTACCAATGTCACCCACATCTGAAGAACAAATAATAAAAAAGCAATTTCATTTCATCAGTCTGAGGTGGGTTTCAATCCAGGGCTGAAGGGCCATGGTGCCAACCCACTGCACCACCTAGTTCCCCAGAAAATAACGGTGTAACACAGTTGGAATCAAACTACTGGCCTTCTGGCTCTCTTTAGGTCAACAATATGTAAACCAAAATAAAAACAGAAAATGCTGGAAACACTCAGCAGGTCAGGCAGCATCTGTGGACAGAACTCTGACGAAGGGTAATCGACCCGAAATGTTAAATCTGTTTCTCTCTCCACAGATGCTGCCTGATCTGCTGAGTATTTCCAGCATTTTCTGTTTTTATTTCAGATTTCCAGCATCCGCAGTATTTTGCTTTTGTATACAGGAAACTCTTTTTTATTCGGCACCGACGGGACCGGCATGGTGCTGGTTTATCAAAAAGTCCGGATTACAGAGAGGTATAGTTAAAAGGTACGAAAGATCCGTACACAGCAACAAATCCAGGCTTCCCTGTTGCTTAGCAACAGGTGCAGGACCTCCGGCCACAGACCAAGCGTGCCTGTTGCTTAGCAACAAGTGTAGGAGCCCCGGTTACACAGCCACAGATCCAGGAATGGCCACTAATATGAAGTAAAACTTACCTGAACCTACTCCTAAATTTTGCCGGTTAACAGAGATTTCCGGTTATTTTAGGTGCCGGTAAATCGAGAGTTTCCTGTAACATGTAAACCAAAACACTTATCAATCAAGTGATCCAGAAAACATAACATGTCATGAAAGTGTCCTATTTTAGATGAGCCAGGGGTATGTGGGATTGGGCAAAGTCCAAACCCACCAGGATGCATCAAAGGGTCGAATTTTACCCAGTCCAGCTGACGGGAATGGTAGAAGTGCGGGGTTAAAAGTTGGGTGGGGGGTGGTTGGGGGGCGGGAAGTGGTGGTCGCGTTGCATTCCCACCCTAACCAGTCAGTGTCAGGGCATACAAAATCTCCTGGGCCTCACGCTCCATGGGGGGGTGGAGGGTTTGCTGCCCGTTTCGGCCCCCGCACCCCCAATTCTCCGCCCAAGTTAAAATCATGGCTCAAGTGTTTCCCCTTAAAGGAGCAACACTATTACAATTTCAGCAAGGAGTGTTCCACCCAAACTGATTTTAAACCAAAACAAACTAACTAAAACATAGAAAAAAAAGAAAGGAAGAACTTGCACGTAAGAATATAAGAAATAGGAGCAGGAGTAGGCCATTTGGCCCTTTGAGCCTGTTCCACCATTCAATAAGATCATGGCTGATCTTCTACCTCATCTCCACTTTCCTGCACTATCCCCATATCCCTTGATTCCCTTAATATCCAAAAATCTATCGATCTCTGCCTTGAATATACTCAACGACTGAGCCTCCACAGCCCTCTAAGATAGAGAATTCCAATGATTCACCACCCTCTGAGTGAAGAAATTTCTCCTCATCTCAATCCTAAATGGCCGAGCACTTATTCAGAGACTGTGAACCCTGGTTCTAGACTCCCCAGCCAGGGGGAACATCCTCCCTGCATCTACCCTGTCAAGCCCTGTAAGAATTGTGTATGTTTCAATGAGATCACCTCTCATTCTTCTAAACTCTAGAGAATATAGGCCTAGTCTACTCAATCTCTCCTCATAGGACAATCCCCCCCATCCCAGGAACCAGTCTGGTGAACCTTTGTTGCAATCCCTCTATGGCAAGTGTATCCTTCCTTAGGTAAGGAGACCAAAACTGTACACAATACTTCAGGTGTGGTCTCACCAGGGCCCTATATAATTGCAGTAAGACGTCTTTACTCTTATACTCAAATCCTCTTGTAATAAAAGCCAACATACCATTTGTTTTCCTAATTGCTTGTTGTACCTGCATGTTAACTTTCAGTGATTCGTGTACAAGGACACCCAGGTCCCTCTGAACACCAACATTTCCCAATCTCTCACCATTTAAAAAATACTCTGCTTTTCTATTTTTCCTACCAAAGTGGCTAACTTCACATTTCTCCATATATTCCAGTTGCCATGTCCTTGCCCACTCACTTAGCCTGTCTATATCCCCTTGAAGCCTCTTTGCATCCTCCTCACAACTTACATAGCGTCTTTCATGGCCTCAGGATGCCCCAAAACACTTTACAGCCAAAGCTATAAAATTTTGGAAATAGAAACAAAAAGTCCATGTTCTGCCCACTGGCCAAAGAACGGGATGCAGTGAGCCAGGAGACACTTAACATTAAACAAAAACAGAAAATGCTGGAAATATTCAGCAGGTCAGGCAACATCTGTAGAGAGAGAAACAGAGTTAACATTTCAGGTCAATGACCCTTCATCAGAGCTGGAAAAAGTTAGAGAACTTGTCCCATTACCATTTCCTTTTGCCTTGCACCATCATCCCTTTTGTCTCTTAATCTCTCCTGCCTTCCATCCTATCACAGACCTTCCCTTTTGTTCTTTCCTCCCCTCCTTCCTTTCTCTGCCCCTACACTTGCTTAAAAATCTGTTACATCTCTAACTTTTTCCAGTTCTGACGAAGGGTCATCGACCTGAACCGTTAACTCTGTTTCTTTCTCTACAGAGGCTGCCTGACCTGCTGAGTATTTCCAGCATTTTCTATTTTTATTACAGATTTCCAGCATCTGCAGTATTTTGCTTTTGACACAACATTAAACATCGGCAGAGGCTGGAAAGGGGGGAGGAGTTCAAAATAGGATAATCATACATGGATTTTGAATGGGAGGGGTTTAATGGGACAAATTTTCTTTTCTAACTCTGGATTTTTGCACTCATGTTTCTAATTAAACATCACATTTTACAGATTAGTGCATATAAGGAGTTCCTGATTCCTTCACATTTTTTAAGATCTTCATTTACAGCATCTCTTAAGATCGCCATTTCTTCACAAAAAGCTTTTTATCATTTGTAAACATGATAACGTAACAGCTATCAAAAAGATTAGATCACTTGTGCATTCTCAAAAAATTATATCACTTTAAGTTGCTTGGGTGATTTTCATCTCACGACCTTGCCATTTTTCAGGGTGGTAGCGTTATGAAATTTAAAAAGAAATCTTACTACGCAATTGCCGCCTTGCAATTTGAGTTGGCTTTGATTTAGATGGCTAGCACTCCTTCCCAAAACAGATGGGGGCCTCTTTAAAATATTTAAATGGGGATCCTAAAACATGTTTGGGACCCTGATACAATTTTGGTCTTCTGAGCATTAAGCAGCCTAATCAGCTATCTGTAAAGGGACCACTCGGGATATAATAAAGACAAGTGCTTTAAATCATTTTTGTGCGGCCATGAGCGGCATGAACACTCATGCAGATGCCACAATAATTGTCCTGCCCGCTGCTGATCCCTCCATGGCCTCCGCTATTCCCTTCCCCTGCTTAAGGGGTCCCTGCCAGCTTGGCTCCACAGAAGAGCCAGCAGTTTTCCCACCTGATCGGTGAGCTGTCTGTCAGCACTCGTTTAGTGATGGCAGCATGCCGATTTTATTTTAATGAGCCCTGAACACCAAAATCAATCGGACCTCCCGCTGACGATATTGTGCAGATGCTATGACCGCCCAGCCCACAGCCCGCCTGATCTACAATGAAGATGAAAATTGCCCATGCGGTCTTTCCTTGTGTTATTTATATTTAACTTTTGTAACAATAATTTAATTAGACTGGCTGTACTGAACACTTCTGCATTAATTCCTCTAGCTGGTGCTGTTCTTAGCTGCAAATTCATGTAGGTATGTTCACTGGGGGTGGGGGGCAGAGAGGTAGACAGTTCTATACTATGCTGCTATACTGCCTCTTATACCAAAGATCTAACAAGTATTCTGCGATACATCTTCCCAATGGCTTCTGAAACCAACATCTGAATGAGAAAAGGTAGGTATCACCTATTTGCCTAAAATGTAGGTCAATCATTACCTGAAAGAGATAGGCAGATAAATACCTCAGATGGGAGCTGTCATCAAAACTCATCTGAAAATGAAAGGTGTTAACTGAAATGATACCTACTTTTTCTCATTCAGATGTTGGTTTGCCTGCAGTATGCTATTTGTTGTTTTACTTTTATCTCTACCATCTGTCTGCCTGTTTCTTTCACTGATTTCAGAAACTAGACTCACATCTGTCTTCTTTACAATACTACAGGCTTGTACACACTGATGAACACAACACCTGCTACCAACCTGGCTTGACTTGCGTTAAGCAGGCACTAGTCTGCAATCTCCACTGTGTGCATCAATCTACACAGTTAGACCCCCCCAGACACACACACTGCCAATACTGTAGTCCGCTCCAACCTGCGACACACTGAGTGCCAGTGGAAGTTGTATCCACACATTCCTATCTGTGCTGCATTAAGACAACTTGGTAGGCATAAAAGGCAGATCTAGGTTCAAGAGTATTCCTCAGTACAAATTGGTTGCTGTGTTTGGCTGCACAACAGTCACTACATTTCAAATTAAATCATGGCAAAGCTCTTTCAGACATTTCTAAATAAGACATTTTATAAGTGCAAGTATTTATTTTTAAGACCGAGTTTCTGGCCGCCAACCACCTCTCTGGAAGCAGCAGTGGGATGTCCGCTTCATTTTATTGGCAGCTTGCTGTTAGGTAAGTTATCGGTGGGGGGGGGGTGGTTGCACAAGTGGAAGACCGTAGTACGGGGCGATAGCAGCCCAAATTTTCATTGTAGGGCCTGGAAGAGCACTCCAAGCTTTTCCTGGCTCAATGTAAAGTTTTAAACTTATCTGACAGGACCTCCACTCCTTGCCCACCAGATTTTACCGAACAGAGCTTCTGCAGAGGATGCTCTGCTGAGTGGGCCGTTAAAATTGCATCAGAGACATATCTAAGTGATAGGACCCCAGTTATATATATCTATGAGGCTCCAATCCGGGTCAGGTGAACGGCTCAACAGACCAAGAAAACAACTTGGATTTTAACTTCAGTTGCTTCCAGTTTCCATCAGGCAGAGGGAGTTAAAATTGTCCCTAGAGTATGCCAAATGCAGCTGAAGTGATGGCATGTGTGAACACTCGCACACCATGCCAAACTCTTAGGGGTTGATTTTAACTCGGGTGCGGGCTATTGTCGTGTTCCCCGAATTTTGTGTTTCCCACACGAATCTAAATGTATGTGGGAGATTGATGCGATTTTAACTCAATTGACCAATTGATTTCCAACGTGTGGGAAGCCTTTGCAAAGGGGTTTCTCATGACTGAAAGTCCCCTCCGATGATGTCATCATTGCTGCTGCATTTAAGGTCCACAGCAAGCCTTGCTTCTTCTTCTTCCAAGCTTTCTCCATTTGATGGCACAGGAACCTGCAGGGACAATGGCCAGCGGGAGGCCAAGAGCAGCTCCTAAGGTTGATGAGGCAGCACTACAGGCATTGGTGGATGGGGCTAGGGCCCACAGGGAGGTCCTGTTCCTTTCATCAGGGAGGAAGAGGCCTCCCAGTCAGACTAAGGCTGTGTGCATACAGGTGGCTGGGGAGGTCAACTCCTTGGGGGTCACACGGGGCACCTGGATGCAGTGCAGGAAAAGATTCCATGACCTTCAACGCACTGGAAAAGTAAGTATGAAGTTCCCATCACCCTCAATCTGATCCCCATTGCTTTTCCTCACCAGCACTCAGCTTTAGCAATCTCTTCCTCCACATCCCACTTGACACTGACATCCATGCACCCTTACCCATTCCCTCTCTCTCTATGCTCACAATCACATAACCATTCCATCATGCAGCCCTCACACTCTCTATCACTCTGATGCTTTGAACACAACTGACAACACACAGGGAGGGCCCTTGGTCTTGCAACCTCACTCCATCTTTGTCTCCTTCTAAGCTATGCAATCTCTACACTCACTCCTTCATTCTCACTCAACCTCCACTTGTCTCCCTCATTGCAGGAAAAGAGAGCTCACAATAAAAGGGAAAGAGCCAGGACAGGAGGAGGCCCACCATCATTAGCCCAGCTCACCCCCTGAGAGGAAGCCGTCCTGGAAATTGTTGGGGTTGAAAAAGATGCGCAAGTTGGGGACGGACAGACGGGTGCATCACAGCAAGCTGGTGACAGAATAGTTTTCCATCTCTCTAATTGCCATTGTATGAGTCGCTGATAATGATTCTGAAGCTATAACAGATGGACTTATCATCATCTGCAATATGCAATGTGCATGTAACCTTGACCTCACATCTCTAACTCTTTCATTTACTCCCCAACAGGACCATCGAGAGCCCCCGTCCCCACTGTCCAGGAGGAAGATCCTGAGCATCCACACTCCTCAGAGGAATCTGCAACCTCTGAGGGCGCAGCGTCAGCAGAAATAAGCGAACCCAGCACCAGCGCAGACACTCACACCTCAGTGGGACCTTCGGGACATAGAGTAGTGTTGTCACCTGGTGTATCACAGCTCACAAGTGAGCATCAGCAGATTGTGGAGACAGGGACAGCAGTGGAAAGTCCTCGTCGGAGGGCGCAGGACTCTGCCAGCTCGGCTCAGCTGCATGTCGACCCTCTGCCTCTGGGTCCATCCATAAGATCAGAGGTGATGGAACTCCATGAACAGATGCAGGAGTCTCTAGCAGGTTTTGTCTCTAGGGTCGCTGCGAGTGTGGAGCGAATGGAGGAGTCCATAGCAAACATGAGCAGAGCCTTTGTGGAGTCATTGGCGCATGAACGCATCAACACGAAAAGGATGGCTACCTACATGGAAATGATTGCTGCCTCCGTGGTAAGGCTGGCTACGGTAGAGGAGAGGAGGGCTACGGCCATGGAGGAGGTTAGTCGCCAGGGTATGGAAAACATGGTGAGTGTTCAGAATAGAATGACATCTCTTGAGGAGCGATGGGCATCTAATGAACATAGAAACCAGACCTTCATGGAAGTCCTTCTGAGTAGGACTGCCATTGCAGATACGGGTCCCCATGGCCCCCCTGATGTGCAGCAAGGTGTTCTCCAGCCACTTGCAGGCACGGAGGGGGAGCTGACCCATGAGAGGGAGGTTGGTGGCAGACCTCAAGGAAGTGGGGGTTCCTCTCCAAGCGCTCACACTTCCATGCCACTGCAGAGCCCTCGGTCAGAGCCCCACCGGAGTCCACACCCAAGTGAGATAGACGTCTCAACCCCTGCCCAGCCGCAGGAGCAGCAGACTGTTGACGAGCCCTCACAGGCTCGCCACCCCAGAGGATGCCCGCCAAAGGTGTTGAGACAGGAGCAGCAGGAAAGTGAGCAAGGGGTCTCCACATCTGCTGAAGCCACAGGGGAACCACTACTTAGGAGCACACGTAAGAGGAAAATAAAGCACAAGTAGTCACAAGGGTAGTCACTTGGGTGAAATTTTATGTATTGTTAAAAAAAGCCATCAGATGAATTCTGTCAGTAAAAAGTCTGATGGCTACTGCTGTATTTGTGGCGTGTGTCATTTCGCGAATGAGACTTTCACATTGAGGGCTTACTTGCAATTGTCAGTATGCTGGACAAATAGCTAGGAATCCGCAGGGTCTTGGCCATTGTCGATGCGCAGGTAAGAAGCTGCAAGGCAAAAGTGCTTGATTGGCTAGGCTAAGCAAATCTGGCCAGGATGAGTGCGTTACTTGCATCCCTGGCGTAATGCTGCCGCTGGTTGTTGGTCCTCTGCAGGATGGTCGTTTTCGCCCTCCTCCTCCTCATCATCTGAGGAGGGTATGTGAGGAGCCACTTGGTCCTCAGGAATCTGCAAGCCACGACGCTGTGCCATGTTGTGAAGTGCACAGCAAACCCCGACGATTCTGGAGACCCTGGCTGCTGAGTACTGTAGGGCTACACCTGATCTATCCAGGCATCTGAAGCGCATCTTCAGCAAACCGATGGTTTGCTCGATAATGGATCTGGTGGAAATGTGGCTGGAGTTGTAGCACTCCTCAGCTTCGTTGGCTGGCCCCCTCAACGGCGTCATTAGCCAAGTCCTCAGGGGATAGCCCTTGTCTCCAAGTAGCCATCCGTGAAGTTGGTCTGGCGGCCTGAATAGCGGAGGCACACTAGACTGGCGCAGTATGAAGGAGTCATGGCAACTGCCAGGGTACATGGCACAAACATGCAAAATCTCCTTCTTGTGGTCACACACCAGCTGAATGTTGAGGGAGTGGAAGCCCTTGCGGTTGACAAAAATACCTGGATTGCAATGGGGTGCCTTAAGGGCCACATGTGTGCAATCAAAGACGCCCTGCACCCTTGGAAAGTCTGCCAGATGAGCTAATCCAACCGCTCGCGCCGTCACACTTGCGCGATCCTTGGTGAAATGGATGTGATTGTGCGCGAGGGCAAAGAGGGCATCGGTTACCTGCGTGATGCAAGTGTGTGCGGCCGCCTGGGAAATGCCGCTGATGTCTGCTGATGATCCCTGGAATGAGCCTGAGGCAAAAAAGTTGAATGCGGTGGTGACTTTGATGGCCACTGGTAAGGAGTGTCCACCTGGTCCTCTGGGCAGCAGGTCTTGCTATAGCATTGCGCAGATGTCAGTCACTACCTCTCGCGAAAGTCGGAGCCGCCTTTGGCACTGCTGCTCAGTCATGTTGAGGTAGCTGACCCTGTGTCTGTAGACGTTTGGGGGGTATCTCCTGGGCCGATGGGCTTCCAGGCGCTGGCCCCTTCTGGCCTGTGCAGCTTCAGGTGGGTGAGCAGCAGCCTGGAACTCCTGCTGCTGTTGCTGGTGCTGCTGTTGTTCCTGGTTCTGCTGCTGCCGCGCCTGGTGCTCGACCTCCTCTAATGCCCAGAAGGGAAGGAAATAAATGGCTCCCATGCTTCTGGCATATGCCTCCGTTGAGGAAGCGCTGAGTGAAAGTGGCGAGAGGGGTTTCCCAGGAGTTCACAATGGAGATGTGTGTGAGGCTCCAACCTTCCACAGGTATGGTTAAGCCTGGTAAAAGTTGCCCCAGGCCTGAGACAACAAAGTCCTGCCACCTGCAAATGATGGCTGATCAAATCTCCTCTTTAATGGTTGACCTGCAGCTGGTAGTCAGCAAGCCAATAGTGCTCCCGCCAGGTTTCGCAGTCGTGATTCCCACCAGGCGTGTTTTACGTGGGAAAAGGGTTAAAATTGCAAGGGACTGTTAAAATGGGATTACAGAGGCCATTTAGTGGTGATTAAGGGCCTTAAAGACCAGTCCCGCCTGTTGGATGCAGGACGGATTCGGGACCATCAGACACGCCTGAGTAAAAATGGCTCGGAGTCAGGAACCAGGCGGCGGGGGGCGTCCCACCCACCAGTTTGTGCAATTTTAACCCCCCGCACGCTTCCAAGCCCGCCTCCACGGCTCAGTTAAAATCAACCCCTTACCATCTAAAGTCCCATTTAGGTTGAATTCTACTGCAGTAAATCCAATTATCATGAAACCAAAAGATATCTTTGCATATTTAAGATTGTTTTTGGTAAATATTGTACTTGTCAAGGTGAGAGATGTTGGCACTGGGAAATGGAACATTTCAAATTTTCACAGCCAGGATTACAGGTTAGATGCAGAGTAAAGTTCTCTCTACACTACCTCAACAATAGACTGTAGTCTGTCTCAGAAGAGCGCCCCATACTGTGCACTTATGACATTTTCCAGTTCACATGGCAATGTAAGAATAATAAACTGAGATTCAGGTTTGTATGTAGGGTTTTATGTATGAGACCTAATATGGTTCAAGTCATCCTACATGAATCAACTCAATTACAAGGAGCAATTTAATTCTTGACACACCCCAAAGATAGGAAGGACTGCAGAGAACAGTTTTCGGTATGTTGGATAATAACTGGGTTTTTATTCGTTCATGGGATGTGGGCGTCACTGGAAAGGCCAGATTTATTACCCATCCCTAGTTGCCCTTGAGAAGGTGGTGGTGAGCCGCCTTCTTGAACCGCTGCAGTCCGTGTGGTGAAGGTACTCCCACAGTGCTGTGAGGGAGGAAGTTCCAGGATTTTGACCCAGCGACGATGAAGGAACGGCAATATACTTCCAAGTCAAGATGTTGTGTGACTTGGAGCGGGACATGGAGGTGGTGGTGGTCCCATGCGCCTGCTGCCCTTGTCCGTCTAGGTGGTAGAGGTCACGGGTTTGGGAGGTGCTGCTGAAGCAGCCTTGGTGAGTTGCTGCAGTGCATCTTGTAGATGGTAAACACTGCAGCCACGGTACGCCGGTGGTGGAGGGAGTGAATGTTTAAGGTGGTGGATGGGGTGCCAATCAAGCGGGCTGCTTTGTTTTGGATGGTGGCAAGCTTCTTGAGTGTTTTTGGAGCGGCACTCATCCAGGCAAGTGGGGAGTATTCCATCACACTCCTGACTGGTGCCTTGTAGATGGTGGAAAGGCTTTAGGGAGTCAGGAGGTGAGACACTCGCCGCAGAATACCTAGCCTCTGACCTGCTCTTGTTGCCACAGTATTTGTGTGGCTGGTCCAGTTAAGTTTCTAGTCAATGGTGACCCCCAGGCTATTGATGGTTGGGGAGTCGGCAATGGTAATGCCATTGAATGTCAAGGGGCGGTGGTTAGATACTCGCTTGTTGGAGATAGTCATTGCCTGGCACTTGTGTAACGTGAATGTTACCTGCCACTTATCAGCTCAAGCCTGAATGTTGTCCACATCTTGCTGCATGCGGGCATGGACTGCTTCATTATCGGAGGAGTTGCGAATGGCACTGAACACTGTGCAGTCATCAGCGAACATCCCCATTTCTGACCTTATGATGGAGAGAAGGTCATTGATGAAGCAGCTGAAGATGGTTGGGCCTAGGACATTGCCCTGAGGAACTCCTGCAGCGATGTCCTGGGCTGTGATGATTGACCTCCAACCACCAGAACCATCTTCCTTTGTGCTAGGCATGACTCCAGCCAGTGGAGAGTTTTCCCCCCCGATTCCCATTAACTTCAGTTTTACTAGGGCTCCTTGATGCCACACTTGGTCAAATGCTGCCTTGATGTCAAGTCACTGACCTGCAGTCATTCTCACCTCACCTGTGGAATTCAGCTCTTTTGTCCATATTTGGACAAAAGAGCTGAATAACTTTGGGTGAATGGAATAAACTAGAATGGAAAAGATTAATCAGGGTAACAGCAGAATTTGCTGGCGTTTGCTTGTGTAATACTGCCAATGCTTTGCTTTTTTTTGTAATAGGGTTATTGAGTACATTATAGCTGTGTGAAACTGTAACTTTTCACCGAAGAAACATGATAATCTGGTTTTGAATTAGCTAATTATTGTCTTGATAAGAAAGTAAAATCTGTGTGAACAAACAAAATAGCATAGAAATGCCCTTGTGATAAGTGCTGAAGTTGGGTGGATTAGAGGGGTCTGTAGACCTGTGAATCGACAGACTCCCAAAGTTGAATAACTATCAGATAGGAAAAGTATGTGCTAGGTCAAAGGTAGTTAAATCCGTACATATATATTCCTGCCTGATTCGACAAGTCTGAACCCAAATTATATTTAGAGACACAGAACATGATTTACCAATTACTCTATTATACTATTTTATGTAGGAAATGATAAGACGATTGTTAACTTAATAATCACAAACAACTGCTTTATTTTGGAATCATGAAATTATTCGTATTCAATTTAACAAAGCACAACTCCATTCGGAATAAATGGGGTCGGTAATAACTCCCCTGCCCAGCAGAAACCGGGCAAGGGGCAGTTAAAATGGTGTGGAGGACTTACCCACTCCTTTCCCACCCCAATCTGGCCTACTGTGATTTTAAATTGCAGGCGTACAGGTCAATTACCGAAAACTGGTGGGTCCTTCTTCGAATATGCAGATTGGGCTCCAATAACGTCACTGGGGCCCAACTGCTATTATTACCTGAGGAGGAGAGCAGTGGTGGCTTCCCCACCAGGTTAGAATTGCTGGGAGCTGCACTGAGGGCCAGGAGAGGCCCAGTAAGGTAAGATTTTAAAAGGTATTTGAAGTTTCCTTGTGGGCCAGCTCCTCCTGACCCCAAAAGGAAACCTTCAGCCTTCTCTGGCCGGGCTTCCCCCACCCTTGACTGCTATTCCCAATCCGAGCTCCTGTTATCCATTTACCTTGTGCCATGGACTGTTCCCCGGGTCCTTGGTGGAGACCTTGATGCCGCCTGATTTTAACGGCTGGGCAGCCGCTTCCCACCGAATTCCCAGACATTTTGGTCAGCAAGCAGCATTCTAATGAGGCCAAGTCGCTAAAATCGGCCGAGCCTTCCTGCTACCGCTCTCAGATGGGCGGCCACGTTCCTGTCTGGGAGTAAAAATCAGCCCCACCGTATATCACAGTTTTGGTAAATTCTACTTAATATAGTAAAACAGTAATAATCGGTTTCAAAGAATACAGTGCATGGTTTGTTATCTTGAAAAACATACAACCTCTCTTGCATTTCAACGTCTGTTTAAAAAAAAACATTGTGGTCTGGAGTTTCCGCTCGATTGTGCCGGTTTTTTTTGCCAGCAAATGCCCCGATATCGGTGTAACTGATGCAAAAGATCGCAGAGTTTTAAGTGCAAATTGCGCAGTTCAGCACAACTCGAGTTTCTGCAGTCTTTTGAGCTAGTTTTAAAAACATCATGCTAGAAGCAGGCCCCGCCCACAAAACTGGCCTCGCCCCCAGGGTGAATTAATCCGCTCATTGCGCTCATTTGGGCGCCTTCGAGGAGGCTCCAAAAATTAAGCTGGATCTTTGGGGTGCAAGCACACTAATAGGTACATTTTGAAAGGTTTCGACTTTTTTTTTAATTTACTCAGCCCAAGCTAACTAGAAAATAGTTTTGTATTTTTTTTAATGTCATTTTCAGTGATTTAAAATTGGGTTACTCACAGGCGTGGATTGACACTGTGATTTAAAATGCTTATTTCTTGTGATAAACCCCTGTGTCTTTCTCTGCAATAATGATTCCAGTCTTTGGAGTATGACTTCAGCAAGTCCTCTCTTGTCCTCTTCCTGCCTCATTTGCCTTCCACTTGTAACCACAGCAAACATCTTGCATGCATTCAGACTATTATACTCTCCTGCCTTTAAATGTCACAACTACTGTTGGACTCGCTGTTTGAGCACAATCTAACATTACTGACGTAAGAAAACTACTAGGCACTTGGTCTAAGCATTAAACAAAGCTTTAATCAACTGTTTTACAACATGGAGGTCTAGTTGTGTCCTTCACTAGTTCCTGTTAAGAATGTCCTGCGCAAGCTGGGCCCGTGCCCGAGTATTTATACTCTCCCTGGACAGCGCCACCCGCAGGCCGCTCAGTATTATTTCATAAGTCTTTCTTTCATGAATGACTGATTCATGTCAATTACTATTTTCAAGACTTTTAGTTTCCTTCAAACTTACCCTTGCTTCTGAACTGAACTTCTAACTTTCTGGAAATCTTGGGAAATAGCTCCTCACTTTAGCTTATTATGATTAATGCATTACTTTAAGCAATTTGAGCCATCATCACACTTTAACAAGGTTGGAGTTTTAACTAAAACTATACCAACACTTTTAGCCAACTAATCAGAACGTTTAGCATGAGAATGAGCACTCGGTATGTTTATCATCAAGAAACTGGGCTCTAAACATCTGCTGTTAAGAAGAGTGATTTATTGGGTTCACAGTTAAAGTCATGGGAAGGCTCCAATATAGGGTTGCCAAACCTCCAAGATTGCCCTAGAGTCCCCAGGAATTAAAGATTAATCTCCAGGATAGTGGAAGCAATTCCAGGAGAAAAATCATAGGGGCGTTAAACAAATTGGGCTGGATTTTCATTGGGCCGTGGAGTTGGGATTGGAAGTGTGTGGGGGTTTAAAATCCCGAAATCAGGGGTCCCGACCCATCCCGCCCCCAACCCACCTCCATGCCAGTTTCAAAGGAGGCAGGTACCCGTGTGGGTTGGCTAGAACTCGATGGAGGCAGGACCCCAAAAGTTGTAGTACCGCCTCCTACCCGCCTCCTCAATGAAAATCCAGCCAATTGTGGATTTTTTTCTTTTTTTTAACTTTTATTTATTAGTTCGAAAAATATTGGAGATGGGGAAAAAGGCTGCTTAACTGGCGGTCAAGAATAATTCAATCGGGTAATGAAGAGCCTGTTCACTTTCCAATTAGTTGGGGACGGTGGAGTGTCACGAGGATGGACGTGCCAGGCGACCAATGGCAGGAGTGTAGGGGCGGGGCGGTTGGAGGCAGGAATATATAAAGCCAGAGTTGCCATATCAACTTCAAGACCTTGCACCAAAGTGTTTCTAGAGATTTTAATCTTATAATGCCAGTTTAGCTACAGTTGTTCATTTACCAGCCATCTTTGTGGGCTATGAGAGTGCAAATTACTTCTGAATTAGGGGCAGCCATGTGCCGCAGGCCGACATCCACCAGGACTGAGTTGAGACGGCTAACTTACTTCATGTAAAATCCTTATAGCCAAAAGAGACTAAATGTTACTTTCAACACTGGTGAAAACACAGTCCACTAACCTACAGCAGCAATAACATTTTTAGTTGGCTGTAAATGTTTATGAACAGGACGTATGCTTAAGCTCAAATAAATTGACTATAGTGTAGGGGGTGGCCTGTGTGGTGGTGTTTGACGCGTACGTACGCCCAGTCAGTTATGCCCCTGACTGTTTTGTGAGTGGTTTGAATCGCTCCCACGCCCCTGGGTTCTAGACACCGGACTTAGGTACAAGGCGGCGGTACAGAGAAGACTCGAGTAGACAGGTGGTTGGATGTAAACAAAAACCAAGATTTTATTGAAGAGGAAAAACTTGATACAATCCCATAGAAAAATTACTAGCGTACACTTCTACAGGCAAAAATACAAATGTAAAAGAATAATAATAACTATACTTATGCAGGGAATGGGGAACACACGGCACATCGAGGGAAAACAACTATCTTAACAATCCCCTTATCCTTATCCCACCCCCTATACCTAACTAGATTAAGCTATGAGGAGTCAGAACTTCATGCTCACCAACCAAAAGGTTTATTAGACTCAAAACAGCAGTTGGGTTCGGGGTTCGTTCTTGGTGCTCTCTGGAGCCTGCCGTTGTCACGTGGCCTCCAGGCGCTGCAAGGGTGTTGTCCAGGTTCGAGTACCCCAAAGTTAAAGTCTCTGTTTGGGTAGTTTACCTTGCAGGGATGATTCTTCGTCGACAGCCGCCAGATTGAGTTGGTGTGCAGTTATTCTAAGGTCGGCTGAGGCTGAAGGCCCGATAATTCGAAGCCTCCCCTCAGTTGGTCTTCTTCAGCCGGTCTTCTTCAAGTGGTCTTCCCTCCTCCCCTCGTCGCGTCCCGCCTCGCCTGGCCTGAATTGTCCGTGTCCGCCCGACCCGGTGCCGGGTCTAGCTCCAGATGGTGTGGGAAAAGGGCGTGGGCAAAGGCCAGGGGGTAAGCGCGGGACGGGAGAAGAGCGGCAGCCACGAGGGTGAGGGGCCGAAGAGCAGCACCAGCGCACCAACCAACACCGAACACGAACACCCGACTCGAACCCCACTACTTGCTACCCGAGGGGGCCTTCAATTATACCTTCATCGAAAACCCTTATCTGTGCGCCAAATCAGGTTAGACCTTTGTTTTAATCTTGGCGGACTATTTTGAATAATGGTAGCAATCCATATTAACTGGTTTTGGATGGCCGGTAATCGCACCTACCGGCCCGATAATTGACTTGTATTGTCCTGAAAGTTCCTTGATGGGCCTGTCCGGCCTCGATTAATCTGTTTCCAATAATATATGCAGACTGCTAGATGCCCTTAACTATAGGCCTAAACTGAATTTAGATTTGCCTCCAATTTGGTCTAATGCATAATTCAGAGTCCTGTCTGGTTCCAAAACACAAAGTCTCTCTTCACAGAAGCCTGCAGCTTGGTTTCGATTTCTCCAACAAGCTGTCTGCGTTGCAGAGTCCATTTTAAAATCTCACAGGCTTTCTGCCACGAGGCACAGACGCCATTTTGGGTACCCTTTTTGATTTAAAATGTCCACACAGGGTCCCGTTTATTAATAACAGCCTTCGGGGAAATGCAGAAATTTTGCAAATCTTACAATAGACACGTAATAACCTCCTGCAGTCTCTCAGCCCAATTCTCTCAGCTTTTTGATCCGAAGTTCAAATGGAGAGGTGGACATGTTTGAGTAAAATAAAATAAGTACAGTTTATTAAGGCAGAGAAAGAGATTTGCAGTTAGTGCAACAGCCCATGTCATGACCACTCGACAAACCCATAGCTACTCGGCCTGCTAATCAAATAAAGGTGTTTTCACAATGGTGCTGGCACTGCTGGGGTGAGTGGAGGGTGGTGGTAAGAGACCCACATCCTTGAACTAATGCTCTCCCATTTCAACATTAACATGCCAGTTTTTATTAGGAGGCCTATATTTTTGTGGTCTCTCGAGGCACAGATAAAGTCAGGTACCAGATGCTATTGAAGGCATAGAGTTCACCTCCTTAATATTGATAGTGTACAGACAGCTGTGGGAATAGCACACACATGCTGCCTACAGCACAATGCCATTAGACAATTAGGGGGCGATTTTGTTGGAGGCGGGACTGCATCTTGGCGGGTCGATGTCCCGCCTCCATCGATTTGTGGCCAACCCACGCTATTTTCCCTTGATTGACTTTGTTAAGCCCGCCCAGCGGGCTTAGAAGGCCAATTAAGGGAAAGCCAGTTGCAGAGAACGTCAACGTATGATGTTTCAAGATGAATTGTCATCGTTTGACAGCTCTGTGAAGCTGTCAAACAGTGACATTCTCTGTAGTTTGATGAGGTCTTGAATTCTAGTTAATAGGCTTTAATCCCTTCCCACCCCCAAGGAGACGGGACCCGGCGCGGGACGGCTACCCGCCTCCTGGCTAGATGGCATGGAGGTGGGTTGGGGACGGGTTGGGCACCCGCCCCCAAATTCTGCCATTTTCACGGCAGTCTCGCCTCCATACCCGCCTCCCCAGGGCTGGCAAAATCGCCCCCTTAGAATCAAACAAATATTGTGCTTGGTATAGGGTAATATTTTTAGCTAAGACAAAAGAAAGGGATAGACAGACAAACAGACAGAAAGATGCTCATCGACTCAAAAGAAACAGAGGGCAGCTTATATAGGTGGTTTCCTTCCCCTGCAGCTCCTAGATATTCCAAAGCCATCAACAATAGCTTTTTAATTGGCTCCACTGTGCACTGCAGGACTCAATCGCCATATCATTCCCTGGCTTTCCTCTATCGAGGAACACAGCAATCAACATCGATTTCCAGAGGGTAAGTCTGAAATTCTTTTCAACCACTTTGGAATCCTTGGTTTCTTACAATCAGAGTTGCGTATTGCACTCCGGCATATTGCATTTCTTACATTCCTAACATTTCAAATTTATCTTCAGTCTACTTCTTAGATTCTGGTCAAAATATTGTGATTTTATATGGAAAATGCACGTTTCAGAGCTATCAATATCTGGGAAATGCTTGGAGTGTGATCAATTGCAAATCCATTGAAAGATATGCAGGTATATTTTTTTCTTTTATAAATAAATATTAAAGTTCACTCATTTCTTTTCTTAAGTAGCACCTGTCCAAACTGTAGCTGATCCTATAATTCTTCCAGTCGGACTCATGCATCATGAATTTGATAATCTCACCAGTTCAACCCTAATAACTTGACTGTATGCACGTAATAATATCCTGCAGCCTCACAATCTAACTCTCGCAAGTGTGGCTTGTTTTTGATACTAAGTTCAAATGAAAAGCTGGAGATGATTGAGTGGTGTCAGCCTGCGCTTAGTGGTAGCACTTTAGCCTCTGGGTCAGAAGGTCGTGGGTTCAAGACCCATTCTAGAGATTTGAGCACATAAGCCAGCACGGTGGCATAGTGGTTAGCACTGTTGCCTCACAGTGCCAGAGACCCGGGTTTGAATCCGGCCTCGGGTGACTGTCTGTGTGGAGTTCTCCCTGTGTTTGCGTGGGTTTCCTCCGGGTGCTCCGGTTTCCTCCCACAGTCCAAAGATGTGCGGGTTAGGTTGATTGGCTATGATAAAAAATTGACCCTTAGTGTTAGGGGGATTAAATACGTGGGGTTACGGGGATCGGGTGGGATATGTGTTGGTGTAGGGGTTACGGGGATCAGGTGGGATATGTGTCGGTGCAGGCTCGATGGGCCGAAATGGCCTCTATCTGCACTGTGGGGTTTCTGTGATTCTGTGACACCTCAGGACAGTACTGAGGGAGGGCTGCACTGTTGGAGGTTCCGTCTTTTGGATGAGACGTTAAACCAAAGCGCTATCTGCCCTCTCAAGTGGATGGCACTATTTGAAGAAGAGCAGGGGAATTGTCCTGGCCAACATTTATCCCTCCAGCACTGTGTCAGCTGTGGCTCAGTTGGTAGCACTCTCGCCTCTGAGTTCAAAAGTTCTGGGTTCAAGTCCCACACTAAGGACTTGAGGAGAAAAATCTAGGCTGACACTCCAGTGCAGTACTGAGGGAGTGCTGCACTGTCGGAGGTGTTGTATTTCAGATGAGATGTTAAACCGAGGCCCCATTTGCTCTCTCAAGTGGACGTAAAAGATCCCGTAGCACTACTTCAAAGAGCAGCAGGGAAGTTACCCTGGTGACCTGACCCAAAATTTATCACTAAAACTGATAATCTGGTCATTATCACATTGTTGTTTGTGGGATGTTGCTGTGTGAAAAGTGGCTGCAGCGTTAACTACGTATCAAAAGTACTTAATTGGGTGTAAATCCCTGAGGTCTTGAAAGGCGTTCTATAAATGTGAGTCCTTTCCTTAAAAAGTGGCAGGGCACATCGGCACTGTTGCGCATCTTCATACTTTTGAAGGCGTTAACAAGCTACTTAATCACCAAAATATTAGTAATCCTGTGCAAAATTATGTAAAGGCTTCACAATGAGTGTTTTTCTTTTAAAACGAGTCTCATAATATTTGCATTGTGTCTGCCATGATAATACATGAAAGCTACTGCAGCATTATAAGCTTTGCAGAATGAACCCTACCAATAATATCTACTTAGGTCACTTTTACAGAGAAGAATGGTAGATAAAAGGGTTAAGAGTGGCACTGGTGGGGCCAGCAATGCAATGAAGCCCCTGAAAACCTTTGAAGAAAGGATATTAGCTAATATCAATATGGAGACAGTGGAAGGCACTCCAGTTGAGGAGGTGGAAGAGAAATGTGCACCAGCTGCTATGTTCCAAATGCAAGCTATCTCTTCTAATTTACAGAGCACCTAACATGAATGGTTCAATGCTTATACACTGATAACATCAAATTCATCAAAGGCTTACTGACATCCATATATAGAATGGTGGAGGAGAGGACCTTTGGGTGATCATGACTCAGTTCTAAGGGATTGTACAAAAGCAAGCAAATATTCTCACCAAAACATACACCCTTGAGTAGTGTTTACTTTTCAGGGTGAGATGTGGTAACGTAGATTACAGGGTGGATTTCAAGTCCTTGCCCCTAATATGGGACTTTGCCCATCACCAGCATATGTTGCAAAATTGTGCATTTTTCTGTCCATTGACTGGAAAATCAATCTGTACATTTTCACACATTTGGAGTGAGGCTCAGGAATTTCGGTTGAGTCTAGCCAGGTGCGATTAGTATCAATAATTCCTGAGCTGTTTTTAAATAGGAAAAGTGTGCTGTCACAATGTTGGAACTGGTTTGCACATCAGTTGGCATTGTCTGTGTTTTGAGTGGGATGTCTAGGAATTTCTAAAATGTAAACCAAACATTAAGGCCCCAATTTTGCAAAGTTCTGCTCACAGAGTGGAAACCTGCTAGGGGCAAGTGCAGGTCATAAAATCGGTGTGCACTAATGGCCTGATTTGCAGCACACCGCATTTCGCAACCAGGAAAAATGCCAAGTAAATTGAAAAATTATGCACACATAGGTCTCGTACTGGATTTAATGACTTTCCCACCAGTAGTTCTGCTTGCCAATATGAAACAGACGCAGTAGTTTGTGGAATGGCCTGAACTGTAAGGATGAGTATCATTTTTTTAAATTGCTGTTTGGAAAGTTTGATTATTTTTTACTTACTATATTGCTTTATTTGCATTTTCCTTGGTGCATTCATTTTTGTTGATTTTCAAGCCTTTTTTTAGCATTGCAAATTTTTATTTCCAACTCTGTTTCTTACAACTACCTTGCTTCAAACTTATTTCAATTGGAGCAACCAAAGAGGGCACAGTGGAAATTCCTCAGGGGGTTCCAATGGCAATCCTAGATTTGGAGAACGAAGAGCAGTTCTGGAGGGGACAAGAAAGGTGGATGTGACTATACCTCACACATTGGCCGGAATTTTGCCGGTGCTCAGAGGGCAGGTTCAGAGGCGGGTCCGCTGTCAAAATCTAAAAGATTCACAGCGGGTCGGGATCCCGCTCTGAACCCGCCTCCATGTCACTTTCCCAAGTGCAGGGTCTGCCTGCGCTTTGCGGACCCCGCACTAAGTGGCGAATCAGCCAATTGAGATAGTTACGAGGGTCTGTAAAGGTAGTTGAACAGCATTTTACCACCTTCTAGCCACTTTTGCAACTTTTCCATGAGTTTCTGTCGTTCGTGGATCACATCAGGTAAGTGTGTCGGGTTCTCTACGACTCTCCATTGCTGTGAATGGGTGACAGCTGCAAAAGTGGTATAAAAGCTACCATTTCACAGCTGTTCACTTTCAAATGTCAGAAGCTTGAGCCTTCAGGATTTGGAAGACACTTTTGAGCTGTATGCAGTTTGGAAGTGTTTGGAGTAAACTCTCTACCACTGTCAGCTCCACATGATGCGCCAGGTTGGCACCACCCCACACCAGCACCATAAAGCATCCCTATAATGCCAAGCCATTCGCGGGGGGGGGGGGGTACCCTTATGTCTCACCATTCACCGCAACTCACTAAGCCACTTCCAAAGGTGCACACAAATCTGTCCAAGAACGCAAAGTGTTGCAAATAAAGATTTCAATGTTTGACAGCACATTACCAGAAACCTCACATGAACATTGGCTAAACCACCTGTAATGAAATCTGTTTGTTCTTGCCTGTATTCGTTCTTGCCTGTATTCGTTTTGCACTCATGTATATTACCCTCCCCCACACGGTGTATAGTTTCACTTCTCTTTCCTGACTAACCTGTATGACTCATTCCTGCGAGCCAGTCAGTGTGTTGAGATGTTAGCTCTGATCTTAGTGATTAAAAGCCAACTTGTTAAAGTCTATAACTTCTAGTTTTGTGGTTATTGAAGGCACATCAATTTTAATCACTAAAGAATACTAGGATGGATCGACTCCTAAAACCAGAGCGTCTGGACTTGGATCCACATTCTGCTGAAGCATCAAATCAATTTGGACACTGGCTCAAATGCTTCGAACTCTTCGCGAGGGCCTCATCTGCTAGCGAGGTAGATAAACTGAGTCTACTGACTACTCGCGTTAATCATCGGATTTATTCGTTCATCCGGGACGCCACCTCTTACACGGAGGCCATCACTATCCTGAAGGCCCAATGCCAGAGGCCAGTAAACGAAGTGTACGCCAGACATCTGCTGGCTACACGCAGGCAGCGACCTGAGGAATCAATGGACGATTTCTTACAGGGCCTAAAGGACTTGGTCCGGGACTGTAACTGCAAGGCCGTGATGGCCAACGTGTACTCTGACGAATTGGTCCGCGATTCCTTCATCACAGGCCTCAAATCGAATTATATCCGGCAGAGACTGCTGGAGAAGGAGGTCCTGGACTTAAAAAAGGCAGTGGCCACTGCGCGATCGCTGGACGTGGCCCAGAAAAACTCTGACTCTTATTCTTCTGGCCATGCGGCCCTCACCGCCTCGTGCGCGCCGAGCGGGCCGCCATCTTGGAATCAGCCATCTTCCTGATCCAGGTCTCAGACCAGCTCTACACCGTTGGAGTCCCCACACAGAAGTTCACCCAGGAGTCCTACTACAGTGGCAATGTCTCGAGGCCCGAAATGCTACTTCTGCGGCCAGGCCAAGCACCCCAGACAACGATGCCCAGCGAAGGACGCTACATGCTTCAAATGTAAGAAAAAGGGGCATTTTAGCAAAGTCTGCAGGGGGAATCCGATTTCCAACTCCGTCACCATCTCGTGCGTGCCGTGCGGGCCGCCATTTTGGGATCCGCCATCTTTTCCCGACTCAACGGCCGCCCAGGGCCCAACAGTGGCTTCGATCACGGTGGATCAATCCAGGCCACACCCGTTGACAAAATCCATGATGGACATACAGGTAAACGGGAATTTAACAAAATGTTTAATTGACTGTGGGAGTACCGAGAGTTTTATCCACCCTAGCCTGGTACGGCAGCACTCATTAACGGTAACCCGTACACGGAGCAGAATTGCTATGGCTGCTAAGCCCCACACTTCGGACATTTTGGGCTACTGTGTGGTAACACTGACTGTAAAAGGCACGGACTACAAGGATTTTAAACTCCTCGTGATGCCAGAACTCTGTGTTAATGTAATCTTGGGCCTGGACTTCCAGTGCCACCACAAAAGTGTCACGCTAGCATATGGCGGGTCCCAGCCGCCACTCACAGTCTGTGGCCTATCAACCTTAAAAATCAGCCCGCCCTCTTTATTAGCTAATCTCGCTCTGAACTGTAGGCCCATAGCGACCAAAAGTAGACAGTACAGTCTGGAAGACAGACACTTTATCAAGGCGGAAGTGGACAGACTCCTGCGGGAAGGCATTATTGAATGCAGTACCAGTCCGTGGCGTGCCCAAGTAGTCATAGTTAAAAATAGCGAAAAGAAACGGATGGTAATTGACTACAGCCAGACTGTTAATATTTATACCCAGCTGGACGCCTACCCTTTACCCCACATATCAGAAATGGTCAACCAGATCGCGCAATACCGAGTCTTCTCGACTATCGACCTCAAATCCGCGTATCACCAGCTCCCCATTAGAACGGAGGACCGCCCATACACCGCCTTTGAGGCGAACAGACGCCTCTACCATTTTCTCAGAGTGCCCTTCGGGGTAACAAATGGGGTCTCGGTCTTCCAACGTGAGATGGACCGCATGGTTGACGAGAATAAACTACAAGCTACCTACCCCTATCTGGACAATGTCACTATCTGCGGGCACAACCAGCAAGACCACGATCTAAATCTTGCGAGATTTTTAAAAACTGCCCTAAAGCTGAATCTAACCTACAACGAAGACAAATGTGTCTTCAACACAACCCGTCTCTGTATCCTTGGCTGTGTGGTGGAAGATGGGGTAATTGGACCGGACCCTGACCGATTACGCCCCCTAAAGGAACTGCCCCTGCCACACAATCCCAAAGCTTTAAAAAGGTGCCTGGGATTTTTTTCGTATTATGCCCAATGGGTGCCCAATTACTCTGATAAGGCCCGACCCCTCATTAAATCAACGTCCTTCCCACTATCAGCTGAAGCTCGGGAGGCTTTCACCAGTATCAAACAGGACATTGAAAGGGCTGCACTGTGTGCAGTGGACGAAAGCATTCCCTTTCAAGTCGAAAGCGATGCGTCAGACTTTGCTTTAGCTGCGACCCTCAATCAGGCTGGGAGACCTGTGGCCTTCTTCTCCCGAACCCTTCAGGGACCTGAAATCAGGCACTCTTCTGTCGAGAAGGAGGCACAGGCTATAGTGGAGGCAGTGCGGCACTGGAGACACTACCTAGCCGGCAAACGTTTCACCCTGCTCACCGACCAGCGGTCGGTGGCTTTCATGTTTAATAACAAAGGGGGAAAATCAAGAATGACAAAATACTCAGGTGGAGGATCGAACTATCCATGTTCGACTATGATATTATGTACAGGCCGGGAGCCCTTAATGAACCCCCAGACGCCCTATCGCGGGAAATGTGTGCCAGCATTCATACGGACAAATTACAGGGTCTCCACAACGACCTCTGTCACCCAGGGGTCACCCGACTATACCATTTTATAAAGTCCCGCAATCTGCCCCACTCCATCGAGGAGGTCAGGGCAATGACCAGAGCCTGCCGCATCTGTGCGGAATGCAAGCCTCGTTTCTACAGGCCTGACCGTGCACACCTTATCAAAGCCACACGGCCATTCGAGCGCCTAAGTCTGGACTTCAAGGGACCCCTTCCCTCTGCCGACCGTAACGTATACTTCCTCAATATCATCGATGAATATTCCCGCTTCCCCTTCGCCATTCCCTGCCCAGACATGACCAGTGCCACGGTCATCAAGTGTCTTGGTAATCTATTCTGCATGTTTGGCATGCCGAACTACATACACAGCGATAGGAGGACGTCATTTATGAGTGACGAACTGCGCCAGTTCTTGCTCTCAAAGGGGATAGCCACTAGCAGAACCACTAGCTACAACCCCCGGGGTAATGGCAAGTGGAAAGGGAGAATGCTACTGTTTGGAAGGCTGTCACGTTAGTCTTAAAGTCAAAAGGCCTTCCGACCTCCCGCTGGCAGGAAGTCCTCCCAGACGTGCTCCACTCCATAAGGTCTCTGTTATGTACAGCCACTAACGCTACCCCTCACGAAAAGATGTTCGGTTTCCCCCGGAAATCGACCTCGGGCATATCTCTACCCGCGTGGCTGACGTCCTCGGGGACAGTACTATTGAGGAAGCACGTGAGAGGCCATAAAACGGACCCCCTTGTGGAAAAGGTACAGCTCCTCCATGCAAACCCTCAGTACGCCTATATCGAATACTCTGACGGGCGAGAGGACACTGTTTCCATAAAAAACCTCGCTCCCTTGGGGAGCGGAGAGAACGATGAGAGACTACCCAAGGAAGACCTACACAAAGAGACAGGACGCCCAGAGGTATCAATACCCAACTTTAACCTGGAGGACACTGCAGATAACCTGGAAGACACTGCGGAGGCCCGGACAGCGGAGGAACCAGAATCCACTCCCCTAGAGGCACCCCAACCGGCTTTGCGCCGATCACTGAGAACCGCAAAACCTCCTGACAGACTCACTTATACCAACTTTTAAGAAACATCACCTCGATGGACTAAATCTAAAGAAGGGGTGAATGTAATGAAATCTGTTTGTTCTTGCCTGTATTCGTTCTTGCCTGTATTCGTTTTGCACTCGTGTATATTACCCTCCCCCACACGGTGTATAGTTTCACTTCTCTTTCCTGACTAACCTGTATGACTCATTCCTGCGAGCCAGTCAGTGTGTTGAGATGTTAGCTCTGATCTTAGTGATTAAAAGCCAACTTGTTAAAGTCTATAACTTCTAGTTTTGTGGTTATTGAAGGCACATCACCACCCAAGTGCCTACCCTTGTGTGTTGTTAGTTGGTATGCTTGCAGTAGGATGAGGGTGAGTGTGAGGGGTGGCGAGTGCGATGGGGAAGTGATAATGTAGAGAGGGATAGGTGGAGGTGCAAGGTAAGTTGGTGTGAGTAAAGATATGCAGGAGTAGGGTAGGGAAGGCAGAGTGATGGGAATGTGATGAGTGGCACAGCAGGATGAGGTTGAGTGTGGCTTGGCAGTAACATTTCGTGATCCACTGAGATCATTGAAAGGTTTGCGCCACAGCAGCCTGGTCCTCCTGACGACATCCCTGCTTGTGTCCTCCTGTGAAATGTGTAATCAGGCTGCGTTGATCTCCTGGGGAGGTGTCTTCTGCCCATTGGAAGGGAAGAGAACCTCCCTGCGTGCTGTGACTCCCTCCATAAGTATATGGAGGGAGTCATGGGAGTGCCTGGGTACAGTGCTTGTCAGTGTTTGCAGCAACTTTTTTAAAAATTCATTTATGGGATGTGGGTGTCGCTGGCAAGGCCAGCATTTATTGCCCATCCCTGATTGCCCTTGAGAAGGTGGTGGTGAACCGCCTTCTTGAACCGCTGCAGTCCGTGTGGTGATGGTACTCCCACAGTGCTGTTAGGGAGGGAGTTCCAGGATTTTGACCCAGCGATGATGAAGGATCGACGGTATACTTCCAAGTCAGGATCGTGTGGGACTTGGAGGGGAACTTGGAGGTGGTGGTGTTCCCATGTGCCTGCTGCCCTTGTCCTTCTAGGTGGAAGAGGTCGCGGGTTTGGGAGGTGCTGCCGAAGAAGCCTTGGCGAGTTGCTGCAGTGCATCTTGTAGATGGTACACACTGCGGCCACAGTACGCCGGTGGTGGATGGGTTGTCAATCATGCGGGCTGCTTTTTCCTGGATGGTGTCGAGCTTCTTGAGTGTTGCTGGAGCTGCACGCATCCAGGCAAGTGGAGAATATTCCATCACACTCCTTACTTGTGCCTTGTAGATGGTGGAAAGGCTTTGGGGAGTCAGGAGGTGAGACACTCGCCGCAGAATACCCAGCCTCTGATCAGCTCTTGTTGTCACAGTATTTATGTGGCTGGTCTAGTTAAGTTTCTGGTCAATGGTGACCCCCCAGGATGTTGATGGTGGAGATTCGGCGATGGTAATGCCGTTCAATGTCAAGGGGCGATGGTTAGACTCTTGCTTGTTGGAGATAGTCATTACCTGGCACTTCTGTGGCACGAATGTTACCTGCCACTTATCAGCCCAAGCTTGAACATTGTCCAGGTCTTGTTGCATACCTCAAAGCTGTATAACACTGACAGCACAACTGTTAAAATCAATTTGGACATGGCCCCTTTAAGGAAATTGGCTGATGACGCGTCATCAAATGGCGTCATCAGACTCACTTCCTTTTAATTGGCTGGGAACCTCGCTGGGCAGGCTTAACAAGCCCAATCAATGGAAAATCACTTGGAGGGAGTGAGCTGGAGCAGCAAGCTGGCTGGGATCGCACTACCGACCCCGGCCGCCCCGAATCCGCCTTGGTCGGCAACTGTCCTTAGAGCATCGTGCATGGCACCCAAGTATTGTACAGACCACTGAGCCTGGTTGCCACCTCCTAATGGACAATTCTGTTGTTCTCTGAATAGGAAGTCCTTGAATGCAAAATAGGACAACCTTCCTCACACCCACTTCATGCAGCCACCAAACAAGGGTTCAGATGTATTGCAGCTCCACCACCTTCTTATAGACGCTCTTTCTGCCTCCATGTTTGGTTTCCTTTCACTTCATATTTGCCTAGCACTTCACTCCTCCCTCCCCTCAAAGTCTTGACATAGGCTGACAAATATTTGAAATCAATGTTGAACCTTTAAAAAGTCTGAAACAACATATACTCCCATATATGCAGCCACATACCTTTAAACAGCTACATCCCTTTAAATTTGAGCTGTCAGCCAGATTTTCCACAACCCCGTATAGATTATTTGCCACATTAGACAAAACAGTGCTGGGAGTTTGACCTAATTAGTCAAATGACTTTACACCCAGAATTGCATGCAGTCAGCTCAGGGCACACTGGGCTAGCCTTATGCAGCCATTCCTAACACAGTTTTTACTGGGACCACAAAATCGAGACTGGAGAGTTTGATTTTTAAAAGACCGTTTTCCCCCACTTACTTCAGTGGATTATGCTGTGGAGGCATCAATTTTAAGTTTATCGATGTTTGTAATTAATTTTTATTAGCAGCTAAACTGAAACTATGCAATCATCCCCACCTAGATTTGGACTTGACAAAAAGTAGGGACACTATTTTCAAAAAACGGGTGCGGTAGTGTAATGGTTATGTTACTGTACTACTAATCCAAAGGCCTGGACTAATAATTCAAAGAACATTAGTTCAAATCCCACCATGGCAGTTTGAGAATTTGAATTGAGGATTAAAAAAAAAATCAGGAATAAAAGTGACCATGAAGCTGTTGGACTGTTACAAAAACTCAACTTGTTCTCTAATTCCCTTTAGGGAAATAATCCTGCTGTCCTCACCAGGTCTGGCTCCACACCCTTTGAAGTGACCGAAAAAGACACTCAGTTGTCTGCAAGGGTCAAAATCCTGGTATTCCCGAACAACATTATGAGAGCACATTCATAGAATTTAACAGCACAGAAATAGACCATTCACCACACGGATTGCAACAGTTCAAGAAGAAGGTCCACCACCGCCTTCTCAGGGCAACTGGGGATGGACAATAAATGCTGGCCATGCCAACGATGCTCATATGCTAAGAACTAATTAAAACAAAATGCTTAGGAAACTATAGGGAGGGTGCGATTACAACTTAATTATGAATAATTGCTTTAAATCCGTATGTAGACTAGATATTAGATCTGATTCCATTTTTACAGCAACATCTGTTATTTTAATAAAATAGCAGGTGTAGAGGTCAATAACTTTGTTACTGTTACCACAAATAAGCCATTCGCAATAACTTAATTTCATTGAATATGTCTAAGGATTCTTCATTCACATAGAAAAACAGCAACTACATGGGTAGAAAGAGAAATGACAACAACCAAATTAGATTCCAAAAGCTCCAACTGACACAATGCCCCGATGCTGCAAGTCTCAATAAATGTGCTTGGATTTATAAACAGATTCATTCTGATTCAAGTTTAATTACCCTAATGTTCAATAAGTACATTCCTATTTGTCAGATTATAAAGGCCACAGGAACTGATCATTAAGTAAACAGTCATTCTTTAACCCATTCCTTAGTATAGTCACATGTTACAGTTATCCCCATTCTTGGATTTGATTATAGATTACTGAAGGATATTGCAGAAAACATAAATTTAGGTAGCTGCAATAAGCTTCTTATTTTGTAGATCAAAGTTTACTATAATTGTATGCAATCTTTGTCGGCAGAATTTTGAATCTTTCTATTTTCAATTTGTTTATATCTACTTATTATCAATTGCTTTGTGTTCATTACAGTATTTGTATAGTCTTCATAATATGTACCACAAGATTAAGGAACTTCGGCCTAGAAATTCATCTCGGGTGGTGGCGCAAAACGGGCAGTATCGGATTGGCCGCCTGTTATTCGCAGCGCCTGATATTTAATTCCACTGACTGCAATAGAGCTGAATATCAGGCGCTGCATGTAACGGGCGGCCAATCCGATACCGCCCATTTTGTGCCACCACCCAAGACAAATTTCTAGGCCTTGGTCTTATTCTCATTAAAACAGAGAAGTCTTCGAGGTGATCCAATGGAAATTTTCAATACTATGAAAAAAAATTGATCAAGATAAATTGGGGTGATTTTCATCTGCTGGCTGTGCATTTCTTGTCTGAAGAATGGGCGAGCAGCAACTGAAAATCATGAGTTGCCTTGGCCACCCCTGTAAGGTCCAAGGACTGCTTGACATCATTTTCAGGCAGACTTTTAAAGGACGAGCAGCCACCCGCCTAAACAAGCACGAGGCTATTTAAGTATGCAAATCAGAGCTCTAGGTCGTGCACGCAGCGCCAGGCAGTGAGTGGCCCAACCAGCTGTTTTTCAAAGGGACTGCTGGAGACCACTGAAAGAACAGCACAGGAAACTTTCCCTTTTTTTTAAGTTGGGCTAAGAGGAGCAGGAGTGCTCCTCCTGAACCCTCCCAAAAAATTCTGACCCACTCCCAGCCAGTTCAAGCCCCCTACCCCAGGACTAACTGCCTCTGAGACTGCAAACAATCCAGAACTGAGCAATACCAGCAGCATATCGCCTCCCACATTTTACCTGCTCAACCTACCTGCATAACATCCATGAACTGCAAACAATGGAAGAGAGGTTTCCAAGACTCCGGTAGAGGTACCCACACAAGACAAAGAGTAATCTACCGTGTCACTACTGCTGGAGGAAGAAGGACACAACCCACCGTAGTACAGCTGCAAAACTGCATCATCTGCAGGCCTTCTCTAACATGCACACACCCGTCGGAATAGACAGTTACAAATTCCAAAGTATCCAAATTAAAAAGGATGCAAAAAAGGTATCAACCCCAGGGCCATCCTTAGCAAGCTTCCAATCTTACTAGCCTCCTTATTAGAAGTAGAAAGTAGCAATGCACAGGAAGAAGAAAGGAACCAATGGGCCATCACAGGCTGGGTAAAAAAGCTAAGGTGGATTCAGCCTGCGGGCCGCATCTGGCTATGGCTTGGCAGTGACCCCCTCTACAGTGGAATAGTATGACTGTATTCACTTTCAAGGGTCACGTGTGAATAAAGGCCATTTTGGAATGGAAAACAAACAGTGCCTGTGAAATAACAACAGAAAATGTTGGAAAAACTCAGCAGGCCAGGCAACATCCATGGAGAGAAATTAGAGTTGACGTTTCGGGTATAACCCTTTTGAAATATACCCCAGAAATGATCAATGCCTTCAGGATAGGAGGACCTGGGCAGGGGAGAATATAATTATGGGTTGCTACAGCCCAAAGAGCTAAAATTAAAAAATAAGTCTGGGAACTGATTGCCAACCCATTTCAAAATCTTCCAGCTGGTCTTGCCTCTAATGGATTGAAGTAGCAATCACAACACAATTGACAACACAATTAGCACTTCTTTTCACTCAGTGATTGTTTATTCAAGCAGAGGAATGTCAGTACTGAGGAATGTAACATTTTTACACTTTCAAATTCTCAAACGGCCATGGTGGGATCTGAACTCACAATCTCTGGATTATTAGTCCACCACACTGCCACACTCCAAGTTTAATTGACAGCTTGTGAGAGTTCCTTGCTAATAAATAGCTCTTTGTTTTTTTGCTACATTTGATGTCAGGATGTGTTAGCCCTTTCCTTTTTTATGCCATATTTGAAGGAAATCTTGTGCTGGTTAAATTGTTGTATTTGAAGGATAGAGATTTTTTTTGTTGCCTAATTTCATTGCAATAGTTTTTTATTACTTTTTTGTTGGCAGAGGATATTTATAATCGTTTAGTGTCTCTTGTTCAATATTGCGTTTGCAGGGTCTTTGTCCTTTCCTTGCTGCCAGATGTGGAGTGCTTGGCTCCTATGATTGCAAGCAAGGCACATAGGGTTCTTTCTCTATGTGCCTGCAGCTGCCAACTGTCATCATCAAGAGATTGATGGTGAAGAGGGATTGTTGCTTCTGGGTCATGGGGTGAATATGGCTGTGTCCTTATTATCTCCGACCCTGAGGAGGAAGAGGTAGTTGGATGTTGTTTGTTTTCATTTTTTGTCTGTCTGTTTCTAGTTTGAGGAGGGATGGGAAATCATGGATTTATGATCTTGTATTTTAAGGGTCTAGTACTGTATATATATTATTTACATTACCATATCAAGCAGTGTCTTACAGGTGAACACTTATCTCAATGGGTTAAGAGGATCATCAGGTCCACGTTATACCAGGCATACTGGTATTGTTCCTTATTTTTTACTTTCAGCCAGAATAAGATTAACTCACCTCTTTCACTCATAATAAGGGGTCCAGCTGCCCTCTTAGTCATTTTTGTTTTATTATTGGACGGCACTTATTAATATTGTGGCCTAAATATTCATGGCCGCCACGCCAAGGATGTGGTAACAGGGCACTTAGAAAATTATAATAGGATTGGGCAGAGTCAACACGGATTTATGAAAGGGAAATCGTGTTTGACAAATCTGTTAGAGTTTTTTGAGGTTGTAACTAGCAGAATAGATAAGGGGGAACCAGTGGATGTGATGTATTTGGATTTTTAGAAGGCCTTCGATAAGGTGCCACACAAGAGGTTATTAAACAAAATTAGGGCTCATGGGATTGGGGGTAATATACTAGCATGGATTGAGGATTGGTTAACGGGCAGAAAACAGAGAGTAGGAATAAACGGGTCATTTTCGGGTTGGCAGGCTGTAACTGCAGGTGGGGTACCGCAAGGATCAGTGCTTGGGCCTCAGCTATTCACGATCTATATCAATGATTTGGATGAGGGGACCAAATGTAATATATCCAAGTTTGCTGATGATACAAAGCTGGGTGGGAATGTGTGAGGAGGATGCAAGGAGGCTTCAAGGGGATATAGACAGGCTAAGTAAGTGGGCAAGAACATGGCAAATGGAATATAATGTGGAGAAATGTAAAGTTATCCACTTTGGTAGGAAAAATAGAAAAGCAGAGTATTTTTTAAATGGTGATAGATTGGGAAATGTTGGTGTTCAGAGGGACCTGGGTGTCCTTGTACACGAATCACTGAACGTTAACATGCAGGTACAGCATGCAATTAGGAAAGCAAATGGTATGTTGGTCTTTATTACAAGAGGATTTGAGTATAAGAGTAAAGACCTCTTACTGCAATTATATAGGGCCCTGGTGAGACCACACCTGGAGTATTGTGTACAGTTTTGGTCTCCTTACCTAAGGAAGGATATACTTACCATAGAGGGAGTGCAACAAAGGTTCACCAGACTGATTCCTGGGATGCGGGGGGGGGTTGTCCTATGAGGCGAGATTGAGTAAACTAGGCCTATTTAGGACTGAGATGAGGAGAAATTTCTTCACTTAGAGGGTGGTGAATATTTGGAATTCTCTACCCCCGAGGGCTGTGGAGGCTCAGTCATTGAGTATATTCAAGACAGAGATTGATAGATTTTTGAATATTAAGGGAATCAAGGGATATGGGGATAGTGCAGGAAAATGGAGTTGAGGTAGAAGATCAGCCATGATCTCATTGAATGGCGGAGCAGGCTCGAGGGGCTGAATGGCCTACTCTTGCTCCTATTTCTTATGTTCTTATGTTCTTTTTATGAAAGCTGTCGCTGCCACCGTGTTTGGGAATTAACGGCTGCCGAAAATGGTGGCGCAGACAGGACTGAAAAATTGGCACCGGGGCGTAATGATTATTAGCCCAGCGCTAAACTCACTATGTAACGCACTCCTGGTGGCATTGGTCCCGGCATCAGACCCCAATGTGGCGTCCACAGGCAGCATTGCAGCTTTGAACAGCCTCTGAAAGCGAGGCTGTAATTTTGCAAAGCATTGTGGGATCTTAAAAGGGCAAAGCATTGATGTTTGCTTAAAAGGGCATTGCCTTCTGAAATGATAAAAATAAAAATGATGTAAAAATATAGTTTTCAGCTTACAGCTCAACTACCTTCTGAAAAAAATTAACGTTAAAAAGAATTCCCAAATGGAAGTCTTCAGCTGTTAAAGCTGAATTGCCTTCTGCACCTAAAAAAAAAAGGGAAATGTGTTTCAGCACGAACACAAATGGCTCAGCAAGCCAGCGAAGGGCACCCAGGGTCTCGCATGCAGCACTCCAGCTTTGTGCAGGTGTCAACACTGCAAAAGAGGTCCTCTACCCATAGGGGCCAGGAGGCCCTCCAGAAAGAACGGTGTGGGAACACGTCACCGAGAACGTCACTGCCAGCAGTGTCGCCCCCACCACCTGACTCCAGTGCCCAAAGAAGCTTCATGACTTCAGACCAGTGGTCAAGATCAGTGAATGCAACTTCAAAAGCCGTCTCCTAACAACTGCATAACTAGCCTCACACAATGCTCAATGCACGACTCCGCCCCCCCACCCCAAATCACTCACCTACCAAAAATCTGTACCAAGCACGAGGCGCACCTCCCATTCCTAGCCTCACCTCACCCCCTTGGAGGAAACGGTGCTGGCCATTCTTGGCAGTGACATGGCTGAGCCCTTGGCTAGTGGTGGGACTGAAAGGATACCAGCTGGTATCCTCCTAAGTTATCCTCCTTTTTACGTGCACCTCTTGTTTTCTCGCCTTCCCCTCGCCACAACTCCTTGTGCCTTCCTCATTTCATACACCCAAGAAATGCTGCCTGCTGAGCCAGTGCTTGACCAAGAAAAGGGAGAGGAGAGTGAAGAAGAAGCAGAATGAGGAAGAAGAAGAACAAGAAACAGCATCACTCGATTTCACACTCCCAGCCACCAGCTCCTCAAGCTCGACCAGCAAGGTCGTTTGCAGTGTCCCCCACTGAAAGTCAGCATCCTTCCACCAGCCATGCCGTAGCTACTGGGGTAGCACTGCATGACATCAGTAGGATAGGCAAAGGCGCACACAAAATAGTCACTTAGGGAATGCATAAGGATGATGAGTTGATTTCTTGATGTCATATTGGATGGATAGATGTATAAAGTTGGATTGTAAAGTTTGCTTTGTGGTGGCTTTTATTTCAGCAATGTGGCCAAAAGGACATTGTGATGGTCAGTAACAGAGGGAAGGTAAAGTGTGGGACTAATGTTGAAAGGTGAATTGGGGTTGTGGTCACTGGTACCGTGGACGGATGATTCCATTCCGGATATTCCAGCCAGAAAGGGGCTGTCTGGGTTGCATCCTTCCTTCTGCTTCCACCTCTTCTGCGTCTTCCTCTTCCCTCTGCGAGAGGATACTGTAAATCTGAAATAAAAGCAGAAAATGCTAGAAATAATCAGCAGGTCAGACAGCATCTCAACCTGAGACACGAACTCTGTTTCTCTCTCCACCAATGTTGCCTGACCTGCTGAGTATTTCCAGCATTTTCTGTCATCTCAGAGGCTTTCCTTTACCATCTGAAGCCTTGCAAGCATCCAGCAGCAATCCCTGCATTCCCTGCACACTTAAAAAAACTTTTAACATGCATTGCACCAAGCACTACTTCAATAAAATGTAAAAAATCCAGTCCAAAAGCTTAAATGCAAACTTACTTGAAAGATGTGCGTGTCCCTTTAAGTGGTACTGATAGTGCCTCTGTCAGTCTGCTGAACGCTGGGTTTTCTGGAGAGCTTAGGACCCAGCATTGAACTCAGCGCTATGGTCCAAGTTCACTGAGGTGATGTTAAGTCGGCGTGCATGTTATCGGCAGCGCTAAGGCCCTCACCAAAATGGCGGCCACTGACTCCCGCGCCATAGAAGGGCGCTGGAATGGTGGCCGCCATTTATAGACCCGATCACGGCGGTGACTCATGGCAGTAAGTGGGCCAATTTCTAGGCCTGTGTCTCTTAATGTTCATGGGCTATATTTCCAGGAGGGTGTGATTATTGCGGTTCATGGAGACTTGCTTGTCCCTGGCAGAACAAGTCAAGCTTCGTCAGAGCTGGGTGGATTTTTTCAGTTATGCCTTTTGCTCCTCTACCAAAGCCAAGCAGAGCTTATCCTGATTCATTAAAAACTACCAGTTGAGTTTACCAATACCACAATAGGTGACCATATCCTGGTCTCAACCCAGTTAGTTGGCATGTTTTTTTCCCTTCTGAAAATCTATGCTCTGAACACCAACTTCGCATTTTTTAAATTTTTGGCCTGTTTCTTATTCTCACTCCTTAATTGTATCCGACTACTATTGTAGAGGATGATTTCAAACAGTTCCTCAATCCGCAAGTGGAGAAACTGCCGTCCAGGTCAGCACTTCCTCTTTTTATTATTTTGGCCCTACATTGTAGTTGTAAAGATTTAACATTCTAGGATATATGGCTTGAGTGCAACATGCCATTACTTTTTCTGCTTCAGTCTCCGCAAGTCTTACTCTAGGATTCATTATCTCTTCATCCCTGAAACTATTGAGTTCTTCTGTCCAGTTTCGCAAGATTTGTCAGTTGAATTCTCAGGCCATGCTCTGAATGTTCTTTTCCTTCACCTGGTGTTCCAAAGAGATCAAGTAAATGGCACCTCAGTCTTTCCCTTCTGGGAGAGTCGCAGTTTCTGCCTTAGATTTAGGATCCCTTAGTAGCTTTTACGAAGCAGAGTAATAGACTGGGGACTTTTGCCCCTCTTGTGGGAAATGTTAAAGTTGTATTGTGTGGTAACATTATTCCTACTTCTCCAGAGAGGCCTTTGGTTCCCAAAAGCGACCTAAGGAGGAGATTTCTCAGTTTAAATATGTTTACAAGACTTGTCAGATGCCAGAGGATATGCTTGTCTCCCAGGGGCACAAAGAGAATTAAAATCCTTTGTACTTCCTCCTGTAGAGAGTCTTACTCAATTCACAGAGGCTCAATACTATGAATATTTAGATAAACCAAGGTGCCTGCAGAAGCAACAAAACAATTGCATGATTCCTGCAGTGAACTGGAGTGGTTGACTTGTCACTCACCCTCAGGAGACAGCGATAATTGGTTATATTATGACCTTATTCCAAATCCAGGATAGCTCCAAAGGCCATTACAGAAATCTATCTATTTTCTCTTAGTGCATCTGGAAGTAGTTTGGGCTGCACTGAATACAAAAGTGACCATGGAGGAATTGTTTCAAGCCATACACTCCGTTCAAACTAACAGGGTGCCTAAGCCTAATGGCTTCCATAATGAATTCGAAAAATATTGGCTCTGGAATTGTCTCCGGTTTTCAATGTTTTTCACCGTATCACAAATTCTGGCTCAATTCCTGACAGTTGTCAAGATACATCATCTCTTTTTTACAAAATGGCAAAGATTTCTGTGTGTGTCTGCTCTTATTGGTGATTCAGTTTTTACCAAAATTTTAGTTAACCATCTGAACAGATTTGTTCTCAAATTGGTACACCCTATTTAGACAAGCTTAACCTGTCAAAGACACCTGTATGATAATATCTTATGATTCTTAAATGCTGTAGGTACTTTTTAAGGTACCAAGTTGTCCTCTCCCTTGGTGCTGAGGAGGATTGTGACCGAGTAAAATAGTGTCTCTTCCTACAGACAATGGGATTTGGGGAAGCCTTTACTCAGTGGATCTCTTGATGCACTCTTGCTCCTGGGTAGGGTAGTCACCAAAGAGATTTCATAACTCTCTTTTAAATTGTTCAGAAAATTATTATATTGCATTTATGCAGCGTCTTTCACCACCTCGGGATGCCCCAAAGTGCTTTACAGCCAATTAAATACTTTTGAAGTGTTGTCGTTGTAATGTAGGAAATGTGGCAGCCAAATTGCATCACAGCAAAGTCCCACAAACAGCAATGTAATAATGAGCAGATAATCTGCTTTAGTGATGTTGGTTGAGGGATAAGTATTGGCCAGGCCACCGGGGGAAAACTCTTCTGCAAAATAGTACCATGGGAGCTTTTATGTCTACCTGAGAGGCAGACGGGGTCTCGGTTTAACATCTCATTTAAAGGATGGTACCTCCAGCAGTGCAGCACTCCCTCAGTACTGCACTGGAGTGTCATCCTAGATCTTGTGCTCAAGTCTGTAGAATGGGACTTAAAACCTCAACCTTCTGACTCAGAGGTGAGAGTGTTACCAACTGAGCCACAGCTGTTCAGAGGTACTCTTGGGGGAGGGGGTTCCATTGCCCCCCTCACCCCACCCCCCAGCTCTTTGTGTCGTTAGACCCTTTGTTAGAGGGTACATACTTCCTCAGCCATTTAAGGGATTTGAATGGCTGCAGGAACACAAAATATACTTTATATAGCTGTTCTAGATCATCAGCTCCCTCACCTCAAAGTTCCAGAATGCAGTCAGCACTCTTTGGGTATAAAATCAATTTTGCTAAGTTAGAGCCCATGAATTTGGATCAGACCCTGGTGTTGCTGAGATCTCTCTGGATCGCCCTCTCTTTGGTGTTCCCGAGCTTTCTCTGGGCCTCCCTCTCCTTAGGGCTAAATCACAATGTACTTCAAAATGTTGGAAAATACACAAAAAAAGGTTGAAAGTCAAACTTTACCAGGTTGTGGAGAGGGCGGGGGGGCAGCGGGGGCATGCCCTCAGACATCTGAGGAAATACATTTTATTCCATCAGAACTCGCCTCCCAGTTCAAATAATTCAAAATCCACCACTGCAAAAACTGCATTTTTGTTTACTTCAATTTTATTTTCTATAATACAACAAATGGAATATTGGATGTAGCTGCAGCTGGCATCATGCAGTTCATGTCCCACTGCATTCCCATTCTAATAGCTTACAACAACAACAACTTGCTTTTATATAGCACCTTTAATGTAGTAAAACATCCCAAGGCGCTTCACAGGACTGTTATCAAATAAAATCTGACACCAAGCCACATAAGGAGGTATTAGGACAGATGACCAAAAGCTTGGTCAAAGAGGTACGGTTTAAGGAGCACCTTAAAGGAGCAGAGAGGTGTAGACAGCAATGTTCCCTCTAAGGTGCGCGGCCGCCCAGTAATGGGAAAGGTCCTGCGCAGGCCGCTCACCAGCTTCTCTATTGCAAGTACTGCGCATGCGCGGAAATTTAAAGAGACTGCGCAGTAAAAGAAACAGGCCACGCAGAACAAAGCGCAGCTTACAGGGAACATTGGTAGAGAGGCGGAGAGGTTTATGAAGGGAATTCCAGAGCTTAGAGCCTAGGCAGCTGAAAGCACGGCAGCCAATGGCGGAGCAATTAAAATCGGGGATGCAGAAGAGGCTAGAATTGAAGGAGAGTAGAGATCTCGGAGGATTGTAGGGCTGGTGTAGGTTACAGACAGAGATAGGGAGGGGTGAGGCCACTGAGGGATTTGAAAACAAGGATGAGAATTTTAAAATCGTGGCGTTGTCAGACCAGAGCACAGGGATAATGGTTGAACGGGACTTGGTGCAAGTTAGGATATGGGCAGCAGAGTTTTGGATGAGCTTATGTTGATGTAGGGTGGAAGTTGAAAGGCCGGCCAGGAGAGCTTTGGAAGAGTCAAGTCTAGAGGTAACAAAGGCATGGATGAGGGTTTCAGCAGCAGATGAGCTGAGGCAAGGGTGGAGTCGGGCAATGTTATGGAGGTGGAAATAGGCAGTCTTGGAGATGGAGCAGATATGTGGTCGTAAGCTCAACTCGGGGTCAGATATGACACCAAGGCTGTGAATGGTCTGGTTCAGCCTCAGACAGTGGCCAGGAAGAGGGATGGAGTCGGTGTCTAGGGAATGAAGTTTGTAGCGTGGTCTGAAGACAGTGGCTTTGGTCTTCCCAATATTTAGTTGTAGGAAATTTCTGATCATCCAGTACTGGATGCCGGACAATCAGTGTGTCATATCAAAGAGAAGTGGTGTTGAGGTAGAGTTGGGTATCGTCATGTGGAATCTGGCATTGTGTTTTTGGATGATATCGCCTAGGGGCAGCATGTAGATGAGAAATAGGAGGGGGCCAAGGATAGATCCTTAGGGGACTCCAGAGTTAAGAATGCAGGAGTGGGAAGAGAAGCCGGTGCAGGTGATTCTCTGGCTATGACTGGCTAAGAATGGAACCAGGCTGGTGCAGTCCCACCCAGCTGGATGACGGTGGAGAGGTGTTGGAGGAGGATGGTGTGATCAACTGTGTCAAAGGTTGCAAACAGGTAGAGAAGGGTGAGGAGGGGTCGTTTACCACGGTCACAGTCATATAGGGTGTCGTTTGTGACCTTGATAAGGGCCATTTCAGTTCTGTGGCAGGGGCGGAAATCTGATTGGAGGGATTCATACATGGAGTTGCGGGACGGGCATGGATTTGGGAGGCGACAACACATTCAAGGACTTGAGAGGAAAGGGAGGTTTATTTTCGTATGTCATGCGTGACGCCATTGGGTTTAATTTTTCACAGAAAACCAATTTAAATTGTGAAAAATGATTCAAAAACTCTAATAGAAATCATGAAATACAATGAAATAAAAATAAATGTAACTTATTCACCTTAGCCAAAAGTGTTTATTCAGGGCTTTTTTCTTCAGTTATAAGTTGTTTTTTGAGTTGTCAGCTTTTTTGGTGTCAGTTTTTTGAAAGTGTCAGCTTTTCTGAGTTTTGTACACTGAAATTTATGCAATTGAAGTATATAAAGAGACAAAAGCAAAATACTGCGAATGCTGGAAATCTGAAATAAAAACAGAAAATGCTGAAAATACTCATCAGGTCAGGCAGCATCTGTGGAGAGAGAAACAGAGTTAAGTTTCAGGTCGATTATCTTTTTTCCAGTTCTGATGAAAGATCATCGATCTGAAATGTTAACTCTGTTTCTCTTTCCACTGATGCTGCCTGACCTGATGAGCATTTCCAGCATTTTCTGTTTTTATATTATACAAGAGATTTATTGTGCTATTTAAAAAAAAATTGACTTGGGTAGAAAGGCAGTTCATTTCTATGTAAACATGGTCAGATACAACTTTCTCTACTCCATCGCAATGTTATGATACTACTGCTTTGACATGATCTGAAGGGGTGTGGTATGTGCATCAACATAAAAGCAGCAGTGCAATTCTGCAGGCAATAGGACTGTCCAATGCATTAAAACCATAAGATGACAGCAAAGCATCAATTGGGTGTCACACCAAGTGTAGTCAGTATAACTACAGTATGGTACAAGACCTAAGAATTTTTAAAACTTAAGTTTAAATGTTTTTAATGTAAGGAAAGAACCAATGGTCCTGCTAACTTGCCCAGTGCGTTAAAACCTAACTGTCTAACCAGAGGAGTTTGCATGCATGCACATTGGACAGAGCCAATGTAAGATTCGCAAAATTCCCACATTCCCCCAAGGTTATTAATAAAAGGGACCCTGCATGGCCATTTTAAAAAGGGTACCCAAAAGATGGCGTCCGCACCTCGTGACCAAAAGCCTGCAAGATTTTAAAAGCTTGGACTCTGTAGCAGCACAGGCAGCTTTGGGGAAATCGAAACTTAAAATGCAGTTTCTGTGAAAAAGGACTTTGTGTTTTGGAAGCCAGACAGCAAACATTGAATATGCATTACGTCAGATCGTAGACAGATCAAAACCAGTTAGGCCTATACTTGAGGCCATTAGGTTGTCCGCATAAATAATCGGAAACAGCTTATGGGAGCCATCAAGGCTGGACAGGCCGATTAGAATGCATTAAAGACAATACAGCCCGGACATCAGGCCATTAGGTGCGATTAACGGCCATCTAAATCCAGTTAACTTAGATTGCTATAATCATTTAAAACAGCCCGCCAAAATTGAAACAATGAACTAACCTGATTTGGCGCGCAGATAAGGGGCTATCGAAAGGAGTATAACTGTAGGCCCCCAGTAGCAATCGCTCTCTGCTCTCTGGACTCTGACCTCTTGTCGGGCCTTGGGCTGCTGCCGCCCATACTCATGCCCTGGCCTCGTGGCGGGTTCTCTCCTCGCTCCCCGCAGTAAATTTTCAGCAGTCAAGGACATCCATACCAACTGCAGGGGAGGGGAACGAGACCCGAGTCCATAGTCATCCAGGACACCCAGGCCGCAAAAAGGGGGTGAGACGAAACTGAGCAGGCAGCCCAGGACTTGTATAGTAGCCGAACGAGACGAGACGAGACGAGACGAAAAGAGACGAAGAAGAAGGTAACAACTCGATAAGAGCAGAGCAGGGCAGCGAAAAACGTATCGATAAGGCCAAGCGCCTAGTTATAAGCTGGCGCTTGGGGAGGCGAACATCTTGTTGAACACTGCGAAAACGCAGACGTCCACGCCACAACGAATATACTGGCGTTTGACGCTTGGGAAGGAAAATCTAGACAGTGAAGACTGCCAACTGCCCTATAGGCACAACGTTACCGCCGCCGACCGCCTGAGGGAGAAGGAGAACCCATCGCGACGAGACGACGACGGTAGCTGAGGAGAAGAAAGGTGTGTCACAGCAGCAGCTCCAGCACCGTGCCCCTGAGACCACGTGGCGACTGGGTACATAAAAGGACAGAAGAACAAACCTCAAAACCTGCATCCGTTAAAACAGTTGGCTTTGCTTTGGATTGGTGAGCATGAATTCTGGCACCTCGTAGCTTAATCTAGTTAGGTATAGGGGTGGGATAAGGATAAGGGGATTGTTAATGTAGTTTGTTTCCCTCGATGTGCCCTGTGTTCCCCATTCCCTGTATAAGTATAGCTATTTTTGATTCAGCGAACGAGGCCCGACCAGAGTGGACCTGCGAGCGAGCAGCTGAGGAGTTTCCAAAACCGACGGCAGTTGGGGAGCGGCGGCTGATTCAGCGAGGCGAGGCCCGAACAATTCAACAGCAGGGGAGAGAGGTAAAAAGTAATCCAAGTGTGACGTCACCAGGAAGCAGGTAAGTGATTGGTTGGTGAGTATTTCTTTCTTTCTCCTTTTCATTACAAGCTTAAATTCTGCGGTTTATATTTTCTAGGGTCTCTGTGGTGTAGTGGGGACAGTTGGTAAATAAGCGCCCTAGAGTATATCTTTAACTGGTGGAATTGAATTAATTAAAGGGGTAAGTCATGCCAGGAGAGCCCAGCCCCGTGTTATGCTCCTCTTGCTCTATGTGGGAATTCAGGGACGCTGCCAGTGTCCCTGACGACCACGTGTGCCAGAAATGCATCCAGCTGCAGCTACTAACGGGCCGTATTGAGGCGCTGGAGCTGCAGATGGATGGGTTGCTGAGCATTCACGATGCTGAGAGGGTCGTGGATAACACGTATACTGAGTTGGTCACACCGCAGGGTAGGGCTGCGTAGGCAGAAGGGAAATGGGTGACCATCAGGCAGAGCAGTAGAGACAGGCAGGTAGTGCAGGGGACCCCTGTGGCCATCCCCCTTTCAAACAGGTATACCAATTTGGATACTGTTGAGGGGGATGACTTACCAGAGGAAGGCAGCAGCAGCCAACTTCCTGGCACCAAGGGTGCTTCTGCTGCTCAGGAAGGGGGGAAAAAGAGTGGGAGAGCAATAGAGGTAGGGGATTCTATCGTAAGGGGAACAGATAGGCGATTCTGTGGCCGTAGACGTGACTCCAGGATGGTTTGTTGCCTCTCTGGTGCCAGGGTCAAGGATGTTACTGAACGGCTGCAGGGCATTCTGAAGAGGAGGGTGAACAGGCAGAGGTTGTGGTTCACATTGGGACCAACGACATGGGTAGGAAGAGGGATGAGGTCCTGCAGCAAGAATTTAGGGAGCTAGGTAGCAGATTAAAGAGTAGGACCTCAAATGTTGTAATCTCTGGATTACTCCCGGTGCCACGTGCTAGTGAGTATAGGAATAGGAGGATAGAGCAGATGAATGCGTGGCTAAAGAGCTGGTGCAGGAGGGAGGGCTTTAGTTTCCTGGATCACTGGGCCTGCTTCTGGGGAAGGTGGGACTTGTACAAGTCGGACGGGTTGCACCTGAACCAGAGCGGGACAAATATCCTTGCGGGGAGGTTTGCTAGCACTGTTCAGGGGGGTTTAAACTAAAATGGCAGGGGGTTGGGAACCTGAGCAGGGAGACAGAGGAAAGGAAAACAGGGATAAAAGCAAAAGATAGGAAGGAGAAAAACAAAAGTGGCAGTCAGAGAAATCAACGGTTTAAATCAAACATGGCCACAATAAATAATCATTTTAATAGGTCTAAGAGTGTTAAAAAAACAAGCCTGAAGGCTTTGTGTCTTAATGCGAGGAGCATTTGTAATAAAGTGGATGAATTGGCTGCGCAAATAGAGGTAAACGAATATGATTTGCTTGGGATTACGGAAACGTGGCTCAAGGATGGCCAAGACTGGGAATTCAACATCCAGGGGTATTCGATATTCAGGAGATAGGCAAAAAGGAAAGGGAGGTGGGGTAGCATTACTGGTTAAAGAAGGGATTAATACAATTGTAATGAAGGATATTAGCTCTGATGATGTGGAATCTGTATGGGTAGAATTGAGAAATACCAAGGGGAAAAAAACATTAGTGGGAGTGGTATATAGACCTCCAAACAGTAAGGCGGAGGTTGGGGATGGCATTAAAAGGGAAATTAAAGAAGCGTGCAATAAGGGCACAGCAGTCATCATGGGTGACTTTAATCTACATATAGATTGGGCCAACCAAATTAGTAACAATACTGTGGAGGAGGAATTCCTGGAGTGTTTACGGGATGGCTTCCTGGACCAATATGTCGAGGAACCAACCAGAGATCAGGCCATCTTAGACTGGGTATTATGTAACGAGAAAGGATTAATTAGCAATCTTGTTGTACGAGGCCCCTTGGGTCGGAGCGATCATAATATGATCGAATTCTTCATTAAGATGGAGAATGAAGTAGTTGACTCAGAGACTAGGGTCCTGAATTTAAATAAAGGAAACTACGATGGTCTGAGGAGCGAGTTGGGTAGGATTGATTGGGGAATGGCACTCAAAGGGTTGACGGTGGATAGGCAATGGCAAACATTCAAAGACCGAATGGATGAGCTACAGAATTTGTTCATCCCAGTTTGGCATAAAAATAAAACAAAAAAGGTGACTCAACCGTGGCTAACAAGGGAAATTAGGGATAGCATAAGATCCAAGGAGAGGACATATAAATTGGCTTGAAAAAGCAATAATCCTGAGGAGTGGGAGCAGTTTAGGAGTCAACAAAGGAGGACAAAGGGATTAATTAAGAAAGGGAAAATAGAATATGAGAGTAAGCTAGCAGGGAACATAAAAACTGACTGTAAAAGCTTTTATAGATATGTGAAGAGAAAAAGATTGGTGAAGTCAAGCATAGGTCCCTTACAGTCAGAATATGGGGAATTTATAATGGGAAACAAGGAAATGGCAGACCAACTAAGTACATACTTTGGTTCTGTCTTCACAAAGGAGGACACAAATAACCTCCCAGACATGCCGGGGAACATAGGGTCTAATGAGAGGGAGGAACTGAGAGGGAGGAACTGAAAGAAATCAGTATCTGTAGGGAAATGGTGTTAGGAAAATTGATGGGACTGAAGGCCGATAAATCCCCAGGGCCTGATGGTCTACATCCCAGGGTACTTAAGGAAGTGGCCCGAGAGATAGTAGATGCATTGCTGGTCATCTTCCAGAACTCGATAGACTCTGGAACAGTACCCATGGATTGGAAGGTAGCTAATGTTACCCCACTATTCAAAAAAGGTGGTAGAGAAAAAGCGGGGAATTATAGGCCGGTAAGCCTGACATCGGTAGTGGGGAAAATGCTAGTGTCTATTATCTATCTATATATATAAAGCGATGCTTCTGTCTGTCCTCTTGTCCTTCTGTCTGTCTATCCTCACGTGTGCGTCTGTCGGGCTATGCGCTCGAAAGTTACAGAGCGTACCTACGCGTGCGTTACGTCGAAAGAAAGCTTACCTTTCCAAAATGGTCTTAAGCGTATTTACGTTTCGGCCGGGTTAAAATCGCGCCCGCGGTATCCGAAAAACCTTCAAAATTCCGCTCATTACCATCTCATTATCCGCTCATAGCGACAGAGTGACCTCGAGGTCGCCCAATCGTACACCGGCTTGCTGCCGCGTGCGGCCGGGCCCTCCTACGGTCGAGTGACGGGACGATTGACCAATCCTACGCTTTGGTCACCTGACGGTCGACCAATCGGTGCGTGTGGGCGGGCCTTATCGTTCTGAACCGAGGTGAGTAGCCGCCATCTTGCTTCCATTCTTTTTCCTGCTTTCTGCGTCTTTCTTTTCAAATATACATTTCCAGCAAAATAAAATTGAATTTATTAAATTGTTTTAAAAAAAATCACTCATTTGTAAATATTTTCTCTAACCTGAAGATTCTTTTTCCTACCTTTCCCCGTTTTTTTCTTAGGCCTGAAAGCCTGGGCCTTTCTTGCCCAGCCAGGCCCGAGCTAGGTAATTGGGCTTCTGCTAAGCTCCTCACCGCACCCCCCCCGTGTCACGTTACCCAGGGCAACGGCGTCAGCCACGAGGGTCAGGGTGCGCTTGCAGCAGGAGCAGGTGAGACGCGGCGTCTCTCTCTGTTCCGCGCTCGGCTCGGGCGGGTGGGGGGCGGGGCTCTCGAGAGTGCGGATCTCGGCCTTGGTGAGCGGGAAGGGTTACCCCGGCAACCGGGCCCGCCGGCCGTCTCTCAGAGCCGCAATCGGCGGACTTCAAGCCGGCTCGGCCGGGGCTCTCGGGAGTGCGGAGCGGGGCGGCTGGGGCTTGGAGAGCGGGGCTCTCGGCCGGGGGGGGCGGGGCTCGGAGAGCGGGGCTCTCGGGAGTGCGGGGCGGCTGGGGCTTGGAGAGCGGGGCTCTCGGGTGTGCGGGGCGGGCTCGGAGAGCGGGGCTCTCGGGAGTGCGGGACGGGGTGGCAGGGTTACCCCGGCAACCGGGCGTGGCCGTGGCCGTCTCTCAGCCTCAAGCCCTCCCTTCCTCCCTCCCCCCCGCCCTCCCCCTCCCCCCTCCTTCCCCTCTCCCCCCTCCCCCCTCCTTCCCCTCCCCCCGTCCTTCCCCTCTCCCCTTCCCCTTCCTCCCTCCCTTCTCCCCTCCCCCCCGCCCACCCCCCCTTCCCCCCCGCCCTCCCTTTCCCCCCGCCCTCCCTTTCCCCCACCCGCGCTCTCTCTCTTCCCCCCAGTCTCTCTCTCTCTACCCCCCAGTCGCTCTCTCTCTTCCCCCCCAGTCGCGCTCTCTCTCTCTCTCTCTCTTCCAACAACAACATGCCCTCGAAAAAGCCTCGGCACCGCCGGGCACTTCAGCTAGTAAAAGATGTAATAGCAGAGTACTTGGAAAGCAGTGACAGGATCGGACAAAGTCAACATGGATTTACAAAAGGTAAATCATGCTTGACTAATCTACTGGAATTTTTTGAGGATGTAACTGGTAAAATAGATAAGGGAGAACCAGTGGATGTGTTGTATTTGGACTTTCAGAAGGCTTTCGATAAGGTCCCACATAAGAGATTAGCGTGCAAAATTAAGGCACAAGGGACTGGGGGCAAGGTATTGACTTGGATAGAGAACTGGTTGGCGGACAGAAAGCAAAGAGTTGGAATAAACGGGTCGTTTTCCGAGTGGCAGGCAGTGACTAGTGGGGTACCGCAAGGATTGGTCCTAGGACCCCAGCTGTTCACAATATATATTAATGATCTGGACGAGGGAATTGGATGTAATATCTCCAAATTTGCAGACGACACAAAGCTGGGTGGGAGGGTAAGCTGTGAGGGGGATGTCGTGAAACTCCAGTACGATTTGGACAGGTTGGGTGATTGGGCAGAAACATGGCAAATGCACTATAATGTGGATAAATGTGAGGTTATCCACTTTGGTGGCAAAAACAGGAAGGCAGATTATTATTTGAATGGCAATAGATTGGGAGAAGGGGAAGTGCAAAGAGACCTGGGTGTTATTGTGCACCAGTCGCTGAAGGTAAGCATGCAGGTGCAGCAGGCGGTTAAGAAGGCAAATGGTATGTTGGCCTTCGTAGCAAGAGGGTTCGAGTACAAGAACAAGGATGTCTTGCTGCAGTTGTACAGGGCCTTGGTGAGACCACACCTTGAGTATTGTGTGCAGTTTTGGTCACCTTACCTGAGGAAGGACGTTCTTGCCATGGAGGGAGTGCAGCAAAGATTCACCAGGCTGATACCTGGGATGGCAGAAATGACGTACGAGGAGAGATTGTGTTGATTGGGCTTATACTCACTGGAGTTTAGAAGATTGAGAGGGGATCTCATCGAAACCTATAAAATTCTGTCAGGTCTGGACAGACTAGATGCAGAAAGGACCTTTCTGATGGCCGGGGAGTCCAGAACCAGGGGTCATAGTCAAAGGATAAGGGGTAAGCCATTTAGGACAGAAATGAGGAGGAATTTCTTCACCCAGAGAGTGGTGAACCTGTGGAATTCTCTGCCACAGAGGGCGGTGGAGGCGAGTTCATTAAATATATTCAAGAAAGAGTTGGATGTGTTTCTTGAGGCTAAAGGGATCAAGGGATATGGGGAGAGGCGAGTTCATTAAATATATTCAAGAAAGAGTTGGATGTGTTTCTTGAGGCTAAAGGGATCAAGGGATATGGGGAGAAGGCAGGGACAGGGTACTGAATTTGGATGATCAGCCATGATCTCATTGAATGGCGGAGCAGGCTCGAAGGGCCAAATGGCCTACTCCTGCTCCTATCTTCTATGTTTCTATATTTTGTATTTGCCTGTATTTTATACTAGTGACTTCTCATAAGACTTTTTAACGTCTGTTTTAATAAAATCTTGGTTTTCTTACACCAAACCACTTGTCTCCTCGAGTTTTCTGTATCGCCGCCTGTACCTAAGTCCGATGCCTAGAACCCAGGGGTGTGGGAGCGATTCGAACCGCTCACAGTCAGGGGCATAACTGACTGGGCGCACGCGCCAACCCGCCACCCCCTACACTGGTGGCATAACCTGGGCCTATTCACTACATACTGTATTATACTAGTACTAGTATGAGCCTGCTACCTATTGTACAATATACCTGTAACTTCAACAGGAGAAGAGTAACTCCAACAGAAAGTGTCAATGCTTCCACTTCTTCCACTTGTCTGAGAAACAGTGTCAATTCAGTGCTGATTTGTGCCGAGTTATAGACAGTGTCATATTGTGGACTCAAATTAGGTTAAGACTGATCAAACCTATTTCACAGTAGGACCGTTACCAATGGCAGAGGGAGATGTTTCTATCATCATTCCAGCTGAATTGAACCCCAGGTCCTTGGATGCAACACTAATCCAGTGTGCCAACTTGCAATTAGTCATATTGAAAACAAGTATAAAGTTGTGTATCACAAAGCCTTCATTGACTTGGAGAAACATTCAGAAATATGGCTTACACCACCACAAAAAGAAAACAATTATTGCAACTGACATGGACCTTACCTCAATCTGAGCACAATTCACCCTGCAGCAAAAGTGAGGCTCGTGCTTTATCTTAACAATTTTATTTGTCTTTAGCATTACAGATAGAACAATGCTAAATCGATTAAATCTGGTGATGTATTGATTCCTACTATACAAATTCAAAAAACCAAGCAGTAGTACTATGTTGAAAGGGTTGTACTTTAAAATGAAGAACATTTCTTATGCCTGAAATGTTTTGGTTCCCTAGCTCTTTTAAGCAACAAACAAATAGCACAATTACTCTGCACATTTCACACCAGTGCATATTGGGTTCAGTTCCACATTGATGTAAACTGTACAGCGTTACTCAGGGCAAGATCATCAGTAATAGCCTCATATCACTTCAACTTTGTACTGGCTCCTGTATAACCACAACAGACATAAAGTGAAACTTAAATAGTTGCAGGAGATCCAATGGACTGTGGGGAAACTTTTAAACTTTGTTTTTAATCATTTTAATGTTAGCAAAATGCCAACTCTGGCTTCAGCGTTACGCTAAAATTTGAAGTTGAACCAGCTGTTGAGGGTGCTTTATACTTGCATGTGTGTTCATAGCTCTGTTTCCCCTGGCTAGAATGCAATGTTGCACCAGCAATATAACATAGGTCTGCTGGATCTATTGCTCTATACAGGTACACAACAATGCCCATAAATTCTCTGCTGTATTAACTATTAGAAACATCCAATTCTTCCCTGGAAGGGAAGGGGTGGGGGGAATAGATGTCATCAATGTCTTAGCTCAAACCAGAAACAAGTTTAGCAATTACCTCTTCTCTCTGTTGACTCTTGAGCATCCCCGATCTTAATTGCTCCACCATTGGTGGCTGTGCCTTCAGCTGCCTAGGCCCTAAGCTCTGGAATTCAATGCCTAAATCTCTCTGCCTCTCTAGCTCTCTCTCTCCTCCTTTAAGACGCTCCTTAAAACCTACCTCTTTGACCAAACTTTTGGTCATCTGCTCTAACAGCTCCTTATGTGGTTCAGTGTCAAATTATGTTCGATAACACTCCTGTGAAGCACCTTGGGATGTTTTACTACATTAAAGGTGCTATATAATTGCAAGCTGTTGTTGTTGTTGATGTTCGAGCTGAAGCAATTTCTGGATTTCTATGAGGGCATTGCAGGGCCAAATCTATGTAAATTAAGGTGCTCATCCCTTAATGGATATATTGATTAATCTGACTAGAAATATTCACAAAAGACTTCCATAAAGTCAGCGTAAAATTGAGTTGCATAAAATGAGCTGTGATTTCTCTGCTTCATCTGGATATAATGAAATTTCAATATCAAGGTAAGCTTTCCATACTTTTCACAGCCCATGAAGGAGTGGGTTACAGAATAGTAAATTGCTAGCAGTATTTGCAGTTGTGTGATTTTTAACCTCAATATGTATTAAATAATAACCCTTCTCAACATAATTTAATTAACTTGTCACCTAACACCTGGTTGGTGTGTCAAACCTGTAAGGTAATAGCTGACAATTTGTTGAGTGCTGCTCTTAATTATGAAGATGTGCTCTGGCATCCTTCAGAAGTCTGTTATTGATAACTTCCATCATTATTGCTCAGGATTATATATTTCTTATGTTCATGTTTCTTATTCATCTTAAAAACTGGCTTCTCCTACAAAGGTGCATTTATGTGTTTAAATGACAGATTGTATGAAGGTAGAAATTAACATGCTCCCTCGATGGCACTGGGTACTTGCACTACTGGTGTAGAAGTATTAGGCCAGGAGCATCCCAAGTTCAATTTCCCATCTGTGCTGATCATATTGATCTCAACCAGGACAGCAGTAGGAATGCTACAATTAAGATCAGCACTAGGGAGAGGGAGAAAAATCAGTCAACTTCCCACTTGCTATCCAGTGACTCCTTGCTTCTCTTTGATGCCTTCCAAGTTAGAATAGCCAACAAACTTCACTGCCTAGGCTCACACTTGCATCAGGTACCGAAGGGCTGTTGACAACTAAACACCTGTGCCCAAATGAGAGGTGTCACCTCCAAGAAAGCAGGGGAAAAACTTAAGGGGAGAAAAGTAGATATTGTACACATATGATGAGTGTATTAGATACACATGGGAATTGTTTATAGTTTATACAGAGATCAGAAAGTGCGGCCTAAGACGTCAGCCTGAGACCCAATTGGAGTTGAGGGTTGGTAAAATAAATGAATTTCAATCAGAACTGGTTAATGTAAGGACAGTTGGTGAGCTGACACAGGCATCATTCACTCCTAGACCTATGCTGGGAGGTAAACCACAGATGGTTCCTAGTGAGGAGTTAAGCATTTGTCTAGTTTCTTGGCATATATTTGTTGGGATACCGAAGCTCAGCTTTCTTATACACTGATCGCGCAAACTCCAGGTACCAGCAGGCACAATCCTGGCATAACTGCTAGGAGGATTTTCAGGGTCGCTATGTGATACTGCTGAGCAAAAATAAATACAAAGGGTACATTCTAAAGGGGGTGCGTGAACAGAGAGACCTGGGGGTATATGTGCACAAATCATTGAAGGTGGCAGGGCAGATTGAGAAGGCGGTTAAAAAAGCATCCTGAAGGGACATAGCTGCCAGAATGGGCCTGCGGCAGGTGGTGAGAGAACCAAAATGAGGGAAAAACCTACTTGACCTCACCGTCACCAAACTACCTGTCGCAGATGCATCTGTCCATGACAGTATTGGTAGCAGTGACCACTGCACAGTCCTTGGGGAGATGAAGTCCCGTCTTCACACTAAGGAAATCCTCCATCATGTTGTGTGGCACTACCACCGTGCTAAATGGGATGGATTCATAACAGATGTAGCTGCTCAAAGCTGGGCATCCATGAGGCGCTGTAGGCCATCAGAAACAGCAGAACTGTATTCAACCACAATCTGTAACCTCACTCTACCATTACCAGCAGACCAACCCTGGTTCAAAGAGGAGTGTAGAAGAACATGCCAGGAGCAGCACCAGGCATACCTAAAAATGAGGTGCCAACCTGGTGAAGCTACAACAGCATGCTATAGACAGAGCTAAGCAATTCCACAATCAATGGATCAGATCAAAGCTCTGCAGTCCTGCCACATCCAGCCATGAATGGTTGTGGATAATTATGCACCTAACAGGCGGAGGAGGCTCCATGAACATCCCCAAAATCAATGATGGTGGGGCCCAGCATGCATGTGCAAAAGACAAGGGTGAAGAGTTTGCAACCATCTTCAGTCAGAAGTGCCAAGTGGATGATCCATCTCGGTATCCCCCTGAGGTCCCCACCATCACAAAAGCCAGTCTTCAGCCAATTCAATTCACTCCACGTGATATCAAGAAATGGCTGAGCGCACTGGATACAGCAAAGGCTATGGGCCCTGACAACATCCCAGCTGTCGTGCTGAAGACATGTGCTCCAGAACTAGTCGCGCCTCTAGCCAAGCTGTTCCAGTACAGTTACAACACTGGCATCTACTCGACAATGTGGAATACTGCCCAAGTATGTCCTGTCCACAAAAAGCAGCACAAATCCAATCTGGCCGATTACTGCCCCATCAGTCTATGCTTAATCATCAGCAAAGTGATGGAAGGTGTCGTCGACAGTGCTTTCAAGCAGCACTTACTAACCAATAACCTGCTCACCGATGCCCAGTTTGGGTTCCGCCAGGACAAACTTGGCTCCAAACCTCATTACAGCCTTGGCCCAAACATGGACAAAAGAGCTGAATTCCAGAAGTGAAATGAGTGTGACTGACTTGACATCAAGGCAGCATTTGACCGAGTGAGATATCAAGGAGCCCTAGTAAAATTGAAGTCAATGGGAATCAGGGGGAAAACTCTCCACTGGCTGGAATCATACCTAGCACAAAGGAAGATGGTTGTGGTGGTTGGAGGTCAATCATCACAGCCCCAGGACATTGCTGCAGAAGTTCTTCAGGGCAGTATCCTAGGCTCAACCATCTTCAGCTGCTTCATCAATGACCTTCCCTCCATAAGGTCAGAAGTGGGGATGTTTGCTGATGATTGCACAGTGTTCAGTTCCATTCGCAACGTCTCAGATAATGAAGAAGTCCATGCCCGCATGCAGCAAGACCTGGATGACATTCAGGCTTGAGCTGATAAGTGGCAGGTAACATTCATGCCACACAAGTGCCAGGCAAGGACTATCTTCAACAAGAGAGAGCCTAACCACCGCCCCTTGTAATTCAACAGCATTACCATCGACAAATCCCCCACTATCAACATCCTGGGGGTCACCATTGGCCAAAAACTTAACTGGACCAGCCACTTAAATACTGTGGCTATAAGAGCAGGTCAGAGGCTAGGTATTCTGCAGCAAGTGTCTCACCTCCTGACTCCCCAAAGCCTTTCCATCATCTACAAGGCACAAGTCAGGAGTGTGATGGAATACTCTCCACTTGCCTGGATGAGTGCAGCTCCAACAACACTCAAGAAGCTTGACACCATTCATGACAAAGCAGCCCGCTTGATTGGCACCCCATCCACCACCTTAAACATTCACTCCCTCCACCACCAGCGCACCGTGGCTACAGAGTGTACCATCTACAAGATGCACTGCAGCAAATCGCCAAGGCTTCTTCAACAGCACCTCCCAAACCCATGATCTCTACCACCTAGAAGGACAAGGGCAGCAGGTGCTTGGGAACACCACCACCTCCAATTTCCCCTCCAAGTCACACACCATCCTGACTTGGAAATATATCGCCGTTCCTTCATCGTCGCTGGGTCAAAATCCTGGAACTCCCTTCCTAACAGCACTGTGGGAGTACCTTCACCACACGGACTGCAGCAGTTCAAGAAGGTGGCTCAGCACCTCCTGCTCAAGGGCAATTAGGGATGGACAATAAATGCTGACCTTGCCAGCGACGCCCACATCCCATGAACGAATAAAAAAAAAGAATTACACAATCCTGGTGCAACAGGTGAATGATATTTTCATTATGCTATCATATACAAGCATGTTAAATTGTGATATTGTGACATACCTGTAAGAAAAATTGGGATCTATTTTGCTTCAAAGGAAAACAGCCTTTGAGAGCAACAGAGATCAAATAAGGACCAAACATGTGGCTCACTTGTCCAGTTTGACTAAACGGCATTGAGAATTACCAGGAAGGTCTAACGTCATAGTTATGGATAAAGAAATAAATCAACACTTTATTCTGAGTTGTCTCTGATCCCATCTAAGGCAATTGCCACAAATGGACCCAAGCTTAACTCTTAGAGACTTCTTGATACAAATTAAACATTCAAGATGTCAGAGTTCTAGGAAACATCACATACAGAACATGGCAATGTTGTAATGCAACAAGAAAGCCACAAACAGCCAACACTGCATATAACAGTTATTTTAAAATTGTGGGATAATATCCGTTAAAAGGGGAACTGGCATAAAATCATCCTGCTGGATGTAAACCACATAGGTAATGTGGAAGTAGAACTACTTCAAGATGTTGTTACTTTAAAATACCACAAACAAGCTATAGGCCAAAATCTATAAGGAATAATACAAATAACTGCATGCAATGAAATGCAGCTAGAGGACAGTACTTTTTAACACTGAGAAACGTAGATAAAGGGCCAAATTGGAAAATACAATCATGAATTAATGAGTAGTGATTAAATGACGCCAAGTTTTAAAAGCATGTAGATTATAAAAGGAAAGAAAAATAGAGGGAGATAAGCCGCTTCACAGATTTGTAGCAGATGGTGCAGTGAGTCTTAATGCTGACAGAATGAGAATGCAGGAAAAAGGAACAGTATGTGGCTACATTGAAAGCAAATCACACAGGCAAACTCTTGAAAGACTGTGTAACATGAAGGCTGAACGATAAGAAAATAATTTGTGCAAAAACTCCAACATGCTGTAAAGCAAACAGGCCTTGCCAATTGTTACAAGTTGAACCACCCAAACGGCCCACCATTGCTTTTTTCTTACAAAAGCAAAATACTGCGGATGCTACAAATCTGAAATAAAAAACAGAAAATGCTGCAAATTCTCAACAGGTCAGGCAGCATCTGTGGAGCGAGAAACAGAGTTAACGTTTCAGGTCGATGACCTTTCTTCAGAACTCCTTTTTCTTGCCTGTTGCTGAAGCCATGGCTATAGTCATTGGTTAATACAATGTTAGATATGGCAGCCTTAATAATATCAGTTTCTTTACTGATTGCTTTTTCAAGATGGCTGTGCTTTTTCAAGATGGCTGTGAACATAAGAAATAGGAGCAGGAGTAAGCCATTTGGCCCTTCGAGCCTGCCCTGCCATTCAACAATATCATGGCTGATCTTCTACCTCATCTCCACTTTCCTGCACTATCCCTTGATTCCCTTAATATCCAAAAATCTATCGATCTCTGTCTTGAATATACTCAACAACTGAGCCTCCACAGCCCTCTGGGGTAGAGAATTTCAAAGATTCACCACCCTCTGAGTGAAGAAATTTCTCCTCATCTCAGGAGAACCCCTTATGGCGGACCCCTTATTCTGAGACTGTGACCCCTGGTTCTAGACTCCCCAGCCAAGGAAACATCCTCCCTGCATCTACCCTGTCAAGCCTGTAAGAATTTTGTATGTTTCAGTGAGATTACCTCTCATTCTTCAAAACTCTAGAGAATATAGGCCTAGTCTATTCAATCACTCCTCATAGGACAATTCCCCCATCCCAGGAATCAGTCTGGTGAACCTTCGTTGCACTCCCTCTATGGCAAGTATATCCTTCCTTAGGTAAGGAGACCAAAACTGTACACAAAACTCAACTTGTGGTCTCACCAGAGCCCTATATAATTGCAGTAAGACGTCTTTACTCTTATACTCAAATCCTCTTGTAATAAAGGCCAACATACCATTTGCTTTCCCAATTGCTTGCTGTACCCGCATGTTAACTTTCAGTGATTCGTGTACAAGGACCCTCTGAACACCAACATTTCCCAATCTCTCACCATTTAAAAAATACTCTGCTTTTCTATTTTTCCTACCAAAGTGGATAACTTTACATTTCTCCACATTATATTCCATTTGTCATGTTCTTGCCCACTCACTTAGCCTGTCTATATTCTCTTGAAGCCTCCTTGCATCCTCCTCACAACTTACATTCCCACCCAGCTTTGTATCATCAGCAAACTTGGATATATTACATTTGGTCCCCTCATCCAAATCATTGATATAGATTGTGAATAGCTGAGGCCCAAGCACTGATCCTTGCGGTACCCCATAGTTACAGCCTGCCAACCTGAAAATGACCCGTTTATTCCTACTCTCTGTTTTCTGTCCGTTAACCAATCCTCAATCCATGCTAGTATATTACCCCCAATCCCATGAGCCCTAATTTTGTTTAATAACCTCTTGTGTGGCACCTTATCGAATGCCTTCTGAAAATCCAAATACACCACATCCATTGGTTACCCCTTATCTATTCTGCTAGTTACAACCTCAAAAAACTCTTAACAGATTTGTCAAACACGATTTCCCTTTCATAAATCTGTGTTGACTCTGCCCAATCCTACTATTATTTTCTAAGTGCCCTGTTACCACATCCTTAATAATAGATTCTAGCATTTTCCATACTGCTGAAACAATGAAAAAAAATGAATTACAAGTAAATAACAGAACACACAATGAAAAGCAATGGCAGCATAAATTGCCTTGAAGATATACCATCAGTGAACATTTCAATTAAATTGTTTGCCATTAGCTCAAGCATTGCTCGAAATAATCATTCTCTCCATAAGGAGGTATAATAAATCAGAGCTGTTAATATTGGGCAAATCCTAGGTGTGACATTTTCAGCTGCATACCTGGATTATCTGGGTGGAAACTAGTTACGGACCATTTCCATAACCAGTGGGACGCCAACAGTGCACACCCCAACCAGGCTGTTCCGAAACTGGTCCTCGGGCCTCATTTACTTAATTTGGGAAAGCAGCAGGCGCCTGTCATGCTTTCATAGGCAGCTTGCCTCCTTTACAAAGGTGAATGTCAGGTCATTTGTCTCGCTGACAATGGCCGGAAGGCATGTCCCGGAAAGTGGGGGGAGGTTGGAGCAGCAACGGGTGGTGGCCGATCACCAGTGCTGGGGATCAGAGGCAGTCCCTATAGCAACCTGAAAATGAAAAAACATGGAGCTGTACATTTTCAAAGAACAGCCACATCCAGGAACATCTTTGGGTCCAGATGCTAGCAGCCTTTCAGGCCTGCAGCTGTGCTCTTGTTTTCATTCCCCGATCTCAGTGCAAGGCCCAGTCAGGGGACTGGGAGTGCATTATGGCCCAGGCCAGGAAATTCCCTTTCCCCCGATACAGTACAACTCAAGCTTGCTGTGCCTCTTGGGCAGCCAGCAGAAGGCCCTGGGAAAATCTACTTTGTACTCTCCTGGAAGAAAGTTCAGTGATTAATCAGCATCATGAAACATGGGATGAAAGAACTTGGCTATGAAGATAGACTGGGTAATTTGGGGTTATTTTCTTTGCAGGTGAGGAAATTAAGGGGTAACGTGATTGAGATGTTTAAAATAATGAAGGGAATTGACAGGTTGGATAGGGAACAACCCTTCCCTCTAATAGGAGAGCCTAGAACAATCGGGCATAATCTTAAAATATGAACTAAGTGAATACAGAAAACATCTAAAGGATTGTGAGAATGTGGACTGTATAACCCAGGGACCTTAGATGCAGAATCAATGAGGTGTTTAAAAGGGCTAAATACTTAATTGAGAACTAAGGGTATTAAAGGCTATGGAGAAAAGGTGGGGAACTTGGATTAAAGAGAGCTGCCATGAGTAACAAAATAGCAGAGAAGGCTGGATGGGCCATTTGGCAGAATCGTGTTCCTAGTTGAGCTTGGAGTGATAGGCAGAGTGAGGCTGCATAGACTTGGCAGTTCTGGCAGACTCCCACTATAACTCTGGATCCTGGCCTATGCTGGGAGATTCCAGGAAACCTTGTAAGGAGCGGAGCCTCCAGAAGAGCACATGTAGGCCCTACTAAGATGTCCAGACCAGGGAAACATCTCATCATGTCTCTTTGCCCTTCAGTTACCTACTATCTCCTCCCCTTCCCACCACCCTTCTCTCTTCCATCACTGCCCCATCTCCTTCCCCTTTGAACTACGTGCTTAACCTCTCCCTCCACTGCACTGCTATCACTCATAGGGGGAAAAATTGGGTGAGTAGCGCCACTTGTTAGCGCCTAAAGAGGCAGTCAGTGGCTGTAGCGCCACTGGCTGCGCCTCCCGCGATATTCAGCAGAGGCGCTAATGGTGGCGTTAGCCATTTGCGCTGCGCCGCCACCGATGACGTCATCGGTGTGCGCAGCGCCCCGTTCGCGATATTTGGTCGCGAACGCCGCAGTTGCACCGTTCGCTACTGGCGCCCGGTTCACGGGGCCTTACTGTGCCGGCAGCGGCGCAAGTTAAGGTGGAGGTGCGGGGCGGCCGCCTTTTTCGGCGGCCGCCTGCCAGCACCTCCGTCCCCGGCCTCCTAACCACCCCCCCGCGGCATTGCCGGCTGTTTCCCGAGAGCCCGGCACTTCTCCTTGGTGCCGGGCTCGTTTGCCGGCACTCGCGAGCGGGGATCGCGCTGTTGCAGGCCCCTCCCCCTTAACAGTGGGAGGAAGGCCTGCAGTACCGCAGCGTGCCGTGCCGCAGCGTGTGGCGCTGCGGCACGTTGCGCTGCGATATTCAGTTTCAGCGCCCTAAGAGGGACGCGGAGCGCCTCGAGCCTCGCCCCGTGTCCCTCGAGGGGCAATGAAACTGAATATCTGACGATCGCTGTAGCCTCGAACGCTGCGCTAAATCCTGCGCTCAGGCGACTTTTGTGCCACTTTGGCGCCCCAACCCAATTTCTAGGCCATAGAGTCATAGAATTATACAGCACACAAAGAGGCCCTTCGGCCCATCGTATCCGCGCCGGCCATCAAGCCCTATCTATTCTAATCCCATTTTCCAGCACTTGGTCCGTAGCCTCGTATGCTATGGCGTTTCAAGTGCTCATCTAAATGATTCTTGAATGTTTTGAGGGTTCCTGCCTCTACCACCCTTTCAGGCAGTGAGTTCCAGTTTCCAACCACCCTCTGGGTGAAAAAGTTTTTCCTCAAATCCCCTCTAAACCTCCTGCCCCTTACCTTGAAACTATGCCCCCTGTTTATTGACCCCTCTACTAATGGCAAAAATTCCTTTCTATCTACCCTATCTATGCCCCTCATAATTTTGTACACCTTAATCAGGTCCCCCCTCAGCCTTCTCTGCTCTAAGGAAAACAACCCCAGTCTGTCCAGTCTCTCTTCATAGCTGAAGCGGTCAAACCCAGATAACATCCTGGTGAATCTCCTCTGCACGCTCTCCAATGCAATCACATCCTTCCTATAGTGTGGCGACCAGAAATGCACACAGTATTCCAGCTGTGGCCTAACTAGCGTTTTGTACAGCTCCATCATAACCTTCCTGCTCTTATATTCTATGCCTCGGCTAATGAAGGCAAGTATCCCATATGCCTTTTTAACCACCTTATCTACCTGTCCTGCTGCCTTCAGGGATCTATGTACATGCACACCAAGGCCCCTCTGATCCTCTGTCCTTCCTAGAGTCCTACCATTCATTGTGTATTCCCTTGCCTTGTTAGTCCTCCCAAAATGCATCACCTCACACTTTTCAGGGTTAAATTCCATTCACTGTTCTGCCCATCTGACCAACCCGTCTATATCGTCCTGTAGCCTGAGGCTTCCCTCCTCGCTATTTACCACTCCACCAATTTTCGTGTCATCTGCGAACTTACTGATCATACCTCCTACATACATATCTAAATCATTAATGTACAGGTAGACTACCCTTTATCCGGACTTCCGAAAACCGAAACCCTCTAAAAACCGAAGGTTTTTTCGGTCAGCGTAAGTCGTGCGCACGACATGACCAGAGTGGCGCACGACTTACAGGCCTAGCCGGATAAGGGATAGTGTAGCATTTTTCCGCACTTCTGAAAACCGAAATCTTTATCCGCACATCCGAAACCAGAAAACCTCTGAAAGCCGAAAGTGGAGCAAAGCATGACTTCTGAAAACCGAAATGCGCACGACCACGACCCCCGCCGACCCCCACCCCCGACCCCCCGGCCGAACCCAACCCCCACCGACCCCCGACCCCCACGCCGTACCCCACCCCCGCCGAACCCCACCCAATTTCGGATAAGAGATAGTGTACCATCCTTTATCCGCACATCCGAAACCAGAAAACCTCTGAAAGCCAAAAGTGGCGCAAAGCATGACCCGACGCTGCCGATGCTTGACCCACGCAGGTGTTATGCTGCTCTGTGTGATATTTGCTGCTCTCTTAGATATTTGCTGCTATTTGCAGCTCTCTTAGATATTTGCTGCTCTCTTAGATATTTGCTGGCTTTTAACAATTTGTGAAAATGCTAAAAAGAGCTGCAGATACCCCAATGGGTAACAGTGAGAAGCAGAGAAGGAAGCATCGCTCATTATCGATATCGCAGAAAGTGGAGTTATTGCAGAAGCTTGATCGTGGTGTGTCTGTGCGACAGCTTACTGAAGAATATGGTGTGGGAAGTACCACCGTATATGACTTAAAGAAACAGAAAGACAAGTTGTTGAAATTTTACACTGACAGTGATGACCATAAACTAATGAAAATTAGGAAAACATTGCATAGGGCAAAAAATGAAGATCTTGACCGTGTGCTGATTGAGTGGATTCGACAACGCAGAGGTGAACGTGTGCCACTGACTGGTTTGATGGTCATGAAGCAAGCTAGAATATACCATGAAAAACTGAACATTGAAGTTGAGTGTGAATATTCAGAAGGTTGGCTGCATAAATTTAAGAAGCGTCATGGTATAAGATATCTGAAAATCTGTGGTGAAAAAGCTTCTGCTGATCATGAAGCAGCTGAAAATTACATAGATGAGTTTGCAAAAATAATATCGGATGAAAACCTCGGTCCTGAACAAATTTACAATGCTGATGAAACAGCTCTGTTCTGGCGCTACGTTCCTAGAAAAACATTAGCAACGGCTGATGAGAGTGCACCAGCAGGTTTTAAGGATGCTAAGGACAGGTTGACTGTTCTTGTGTGTGCCTGCAGCATTGGCACACCCAAGTTAAAGTTGGTAGTGATTGGAAAAAGCCAACATCCGAGATGTTTGAAAGGTGTATGCAATTTACCTGTGCATTATTATGCGAGCAGGAAAGCATGGGTAACCAGAGGAATATTTTCTCACTGGTTCAATAACCACTTCGTACCAGCGACACGAGCTCATTGCAGGCAAGTTGGACTGGAAGAAAACTGCAAAATTTTATTGTTCCTGGACAACTGCTCCGCACATCCCCCTCCTGAACTTCTTGTGAAAAGTTATGTTTTCGGCATTAACGTTCCCCCTAATGTGACATCTTTAATACAGCCTTGCGACCAAGGAATTTTACGCTCCATGAAGAGCAAGTATAAAGACGTTTTTTTGAACTCTATGCTTGATGCAATCAACAGAGGCGAAGGAATCCAAAGCTTCCTGAAAGAATTCAATGTTAAGGATGCCATTTATGCAGTTGCTAATGCTTTGAACGATGTTGACAAACCAACATTAAAAAATGCTTGGCACAGACTTTGGCCTTCAACGATGTTTCATGAAGATGGACCTGCAGATGACGAGTTTGAAGGATTTCCTGTCAGTCAGGAGAAGATGATGATATCAAACCTCCTCACTTACGCCAAAGGTTTATCATCCGAAAGTGTAAATACGTTAGAGGAAGCTGACATCGAAGAAGTGCTGAACATTGACAATGATGCACCTGTTGTGAATTCGTTGAGTGATGGGGAAATTGCTGAAATGGTGTTAAATAAAGACAAGCATGAGGACAGTAGTGATGATGATGATGACATTGTGAACACAGGTGAAAAAATCCCCATAGACGATATGGTGACAATGTGTGATCAGTTAATTGCTGGCCTTGAAAAACGTGCATTTATCAGTGAGCAAGAGATTATGCAAGTTTACTCAATTAAAGAGAGACTGCTTAGACAGAAACCAATGTTAATGAGACAGATGACACTGGAAGAAGTCTTTAAAAAGGCCGTCTGTCGTAGTCATGCTTCATCACTTGAGAATCCTGTTCCTGGCCCATCTTCAGATGTCCAACTCCAACCTGATGACAATGATGACAACACTGATGTACCCTCTTCTCCAAGATCCTCAAGCCAGATGTAATGCTGCTTCATCACTTGAGAATCCTGTTCCATCTTCAGATGTCCAACTCCAACCTGATGACAATGATGACAACACTGATGTACCATCTTCTCCAAGATCCTCAAGCCAGATGTAATGTACCTTTATTGCATGTTTATGTACAGGTATTTAGCTTAGTTTGTACCTGTACATGTTTGAAGTTTTACTGAATGTTTTCCTTACAAATAAACTGTACTACAGTATTTATCCCTGTAACTACAGTATTTATAGTCGTTATTTTCGGATAAGGGATAGTGTATCCTTTATCCGCACTCCCGAAAACCGAATTACCTCTGAAAACCGAAGTGTTTTCGCGCACCTTCCGAAAACCGAAATTTTCCTAAAACCGAAACACGACTGGTCCCGAGGTTTTCGGATAAAGGATAGTCTACCTGTACACTACAAACAGCAAAGGACCCAGCACCGATCCCTGCGGTACACCACTGGACACAGGCTTCCAGTCACAAAAACAATCTTTGACCATCACCCTCTACCTCCTGCCACTAAGCCAATTTTGGATCCAATGTGCCAAATTGCCCTGGATCCCATGGGCTCTTACCTTCTTGACCAGTCTCCAATGCGGGACTTTGTCAAAAGCCTTACTGAAGTCCATGTAGGCTCACCTCATCCTTTACCTACCATCCACTCCCTGCTATTCCCATTTGCTTTCTCAAAAGGCTGGTGTTGAGAAGCCAGTGGCGCACTCACCCTCAGCCTGTTTCCCGCCCCTCCCTTCAAAGAGGCTTTCAAAATTCAACTTACTTGCTATAAAAAAAGTCAAATTAGAATGAGGAAAGGCATGTATGTCTGCCTTTCTCTCTATCTGTCTGTGTTAGCAATTAGGATCTCCGGTTCACAGGTGTAAGGAATTAGTAATTACCCTTTCCAACTGTCAACAAAACACAGATGGATAATTAGTTTTATATATGTACCCTCACTTTACTGCACTTTAAGAATATAGAAAACAAAACCTACAACAGCTATGTAATTAGAAGTCATTTTTTTCTCATTCTTTCTCACATATAGACTGTTTTCTTTGAAAAAAAAATTAATATAAATTCTACCTCAAAGCTTTTGAAATTTGTCTTATTTTCAAATTATTGGGATAAAAACTGAGTAGAAAGTGTTAGAAGCTAAAGAAAGATATTCTGTCTGTATAATTGACTGAATTCCACTGATGGATCTTGGCAAATTGGTAAACTACAGGCACAGTTTCCTTCGCATTAATGCAAGTTTGCAGTAGGGTTCCTGCTTTGGGTTGGAGTCTACCAGATGGGTGATTAGTCTCCTGAGTGCTGCTGCTGGCGACTTGTGAGAAATGGCACTTTGCACCTGCACAGTACCCTGGGTATCGTGGTTTGCACCAAACCGCATTGCCTGAGCCCTGCTGGCCCCCTGCTATTCCAAACACACCAGTTCATTGCTGGTTGTGAGGATGACAGCATTGGGGTCAATGAAAATTGAAGCTGGGCTTCAGCGGTGAGGTGTGGGAGTATTGTGAAGAGTCATAAAACTGTACGAAAACTTTAGTTAGAAGCTACTTATATCAATAATGTTTTTGTTGAATCAGTGGAATTTATTTGGTATTTCTCATTGTGGTTGATACTGTAATTCATTTTTTATTTAAATATTACTTATCCTTAAATCTTTGTATTCTTTTGTGTTCTTTCTTTAACTTATAAATTATGTTATTCATCTTACTATAAAACAAAGAATCAAATATTTTATTTGAGGCTTGGTGATAATCAGACACTCAATAGGCCGGAATTTGCGGTTGGAGGCATATCTCCGGAGTACACCTCCGACCCGATTTAAAAAAATCCGCACCTACCTGCTGGCTCCCGAGCTGCGGAGACTTCGGGTCCTGGGCCTGCAGGTGTATACCTGGGTAAAGACCCACAGATCCCAGGCGGTTCGGAAGCATCTCTGGGATCATGTGGGCCAGGACCTCCTATCAGAAAGGAGGATTCCTCATATGCTTATGGGATTTCATTTACGAATGGAATCCCCATTAGCATGAACCCAATCCCCAAATAATTAAATAATGTACACAACTGGAATAAAAATAAATGTTCCCATTTTCAAATTCAATTAAAATTCCCTTTAATGAAGCATTTACAATAAAAATTAAATTTTTTGAAAAATATTTTTAACATATTAATCCGAGCCAAAATTTACATAAACTAATTTTAAATGTTTGTGTATGATTTTAAATTTTTTAATTCTTAATTTAATATTTATATTAACCCTTACACTGGTGAAAGCAGGCCATATGCCTGCTTTTACCAGACATAAGAGTTTCGTAGGCATTTGTTGGGCAGTAGTTGGGCAAATAGCCCGACTCTGTGCCAACTAAAGTGATTTTTGGGTCGGTGCGGTACATCTGTCAAGGCGAACCATGACAAATCACAAATTCCGGGTTTTCGCCTGGTGCGGGGCCTTTTATAAGGCTTACGGCAGCATATGCACACATGGGGAATGGAAAATCCAGACCAATAACATTTGCAAACAGTGGGCAAATGTCACGTGATCAAATGTCACATAATCAAATCTACAGGAATACATCAAATCAGAGTTGGCAACCCAAGTTTGTAGGGCGCTGCTGCAACTCCTTTATTTGTCTCTGTTCTTTTTCACAATCACTGGATGGCTATTTGATTAAAATGGTTATCCAATACTGCCCTAACTCTGGACCTCACTGCGTCGGACTGCCAAAGACGTGGGGGTAGATTATGACTTTGTGTGATAGTGTAAAAGGTGAAATTAGGATGGGTTAAATGATCCCATCCTAAACCCATAATTTCTATGGATGCACACAGTAGAGGGTAGTTGCACTTTAATCCGAAATACATCACAGAACGCAACATGGGCAAATTCCTTGCAGATTTGGGCTCCATCCCAAATCCTGGCTGCCGGGCAATTAATCCACCCTACTTGGTCCTCCCGCTCATCAAAATTTTGTGGCCTATGTGTTTACTTTTTGGGTTGTTCCAAAAATTCATGAATCTAAATGTGAAATAACTATATGAAAAGTAAAGAAAGGAATGAAAAGGGGCCAACTCATAAGACCAACATGGTTGGTGCAAAACCAGCTGGGCTCCTGCCCCTAGCCCGTGACCCCTGCGAGAAATTGCATGCATGAATATCAGGTGTTAATAGGACACAATTCTGCTGTGATGCCTGGCATTGGTGATCGCCCAGTGATGCTCAATATCTAGGTGCAATGAAGAATGCTCCCTTGTGTAAGGCACTATAGGGTTTCCAGAACCCACAGAACTGTACCTCAGTAACAGTCAGTGCCTTCATGAAAGATGGGGAGACAAAGAGAAAATCAGGGGAAAAAGAATGTTAGAAAGAGATGTAAGTGGAGACCTGTTATTTTTAAATGAAACACTGTTTACTTAAATTCTACAGATACACTTTGTTCTAAAAAAAAATAGGTTTCATTATGCGCTGAATCAAGTACTCATGGTGCAGTAGAATGTCATTAGTTCATATTGTTTGGGGGAGATGTTTGTGTATTTTTTGAAAATCCAATAATTTAGGAGCTGGCCAGTACCAGCAATGAACAAGCACTTGCTGTGAAAGCGATGAAGATTGCCACAGTTCCTTTGTCACTTAAAGTACTTCCGCAATATAGTCATCTGTCATCTGATAGACACTTGGATTCATTCATTCTTTTATCCAATTTATCCTACAAGGTTAGCTGAACTTGTTTACATTTACAGCTTCGTACAGTCTATTTTCCACTGTAGCAGATCCTTCCAGGCTCATTTCTGTGAGGTCTGTTCAATTTCTAGTTAGAATTGAATTGCAGTGTTATATGATCTACACAGGCACATTCCAGAAACTGGTTAATAAATATGTGTATGAATGCTTGACAAATCCCATTAATTGCTAACCACTTTCCAATTGTGATTTTTGATATTGATAATCAAGTGAAAAAATATTTCGAGATCATATCATAGAATCATACAGCACAGAAGGAGGCCATTTGGCCCATTGTGCCTGCGCTGGCTCTTTGAAAGAGCTATCCAATTAGCACCACTCCCCTGCTCTTTCCACACACCCCTGCAATTGTTTTCCTTTTTAAGTATATAGAAACAGAAAAATAGGAGCAGGAGTAGGCCCTTCGAGCCTGCTCCGCCATTCAAAATGATCATGGCTGATCCTCTATCTCAATACCATATTCCCACTCTCTCCCCATACCCCTTGATGCCTTTTGTGTCTAGAAATCTATCTATCTCCTTCTTAAATATATCCAGTGACTTGGCCTCCACAACTTTCTGTGGTAGAGAATGCCACAGGTTCACCACCCTCTGAGAGAAGAAATTTCTCCACATCTCAGTCCTAAATGTCCTACCCCGTATTCTGAGACTGTGACCCCTCGTTCTAGACTCCCCAGCCAAAAGAAACATCCTCCCTGCATCCAGTGTGTCTAGCCCTGTCAGAATTTTATATGTTTCAATGAGACACCCTCTCATTCTTCTAAACTCTAGTGAATATAGGCCGAGTCGACCCAATCTCTCCTTATACGACAGTCCTGCCATCCCAGGAATCAGTCTGGTGAACCTTTGCTGCACTCCCTCTATGGCAAGTATATCCCTTCTTAGGTAAGGAGACCAAAACTGCACACAGTGCTCCAGGTATGGTCTCACCTAGGCCCTGTACAACTGTAGTAAGACATCCTTGCTCCTGTACTCAAATCCTCTTGCAATGAAGGCCAACATGCCATTTGCCTTCCTAACTGCTTGCTGCACCTGCATGTTTGCTTTCAGTGACTGGTGTACAAGGTTACCCAGGTCCCTTTGTACATCAACATTTCCCAATCTATCGCCATTTAAATAATACTCTACCTTTCTGTTTTTCCTACTGAAGTGGATAACTTCACATTTATCCACGTTATACTGCATCTGCCATGTATTTGCCCACTCACTCAACTTGTCTAAATTGCCTTGAAGCTTCTTTGCATCCTCCTCGCAACTCACAATCCCACCCAGTTTTGTGTCGTCAGCAAACTTGGAAATATTACATTTGGTTCCCTCATCCAAATCATTGATATATATTGTGAATAGCTGCGGCCCATGCACTGATCCCTGCAGTACCCCATTAGTCACCGCCTGCCACCCTGAAAAAGACCCATTTATTCCTACTCTCTGTTTCCTGTCTGTTAACTAATTTTCAATCCATGCCAGTATATTACCCTCCCCATGTGCTTTAATTTTGCACACTAACCTCTTGTGTGGGACTTTATCAAAGGCCTTCTGAAAATCCAAATACACCACATCCACTGGTTCTCGCTCATCCATTCTACCAGTTACATCCTCAAAAAACTCCAGTAGTTTGTAAAACACAATTTCCCTTTCATAAATCCATGTTGACTTTGTCTAATCCCATTGATATTTTCTAAGTGTCCTGTTATCACATACTTTATAATAGACATTTTCCCTACTACTGATGTTAGGCTGTAGTTCCCTGTTTTCTCTCTCCCTCCTTTTTTAAATAGTGGGGTTACATTTGCCACCCTCCAATCTGCAGGAACTGTTCCATAATCTATAGAATTTTGGAAGATGACAACCAATGCATCCACTATTTCCATGGCTACCTCTTTTACTACTCTGGGATGCAGATTATCAGGCCCTGGAGATTTATCAGCTTTCAGTCCCATTAATTTCTCCAGCACTATTTTTTTACTAATACTAATTTCCTTTAATTCCTCCTTCCCACTAGGCCCTTGGTTCCCTAGCATTTCTGGGAAGTTATTTGCGTCCTCTTCCGTGAAGACAGAACCAAAGTATTTGTTTAATTGCTCTGCCATTTCCTTGTTCCCCATTATAAATTCTGTTTCTGGCAGTAAGGGACCTACATTTGTCTTCACTAACCTTTTTCTTTTTACATACTTACATATATCCACTTCCCTTTTGAAAGTTACTATTGAATCCACTTCCAACCCTTTCATGAAATGCATTCCAGATCTATTTTTATATGGAGAGTTTCAAAGGATTTGTATATGTCAGACAACTCGCTTCATAGTTAATGTTGCTACAGTATAATCTCTGTGTATGTCTTATTCAAAATCTTATATCTGCACTCATTAAAATTTCGGATCTCAAATCTTTTAGTCACACTTCTGTGTTAACTTTTCTCATTGTAAATTCCTATATCCATATTTCACTTTAATTTTTGTAATTCGACTGATTCCTGTACTTATGTAATCATAGGCTGTGACCATTAGGTAGTGATGTATTGGCCCAGAAATTGGGGTCGGGGGCTTCCCGCGGGTGTAAGCCCTCGATCTGCACTTAACTACCGCGCCGGCCGTTGAGCTGTGGACACCCGTGGAATTCCAATCCGGGGCCTGGTCCAGCTGCCGGCGCGCAGTGCTTGCGTATCCCAGGGGCGCAGTTAGTTCGATGCGTCCCCTGGGATCACGTGGGCCATGGGCAGCCAATCGGAGCAGGGAAATGCCCATTCATAAGTCTGACAGGAAGTGCTGTCAAGACTTATAAATACTACGGCCCCAAAATAGCACTAAACCTTCAAATAAATTTTTAAAAAACACATTTTTAAAATAAACTATAAATTACATGAAATAACTATTTTAAACAATAATTTAAATTTTTGAAAAAAATAATTTTATATTCTAGTGGGGCTAAAAATAAACTTACCTTGCTTTAAAGTATTTAAAAATAATAAACCTGTGGAAAAAATGTTTTAATTTTAATTAATTCACCACTTACCTTGTAAAAAGCAGGCCTTACGCCTGCTTTTTATATTTCTAAATTCTGCAGGTTCACCCTCCCGGAAAAACCTGTAAAAAAAAACCTAAGTTTGCACAGCCTCCCCCGCGCACGCGTTCGACCTCTGAACCTCTTCGTTCAGAGGAACGGAAGTGCCGGTTTCCCACGCATGCGCAGTGCATGCAGGAAACCGGCACTTCCATCGGGCCTATGGGTGAGTACCCCATGCGTACTCACCCGTGGAGACCCGAATTTCTGGACCATTATCTTTTCTACCATTATTCTCAGTAACTGAAATTTCTCTGTCCAAAAATACGATTTTAAACAAAATGAAAGAAAACTGAATCTGTTATAGCTTTAGTTGTGAAACTCCAGGAAGCATATTATGTTTAGAGAGAGAGACAAAGGGCAGGATTTTCACTGGGCCGTGGAGGCGGGATTGGAGGCATGTGGGGGGTTAAAATTGCAAAAACTGGTGGGCGGGCACAACCCCGACTCCATCCCGCCTCCAAGCAATTTAAAATAATTTGTGTCTAATGGTCCCGTCTCCGTCCCGCCTCCAAGAAGCGGGATAGGCCATTAGGGCCTTTAACAAGCACTAAATGGCCTCTATGCCATTTTGAAAGGCCTTTGCCATTTTAACCCTCATCCCACGTGAAACACGCCTGTTCTGAAACACTACGGTGAAACCTAGCAGGAGCACAATTGGATTGCTGACTATCAGCTGCAGGTCAACCATTAAAGAGGAAATTTGAGCAGCCATCATTTGCAGGTGGCAAGACTTTGTTGTCTCAGGTCTGGGGGAACTTTTAGAAGGCATTACCACAGCTGTGGAAGTTTGGAGCCTGACACCCATCTCCAGTGTGACCTCCAGGGAAGCCCATTTCGCCACTTTCACTGAGCGCTTCCTCAACTGAGGCATGTATCAGCATGGGAGCCATTTATTTCCTTCCCTTCTGGACATTAGATCAGGACGAAGACCAGCCGCGGCACCAGCAGATCCAGGAACAACAGCAGCACCAACAACAGCAGCACCAACAGCGACACAGACAGCAGCAGCAACAACAGGAGTGCCAAGCTGCTGCTCACCCACCTGAAGCTGCACAGGCCAGAAGGGGCCAGTGCTTGGAAGCCCGTCGGCGCAGGAGATACCCCCCAAACAGGGTCTACAGAGACAGGGTCAGCTACCTCAACATGTCTGAGCAGCAGTGCCAAAGGCGGCTCCGACTTTCGTGAGAGGTGGTGGGTGACATCTGCGCAATGCTGCAACAAGACCTGCAGCCCAGAGGACCAGGTGGACAACCCTTACCAGTGGCCGTCAAAGTCACCACCGCACTCAATATTTTGCCTCAGGCTCATTCCAGGGATCAGCAGCAGACATCAGCGACATTTCCCAGGCGGCCACACACAGTTGCATCATGCAGGTAACCGATGCCCTCTTTGCCATCGCGCACAATCACATCCATTTCACCAAGGATCAAGCAAGTGTCACGGCGCGTGCGGTTGGATTAGCTAATCGGGCAGGCTTTCCAAGGGTGCAGGGCGACGTTGTCTGCACACGTGGCCCTTAAGGCACCCCATCACAATCCAGGTATTTTTGTCAACCGCAAGGGCTTCCACTCCCTTAACGTTCAGCTGGTGTGTGACCACATGTTTGTGCCAAGTACCCTGGCAGTTGCCATGACTCCTTCATACTGCGCCAGTCTAGTGTGCCTCTGCTATTCAGTCCGCCAGGCTGAAATAAAGAATAGATTTGCCTTTCTAATCTAGGCTTTATTAACTTTAAAAACCCAGTAGCACATCTTTCAACACCAGTCTCCAACAATGACTAGAGAGAACTGAATTTAAGATGGCCACCACAAATCACCTGACATCCACTACCAATGAGTTTACAACATATATCTCAAGGTAAAAACAAACAACCAATTACAATACTTCTTACTAATACAGAGAACAACCACCCCATTCACCAATCACAATACTTCTTATTAAACATAGGAAATAATCACCACATTCACCCCTCCTTTTAAAACATGCTCCAACCTAAATAACCTTTACAATTTATAATTAATTTATTTACAACTAAAATACAAATATAATATTTCAACAACTTTAAAACATTACTATCAATTTAAAAGTCCATTTTCAATCGGTCGACCGGATATCTTGTTCGTGTCGACCTTCTTAACCTTGGTGAAATTCCTTGCCCTCCCACACCCGGAGGCACCGAAGTATCTTCTGCAGACAGGCTATCCATATCCCGATTATCAACAGTTTCCGGATTGGAAATCCCATCAGGAAGTAAACTAGGACGGTCATGAACATCCCTCAAAGGCTGACTAATAAAAGTATAATTATCTGCAATAGGATTGGAAACATTCGTAGTATCTATAACATCCACATTATCTGAATCATGACTATTATTAGTATCCTCGGAAGAGGGCTGGCCACCACAAGGAGCCAAGTCTTTAATTGAAACAGTACTTTCTTTCCCATCTTGGAATCGAATATGAGCATATTGGGAATTTGCCTCCAACAGCTCCACCTCCTCCACTAAAGGATCATATTTTGACAATCTAACATGGCGTCGAAGCAACACAGGTCCCTGCATAGTAAGCCATGAAGGTACCGAATATCCCGTAGTAGATCTCCGCGGGTAATTAAAGAGCCTTTCATGGGGGGTCACATTAGTAGCCGTTGAAAGCAATGATCTAATGGAATGCAGGGCATCAGGCAGTACCATTTCCCACTGTGTATTCTTAAGATTCCGGGATGTCAAAGCCAACATAACTGCCTTCCAGATCACCCCATTGTATCGTTCGTACTGTCCATTACCCTGGGGATTATACGGGGTAGTTCTACTAGTAGAAATTCCCCGACTCTGAAGGTATTCCTTCAACTGGGAAGACATAAAAGAACTTCCTTGATCCAAATGGATATACGCCGGCATCCCAAAGATGACAAAAAGTTGAGTCAGACATTTGATAACTGTAGCAGCTGATACATCTGCGCAAGGAAAAGCAAAAGGAAACCTTGAAAACTCATCCACAACAGTAAATATATATCGGTTTTGAGTAGTTGAAGGAAGAGGCCCCTTAAAATCGACGCTCAAACGGAGAAGTAGCCTTTATAAGATGAGCTCGTTGAGGCTTAAAGAAATTCGGTTTACACCGAGCACAGATAGAACATGATGAAGTCATCCGCTTGACGTCTTCAACTGAAAAGGGCAAATTCTTACCGCGTACGAAGTGTATCATCCTCGTAACCCCAGGATGACATAAAGCATTGTGAAGATTAATAAGCGTATCTCCGTGAATCACAGAACAATAAGCCCTCGACAGTGCATCAGCAGCAACATTATCCTTCCCCGGACGATAAACTATATCAAAATGGTAACATGCCAACTCAATCCTCCACCTCATTATTTTATCATTTTTGATATTTCCAAAATGTTTAACATCAAACATAAAGGACACAGATTTTTGATCGGTTACCAACGTGAAATGTCGCCCCGATAAATAATGTCTCCATTTACGCAGTGCTTCTACTATTGCATATGCCTCTTTCTCTATTGAAGAACGCCTTTTTTCACTATTGTTCAAAGTACGTGAGAAAAAGGCCACAGGTCTTCCATTTTGGTTCAGAGTAGCCCCAATTGCAAAATCAGAAGCATCCGTCTCAATCACAAAGGGAACCTGCTCATCAATAGAATGCACAACTGCTCCTAGAATATCCTTTTTAAATTTATCAAAACATGTCCTGGCCTCCCATGATAGAGGATATGTCGTAACCCGTATAAGGGGCCGGATCTTCTGCGAAAAGTTTGCAATCCAATTAGAATAGTAAGAAAACAGTCCAACAACTCGTTGCAAATCCTTAGCATTAGTAGGATAAGGTAAATCGATCAATGGTCGCAGACGTTCTGGATCTGGTTTAATCTTATTTCCCGAGATAATATACCCCAGTAGATTTACCTCAGTAGTCGAAAAGATACACTTCTCGTTATTAAAAGTTAAACCAACTTTTTCCGCAGCTTGAAGGAATCTTTCTAAATTAGAATCATGCTCCACCCTTGATTTACCACACACCGTGATATCATCTAAATATGAAAAGATGTCAGAGAGAGAGTTATCACTTATAAAAGCATCCATTGCCCGTTGAAAACAAGCAACACCATTAGTAACACCAAATGGTATTCGGCAAAACTGATACAGCTTTCCACCAGCCTCAAAGGCTGTATATGGTTGATCCCTCTTAACAATAGGAATCTGATGATAAGCACTCTTTAAATCAATAGTGCTAAAAAACTTATACTGAGATACTTTGTTGATAAGCTCATCAATCTTAGGCAAAGGGTACGCATCTAATTGAGTATACCTATTAATAGTTTGAGAGTAGTCTTTCACCATTCGTTTCTTATGCCTCTCGTTGGTGGTGACAACTACCTGAGCCCGCCAAGGCGAACAACTAGGTTCAATGATTCCTTCCAATAAAAGACGTTGGACTTCAGAATTAATAAATTCTCTATCCTGACTGCTATACCTTCTTGACTTGGTAGCAATTGGCTTACATTCCGGCATCAAATTGGAAAAAAGTGATAATGGAGAAATGGATAAAGAAGTTAATCCACAAATGGATAAGGGTGGCTTAGTCCCTCCAAACGAAAGACTAAGACTCTCGTGTAATTTAAGCACATCATGACCAATCAAAATATCCGCACAAAGATTAGGCAAAACAGATAGGCGTATATCAGTATACGTATTACCTAGAAGAATCATTTTCACAAGGCAACAACCAGCTACTTGTGAAGTAAGGGTCGTCTGAGCCATACACACCTGATAAGTAACAGGCAAGATTTTCAAACACTTTTCCTTCACAAACTGAAGACTTATAAAACTCTCGGTACTGCCCGTATCTATGAGAGCCTTCACTTCTAACCCATTAACTTGGGCCACAACTATAGCTTTGTTTAGGCCATGAGCAAATGCAGCAGAAATTGATGCAATAAACGCCCTCTCTACAGGTTGAATAGTCGCAGAAGAGGAGGTAATTGAACCTAATGATTTACAAACACGTGCATAATGACCTCTCTTGCTGCATTTACTACATACAGCCTCCCGGGCAGGACACTTCAAACGAGGATGCCGGACGTTCCCACAAAAATAACACTTCTGAATCCTGGAGGCAACAGCCGCCGAAGTAAAAGGTGGAGCTGTTGGAGTAGAAACTATTTCAGAATCTAGTAAACCACTCCCATTAAGTCCACCTAATTCCTTTTCGTCCGGAACTGCCGAAACCACAGTCACAGGCCGATTAGAAAGAGCATAAGAATCCGAACTTCTCTGAGCCATATCCAATGACGAAGGAGCAGCGCTCCGAAAGCTTGTGATTTCAAATAAAGCTGTTGGACTATAACCTGGTGTTGTGTGACTTCTTGCATTTGTCCACCCCAGTCCAACTCCGGCATCTCCACACCATGGCTCCTCAGATGAGGAGGAGGAGGAGGAGGAGAGCGAAAACGAACATCTTGCAGAGGCCCATCAACCAGCGGCAGCAGTACACGAGAACATTGCTGCCCGGGATGCAAGGAACGCACTCATCTTTGCCAGATTTGCTTAGCCTAGCCAATCAAGCACTTTTGTCTCGCAGCTTCTTACCTGAGCATCGACAATGGCCAAGGGCCAGCGGATTCCTAGCAATTTGACCACCATACTGACAATTGCAAGCAATCCTAAGCCCTCAATGTGAAAGTCCCATTCGCAAAATGACACACGCCACAACTACAACAGTAGCCATCAGATTTTTTATTTACATTATTCATCTGATGGCTTTTTCACAAAAAACATCAAATTTCACCCAAGTGACTACCCTTGTGACTATTTGTGTAGTATCTTTCTCTTACACGTGTTCCTACGTGGTGCTTCCCCTGTGGCTTCAGCAGATGTGGAGGCCCCTTGCTCACTTTCCTGCTGCTCCTGTCTCGACACCTTTGGCGGGCGTCCTCTGGGGTTGCGAATCTGTGAGGGCTCGTCAACAGTCTGCTACTCCTGCGGCTGTGCAGGGGTTGAGACGCTGATCTCAGTTGGGTGTGGACTCTGGTGGGGCTCTGACCGAGGGCTCTGCAATGGCATGCAAGTGTGAGTGCTTGGAGAGGAGCCCCACTTCCTTGATGACTGCCACCAACTTCCCTCTCATGGGTCAGGTCCCCCTTAGCGCTTGCAAGCGGCTTGAGAGCACCTTGCTGCATATCAGGGGGGCCATGGGGACCCGTATCTGCACTGGCAGTCCTACTCAGAAGGACTTCCTTGAAGGTCTGGTTTCTCTGTACAATATAGATGCCCATCGCTCCTCCAGAGATGTCATTCTATTCTGAACACTCACCATGTTTTCTGCACTCTGGCGACTTATCACCTCCATGGAGGTTGCCATCCTTTCCATGGTGATGCGTTCATGCGCCAATGACTCCACAAAGGCTCTGCTCATGTTCGCTATGGACTCCTCCATTTGCTCCACACTCAGCGACCCTGGAGACAAAACCTGCCAGAGACTCCTGCATCTGTTCCTGGAGTTCTAGCACCGCTGATCTTATGGCTGGACCCAGAGGCAGAGGGTCGACATGCAGCTGAGCCGAGCTGGCAGAGTCCTGCGCCCTCCGATTAGGACTCTCCACTGCTGTCCCTGTCTCCACAATCTGCTGATGCTCACTTGTGAGCTGTGATACACCAGGTGACAACACTACTCTATGTCCCGAAGGTCCCACTGAGGTGTGAGTGTCTGCGCTGATGCTGGGTGCGCTGAATTCTGCTGATGCTGCGCCCTCAGAGGTTGCAGCTTCCTCTGAGGAGTCTTGAGGCTCATGCTGTTCCTCCTGGCTAGTGGGGACGGGTGCTTGCGATGGTCCTGTGGGGGAGTAAAGGAAAGTCAGAGATGTAATGCCAAGGTTACATGCACATTGCATATTGCAGATGATCATAAGTCCATCTGTTAGAGCATCAGAATCATTATCAGCGACTCATGCAGTGTCAGGGAGAGAGATGGAAAACTATTCTGTCACCAGCTTGCTGTGATGCACCCGTCTGTCCGTCCCCCACTTGCGCATCTTCCTCCACTCCTACGATCTCCAGGACCGCCTCCTCCCAGGGGGTGAGGTGGGCTACTGAGGGTGGCCCTCCTCCTGTCCTCGCTCTTTCTCGCTTATTGTGAGCTCTCTTTTCCTGCAATGAGGGAGACAAGTGGAGGTTGAGTGAGAATGAAGGAGTGTAGAGATTCCATAGCATAGATACTTAGAAGGAGACAAAGATGGAGTGAGGTGGCAAGACCAAGGGCCCTCCCTGTGTGTTGTCAGTTGTTTTCATAGCATCACAGTGATAGGGAGTGTGAGGGCTGCGTAGTCGAATAGTTAGGTGAATATGACCATAGAGAGGGAATGGGTAAGGGTGCATGGATGTCAGTGTCAAGTGGGATGTGGAGGAGGAGATTGCTAAAGCTGAGTGCTGGTGAGGAAAGGCAATGGGGAACAGATTGAGGGTGATGGGAAATTCATACTCACTGTTCCAGTGCGCAGAAGGTCATGAAATCTCTTCCTGCACTGAATTCAGGTTCTGCAGGTTACTGATAATGAGTTGACCTCCTCTGCCACTTGCAGCCACACAGCCTTGGTCTGCTGGGGAGGCTTCTTCCTCCCTGAAGAAGGGAAGAGCACCTCTTTATGAGCTCTTGCTCCCTCAACTAAAGCCTGCAGGGCAACATCGTCAAATCTTGGAGCAGACCTAGGTCTTTCACTGGCATTCTGCCTCCAGGTCCCTGTAGCACGAAAGGCCAAAAGGTTGGCAGTCTGCAGAAGAAGCAAGGCTTGTTGCAGACCTTAAATGCAGCAGCAATGATGACGTCATCGGAGGCGACTTTCAGACTGGAAAAACTCATCTGTCATGGGTTCCCACACGCTGGAACTCAATTGGCCAATTAAGTTAAATTCGCATCAATCTCCCACATCGATTTAGATTCGTGTGGATAACACGAAATGCGGATTACACGACCCCAGCCCGCCCCTGAATTAAAATCCAGTCCAAAATGTCTTTCTTCATTTTAATTGTAGTTCATTTTTCAAAAAAAGGTTAACTTTTGAGGGAAACATAAAGGGCTAAAAATTGAGCTACATCCAGCCACCCGGTAGGGGCTGATTCGTGAAAAAAACTGGCGGCCACCTGACTTCCGCCCAATCTGGCACGGAACTCGGTGGCTGCCATTTTGGTGAGGGCCTAGACATGCAAATCTGGGGAGTGTGGTGTCAGTCGTCGTGCAGGCAGATTTGACACCACACCCTTTGCACTGAGTTTAGTCCTTTGAGCTGGGTCCTAAGCTCGCTTTGAAAAGCAAGCATTCAGCAGACCTACAGAGATGCTGTCAGTTCATCTTAATGGGATACACACATCTTTCAGGGAAGTTTGTATTTATGTTTTGGACTGGACTTCTCAAATTTTATTGAAGTAGTGGCTTGGTACAATATGTTAAAAGTTTTTAAAAATGTGTGCAGGGAGTGCTGCTAGATGCTTGCGAGGCCTCGGATAGTAAAGGAAGACCTCTGAGAAGACAGAAAATGCTGAAAATACTCATCAGGTCAGGCAGCACCCATGGAGAGAGAAACAGAGTTCACATCTCAGGTTGAGTGTTTCCAGCATTCTCTGCTTTTAGTTCCAGCATCTGCTCACAGAGAGATAGGAAGACGCAGAAGAGGAAGTTGTAGAAAATGAAGACGCAGAAGCGGAAGAAGGAAAAGAGGAGGAAGTGGAAGAAAGGATGCAACACAGACAGCCCCTTTCTGGTTGGGATTACCGGAATGGAATCATCCACCTGGGGTACCAGTGACCATAATTCCAATACCCCTTTCAACAATTGTCCCACACCTAACCTTCCCTCTGTTACTGACCATCACAGTGTCCTCTTGGCCACAATGCTAAACTAAAAGCCATCACAAAGCAAACTTTCCAACTTTATACTTCTATTCTTCCAATATGACATCAAGAAATCAACTCATCACCCTTATGCATTCCCTTAGTGACTGTCTTGTGTGTGCCTTGCCTATCCTACTGATGTCACACAGTGTTATCCCAGTGGCTGCAGCGTGGCTGGTAGAAGGCCGCTGACTTTCAGTGGGGGACACTGCAAATGGTCTTGCAGGTCGAACTTGAGAAGCTGGTGGCTGGGAGTGTGAAATCGAGTGACGCTGTTTCTTCTTCTTCACTCTACTCTTACTCTTCTTAGTCAACCACTGGCTGGGCATGTTTCATTTCTTGGATGTGTGAAATGAGGAAGGCACAAGGGTGGAGTTGTGGTGAAAGGAGGGCAGGTAAGCAAGAGGTCCATGTGAGAAGGAGGATTACATATGAGGCTACCAGCATCTTGTATCCTTTCAGCCCCGCCGCTGGCCAAGGGCTCAGCTATGCCCCTGACATGAATAGCCAGCACTGTCTTCTCCAAGGGGGTGAGGTGAAGCTAGGAATGGGAGGTGTGCCTCGTGTTTGGCACAGATCGTTGGTAGGTGAGTGATTGGGGGGTGGGGGCGTGCATTGAGCAGTGATCGAAGCTAGTGGTGCAGTTGGTAGGAGACGGCTTTTAAAGATGAATTCACTGACTTTGACCGCTGGTCTGAGGTCATGAAGCTTCTTTGGGCATTGCAGCCAGGTCGTGGGGACGACACTGCTGGCAGTGATGGCCTCGGTGATCTGATCTCACATCCTTCTTCCAGGAGGGCCTCCTGGCCCCTGTGGGTAGAGGGCCTCTCTTGCAGTGTTGACCCCCCCTGCACAAAGCTGGAGTGCTGCATGCGAGACCCTGTGTGCACTTGCTGAGCCAGTTGTGTTAGTGATGAAGCACTTTTCCCATTTTTTTTGAGTGCAGAAGGCAATTCAGCTTTAAGAGCTGAAGACTCCCATTGGGGAATTCTTTTTAATGTTTTTTTTCAGGAGGCAGTTGACGGTAAAGGTTAAAAACTGCCTATTTTAAAATAATTTTTTTGTTTTTTCATTTTAGAAGGCAGTTGCCCTTTAAGGGACTGACACTGCTTTCTAAAACGGCAGCCTTGCTTTAAGAGAACGCTGCTCTTGCTCCAAGTACGTTACAGCCTGCTACACTGGGCCTCCTGCTGAGACTACCGCCCAAAAATGGCCTTACACAGTAAGTTTAGCGCTGCGCTAATTTTAATTAGCTGTCATGTAATGTGCTGCCAGCTCTATTAATTTTGGCGGCCATTAATTGCAACCTGCAGTGGCACCAGTAGGTTTCCAGCGCTCTGGAATTTTTAGCCCAAAGGCCTAGAAATTGGGTATAGCCCCGCTTGAGGCGTTAGAACTGGCGATGCGCAAAGTTTATAGCCAGAGGAAACTTATCGCCGCCTGGCGCGATATTGGGTTGCATCGCCCCCAAAGGGGATTGAGGCGCTATATCAGCCGTTGCACGGTGCTCTTAGGGCGCAAAAGGTCAGGCGCTACTCAATATCGACGCAGACGGGCGCAGCGTAGGTGAACTCAAATTACGGGAAAGCACGAGACCTCCAGGCGCCGGCCGGCTCTTAAAGGGGTGGGTCAGTCAGTCTCAGCTTCAACACCCAACGCCCTGTAGGCCTCAGATTTGGCGCTCGCCCTTGTCTGGCGGTACAAACTTGTTCATCATGGAGAAGGTTAGACAGAGAGCAGAGCGCTTCAGCACTGAGGCCCTGGACCACTTGGTGGCTGCAGTTGAACACCGTCGAGAGGTCCTGTATCCGGATAATGGCAAGAGGCCGAATCAGAAGGCTTACCGACGATCTTGGAGGGAGGTTGCTGTGAGGGTCAACTCCAGCAGCATGGCGATCAGGACCCCTGTTCAGTGCAGGAAGAAATTCAACGACCTCACACGGATCGTTAGGGTGAGTGATGGTTTACCAAACTTGTGCTTCCCTGCATCTGCAGCTGACTTCGGCCACCCTGTTGCCATGATGCCCCAATGGCCATCTGTCAGCAAGCACCCATGACCCTTTCTGGCCACACACATGGACAGATGTCTCAAGGCCTCCTGTAAGGGCTCTTGCACCATGGGGGGCATGCGATGAGGTCTCAAGACCTCCTGTAAGGGCTCTTCCACCATGGGGGGCATGCGATGATGTCTCAAGGCCTCCTGTAAGGGCTCTTGCACCATTGGGGGGCATGCGATGATGTCTCAAGGCCTCATGTAAGGGCTCTTGCACCATGGGGGGCATGCGATGAGGTCTCAAGGCATCATGTTACAGAACTTCCCCTTATTTCCCCTGCAGTCCAAGCTGGCGATGATTCGGAAGGAGCAGCGTCGAACCGGTGGCGGACCTCCACAAGTGGTCACTCTCACGGTTCTGGAGGAGAGAGTGCACCAGATACTTGGAGGATGTCTGTCTGGTCCTGTGACCACTGCATCTGCCGACCCCATTACCGACAGCGAGGGTAAGACTCTCAGCTTTTTCACCTGTTGCCTTCCACTTGGTCCCCCCGCCAGCATGCATCCTCAGTGTGCAGCCATGTCAGAGCCTTGCCGCAATCTGGCATGCCTTTCAGCAAAGCTGTCCTTTTGCTAAAGCCACTCTTCCACCTCCCACTTTCAGATGAAGCAGCACCAACTCGGGCTCAACGCGCTGAAGCTGCCAGTGCCAGTGCCACCGGAGGCGAGGACCAGGAGGAATCCGGACCAGCCATTGCAGAATCCGGGGAGCTGACACATCTGCAGACTGGGGATAGTAGTCCCCTGGAGGGGAGGGGGGGGGGGGGCTCTGAGGATGAACCAGTTGCTGGACCAAGCGGCATGCAGCCACGCACGGGGGATAGGCAAGTGCGGCCACCGTCTCCCCGCAGGGCAAGGCAGGTCATTATGACTGCTGCACAGAGTGCAGATGAGGTCTGTCGCCTGGCTGAGATGAGCAAACAGGCCCGGCTCAGACACTCGGAGCTGATGGCTGCAGTGGAGAAGATGCCTGAGTCAATAGATTCATTGGCTAGGAGTATGTTGGACTTCGGGGCAACAATGGAGAGGACTCTGCAAGGCTTTGGGGCAACAATGGAGAGGACTCTCCAGGTGTTCGGGGAAACAATGGACAGGTCTATCCATGGCTTCGGGGCAACAATGGACCGGACTATCCAGGGCTTCGGCCCAACAATGGAGAGGACTGTCCACGGCTTTGAGTCGGCTATGGAAAGGACTGTTCAGGGCTTCGGACAATCTCTGGAAAGGTCTGTGCAGGGCTTGTCCGAGGCAGTGGAGCGGTCGGCACCTGGCTTGTCCGAAGCTATGGGAAGAACTGTCCAGGCCTTCTCCGAAGCACTGGCACCTGGCACACAGGTCCTCACTGGTGCCACGCAGTCACTTGCTGGGCTCCTCCACAGCCAGATTGACGCAACGCGATCTCTCACTGCAGCCACCCTCTCTGCATCAGACAGGATCACCCCGGGCCCTTCCACTCCCGTACAAGGCCAGGAATCAGTGGAGCATGCGATTGTGGCGGATGAGCCGAGCCGCTCCCCTCAGATAGCCAGTGTGTCATCCGACCATGGTGCAGGTATCCTTTCTCAGCAGCAGACCATTGCACATGCCAGCGCTGGGACGCCTGCATTGCAGCTGCCAGCACCTGCAGGCCACACTGCTTCCAGCCATGGTCACAGCAAGCATCCTGCGTCCGCACCCTCCAAGCCCAGAGGTCGGCCAGGCCATCCCTCAGGGGCTTCTGCGCTTCCAGACAGTCAGGAGGCGTCCCCCAGCCTTGAGCCCGCCACTTGGGTCCAATTACGGAGGAGCAGCAGGGAGGGAAGGGGCCAGGCGCGAAAGAGAAGTCGTTCTCCCTCAAGGGGCCAGTTGTAGAGGGAGGTGCTGAGACGTTTGTTTGTCCAAATTCAAGGACACCCTCACCTGCTGTTATATTTGCAGAAGGTTGGTTGAGTTTTGCGGGTTTGCCGAACAGTTCAGTTTTTTTTAAAGTTATGGTTTCTGCTGACATGACGTTGTTTAGCTGTAATGAAAGACTTTTGTGCCAATAAACAGAAGTTTCAATGTGGCATGGTGCATGTGACTACTTTCAGTGATGCTGGCATTCAGAGGCCCTCAAACATCCAAAGTGCGCATGAGTTAAGACTCTCATCATTCCGCCACAGGGGTGTCGACAGGAGTCCAGAGGAGCCTCTGACGTATGGACCTTCCACTTTCAGCAGCCCTTCCATCTTCCTCCTCCTCCTCCTCCTCCGCCTGCTCTTCCTCCTCCTCCTCCTCCTCCGCCTGCTTGTGCAGGGTTCGAGGGAAGGTTATGAATTGACGCGATCGCCTATAAAGGGCATCTGTCACTTGCCGGATGCAACAGTGGACTGCAGCCTGAGTGGCAGTCGCATTGTCCCCAATGGCTGACTGAAAGGATCCGTTGGCATAAAAATGGAGGCCATCAGTCAGTTTAGCCATCACGGACAGAGAGGTTCTGCAGCGTTCACGCGGCTGCAGATCCTGACCAAGCAGGTGGCACAGATCAGTAACAATGTCCCTCCAGATTCGGAGCCTTTCCAAACACTGCTCCCCCAACATGTCAAGGCTTGTCACCTGCTGCCTGAAGACCCTCGCAGCATCCCGTCGGATTGGCCGACCTCCATTGCCCCTCCTCCTTCTGGCCAATCCCGGCCCTCTCTCCCGCCGTCTCTCTGCCCCTTCACAGTGTTGGGCGATGAGGCCATGGCCCTCCAAACAAGCTCCCATTCCAATGCCAGTTGGTCAAAAGGCTTTTAGGTGTAGTGCTGCAAGTGCTTCGGACAGGGTTGAAGGTCCCAAGTACTGTAAAGCTTAATTCCCATAACTCCGCTCCATATTTGCTCGCCAACTCTCTGTAGCAGCGATTGCAATGAACAGTCCAAGTGGCAGAAGATTCTGCACTAGAGCTGTCCCCTTTAAATAGCGCCCCCCTGCTCCGAGAAGGGCCTGTTAGCCCTCCCTCGAACTGTCACTAATAGCGCTGGGCGCTAAGGCTCCGGGCGCCACCCAATATGCGCTCAGGCGCTCCTAAAAGGCGTTGCACACTGAAATGACGTCATGAGCCGCTTGCGCTCGTGGGCGCGCGCAAACACTTTGCGCAGGCGCTAAATGTATAGTCAATATCTGAGTTGGCGCTATCTTCATAGCGTCCGCCCCAACATAGGGCTTCGCCCCAATTCTAGGTCTCTTTAGGCGCTCAGCGCCACCAACCCAATTTCTAGGCCAAAGTCTCTAATTATCGCATCTGTCTTTTGTTGACAGAAAATGTAAACATTCCATTTGCTGACACAACTGAAACAAAGAATGAGGCCGTGAAATTTGGCACCTTAGCGCCGGCTGATGAGACCGGTTTCGGCAAAAAAATGGAGGCTGCTTCACTTCCGTCCACTCCCAGCACATCCTGCAGCGGCTGCTATTTTGGGCAGGTCAGCAGTGCAGTCGTTGTCTGCGTTCACTAGAAAAATGGTAATAAGGCAGATTGTCATTTAGAAAGGCATGGATTAATCAGGGACATTCAGCATGGATTTGTTAAGGGAAGGTTGTGTCTGACTAACTTGATTGAATTTTTTGAGGAGGCAATGAGGAGGGTCGATGAGGCTAGCGTGTTCGATGTAGTCTACATGGATTTTTGCAAGGCTTTTGACAGGGTCCCACATGGCACACTGCTTAGAAAAGTAAAAGCCCATAGGATCCAAGGGAAAGTGGCAAGTTGGATCCAAAATTGGCTCAGTGGCAGGAAGCAAAGGGTAATGGTCGACGGGTATTTTTGTGACTTGAAGGCTGTTTCCAGTGGGGTTCCGCAGGGCTCAGTACTAAGTCCCTTGCTTTTTGTGGTACATATCAATGATTTAGACTATAATGTAGGGGGCAAGATTAAGAAGTTTGCCGATGATACTAAAATTGGCTGTGTGGTTGATCGTGAGGAAGAAAGCTGTAGAGTGCAGGAAGATATCAATGGACTGGTGAAAAGTAGCAAACAGAATTCAATCCGGAAAAGTGTGCATTTGTGGAGGGCTATAACAAGGTAAGGGAATACACAATAAATGGTAGGATACTGAGAAGTGTAGAGGAACAAAGGGACCTTGGAGTGCATGTCCACAGATCCCTGAAGGTAGCAGGACAGGTAGATATGGTGGTTAAGAAGGCATGCGGAATACTTTCCTTTATTAGTTGAGACATAGAATACAAGAGTAGGGAGGTTATATTTGAACTATATAAAACACTAGTTAGGCCACAGTTAGAGTACTGTGTACATTTCTGATCACCGCATTACAGGAAAGATGTGATTGTACTATAGAGGGTACAGAGGAGATTTATGAGGATGTTGCCAGGACACGAGAATATTAGCTATGAGGAAAGATTGGATAGGCTGGGTTTGTTTTCTTTGGAACAGAGGAGGCTGAGGGGCGACTTTATTGAGGTGTATAAAATTATGAGGAGCCTAGATAGAGGGGATAGGAAGGACCTGGCTTGTCCGAAGCTATGGGAAGAACTGTCCAGGCCTTCTCCGAAGCACTGGCACCTGGCACACAGGTCCTCACTGTTGCCACGCAGTCACTTGCTGGGCTGGGGAGGGGGGCGGGGGGGGAGTGGTGCTGCCGGGGGGGGGGGGGGGGGGGTGGAGGGAGGGAGCAATGCTGCCGGGGGTGGGGGGGAGGAATGGTGCTGCCGGGGGAGGGGGGTGAGGGAGTGGTGCTGCCGGGGGTGGGGGAGGGAGTGGTGCTGCCAGAGTGGGGAGGGGGAAGGAATGGTGCTGCCAGGGCTGGGAGGGAAGGGAGTGGTGCTGCCGGGGGGGGGGGGGCGGGTGGTAGGGGAGGAGGGTAGAACCCCCATGACAAGGAGATGGAGCAGAGGCAGCAAATAAGAGGATAAGTTCGCAGAAGGATGAGGAGGAGGAGGGGCAGGAGGGCTCTCAGCAGGTGGCCTTACCCACCTCGGGTCTTCCAAGAGCACTTCTTCTACCTGCACTTAAGTCAGGTGCACTGTATTTGGAGGCTCTGCTTCACTGAGGAGATTGTCATAGAACTCTGGAAATCACAGGCTCCAAGCTCCATGCAAAGCCCTGTGCAAGGTTGGAGCCGGACTCCTCAATGCTCCTTTACATGACAAGACGCTCTCTGGCAGGCTTGCCATTGCACCAAGCAATTTTGTGTGCATGCTCATCTCCCTTTTTCTGAAGGCCGCCCCATTGAAGTTATCGGCCCAGAAATTCGTGTCGGGGGCTTCCCGCGGGTGCAAGCCCCCAACCTACACTTACCTAGCGCGCCGGCAGTTGAAGCCTGGGCCTGCGTGGATTTCCTGTCTGTGGCCCGGTTCAGCTCCCGGCGCGCTGTGCTTGCGTGACCCAGCGGCGTACTTAGTGCGATGCGTCGGCTGGGATCACGTGAGCACTGGGCAACCAATCGGAGGATGCAAAAGTTCATTCATGAGTTTGACAGTAAGAACTGTCAAACTCATGAAAGCTCCGGGCGCCCAAAACAGTACTTAAACTTGAAATAAAATTTTAAAAAACATCATACTATTTAAATGAACTATAAATAACTTTAAATAACTATTTTAAACAATAATTTAAATTTTTGAAAAAAATAATTTTATAAAAAGTCGGGGCTAAAAATACTTACCTTACTGTAAAGTCTTTAAAAATAATAAACCTGTGGAAAAAAAATTCTAATTTTAATTAATAGACCACTTACCTTTTAAAATTAAGTCCTTATGTCTGCTTTTTTAAAGTGTAAAAAGTGGAGGCCTTCACGCACGGGCAAACCTGGAATAAAAAAGTTCAACGCGCACGCGCAGACTCCTGCGCGCACGCGTTCGACCTCTGAACCCCTTGATTCAGAGGATCGGAAATGCCGGTTTCCCGCGCATGCGCTGTGCATGCAGAAAACCGGCAATTCCATCGGTCCCACGCGTGAGTACACGGTGCTTACTCGCGCGTTGGGACACTAATTTCTGGGCCATTATCTGAGTCCTGTGCAGCAGAACTCATGCACGAACTTGCCCTCCAGGGAGCTGGCATCCGAGCTAACCTTGCCCATTTTTCAGCTTAATCGGATTTAATCCCCCAAGAGACAGACAGGCAGACAAACAAGTAAGTTGAATTTTGAAAAAAAAAACCTTTGAGGGAAAACTATAGGAGTGAAGCAGAAAAGAGGAAAGAGGTTTTGGAAAATGGTTGAAGGTGTGGGTGAGGAGCTTTCGCCACAGGCCCAAGAGGAGCAAGGGACAGGAGGTGAGAAAAGTATACATGTCTTTATATCATTTCTTTCTTTTGAGATAATATAATTGATTATTCTTATTAATACTGTTAGATTTCCCATGGTATTATACACAGTACCTGTATGTGTTGTCTTCATTTTGCTGTCTTTCTCTCTGGGGTGAATTTCCTCGATGTTTTCAGTGTATTTATGATGCAGAAATGGAAGGAATTTTTTTTATAGTGAGGAAATTCAGGTGGAAACCATTTCCATTGTTGAAGCAGAGGCCCAAGAACAGGATGAAGATCCTCGTATAAAGCTCAGGCTCCTGCCACTGAGCGAACATTTAGAGAGGGCTGTCTGATTAGGCTGCTCAACTTTTGAGGCTTCCTTACATAGGACCATCTCACAGCATTTCAAGAAACTGATGGTTACCATTCAGTCTGCAATCCTGGAAATCAGTAGCCTTGCAGAGCAGGTGCCCAGGATGTGGTGGAGGAAAACCATAAGCATATGCTAAGAAAGTGGCAACAAAATTCCTCGTGGGTTCCACTAGTCTCCCACCATAATTCTGACAAAGCCCCATCCGCCTTACCAACCCCCAAAAAATGGCAGAGAACTGGTCATTATCTGTAGTTTCCTGTTTGCCTTATACTGTATGGGCAAAAGTTCCATCCAAAGGTGAGGATTCCTTACACTGGAAGTTCCCTTTCCACATACTCAGTTAGGTCCCGGCTTATCAGTGAAGTTCGATACACCAAGTGAAGTGAGGTGTACCAGCTTCCATAAGAGCAGTTGTGGGCCTCACCAGTGGGATCCAGGCCAAAGAAGTAGCCTGAACTCCCAAGAAGACATTTTCAAAACAAACTTTGACAGATTGGCCCCCTTACCAAGAAGGCCGAGGGAAACATGCTGGGCTTGGGGGGCGAGGATGATTGACACCCTCCAATGGGTGCGCAAGTGCTGGAGTTTCCAGCCCCCATAAGTAAATGGGCACCAGAGACGCACCTGGAGTGGTACTTGTGCCTGCCTTTCCCAAGGGAATGCCCCCTCACTGCCCCTTCAAACTCTGACAGGGTCAGACTCAGTGCTGGAATGCACCATTGTGTTGGCATCCCAGAGGTTACACTGGGATTGCGACCCAAGGGTAATCAGTCCCAGTCTGTCTTGAAAATAAATATTGGGTTTTGGTGAAGTACATGTGGTTGCCGCTAACGTTTTTGTCCAGTTTCAGAAGGGGTTAGGATGCAGTGTGGTGGGTGCACTGGAGCTGTTCTGCAGGTTAGGCTGCAGCATGCAACACAATTCCCTTGTGAAGTGGAACCTGCTCCTGGATGAAGTATGCAGCATGGTCAGTAAATTCTGGTTACTGATAGATGGAAGTCACTACTGCCTCAACTGCTGCTGGGGACACCTGTTTTATTAGGTCAAGTGAAAATGAAGGCATAACAGAAACTGTGATTCATGATGTCTCTGCATCATTATTTTTTTATCGGAATACTTGTGTGTGAAACTGGCAGGCACTTCCAGCACCCAACGTCACTTCTAATAGAAAATCTGTTGCGCGCATACATGAGTGAAGATCTGGCAGAACAGGTCCCCGACCCATTTCTCATCTCTGTCTGACCCAGTAACACACCTAAAGCTGTGCACTGAGGAAAGAAAATGCTTCCCCTTGAGTCTACCACATCTCCATTGCGCCATGCCTTTCAACAGCATCACACCTGAAGGTGTGCCCTCAGAGGTATCCTACCTACGATCACATCTCAGGAACCACACCTCCATTGGACAAAAAAGTATTTATAAGCACTTGTCTATTGAGTTATCAAATATACGATTGGCTAAATGTGAGCAGTTCAAAAGTAGTTGAATTCAGTAAGTGCCAACAAGGAACAAAGAAGAAGCAGAAATGTGAGCAATCAAATTGTTCAATTATTTTTCAAAGCTACCAAGCCTGATCTGACAAATAGCATAAATTGATCAATAAATTCACTCAAACAATTTTTTGAACTTGATTTGAACTGTATCTCGATTTTTCAGCTTGGTAAAAATATAAACATTAAAGTAACATTTATAACACTAGGAGCTATTTTTCCACTCTTTATTTGAGCATACATTTTCCTCAGTGTCTAAAATCACAAGCTGAATGAATTATTAAGCAGTATATTTGTAATTCCAAATACAAATCATTGAAACTCCTCAAAAAGATAAGTTTATTGTAAGCACCAAACCAGTCAGTCATAATTCCAGACATAAAACATGAGTTTTTCAATGAGATTACAATCCGTGGTGTAGAAATTCATCTGGGCCTGTCTTTGGGCTCAGAATCAAACCAGGAGTTCCGAGGCACACCTGAAATTGGGCATCGGGCCTCATCCAAGTAATGTGCATGAGCTGCCGCACCTCCACAGGCAGCTCACCCATTTCAACCAAGCTTGCACTCCTGCTCATTCAGGCTCCACATGAAATTAAAAAACATTAAAAAAAATCTTTTTAGTGGCATCCACTTGCTAGAAAACCTGAGCGGAGCAGGCCCAATGCTTGATTCGTTCAGCGTCGTCCAATTTTTCTGAGGAGTCCCAAAAGAGATATTAGACCCTTCAGTAGCAAATGCAAGGGGTTGAAAACTTAGGGGACAAAATTTGGTTGCTTTGCGCCTCCCGTTAGCACCCTAAGAGGTTCCTCTGGTTCTCGACCCTTCTGCCAATGGGAACAGTTTTTCTCCATTTACTCTGTCCAGACCCCTCTATCAAATTACCTCTCAATTTTCTCTGCTCTAAGCAGAACAACCCCAGCTTCTCCAGTTTATCCATGTAACTGAAGTCCCTCATTCCTGGAATCATTCGCGTAAATCTTTCTGCATCCTCTCTAAGGCCTTCACATCCTTCCTAAAGTGCGGTGCCCAGAATTGGGCACAATACTCCAGTTGAGGCCAAACCAGTGATTTATACAGGTTCCTCATAATTTCCACGCTTTTGTACTCTATGCCTCTATTTATGAAGCCCAGGATCCCGTAAGCCTTTTTAACTGCTTTCGCAACCTGCCCTGCCACCTTCAATGATTTGTGCACATATACCCCTAGGTCTCTCTGTTCATTGCACCCCCTTTAGGATTGTACCCTTTCGTTTATATTTCCTCTCCTCATTCTTCCTATCAAAATGTATCACTTCACACTTTTCTGCGTTAAATTTCATCTGCCACGTATCTGCCCATTTCACCAGCCTGTCTGTCTCCCTGAAGTCCATCACTCTCCTCCTCACTGTTCACTATACTTCCAAGTTTTGTGTCATCTGCAAATTTTGAAATTGTGCCCTGTTCACCCATGTCCAAGTCATTAATATATATCAAGAAAAGCAGTGGTCCTAGAACTGACCCCTGGGGAACACCACTGTATAGCTTCCTCCAGTCCGAAAAACAACCGTTAACCACTACTCTCTGTTTCCTGTCACTTAGCCAATTTCGTATCCATGCTGCCATTGTCCCTTTTATTCCATGGACTTCAACTTTGCTGGCAAGCCTATTACGTGGCACTTTGTCGAACATCTTTTGGAAATCCATGTACACCACGTCAACCACATTGCCTTCATCAACCCTCTCTGTTACCTCATCAAAAAACTCGATCAAGTTGGTTAAACACAATTTGCCTTTAACAAATCTGTGCTGGCTTTGCTTAATTAATCCACACTTGTCCAAGTGACTGTTAATTTTGGTCTCTGATTATTGTTTCTAAAAGCTTCCCCACTACCGAGGTTAAACTGAATGGCCTGTAGTTGCCGGGTTTATCTTTACATCCTTTTTTGAACAATGGTGTAACATTTGCAAGTCTCCAGTCCTCTGGCATCACCCCCATTTCTAAGGAGGATTGGAAAATTATGGCCAGTAACTCCACAATTTCTTCCTTCACTTCCCTCAGTGTGCTAGGATGCATCCCATCTGGTCCTGGTGACTTATCTACTTTAAGTACAGCCAGCCTTTCTAGTACCTCATCTTTATCAATTTTTATCCCATCCGGTATCTCCTCAACCTCTTCCTTCACTATGTCTATGGCAGCATTTTCTTCTTTGGTGAAGACAAATGCAAAGTACTGATTTATCACCTCAGCCATACCCTCTGCCTCTATGCATAGGTCTCCTTTTTGGTCCCTAATCAGCCCCACCTCTCCTCTTGCTACCTGTTTACTATTTATATGCCTATAGAACACTTTTGGATTCCCTTTTACGTTAGCAACACTTGGGGAATAAGGAAATGGCAGAGAAATTAAACAAATACAATTAGCTGGATTTTGTCAGCCCCGAGGAGGCGGGTATGGAGGCGGGACTGCCGGTAAAATTGCAGAATTTTGGGGCGGGTGGTAAACCCGCCCCCATCCCGCCTTCATGCCTTCTTGCCTGGAGGCGGGAAGCCGCCCTGCCCCGGGTCCCGTCTCCTCGAGGCGGGAAAGGGATTAAAGCCTATTAACTAAAGCCTATTAGAAAATAGGATTATCCCCATTTTTCGTTTTGATGTGCAGGCTGCCCACCTCGGGGAACCCTGCCAGGGTGGAGGAGCCGGGTAGGAGATCTGTGGGGCTCGGATGGGTCTGAAAGTGCAATGTAGAGGTGAGTGATGGGCGCAAGTGTGGAGTGGTAAGTATGTAAGGTGAGTGTAAAGTGTTAGAAAATGTTCACTTACCTTTGTTTATGCCTACATCCTTCAGCCGCTGTGGAGCCAGAGTCCCGACATCTCCATTGTAGATATCACAGACTGGCTGTTGGATCGTCTGATCCAACAGCCAGGTGATTTCTGCAAAGTTGAAAGGTTTGATGAGTCCTGAACACAAGGACTCATCAAACTACACAGAATGTCAGTGTTTGACAGCTTCACAGGGCTGTCAAATGCTGACATTTCTTCTTTCAAAAAATCTTGACAGATGGCATGTCAGACGCTGACGTGCTCTGTCACGGACTTCCCCCTAATTGGCCTGCTGAGCCCGTTATGCGGGCTTAACAAGGTCAATCAGGGGAAAATCCCGCTGGTTGGCCAGAAGCTGATGGAGGCGGTATTGAAAGCCGACAAGCAGCAGTCCCGCCTCCAACAGCTTCCCATTGACAAAATACAGCCCTTTGTGTCTGTCTTCACGTAAGAACACGCAAAAAACTTTCTGGAAATAGTGGAGTACAAAGGCTCTAACAAGAATGAGGAACTGAAAGAAATTAGTATTAGTAAAAAAAATAGTACATGAAACTCTTTTATCCGGCACCGACGGGACCGGCGTGGTGCCGGTTTATCAAAAAGTCCGGATTACAGAGAGGTATAGTAAAAGGTACGAGAGCCCCGTACATAGTAATAGATCCAGGCATCCCTGTTGCTTAGCAACAGGCGCAGGAACCCTGGCCACAAGTTCCAGGCGTCCCTGTTGCTTAGCAACAGGTGTAGGAACCCCGGCCACAAGGTCCAGGTGTCCCTGTTGCTTAGCAACAGGTGCCGGAACCCCGGTTACACAGCCACAGATCGAGGAACGGCCACTAATATGAAGTAAAACTTACCTGAACCTACTCCTGAATTTTGCCGGTTAACAGAGATTTCCGGTTATTTAGGTGCCGGTAAATCGAGAGTTTCCTGTACTGGAGAAATTCATGGGTCTGAAAGCTGATAAATCCGCTGGACCTGATGGCCTACATCCTAGGGTTCTGAAAGAGGTGGTTATAGAGATAGTGAATGCATTAGTTGTCATTTTCCAAAATTCCATAAATTCTAGAACAGTTCCCATGGATTGGAAGGTAGCAAATGTAACCCCACTATTTAAGAAAGGAGGGAGAGAGAAAACAGGGAACTACAGACCAGTTAGCCTGACATCAATAGTAGGGAAAATGCGAGAATCTATTATTAAGGACATGGTAACAGGGCACTTAGAAAATAATAATAGGATTGGGCGGAGTCAACAGTTTTTTGAGGTTGTAACTAGCAGAATAGATCAGGGGGAACCAGTGGATGTGGTGTATTTTGATTTTCAGAAGGCATTCGATAAGGAGCCAGACAAGAGGTTATTAAATAAAATTAGGGCTCATGGGATTGGGGGTAATATACTAGCATGGATTGAGGATTGGTTAACGGACAGAAAACAGAGAGTAGGAATAAACGGGTCATTTTCGGTTTGGCAGGCTGTAACTAGTGGGGTACTGCAAGGATCAGTGCTTGGGCCTCAGCTATTCACAATCTACATCAATGATTTGGATGAGGGGACCAAATGTAATATATCCAAGTTTGCTGATGATACAAAGCTGGGTGAGAATGTAAGTTGTGAGGAGGATGCAAGGAGGCTTCAAGGGGATATAGACAGGCTAAGTGGGTGGACAAGAACATGGCAAATGGAATATAATGTGAAGAAATGTGAAGTTATCCACTTTGGTAGGAAAAATAGAAAAGCAGAGTATTTTTTAAATGGTGAGAAATTGGGAAATGTTGGTGTTCAGAGGACCTGGGTGTCCTTGTACATGAATCACTGAATGTTAACATGCAGGTACAGCGAGCAATTAGGAAAGCAAATGGTATGTTGGTCTTTATTACAAGAGGATTTGAGTACAAGAGTAAAGACATCTTACTGCAATTATAAAGGGCCCTGGTGAGACCACACCTGGAGTATTGTGTACAGTTTTGGTCTCTTTACCTAAGGAAGGATATACTTGCCATAGAGGGAGTGCAACGAAGGTTCACCAGACTGATTCCTGGGATGGGGGGATTGTCCTATGAGGAGAAATTGAGTAGACTAGGCCTGTATTCTCTAGAGTTTAGAAGAATGAGAGGCGATCTAATTGAAACATACAAAATTCTTACAGGGCTTGACAGGGTAGATGCAGGGAGGATATCTCCCCTGGCTGTGGAGTCTAGAACCATGGGTCACAGTCTCAGAATAAGGGGTCAGCCATTTAGGACTGAGATGAGAAGAAATTTCTTTACTCAGAGGGTAGTGAATCTTTGGAATTCTCTACCCCAGAGGGCTGTGGAGGCTCAGTTGTTGAGTATATTCAAGACAGAGATCGATAGACTTTTGGATATTAAGGGAATCAAGGGATATGAGGATAGTGCAGGAAAGTGGAGATGAGGTCGAAGATCAGCCATGATCTTATTGAATGGTGGGGCAGTCTCGAAGGGCCAAATGGCCGACTCCTGATCCTATTTCTTATGTTCTTAAATTAAGTTCTTATGATTTTGGTGGCCACCCTGGATCCCTGAAAGTTGTCCAATGCTGGTATGGCATCAGACCTGTTTCAGCTGTCCTTGGAATAGTCCTGCAAAATTCATCATTTTTGCCCCCCTTTTTTCCAGCCACTCACTGCTAGGTACCCATATTTCAACTTTCTTTTAATATAAAGTTTTATGTAATTTATCTACACATTCTTAGGTCTGCCTGGATTCACTGCTCTGCTGCCAAGAGAGTCGGTAGGTAGGTGACCGGGCCTAGTCGTCTTCCAAAAATCCTACTGTTAGCTGCCAGAAGGCACAAGATATCACCCAGGCAGGTCATCAGGCAGCTCAAGAGCTACAGTATATGTAACCTAACAACCTCTGGACATTGTTCTGGCCAGAGGGATAATCGAACCTCCCACTTCCTGATGCTGAACATCAATGCTCCCACAGTCAGAGTCATCACACATTACATCCATAATTCAATACTTAATTTTCACATTTTAGCTGGTTTTGATTTTCTTTCTCCAGTTGCTTATGTGATGACATCTGCATTTTTAGAAATTTTCATTCGGAACAATGGACTCAATTGTTGAATTTGAACACATCTGCATTTCAACAGAACGGGAAATTATTTTTTTGCGCCATTGGCACTTTCATTCAAGGGACAATAGATTTATGTTTGGATTCTAGAATGTTCCATGAGATCACAATCAACAACAAAAGCCACACATACAAACGCATATTCATAACACCAATCCTTCACTGCCAAAGCAGTTTGCATATATTTCTGTGCCAAACAAAAGCCAGCCATATATCTAGAGAAATGAAAATAAAATCCAAAGTTAACTTCACAGAGGAAAACCATCATTAGTACAATAGTAATAAGAAGCGGAACAGCTGAGTACCTGAGTATATAATAAAACACTAAAGATCAATGAAAATTGTGGATCATTCACAGGAAATCACAGGAACCCCACAGTGCAGATAGAGGCCATTTCGGCCCATCGAGCCTGCACCGACACATATCCCACCCTATCCCCGTAACCCCACGTATTTAATCCCCCTAACACTAAGGGTCAATTTATCATAGCCAATCAACCTAACCCGCACATCTTTGGAGTGTGGGAGGAAACCGGAGCACCCGGAGGAAACCCACGCAAACACGGGGAGAATGTGCAAACTCCACACAGACAGTCGCCCGAGGCCGGATTCGAACCCGGGTCCCTGGCGCTGTGAGGCAACAGTGCTAACCACTATGCCACCGTGTTTAGAGTAAGTTGTGTTTAAAGGGAAGTAAGATCCCTAGTGTATTTAATCTTTACATAGTACAGCATTACATTGTATTTACAGCACCGGCAGCAGCAGCGAAAGCGGCCCTGGGTGGAGACTGAGCACATAGACCGAGGATTTAAAGAGCGGGGGAGTGAGAGAGTGGCCCAGACTCACCGGCGGCGAGAGCGGCCCTGGGTGGAGACTAAGCATAGAGACCGAAGATTTAAAGAGCGGGAGAGTGAGAGAGCGGCCCAGACTCACTGACGGCAGCAGTGAGAGCGGCCCTGGGTGGAGACTGAGCACAGAGAACGGGAAAGAGAGAAAAACCACAAGGGCGTCACAGGCAGCAGCAGCGGCCCTGGGTGGAGCATGAGCGAGGACACCGAGGATTTAAGCAGCGGGAAAGCGAGTGAGGCCCCGACTCACCAGCAGCAGCAACGGCCCCAGGAGGAGCCCTGAGTGCGGTTTAAACAGAGTGCTGCGAGTTGGGAATTGGTTCTTACTTTACACCAAGGAAAGAGTCCGAGAGTGGGAGCAGTCAAACAACAACAACTGCAAAACTGCTAAAGTGATGTCACAACCAGGGAAGGAGCTGATTGGTAAGTAGGAACTGTTGAGTATTTCTACAGTCCAGTCGTTGAAGTAAAAGTAAGATCCCTAGTGTATTTAATCTTTAATTTAAAGGAAGTAAAGGGAGTAAATTAAGGGTAGGACATGGCGGGCAGCTCAGCTGTGTGGGAAGTCAGGGACACTTTCGGTGTCCAGGGCGAACACATGTGCAGGAAGTGTCTCCAGCTGCAGCTACTCAAAATCCGCGTTTCGGAGCTGCAGCTGTGGCTGGAGACATTGTGGAGCATCAGCGAAGCTGAGATCTTTGTGGATAGCACGTTTAACGAGGTGGTCACACCGCAGATAAAGAGTGCACAGGCAGACAGGGAATGGGTGACCGCCAGACAGAGTAAAAGAACTAGGAAGGTAGTGCAGGAGTCCCCTGGGTCCATCTCCCTCTCTGACAGATTTTCTGTTTTGGATACTGCTGGGGGAGATGGTTTCTCAGGGGAATGCAGCAAGAGCCAAGTCCGTGGCACTACGAGTGGCTCAGCTGCACAGGAGGGGAGGAAAAAGAGTGGGAGAGCAATAGTGATAGGGGATTCTATCGTAAGGGGAACAGATAGGAGTTTCTGTGGCCGCAGACGTGACTCCAGGATGGTATGTTGCCTCCCTGGTGCCAGGGTCAAGGATGTCACTCAACGGCTGCAGGGCATTCTGAAGGGGGAGGGCAAACAGTCAGAGGTCATGGTTCACATTGGTACTAACAACATGAGTAGAAAGAAGCAACAAGAATTTAAGGAGCTAGGTAGCTGATTAAGAAGCAGGATCTCAAAGGTTGTAATCTCTGGATTACTTCTGGTGCCACGTGCTAGTGATTATAGGAATAGGAGGATAGAGCAGATGAATGCGTGGCTAAAGAGTTGGTGCAGGAGGGAGGGCTTTAGTTTCCTGGATCACTGGATCTGCTTCTGGGGAAGGTGGGACCTGTACAAGTCGGACAGGTTGCACCTGAACCGGAACGGGACCAACATCCTTGCCGGGAGGTTTGCTAGTGCTGTTGGTTTAAACTAACTTGGCAGGGGGATGGGATACGGAGTGGAGCTGTAGTAGGGGGTGATTCACAGCCAAATATAGAGGAAAAAACAAGTCAGCCTGGAGGGCAGAGCAAATATGTAACGACACAAGGGAGTATGGTAAGGCTGGATGGCATTTATTTTAATGCAAGGAGACTTGCGAGTAAGGCAGATGAATTGAAGGTGTTGATGAACACATGGGAGTATGATATTGTTGCAATCACAGAGACATGGTTGAGGGAGGGGCAGGACTGGCAGCTCAATATTCCAGGGTATAGAATCTTCAGGCGAGACAGAGAGGGGTGTAAAAGAGGAGGGGGTGTCGCAATATTAATCAAGGAGTCAATTACTGCTGTAAGGAGGGATGATATCTTAGCAAGTTCCTCTAATGAGGCCATATGGGTAGAACTTAAAAATGAAAAGGGGGCAAGCACTTTGCTGGGAGTGTACTATAGGCCCCCAAACAGTCAGGGGGAGATAGAGGAACAGATATGTAGGCAAATCTCAGAGAAGTGTAGAAATAATAGGGTAATAATAGTAGGGGATTTCAACTTCCCCAATATTAACCGGGATAGCCATGGTGTGGAGATGCCGGTACCGGTTGGACTGGGGTGGACAAATGTAAGAAATCACACAACACCAGGTTATAGTCCAACAGCTTTATTTGAAATCACAAGCTTTCGGAGCACTGCTCCTTCGTCAGGTGAAGTGGAGAGATGCATAAAAACACAGCTTATATAGTCAGAGAATAATGTCAGATGTTTACAGGTAATCTTTCTAACTGCCATTTATCATACCTCGGCAGAGAGATAATCACAGCAATCAAAGGTGTAAATGGTGTCAAACAGGTCAGTCAGGAAAACATTACATCAAAGAACAATGAGGTGGGGTCACAAGGGGTCAAATGTTGCAGATGCTGGGATCTGTATGAAAAACAAAAAAAGACAAAAAACATTTTTTTTGCTGGAAATCACAGCAGGTCCGGCCGCATCTGTGTGGAGAGAACAAGCCAACGACGACTCGAGTCTGGATGACCCTACGTCAGGTGGGGTTACATGTAGCGTGACATGAATCCAAGATCCCGGTTGAGGCTGTCCTCATGGGTGCGGAACTTGGCTATCAGTTTCTGCTCGATGATTTTGCATTGTCGTGTGTCTCGAAGGCCGCCTTGGAGAATGTTTACCCGAAGATCGGAGGCTGAATGTCCTTGACTGCTGAAGTGTTCCCCGACTGGGAGGGAACACTCCTGCCTGGCGATTGTTCCGCGGTGTCCGTTCATCCGCTGTCGCAGTGTCTGCATGGTCTCGCCGATGTACCATGCTCCAGGGCATTCTTTCCTGCAACGTATGAGGTAGACAATGTTGGCCGAGTTACATGAGTATGTACCATGTACCTGGTGGGTGGTGTCCTCACGTGTGATGATGGTATCTGTGTTGATGATCTGGCATGTCTTGCAGAGATTGCTGTGGCAGGGTGGTGTGGTGTCGTGGTCGCTGTTCTCTTGAAAGCTGGGTAATTTGCTGCGAACGATGGTCTGTTTGAGGTTAGGCGGCTGTTTGAAGGCGAGTAGTGGAGGCGTGGCAATGGCCTTAGCGAGGTGTTCGTCGTCATCGATGACATGTTGAAGGCTGCGAAGAACATGGCGTAGTTTCTCGCTAAGACGACGAACACCTCGCTAAGGCCATCCCCACGCCTCCACTACTCGCCTTCAAACAGCCGCCTAACCTCAAACAGACCATCGTTCGCAGCAAATTACCCAGCTTTCAGGAGAACAGCGACCACGACACCACACAACCCTGCCACAGCAACCTCTGCAAGACATGCCAGATCATCAACACAGATACCATCATCACACGTGAGGACACCACCCACCAGGTACATGGTACATACTCATGTGACTCGGCCAACGTTGTCTACCTCATACGTTGCAGGAAAGGATGCCCTGGAGCATGGTACATCGGCGAGACCATGCAGACACTGCGACAACGGATGAACGTACACCGTGCAACAATCGCCAGGCAGGAGTGTTCCCACCCAGTCGGGGAACACTTCAGCAGTCAAGGACATTCAGCCTCCGATCTTCGGGTAAGCATTCTCCAAGGCGACCTTCGAGACACACGACAACGCAAAATCATCGAGCAGAAACTGATAGCCAAGTTCCGCACCCATGAGGACAGCCTGAACCGGGATCTTGGATTCATGTCACGCTACATGTAACCCCACCTGACATAGGGTCAGCCAGACTTGAGTCGTTGTTGGCTTGTTCTCTCCACACAGATGCGGCCGGACCTGCTGTGATTTCCAACAAAAAAAATGTTTTTTGTCTGTTTTTTTGTTTTTCATACAGATCCCAGCATCTGCAACATTTGACCCCTTGTGAGCCCACCTCATTGTTCTTTGATGTAATGTTTTCCTGACTGACCTGTTTGGACACCATTTACACCTTTAATTGCTGTGATTATCTCTCTGCCGCGATGTGATAAATGGCAGATAGAAAGATTACCTGTAAACATCTGACATGATTCTCTGACTATATAAGCTGTGTTTTTATGCATCTCTCCACTTCACCTGACGAAGGAGCAGCGCTCCGAAAGCTTGTGATTTCAAATAAAGCTGTTGGACTATAACCTGGTGTTGTGTGATTTCTTACATTTAACTGGGATAGTCAGAGTGTGAAAGACTTAGAGGGTGTGGAATTCTTAAAGAGCTAGGAGAGCTTTTTGAGCCAGCATGTAGAAAGTCCTACAAGAGAGGGGACGGTACTGGACCTAATCCTAGGGAATGTAGCTGGGCAAGTGGTAGAAGTGTCAGTAGGAGAGCATTTTGGTGACCATAATTCGGTGAGATCTAAGGTAGTCATGGAAAAGGACAAATATGGACTGGAAATAAAGGTTTTAAATTGGGGGAAGGCCGATTCTAATATGATAAGGCAGGATCTGGCCAAAGTGGACTGGGATCAGTTACATGTAGGAAAATCCACATCAGAGCAGTGGGAGTCTTTCAGAAAGGAAATAGAGAGAGAGAGTACAACACCAACATGTTCCCGTAAAGGTCAAGGGTGGGACCAACAAGCCCAGGGAACCCTGAATGTCAAGGGATATACAAGAATGGATTAGGAATAAAAGGGAGGCTTTTGGCAGATACAAAGGACTAAAAACAGTGGAGGCACTAGAGGAGTATAGAAAGTGCAGGGGGGTACTTAAAAAAGAAATTAGGAGAGCGAAGAGTGGGCATGAAAAAACAGGGGCGGGCAAAATAAAGGAAAATCCCAAGGTGTTTTATAAGTATATTAAGGGCAAGAGGATAACCAGGGAAAGAGTAGGGCTCATTAGGGACCAAAGTGGCAATATGTGTGTAGAGCCGGAAGATGTGGGTGAGGTTTTAAATGAATATTTTGCATCTGTATTCATTATGGAGAAGGACGATGTAGGCATAGAAATCAGGCAGGGGGATTGTGATATACTTGAACAAATTACTATTGAGAGGGAGGCGGTATTAGCAGTTTTAACGCTCTTAAAAGTGGATAAATCCCCAGGCCCAGATGAGATGTATCCCAGGCTGCTGTGTGAGGCAAGGGAGGAGATTGCAGGGGCTCTGACACAAATTTTCAGATCCTCTCTGGTCACAGGGGAGGTGCCAGAGGACTGGAGGACAGCTAACGTAGTATCATTATTCAAGAAGGGTAGTAGGGATAAACCAGGGAATTACAGGCCAGTGAGCCTAACATCAGTGGTAGGGAAATTATTGGAAAAAATTCTGAGGGTCAGAATTAGTCTCCACTTGGAGAGGCAAGGATTAATCAAGGATAGTCAGCATGGCTTTCTCAGGGGGCGATCATGTCTAACCAATTTGATTGAATTTTTCGAGGGGGTGACTAGGTGTGTGGATGAGGGCAGTGCAGTTGATGTAGTCTACATGGACTTCAGTAAGGCTTTTGACAAAGTCCCGCATGGGAGACTGGTCAAGAAGGTAAGAGCCCATGGGATCCAAGGCAATTTGGCACATTGGATCCAAAATTGGCTTAGTGGCAGGAGGCAGAGGGTGATGGTTGAAGGTTGTTTTTCTGACTAGAAGCCTGTGTCCAGTGGTGTACCGCAGGGATCGGTGCTGGGTCCTTTGCTGTTTGTAGTGTACATGAATGATTTAGATATGAATGTAGGAGGAATAATCAGTAAGTTCGCAGATGACACGGAAATTGGTGGAGTGGTAAATAGCGAGGAGGGAAGCCTCAGGCTACAGGATGATATAGATGGGTTGGTCAGATGGGCAGAACAGTGACAAATGGAATTTAACCCTGAAAAGTGTGAGGTGATGCATTTTGGGAGGACTAACAAGGCAAGGGAATACACCATGAACGGTAGGACCCTAGAAAGGACAGAAGATCAGAGGGACCTTGGTGTGTGTGTTTGTATTCCACTGTGTACATGTCTGTACATGCCTCGGCTGACTCCTCCCACGAGTCCAGGTATAAAGGTGACTGCTCCACAGTCCCTCTGTATTCTGGACTGGTCGACCACTCGAGGCACACCTTCATTCTCTTGTTAATAAAAGCCTGTTAGTTACTCGCTTAACCTCAGTCTTTTGAGTAATTGATAGCGCATCAATTTATTAACAAGATTTTTTTATAATGGAGAAGATCCTCACACCAGCATGCCTGGACTTAGACCATCGGGAGGCGGACGCATCCACCAAGTTTGCTCACTGGCTTAAGTGCTTTGAAAGATTCCTGATCGCCTCCGCTGCAATGGTCAAATCGGATGAGGACAAACTGGATGTCCTGACCTCCAAAGTGAACCACCGAGCGTACTCGGTCATCCAGGACGCGACCTCGTACACGGCTGCTCTCAAGCTCCTCAAGGACCAGTACACGCGCCCAGTGAACGAGGTGTACGCCAGGCACCTCCTGGGGAGTCGTAAACAACAACCGGGGGAATCGACCGAGGAATACCTTCAGGCACTGTCTGTGCTTGGCCTGTGGTTGTAAGGATGTAAAGGCCGCCGTGTACACAGAGGAACTTATCCGGGATGCTTTTGTAGCGGGCCACAGGTCCAATTACACCCGACAGCGACTGTTGGAGCAGAGTGACCTCGACCTCAACAAGGCCTCTGAACTCGCACTATCATTGGACGCAGCCTACCGGGGCATGGATGCCTACTCCTCTGCACCGTGGACGCCGCGGGGAACGACAGCCTGGGACACGGTAGGACCGTCTCATAGCGCCGTGCCACCCCAGCCACATCCCAGCAATGGCCCAACTACCGCAGCAGTGTCCCAAGGCCAGAAATGCTACTTCTGTGGCCAGGCCAAACACCCCAGAGCGCGCTGCCCGGCGAAAAATGCGATCTGCTTGGGCTGCGGGAAGAAGGGACACTACGCCAGCGTCTGCAGGGCCAAAGCCACCCCGAACCCCAGCAGCGCCGCGTGTGGGCCGCCATCTTGGGCCTCCCCAGCCATGTGCGAACCACCGGAACAGCAGCCATTTTGGACGCCTCCAGCCACATGGGGATCATGGACGCCAGCCGGGACGCAGCAGGCCCCCAACACCGCCTCATCTGATACCCGCAGCGACACACCGACCCCTACGCTGGCCTCCGTTACGCTGGACCAAGTGAGACCGCACCAACTGGCCCAGTCCACAATGGACATTAAGGTAAATGGTCACGAAACAACCTGCCTTTTTGACTCTGGGAGTACGGAGAGCTTCATCCACCCCGACACGGTGCGGCGTTGCTCTCTCCCAGTCCTGCCTGCGCACCAGCGGATTTCTATGGCCTCCGAGTCCCAGTCGGCGGACATTGGCGGCTACTGCGTGGTGACACTCTTAGTAGACGGGACTGTGTACGATAATTTTAAACTTCTGGTCCTGCCCCACCTCTGCGCTGCCGTTCTACTGGGGTTAGATTTTCAGTGCGACCTTAAAAGTGTTACGATGGCGTACGGTGGACCCCTCCCCCCACTCACAGTCCGCAGCCAGCAGCTTCCAAATTGCCCGCCGCGCACCAGGTGCAACCTCTCCACACTCAGAGTCACCCCCCCCCCCCACTGTTTGCTAACCTCACCCCCGACTGTAAGCCCATCGCCACAAAGAGCAGGCGATACAGTGCCGGGGACAGGGTTTTCATTAAAACCGAAGTGGAGCGGCTCCTGAAGGAGGGGATTATTGAGGGCAGCACCAGCCCCTGGCGAGCCCAGGTTGTGGTCGTTAAGACCGGCGAGAAGCAGCGCCTGGTCATCGACTACAGCCAGACAATAAATTGCTACACCCTGCTGGACACTTACCCACTCCCCCACATAGCTGATATGGTCAACCAGATCGCGCAGTACCGCGTCTTCTCGACCATTGACCTGAAATCAACGTACCATCAGCTCCCTATCCGCCCTGAGGACCGCCAGTATACTGCCTTTGAGGCAAACGGCCGCCTCTATCACTTCCTTAGGATTCCCTTTGGCGTCACCAAGGGGTCTCCGTCTTCCAAAGGGAGAAGGACCGGATGGTTGATCAAAATGCGTTGCAGGCCACTTTCCCATATCTGGACAATGTGACCATCTGCGGCCGTGACTTGCAGGACCATGACGCAAACCTCGAAAAATTCCTCTGCACCGCCCAACTCCTGAACCTGACGTATAACAAGGAGAAGTGCATATTCCGCACAAGCCGCCTCGCCATCCTTGGCTGTGTTGTGGAACACGGAGTCATCGGTCCCGACCCCGACCGGATGCGTCCCCTTATGGAACTCCCACTGCCACACTGCCTCAAGGCCCTGAAGAGGTGCCGAGGGTTTTTCTCCTATTACACCCAGTGGGTCCCCTACTATGCGGACAAGGCCCGTCCGCTGATCAAGTCCACCTCTTTTCCCTTTTCCCTAGCCTTCCACCGTATCAAGGAAGACATTGCCAAAGCCACCATGCACGCAGTGGATGAATCCATCCCCTTCCAGGTGGAAAGCGACGCGTCCGACTTTGCCCTGGCCGCTACCCTTAATCAGGCGGGGAGACCCGTGGCCTTCTTTTCACGAACCCTCCAGGGCCCGGAGACCAGACACTCCGCTGTTGAGAAGGAGGCCCAGGCTATTGTGGAGGCTGTGCGTCATTGGAGGCACTACCTGGCCGGAAAACGATTAACCCTGCTCACTGACCAGCGTTCAGTTGCTTTTATGTTTAACAACAAGCAGAGGGGCAAAATCAAAAACGACAAGATCTTGAGGTGGAGAATCGAACTTTCCACCTACAATTACGAGATCTTGTACCGGCCCGGGAAGCTCAATGAACCCCCGGATGCTCTATCGCGTGGCACCTGCGCCAGCGCGCAGATCGATAGACTGCGGGCCCTCCACAATGACCTCTGCCACCCGGGGGTCACCAGGTTCTTCCACTTCATCAAGGCCGCAACCTGCCTTACTCCATTGAGGAGGTCAGGACCATGACCAGGAACTGCCAAGTCTGCGCTGAGTGCAAACCGCACTTTTATAAACCAGACAGGGCTCACCTGATAAAAGCCACTCGCCCCTTCGAGCGCCTGAGCGTTGATTTTAAAGGGCCTCTCCCCTCCTCCGACCGCAATGTGTACTTCCTCAACATTATTGATGAGTACTCCCGTTTCCCGTTCGCCATCCCCTGCCCGGACATGACCAGTGCCACGGTCATTAAATGTCTGAACGACCTCTTCACCCTGTTCGGTTTCCCCAGCTATATCCATAGCGACCGGGGCTCATCGTTTATGAGCGACGAACTCCGTCAGTACCTGCTCGCTAGGAGTATTGCCACAAGCAGGACCACCAGTTACAACCCCTGGGGGAACGGACAGCTGGAAAGAGAGAATGCGACAGTTTGGAAGGCCGCCCTGCTAGCCTTAAAGTCTAGGGGCCTTCCGACCTCCCGCTGGCAGGATGTGCTCCCCGATGCGCTCCACTCTATTCGGTCACTGCTCTGCACTGCCACTAACGCCACCCCTCATGAGAAAATGTTTGTCTTCCCAAGGAAGTCCACATCGGGGACATCGCTACCGCAATGGCTGACGTCCCCAGGGCCGGTCCTACTGAGAAGACACGTGAGGACCCATAAAATGGACCCCCTGGTCGAGAGGGTCGACCTCCTCCACACCAACCCCCAGTATGCTTACACTGCGTACCCGGACGGGCGGGAGGACACAGTCTCCATACGAGACCTCGCACCCTCGGGGGCCCCAGTAACCCACTACCACCCCCCCCCCCACGATCCAATATCCAACCCCAGCAGACGGCACGCCTGGGCCCCGCGACCCGCTAGACACCCACGAGGACTACACACCAGTGCCCCAGCCTACGCGGGACTCGACGCCGGAAGCTTCACTCCCCCTGCCGTCGCCACGTCGATCACAGCGGCAGACAAGACCTCCGGAGAGACTCCAATACACAAACTTTTAATACACTTCACCCCGCCGGACTCATTTTTAAACAAGGGGTGAATGTGGTAAACCACTGTTATACCTGCCTGTGTGTGTGTTTGTATTCCACTGTGTACATGTCTGTACATGCCTCGGCTGACTCCTCCCACGAGTCCAGGTATAAAGGTGACTGCTCCACAGTCCCTCTGTATTCTGGACTGGTCGACCACTCGAGGCACACCTTCATTCTCTTGTTAATAAAAGCCTGTTAGTTACTCGCTTAACCTCAGTCTTTTGAGTAATTGATAGCGCATCAGCATGTACATAGATTCCTGAAGGCAGCAGAACAGGTAGATAAGGTGGTTAAAAAGGCATATGGGATACTTGCTTTCATTAGCCGAGGCATGGAAGATAAGAGCAGGGAGGTTATGATGGAGCTGTACAAAACGCTAGTTAGGCCACAGCTGGAATACTGTGTGCAGTTCTGGTCACCACACTATAGGAAGGATGTGATTGCATTGGAGAGGGTGCAGAGGAGATTCACCAGGATGCTACCTGGGTTGGAGCACTTCAGCTATGAAGAGAGACTAGACAGGCTGGGGTTGTTTTCCTTAGAGCAGAGAATGCTGAGGGGGGACCTGATTGAGGTATACAAAATTATGAGGGGCATAGATAGGGTAGATAGAAAGGAACTTTTCCCCTTAGTAGAGGGGTCAATAACAAGGGGGCATAGTTTCAAATTAAGGGGCAGGAGGTTTAGAGGGGATTTGAGGAAAAACTTTTTCACCCAGAGGGTGGTTGGAATCTGGAACTCACTGCCTGAAAGGGTGGTAGAGGCAGGAACCCTCACAACATTCAAGAAGCATTTAGATGAGCATTTGAAACGCCATAGCATACAAGGCTACGGACCAAGTGCTGGAAAATGGGATTAGAATAGATAGGGCTTGATGGCTGGCGTGAACACGATGGGCCAAAGGGCCTGTTTCTGTGCTGTATAACTCTATGACTATCATGTGCTCTTTAAATGTTTGCCATTGCCTATCCACCGTCAACCCTTTAAGTAACGCTCCCCAATCCATCGTAGCCAACTCGTGCCTCATACCATTATAGTTTCCTTTATTTAATTTCAGGACCCTAGTCTCTGAGTCAACTACTTTACTCTCCATCTTAATGAAGAATTCTATCATATTATGGTTGCTGCTCCCCACGGGGCCTCACACAACAAGATTGCTAATTAATCCTTTCTCATTACATAATACCCAGTCTAAGATGGCCTGATCTCTAGTTGGTTCCTCGACATATTGGTCCAGGAAACCATTTCGTATACAGTCTAGGAATTCCTCCTCCACAGTAGGGGTACAGATTCACAAATCATTAAAAGGAGTGATGCAGGTTAATACAACAACAACACATCTTGCATTTATGTAGCGTCATTAACGCAATAAAATATCCCAAGGTGCTTCACAGGAGCGTTATAAAACAAAATTTGACACCCAGCCACATAAGGAGATAGTAGGACAGATGGTCATAGATGTGGGTATTAAGGAGCGTCTTAAAGTAGGAAAGCAATGTAGAAAGGACGAGAGGTTTAGGGAGAAAATTCCAGAGCTTAGGGTCTTGGCAGCTGAAGGCACGGCCACCAATGGTGGAGCGATTAAAATCAGGGATGCACAAGAGGGCAAAATTTGAGGAGCACAGATATCTTGGGGGGTTGTGGGGCTGGAGGAGATTACATAGATACATAGATACGGAGGGGCGAGGCCATGGAGGGATTTGAAAACAAGGATGAAAATTTTAAAATCGAGGCATTGCTTAATTGGGAGCCAATGTAGGTCAGCGAACACAGGGCTGATGGGTGAACGGTACTTGGTGCGAGTTAGGACACAGGCAACAGAGTTTTGGATGACCTCAATTTACGAAGGGTAGAATATGGGAGGCCAGCCAGGAGTGAGTTTGGATAGTCAAATCTAGAGGTAACAAAGGCATGGATGAGGGTTTCAGCAGCTCATAAACAGAGGCAGGGCAGAGTTGGACGATGTTCCGGAGGTGGAAATAGGCGGTCTTAGTTATGTGGTTGGAAGCTCATTCGTAGTCAAATATGACACCAAGTTTGCGCACAGTCGGGTTCAGCCACAGGCAGTTGCCAGGGAGAGGGATGGAGTTGGTAGCTAGGGAATGAAGTTTGTAGCGGCGACCGAAGACAATGGCTTATAAGGCCATAAAATAGGTAAACAAATCACTGGGGTTCATTTCTAGAGGAATAGATTTCAAAAGCAGGGAAGTTATGTTAAACTTATATAGAACCTTTGTTAGACTGCACTTTAAGTACTGTGCTCTGTTTTGGTCTCCATATTACTAAAAGGATATAGAAGCACTGGAGAAGATACAAAAAAGATTCACAAGGATGATGCCAGAACTGAGAGGTCATAACTATCAAGAAAGACTGAACAAACTGGGGCTCTTTTATCCAGAAAAGAGAAGGCTGAGAGCTGACCTGATAGAGATTTTTTAAATTACAAAAATGTTCGATATGGTGCTGGATTGGAGGCGTGTGGGGGGTTAAAATCCCGAAATCAGAGGTCCCGACACCAGCCCGCCCTCAACCCGCCTCCATGCTAGTTTCAAAGGAGGCGGGTTCCCGCCCCGCACTGGGACCCGCCTCCCCGAGGCGGGAAGGGGATTAGTGCCCACGCCAAGTTAGAGGAGGCGGACCGTCGGGATGAAGGGCTTGGAGGGGTCGAGATGTCCGGTGTTCAGGTGAGTGATGGGTGCATGAGTGCAAAGGTAAGTGTGTTTGGTGTGTGTAAAGTGTTTAAAGACGTTTTACATACCTTTACTTACTTTTACAGCCTTCCTTACTTCAGGTCTCCGGAGCCCCTCATCTCACCGGCACAGAAAGTAGAATGGCTGCGAGCTGTCAAAAATTGCAGTCAGCTTTCTGTTCCGGGGAGATCTCTAAATCATCCTGACAGGAAGGAATTAACTTGGAGTACAGATTGTCAGTGTTTGACAGCTTCAAACAGCTGTGAAACACTGATATTTCATCTGTCAAAAGGTCTTGACAGATGAAATTTCAATCTGTGATGTCACCTGTGAAGTCAAAATCACGTGGGTTGGCTAGAACTCGATGGAGGCGGGACTACAACCCCAAAAGTAGTAGTCCTGCCTCCAACCCGACTCCTCAATGAAAATCCAGTCCAATGTTTCCATTTCTGGGGAGTCAAAAACTGGAAGAATAAATATAAAGTAGCCACCAATAAATCCAATAAGGAATTCAGGAGAAATTTTTTAACTCAGAGAGCGATTAGAATGTGGAACTCGCTATCACATAGAGTTGTTGAGGCAAAATGCATAGATGCATTCCAGGAGAAGTGAGACAAGTATATGAGGGAGAAAGGAATAAAGGGATATGCTGATAGTCAGGAGGATGCTGAGAAACTCCAGTATGATTTGGACAGGTTGGGTGATTGGGCAGATGCATGGCAGATGCAGTATAATGTGGATAAATGCAAGGTTATCCACTTTGGTGGCAAAAACAGGAAGGCAGATTATTATCTGAATGGCAATAGATTGGGAGAAGGGGAAGTGCAACAAGACCTGGGTGTCCTTGTGCACCAGACGCTGAAGGTCAGCATGCAGGTGCAGCAGGCGGTTAAGAAGGCAAATGGTATGTTGGCCTTCGTAGCGAGAGGATTCGAGTACAGGAGCAAGGATGTCTTGCTGCAGTTGTACAGGGCCTTGGTGAGACCACACCTTGAGTATTGTGTGCAGTTTTGGTCGCCTTACCTGAGGAAGAATGTTCTTGCCATGGAGGAAGTGCAGCGAAGATTCACCAGACTGATACCTGGGATGGCAGGAATGAAGTATGAGGAGAGATTGGGTCGATTGGGCTTATATTCGCTGGAGTTTAGAAGAATGAGAGGGGATCTCATTGAAACTTATAAAATTCTAACAGGACTAGACAGACTAGATGCAGGAAGGATGATCCTAATGTTGGGGGAGTCCAGAACCAGGGGTCACAGTCTAAAGATAAGGGGTAAGCCATTTAGGACAGAGATGAGGAGGAATTTCTTCACCCAGAGAGTGGTGAACCTGTGGAATTCTCTACCACAGAAGGCAGTTGAGGCCAATTCATTAAATATATTCAAGAAGGAGTTGGATATATTTCTTAATGCTAAAGGGATCAAGGGATATGGGGAGAAAGCAGGGACAGGGTATTGAATTTGTGGTCAGCCATGATCTCATTAAATGGCGGAACAGGCTCGAGGGGCCGAATAGCCTACTCCTGCTCCTACCTTCTATGTTTCTTTGCTCCTGTACCCCATTATCCAGCGGTATTTGGCATCCTTATTCCTCCTACCAAAATTCATCACCTCACACTTCCCTACAGTATATTGAAATTAATTTGCCATTTACATGCTCATTCTGCAGGCTTGTTAATGTCTTCTTGTATTTTGTCACAGTCAACAAACATTTTTTAATAAATATCTCACTATAAATAATCATCATATCCCCTTATTTGTGATGATACTTCAAACATACATAAAGGAAACAAGTTTCAAACATAATGAGCATTTGAGGGAAAGGTCGTCTCAATCAGATATTTGTCCATTTCAACAGTCTTATTGAAGTACTCTTCTTATTGGAAACCTTATGTGGTAGAAATTTACTGTGGAGGCACGACAGGCCAAGCCAGCACGGATTTGTTAAAAGCAAATCGTGTTTACATAGAAACATAGAAGATAGGAGCAGGAATAGGTCATTCGGCCCCTCGAGCCTGCTCCGCTATTCAAAGCGATCATGGCTGATCATCCAAATTCAGTACCCTGCCCCTGCTTTCTCCCCATATCCCTTGATCCCTTTAGCCTTAAGAAATATATCCAACTCCTTCTTGAATATATTTAATGAATTGGCCTCTACTGCCTTCTGTGGTAGAGAATTCCACAGGTTCACCACTCTCTGGGTGAAGAAATTCCTCCTCATTTCTGTCCTAAATGGCTTACCCCTTATCCTTAGACTGTGGCCCCTGGTTCTGGACTTCCCCGCCATCGGGAACAGCCTTCCTGCATCAAGTCTGTCTAGTCCTGTTAGAATTTTATAAGTTTCAATGAGGTCCCCTCTCATTCTTCTAAACTCTAGCGAATATAAGCCTAATCGACCCAATCTCTCTTCATACGTCATTCCTGCCATCCCAGGTATCAGTCTGGTGAATCTTCGCTGCACTCCCTCCATGGCAAAAACATCCTTCCTCAGATAAGGCGACCAAAACTGCACACAATACTCAAGGTGTGGTCTCACCAAGGCCCTGTACAACTGCAGCAAGACATCCTTGCTCCTGTACTCGAATCCTCTCGCTATGAAGGCCAGCATACCATTTGCCTTCTTAACCGCCTGTTGCACCTGCATGCTTACCTTCAGCGACTGGTGCACAAGTACACCCAGGTCTCGTTGCATTTCCCCTTTTCCAAATCTATTGCCGTTAATCTGCCTTCCTGTTTTTGCCACCAAAGTGGATAACCTTGCATTTATCCACATTATACTGCATCTGCCATGCATCTGCCCAATCGCCCAACCTGTCCAAATCGTACTGGAGTTTCCCTGCATCCTCCTCACAGCACACACGCCCACCCAGCTTTGTGTCGTCTGCAAACTTGAAGCTATTACATCTAGTTCCCTCGTCTAGATCATTAATATATATTGTGAATAGCTGGGGTCCAAGGACCGATCCCTGCGGTACCCCACTAGTCACTGCCTTCCACTCGGAAAAAGACCCGTTTATTCCAACTCTTTGCTTCCTGTCTGCCAACCAGTTTTCTATCCAAATCAGTACCTTACCCCCAATCCCATGTGCTTTAACTTTGCACGCCAGTCTCTTATGCGGGACCTTATCGAAAGCCTTCTGAAAGTCCAAATACACCACATCCACTGGTTCTCCCTTATCTATTCTACCAATTACATCCTCAAAAAATTTCAGTAGATTAGTCAAGCATGATTTACCTTTTGTAAATCCATGTTGACTTTGTCCGATCCTGTCACTGTTTTCCAAGTGCTCTGCTATTACATCTTTTATAATGGACTCTAGCATTTTCCCCACTACCGATGTCAGGCCTTACCAGTCTATAATTCCCCGTTTTTTCTCTACCACCTTTTTTAAATAGTGGGGTTACATTAGCTACCCTCCAATCCATGGGAACTGTTCCAGAGTCTATAGAATTTTGGAAGATGACCAGCAATGCATCTACTATTTCTCGGGCCACTTCCTTAAGTACCCTAGGATGTAGATTATCAGGCCCTGGGGATTTATCGGCCTTCAATCCCGTCAGTTTCCCTAACACCATTTCCCTACAAATACTGATTTCATTCAGTTCCTCCCTCTCATTAGACCCTATGTTCCCCGACATCTCTGGGAGGTTATTTGTGTCCTCCTTTGTGAAGACAGAACCAAAGTATGTATTTAATTGGTCTGCCATGTCTTTGTTCCCCATTATAAATTCCCCAGATTCTGACTGCAAGGGACCTACGCTTGACTTTACCAATCCTTTTCTCTTCACATATCTATAGAAGCTTTTGCAGTCAGTTTTTATGTTCCCTGCAAGCTTACTCTCATACTCTATTTTCCCCCTCTTAATTAATCCCTTTGTCCTCCTTTGCTGAATCCTAAACTGCTCCCAATCCTCAGGTTTTCTGCTTTTTCTGGCCAATTTATATGTCCTCTCCTTGGATCGTATGCTATCCCTAATTTCCCTTGTTAGCCAATGTTGAGTCACCTTTTTTGTTTTATTTTTATGCCAAACAGGGATGAACAAATTCTGTAGTTCATCCATGCAATCTTTAAATGTTTGCCATTGCCTATTCACCGTCAACCCTTTAAGTAACATTCCCCAATCCATCCTAGCCAACTCGCGCCTCATACCATCGTAGTTTCCTTTATTTAAATTCAGTACCTAAGTCTCTGAATCAACTACTTCACTCTCCATCTTAATGAAGAATTCGATCATATTATGATCGCTCCTCCCCAAGATTGCTAATTAATCCTTTCTCATTACATAATACCCAGTCTAAGATGGCCTGATCTCTAGTTGGTTCCTTGACATATTTGTCCAGGAAACCATCCCGTATACTCTCTAAGAATTCCTCTTCCACAGTATTGTTACTAATTTGGTTAGACCAATCTATATGTAGATTAAAGTCACCCATGATAACTGCTGTGCCCTTATTGCACGCATCTCTAATTTCCCATTTAATGCCATCCCCAACCTCAGCATTACTGTTTGGGTGTCTGTATACAACTCCCACTAACGTTTTCTGTCCCTTGGTATTTCTCAGCTCTACCCATACAGATTCCACATCATCAGAGCTAATATCCTTCCTTACTATTGTGTTAATCTCCTCTTTAACCAGCAATGCTACCCCACCGCCTTTTCTTTTTTGCTTGTCCTTCCTGAATATTGAATACCCTTGGATGTTGAATTCCTAGCCTTGGTCACCCTGGAGCCATGTCTCCGTAATCCCAATTATATCATATCCATTTACATCTATTTGCGCAGCTAATTAATCCACCTTATTACGAATGCTCCTCGCATTAAGACACAAAGCCTTCAGGCTTGTTTTTCTAACACTCTTAGACCTTTTAGCATTATTGTTTACTGCGGCCATGTTTGATTTACACACTTGATTTCTCTGACTTCCACTTTTGCTTTTCTCCTTCCTGTCTTTTGCTTCTATCCTTGCTTCCCTTTCCTCTGTCTCCCTGCACAGGTTCCCAACCCCCTGCCATTTTAGTTTAAACCCTCCCCAACAGCACTAGCAAACACTCCCCCTAGGACATCGGTCCCAGTCCTGCCCAGGTGCAAACCGTCCAGTTTGTACTGGTCACACCTCCCCCAGAATCGGTTCCAATGTCCCAGGAATTTGAATCCCTCCCCCTTGCACCACTCTTCTAGCCACGTATTCATCTGAAATATCCTTCTATTTCTACTCTGACTAGCACGTGGCACTGGTAGCAACCCTGAGATTACTTTGAGGTCCTATTTTTAAATTTTCCTCCTGTCTCCCTATATTTAACTTTTAGGACCTCATCCCGTTTTTTACCTATATCGTTGGTACCTATATGCACCACGACAACTGGCTGTTCACCCTCCCCCTCCAGAATGCCCTGCAGCCACTCCGAGACATCCTTGATCCTTGCACCAGGGAGGCAACATCCTGGAGTCTTGTTTGCGGACGCAGAAACGCCTATCTATTACCTTTATAATAGAATCCCCTATCACTATAGCTCTCCCGCTCTTTTTCCTCCTGTCCCGTGCAGCAGAACCACCCCTGGTGCCAGGAAGTTGGTTGCTGCTGCCTTCCCCCGATAAGCCATCCTCCGCAACAATATCCAAAGCGGTATATCTGTTTGAGAGGGGGATGGCCACAGGGGATCCCTGCACTACCTGCCTGCCCCTACTACTCTGCCTGGGGGTCACCCATTCCCTTCCTGCCTGTGCAGCCTTTACCTGCGGTGTGACCAACTGATTAAACGTGATATCCACGACGTCCTCAGCATCGCGAATGCTCCAGTATGTATCCATTCGCAGCTCCAGCACTGCAATGCGGTCTGCCAGTAGCTGCAGCTGGATACACTTCCCGCACACATGGTCGTCAGGGACACAGGAAGTGTCCCTGATTTCCCACATAGTGCAGGCGGAGCATGCCACGCGGCCGAGCTTTGCTGCCATGACTTACCCTTTAATTAATTGAAATTAAATCAATACCACCAATTATACTACAATTAAATGATTACTCAAGGGCCCTTGTTTCCTAGCACTCCCCGCTACACAACAGAGACCTTAGAAACTATAACCACAAAATTAAGACCTTTTAAGCTTTATAAACTATGAACCTTAACTGTCAAACTATAGAGTAGTTTAAGTAATTTGATTGAGTTCTTTGATGAGGTAACAGAGAGGGTTAATGAGGGTAATGCAATTGACGTGGTGTACATGGATTTCCAAAAGGTGTTTGACAAAGTGCCATGTATTATGCTTGCCAGCAAAGTTGAAGCCCATGGACTAAAAGGGACAGTGGCAGCATGGATACTAAATTGGCTAAAGTGACAGGAAACAGAGAGTAGTGGTGAACGGTTGTTTTTCGGACTGGAGGAAGGTATACAGTGGTGTTCCCCAGGGGTCGGTTCTAGGAACACTGCTTTTCTTGATATATATTTTAATGACTTGGACGTGGGTGTACAGGGCACAATTTCAAAATTTACAGATGACACAAAACTTGGAAGTGTAGTGAACAATGAGGTGGGGAGTGATGGGCTTCAGGAAGACAGACAGGCTGGTGGAATGGGCGGACACGTGGCAAATGAAATTTAACACAGAAAAGTGTGAAGTGATACATTTTGATAGGAAGAATGAGGAGAGGACATAAAAACTAAAAGGTACAATCTTGAAGTGGGTGCATGAACAGAGTGACCTAGGGGTATATGTGCACAAATCGTTGATGGTGGCAGGGCAGGTTGCGAAAGCAGTTAAAAAGGCTTACGGGCTCCTGGGCTTCATGAATAGAGGTATGGGGGGAAAATTGGGTTGCTTTGCGACTCCCATTAGCACCCCCAGAACCCCGCTCTACTCTGGTCCAGCAGGGCCCCGGTGCACAAAGTGCTAGTCCCCTCCCCTTTAATCAGGGGAGGGAGGCCTGCAATACCGCGCGCTATGTGCCAACGCGCGTGGCACTGTTGCATGTAGCGCCGTGATATTCACTGGTAGCGCCCCAGGCGAAGTTAGCACCCCAAAGGCGGCGCCACCATATTTTTCCCTGATAGAGTACAAAAACGTGGAAATTATGATGAACCTGTATAAAACGCTGATTCGGCCTCAACTGGAGTGCTGTGTCCAATTCTGGTCACCACACTTTAGGAAGGATGTGAAGGCTTTAGAGAGGGTGCAGAAAAGATTTATGAGAATGATTCCAGGAATGACGGACTTCAGTTATGGTGATAGACTGGAGAAGCTGGGGTTGTTCTCCTTGGAGCAGAGAAGATTCAGAGGCGATTTGATAGACGTGTTAAAAATTATGAAGGGTTTTGGATCGAGTAGATAGAGAGAAACTGTTCCCATTGGCAGAGGGTCGAGAGCCAGAGGACTCGGATTTAAGGTGATTGGCAAAAGAACCAAAGGCGACATAAGAAAAACTTTTTTACACAGCGAGTGGTTAAGATCTGGAATGTACTGCCTGAAAGGGTGGTGGAGGCAGACTCAATCACAACTTTCAAAAGGGAATTGGGTAAGTATCTGAAGGAAAGAAATATGCAGGGCTACGGTGAAAGGGCAGGGGAGTGGGACTAGCTGAAGTACTCTTGCAGAGAGCCTGCACGGGCTCGACGGGCTGAATGGCCTTCTTCCGTGCTGTAACCATTCTACAATTCTATGATTCTAGACACTGGCAGCTCACTCAGATTGTAGAGATGAGGCCCGGCACCCAATTTCGGCCTCAGGCCTCCAGGTTCAGGTGCACGTCGCAGTCACATTGCCACCAATTTTCTTCCCTATAATTTCCCTTTGCTCGCAACCTTTTTCATTATTTAATGATCCTTTCCTCCTCTATTTAGATTACCCTGTTCCTTCCTGCGTCACTTTTTTCCTTTATTTTCAGCTATTTCTTTCCCCTTACCTCCTTGATCCCCGACAGAGACAATTGCAATAGAAATGCGAAAGACACATACAAGAAAGGAAGTTGCATAGGAACAGGAGTCAGCCATTCAGCCCTCGAGCCTGTTTCGCCATTTGATTAGATCATGGCTGATCTGTACCTCAACATCCTTTGATACCCTGACCTAAAAAAAATCCATCAATCTCAGTCTTAAAAATGCCAATTGATCAAGACTCCATAGCCTTTCGAGGGCAAGAGTTCCAGATTTCCACTACCTTTATGCTGAACAAGTGGGAGAACGCCCCTGGTGTCACACAATGCCTGCGATTTTATAATGAAGAGTATACAATAAAATAACTGCTTTCAGTCTGCACGCAGCTGCAGGTTCTGTCGAGCAATTATTGTGTTGAACCTGCTCTCTGTCATCCATGTTGCTTTTATCAGGACAGTACAATATATTTTTTTAAATATTAATTTATTTATATTTTAATTTCAAATTCACCCTCCAGGATCTACTGCAGAGGGAGCGGGGGCAGCGAGAGAGATTGCAAGATGTGGCCAGAGGGAGGAGAAGGGCCATCAGGGCTCTCAACAGGAGGCCTTACCCTCCGAGTGTATTCCGAGAGCACTTCTCCTACCTCCAATTAAGCGAGGAGCAGTGCATTAGAAGGCTCCACTTCAGCAAAGATGTGGTCACCGAACTCTGCCACCTCCTGCAACCAGACCGCGAGCCTCAGATCAGGTCAACCATGGCTCTCTCAGTGGCAGTCAAGGTCACCATCGCCCCTAATTTCTTCACCAGCGGTTCCTTCCAGTCTGCAACAGGAGATATAGCAAACATCTCGCAGTTTGCCGTCCATCGCTGCATCCGGCAAGTCACAGAGGCTCTCTAATGGAGGAGAAGGGATACATTTCCTTCCCCATCACCAGAGAGAAGCAGGACGAACGTGCATGTGGCTTTGCCAGGATAGCGGGCTTCCCCATGGTGCAGGGCGCCACAGACCACACTCATGTGGCTTTGCGGGCACCGCATAACAATCCCGAGATCTTCTGTAACCGCAAAGGTTACCACTCACTTAATGTACAGTTGGTGTGCGACCTCAGACATGGAATCTTCAGTGTAAATGCCCTCTATCCTGGCAGCAGTCACGATACCTTCATCTTGCGCCAGACCGGTGTGCCAGCATTCTTCCAGCCACCACAGCAAGCTCACGGCTGGCTGGTCGGAGACAAGGGCTATCTGCTTTCCACTTGGCTCATGACTCTCCTCCGCAACCCCAGCACTCCTGCTCAGCACTCATATAATGAGAGCCATGCTGCCACCAGGAACATCATCGAGCAGACCATCAGGGTGCTGAAGCAACGGTTCCGCTGCCTTGACCGCTCAGGAGGAGCCCTCCAGTACTCGCCAGAGCAGATGTCCCATTTCGTCGTGGTCTGCTGCATGCTGCACAACTTGGCCATCATGAGGGCCCAGCCCTTGCCACCAGGGATTGCGGGACCACCTCAGGAGGAGGACAAGGAAGAGGAAGACGAGGAGGAGGAGGAGAAGGAGGTGGAGGCACAGGAGTGAGGGAGGAGGCAGCCACTCAATTGGCCTTCTGGAAGTGTGGTCCGTGACCACCTCATCAGACTGCGGATCCAATAAATTAAACCCCAGATCCCCGTTGCTCACCACATCCACATCATTCCATCCCTGTTGCAGGCCATATCACAGCGCAAAGCTGAAATGAGAGACACCACAAAATCATCCAAAGCCAATTAATCAATCTATCAATACACAGTGAACACATATTTACAACAATAATATTAACTATTCACTCTTGTGCAATCCCTTAGTGCCTCTCGTTACAGTGTCTTTGCCTACTCTAGTGCTCCTACGAAGTGTTGGCCAGTAGCTGCAACACGGTGGGTGGAAGGCTGCTGAGTATCCGTGCGGGAGACCTTGCAGGACGCCCTCGACCAGCTCTGGGCCTGGAAGGCCCGGCTGTAGACTGCACCACCTCAGCATGGGTGGCAGCAGTCTGGGCTGGCTGGCTGACAGGCAGCGACAAGGGCAATGGCGGAGTGGCAGTGGTGGGAGCAGGAATGCTGTCATCCTGAGAATGGACAGCAGCTTCCTGCTCCACTGACCCACTGCCACTCCCCCGGGGCAGCACCTCAGCATCACTACTAATCTGCTGGAGCAGATTGCTGGCCTGCTGCGACACCATGAAAGCCCCGGTGGACGGTGATCGACCCAGCCACGATGGCAGCAGTCACAGCTTATGTGGCACCAAGCTGAGATTGCATGAGAACAGTCTGAGAATCGATGGCACCAAGCATAGACTGCATTACAGCACTAAAACGTTGCGTGGCTTCTGCCTGTGCTGCAACGGATGTTGCGACATTGCCCATTACACGCGACATGAGGTCTGGGTCGCCACGGTCTCTCTGGGAGTCCACCATCCTTTGCAGACCAGAAATGATGGGCTCCATGGTGTGCGCAGAGCTCTGTGCAATGTTGGAGGAGGACTCCTCCACGCTCCTTGCCATTGCTGAGAGGCTCTCAGGCACCCTTGCCATTGCACCTATGATCTCCGTGTGCATGCCTATGACCCTTCTTCCAAAGGCCTCCCCATCGAGGTTCTCATTAGAGTCCTGTGCAGCAAAACTCGCATGCGAACTCGCCCTCCGGGGAGCTGACTCCCGAGCTACCCTTTCCCCCTGGCCTTGCTGCATCACCCTGTGCAGATCCCGCTACTATACTAGCCTCTAAATAATGCATAGTGCCAGTATCTGAGCTGGTGCCTGCAGGTGAGACATGCAGTGACGTGGTGTGTTCTTCGTCCTCCTCTTCTTCCACCTCGCTCTCTGTGGTACCTTCAGGGACAGGCTGCTCAGGTGCTTGCTCTTTATCTGAAAGCATAACGGCACAAGAGTCGGGTTAAGCTGAGGGGAGGGGGGCAGGAAGGTAGAAAGGCACGCAAAAGCATGATTAGCTGGAAAGTGGGAATGGCTTGTGGAGTGAGGGGTAAGTGGAATATGAGAAGGAGTAGGGATGAACATACCGTTGTTGTCCCCAAGGGGGCCAACGTCGCCGGTGGCCACGGTGCCCACCACCTGGTGCCCAATGATCTCCAGCACACTTTCCTCCAGCTCAGAAAGTGGTTGGGTTTCAGGTTGTCTCCCGCTTGTGCACTCCTGCTCCTTCCTGTTGTGAGCAACCTTGGCCTGCAAGAGAGAGGAACGTGTTTGAGTGAGTGTGGAGCAATGTGTTTGGGTGATGTGCCTGCCATAGTGGAACAGCTGTCATTGTGTGCAAGGTGTGAGCGCTGGTAGGTGGAGCTTGTTGGTGGGTAAGTGCTGTGGTGTGGTGCTTTGGGCAGTGTGTGCAGACTGAGGTTCAGGTGGTGGTATGTAGCATTTGTTGAAGTATTGACTCACCCTGACCACCCGAGTGAGGTTGTTAAATTTCTTCCTGCACTGTGTGTGGGTCCTGGGATCCACAGTGCTGCCCGAGACATGCTGGACAACCTCCCTCCACATGACGCGGAAGACTTGCGGCAAGGGCCTCCAGCCACTTGCTGGGTAGAGCACCGCCCTCCGTCTCTCCAGAGCGAGGACCAAGGCCTCAAATGCTTGGTTGCAGAATCTGCGAGCTCTCTCCCTGGGCTGTTGATCTGCCATAGTGACACCTCCTTCAGTGGTCCGGTTCCTTTTCCTTGGCCTTCTGCTGCTTGCTGAGACAGCTGCAGTACCAGCAATGCTGAGAATGAGGTTCTGCAGCATGATTGAACCTCCCCTTTAAGAACTGAAAAGAGCCTGTGGCAATGATGACTAGTGATTAGACTGCACCTGAAATTGCTTAGCGCTTTGAGTCTAACACCACTGAGCTAGGTCATTAGCGCTTGATTTAGCGCTCCTATCCTTTCATTGATCGATGACACTGAATTTTGTGTGCAGCGAGATTCATTTGCGCCTGGCGCTAAATCTCAAACTTTTCAGAAGTTAGCACCCATTTCTGGGCAATAATGAATTTCACCCCCAAAATATTTTCTACTCCCCATTTGCTCTGCTATCTGCAGAGCTGTTCCAAGACCATGTAAAATATTCTACTGCCCATCAGGAAAGCTTTCAACCCTACTTACGTCTCCAAAAACACACCTCCCAATTTTCTGATCCCCATTCGGGCACTGTTCTCTTCGACAGCTTTTTTGTTCCCATCAGTTTGCTGATGGACTACTGGCCCCACTGTGCAGGGGTAACTATAACCTAATCTGCCTGCGGGATCGAGGCAGGTTCGGATCATACACCTGTTTTACACCCCATCCGATTTTATGCTGCGTAAAACCAGGCGGGTGTCAAACGGGCATCCGACCCGAACCTGCCCCATTCCCATAAAATTAGTCCCTGCCTCTCCACCACCCCCCTCTGCGACAAGAACTGCTGCCTCTCAACCCGTGGTCTATTCTGGTACAATGCTGCTGCAGGGGGTGGGGGGGGGGAAGCTTCTGTGAGTGGCGGGCTGCCGAGGATTTATATTTATTATTATTTAGGGTCATGCAGCAGGGTGAGCGTCAATGCAGGATGGGTGAAACAGGCCTGGGGGACACTGGCCTCACAAGAGGAGAACCAGGCCAAGAGAACGTGTTGAGGTTGAGGCAGAAGCCTCTTGCTGCCCAGTATGAGATGACATGCAGTTTTGGCCCACCTTTAAGGAAATGAGAAAGTATACAAAAGCAAAATACTGTACTGCGTATGCTGGAACTCTGAAATAAAAACAGAAAATGCTGGATATTCTCAGCCGGTCAGGCAGCACCTGTGGAGAGAGAAAGAAAGTCAAATGTTTCAGGTTGATGAACCTCGCTGAAAGGTCATTGACCTGAAACGTTGACTCGGTTTCTCTCTCCCCAGGTGCTGCCTGACCTGCTGAGTAATTCCAGCATTTTCTGTTTTTATTAAATGAGAAAGTATGTTGGTGCTGAAGCTTTCCACAACTAAGGGAATATATAACCGAGATGGAAAATTATATTCAATTGGCAGCAAAGACAGTGAGACCAATCACACCCATTCAAATATATGGAGCTGTGCCCTTTACCGTTCTTCTCCCCTTCCTTCCTCCCTCATCACCGCTCTTGCTCTTCTTTCCCTCGCACCTTCATGCTCTCCTTCACCCCCTCATCTATTCTCTCTTGTTCTGCCACACTCCGTCCCTTTCTCTCATCACTCTCTGTCCCTTCTCCCTAGTTACTTCCTCTCTCCAGCCCCCTTCCCCTCTCCCTTTTCACCACACCCTCTCCCCATTCCCTTCCTGACCCTCTTCTCCCTCTCTTCACTCCTCCCCTTCTCTTTCCTCCTCTCTCCTCTTCCCTCACTCTCCCCTGCTCCCATCTCTCACCTCCTGTCCCTTCCTTTCTTCTACTCCTCCTGTCCCTTTGCCTGCTCCGCCCCCTTCAGCTCCCACCCTCCCAACTTCCTCCTCGCTCCTTTTCCAGGCTTCAGCTCTGCTCTGTCATCCTCCAACAGCCTTCAATTCTCTCCTCCCCTTCTTCTAGGCCTCCAATTAATTTCTATATTTTTTTAAATGCTACCTTCCTTCTCTCACCCCCTGGTCTCTAATCCTTTCTACAATCCTCCCCTTCTCACCAAGCCCCCAACTCTGTTCTACCTTTTTCCTACCCGTTCTGGCCCCAAATCATTCTCTACAACCCCCTAAGGCTCTAACCTCATTCTACCTACTCATCCCCACCCACCCAACTTTACCTTCCTCCTCTAGCCTTCAATATTACAGTACAATGCTCCCTCAGCTCTTATCATCTCCCACCATGTAACTCCACTTGATCTGAACACTACACTTGGTCTTGCCCCCACCATGAGCAACATCATGAGAGATTGATTAGTAAGAGAAAAAATTGAATACCAAAGGCTTGATGCATCGATGCAAGTATTGATGCAATATCATATCAAATCCTGCCCGTGGTTTACCATTATTCGTGGATAAAGATTGTAGGTTGAAACTAACCACTACAGAGTGCTTCACTGGTGTGGCACTTTATTTTATTGCCTGTTGCTACTGTTCCTTAGCAACAAGCATCATTGCTAGGAAGCAGAGGATAAAATCAATCAGTCTCACTCAGCACACCAGCAGTGTCAAAATTACAGTCAAGATTTTTACTAGATAGGACTCCGATGGCTACTGAAAATCTGTTGTAACTCATTTTGCGCAAAGGCTGTGATTTGAAAAGAATGATTGTTTTAAAAATATGGCATCACAGAATATATTAAGAGCAAGAAGGATACAATCCTGCAGATTTGGAAATAAGCATTTGCATATTTTCTTGTTGCACAGTATTAGAGGTTTTGCAATGTTTACAAACAAAAGTACATTATAGGTGCTATTCTCTTACAACCTATAAATACACTATAATCTGAGTCAGAAGTACCTCAAATGTATACGGTTCAGGGGCATCATAAGCATTACCTTGTATCTAATCCATGTTTTATATAACCTGTAAATGCTTAATAGCACACTCTGAAATAAGCTTTACCCTGTAGCAATCCACATTTTAGTTTATTTGTGAGTGCTTGAGGCTAGTGGCCCCAAAATTCCATGTTCATTCCAGTGTACTCCTGCCAGAATGGCCAGAAAGTAGCCTGGGAATCAGATACACCAAGTCGCAGCTTTCTGGTGGAGTCTCTTCAATGCAATGCCTTCACCTGCCCCAAACATACCCATTATTGTGGTAAGGTGCGAGGGGCAGAGACTCCCTACACCAGCAGATCCCAAACCCATGCCTACAGTAGTGCCATGCACGGTCAGGATTGTGGAATCCTAAGAAAAAGAGGGATTTTAAAAAAAATTTGTAAACACAGACCCTTACTAAAAGGGTCACTGGAGACGTTATAACTTGTTTCTGGGAGGACCACAACAACCCTCCCCAGTCTGAGCACCTCCATCGACTTTCCGACATGTTTCATATGGTGGTTACCTTAGATGCGTCCCAGTGGCGTGGGCACCCGCCAATGGGAGGGTAATTAGGGAACCTTGAAAGTCCACAGGAGTCAGCAGCAGAAACTCCAGACAAGCACAATACTGATGTAACTGCCAGGGTTGCTAGCCTGTGGATTTTCGGGGCCAGTATCTTTTGTCCTGTCATTTAAAAATATATATATATGGTCCAGGTTCAGTTCAGTTTTGCACTTGTGGGAGCAAATCTGCTTACTCCTGCATATATCTTTTTTTTTTTTTAAAACAATTCAACATTGGACAACTAGACCTTTACTGCCTGGTTCCAAACACAATTATCAGCCAACTGATCCGAAACCTGACTGTCGAGCTTAAAACTGCTGAGATGCTCACTCTAGTTGCGGAGAAACAGTACAAGATGTACCATTATCTAAACTGTTATACCGGACCTGTGAGTGCTTGATGGCTGGTTGCAGAGATTTACTGTTTATCAAATGCATGCTTTACGTAACTTGTAAACGCTTGATGGTAACTTATCCATATTAAAACCATGTTAAAGCAAGCGATTGATGCCACCAAATTTTCATGGGTTTGTCCAGCAAAATCCTGGCCCAGTCTGTGGCCCTCTATGCCGAATTTTGATAATGCAGACAACTTCCATTTTTACTCTAGGTTTTTTGAAACTGTCTGAAATAAAGATAAAATTCCCTATTAGTCACAGGATGAAAACTCTGCTTTTTGTCATATCACTCCCGTCCCGATTAAAAAAAAAGTCAGTATTGGGTCACTGGAGGCATTAACTATTAACCTGCACACTGCACCTGTAGGAAATAACCACTGCAGTTTTGCATTTTACTTATCTGCATACCCAGGAGCAATGCAGATGCACAGAAATAGAAGGTAGTGAGTGCCTTATAAAGTCAATGTCTGTGCGTTTAAAATAAAAGTTAAATATTCAATTGCCATAAAGGATTCACTTAAAAAAATTCTAAAATTAAAAAGTTCATGCTGGCTATAGATGTTTTCACAATTCATGGTTATAATTCATACCACTGCGGTCAGGTCTGCATTCGGCAGACAGGCATGATCAATCGCTCCATTGCACCTATTGTGCACTAGCACTGAATAAACAAAAAGAGAGTTTTATTACTTTATAATTAACATACCTCTAAAGCAAACAAAAAAATTCAGCTTTTTGTTTTTCCTTCCAGGATTTTATTAGATTTAGAAGTACTATTGAAAGTAACACAAATTGTAAATATAAGTGTAGTTTGGAAATGTATAGTATTCAAGGCCCAGAACTTCGGGTCTCCACGGGTGAATACACACGGGGTACTCACCCGTAAGCCCAATGGAAGTGCCGGTTTCACCGGCACTTCCGTTCCTCTGAACGAAGAGGTTCAGAGATCGAATGCATGCGCGGGGGAGGCTGCGCGTGCGCATCAAACTTAGTTTTTTTTTACAGGTTTCTCCGGGAACGTAAGCCTGCAGAATTTAGAAATGTAAAAAGCAGGTGTAAGGCCTGCTTTTTACAAGGTAAGTGGTGAATTAATTAAAATTTAAACATTTTTTTCCACAGGTTTATTATTTTTAAATACTTTAAAGCAAGGTAAGTTTATTTTTAGCCCCGTTAGAATATAAAATTATTTTTTTCAAAAATTTAAATTATTGTTTAAAATAGTTATTTCATGTAATTTATAGTTTATTTAAAAAATGTGATGTTTTTTAAAAATGTATTTGAAGGTTTAGTGCTATTTTGGGGCCGTAGTATTTATAAGTCTTGACAGCACTTCCTGTCAGACTTATGAATGGAGCATTCCCTGCTCCGATTGGCTGCCCATGGCCCACGTGATCCCTGGGGACGCATCGAACTAACTGCGCCCCTGGGATACGCAAGCACTGCGCGCCGGCAGCTGGAGCAGGCCCCGAATCGGAATTCCATGTGAGCCCACAGCTCAACGGCCAGCGCGCAAGCTAAGTGCAGATCGGGGGCTTGCACCCGTGGGAAGCCCCTGACTCGAATTTCTGGGCCAATATCTCTCTAACCTTTTGTGTCCTTGATGAGTTTGGATGGAACCTGCCTCTGAAATTAAGGTGAACCTATTCCTCCTGCTGGAGCCCTGGAACGTTATTCTTTGCCACTGGAATCGTGTTTAACTAACTTGATTGAGTTTTTTGATGAGGTAACAGAGAGGGTTGATGAAGGCAATGCAGTTGATGTGGTGTACATGGACTTCCAAAAGGCGTTTGATAAAGTGCCACATAAAAGGCTTGCCAGCAAAGTTGAAGCCCATGGAATAAAAGGGACAGTGGCAGCATGGACATGAAATTGGCTCAGTGACAGGAAACAGAGAGTAGTGGTGAGCGGTTGTTTTTCAGATTGGAGGAACGTACACAGAGGTGTTCCCCAGGGGTCGGTACTAGGACCACTGCTTTTCTTGATATATATTAATGCCTTTGATGTGGGTGTACAGGGCACAATTTCAAAATTTGCAGATGACATAAAACTTGGAAGTATAGTGAACAGTGAGGAGGATAGTGATAAAATCAAGAAGACAGACAGGCTGGTGAAATGGGCGGACATGTGGCAGACAAAATTTAATGCAGAAAAGTGCGAAGTGATACATTTTGGTAGGAAGAACGAGGAGAGGCAATATAAACTAAAGGGTACAATCCTAAAGGGGATGCATGAACAGAGAGACCTGGGGGTATATGTGCACAAGTCGTTGAAGGTGGCAGGGTAGGTTGAGAAAGCGGATAAAAAAAGCTTACGGGATCCTGGGCTTCATAAACAGAGGCATAGAGTACAAAAGCAAGGAAGTTATGATGAACCTTTACAAAACACTGGTTTGGCCTCAACTGGAGTATTGTGTCCAATTCTGGGCACCGCACTTTAGGAAGGATGTGAAGGCCTTAGAGAGGGTGCAGAAAAGATTTATGAGAATGGCTCAAGGGATGAGGAACTTAAGTTACATGGATAGACTGGAGAAGCTGGGGTTGTTCTTGTAACATTTGCATATTGAATTATCATTGGCCCGCAGGCATCTGTAAGGAATACCTATTATATTCACGTGATCACATGCTGAGTTGTCATTGGCCTGCAGGCATCTGTAAGGACTGCTATTGTTTTGAAGACCCAGGCTAGGAGTCCTAACTCCATCTTGTCCCCACTGTGCTGTATGATTGAGATCACAGACCTGATGCTTCATAAAAGAGTTTAAACTGTAATACTCCGTTGTCCTGCAATTTATTATTTTTGTACAAGGTGTGCAAAACAAGACATGGTGTCAGAACAGGGATTTGAAAATGGACATCGTTGGAGCTCCCTTACCTCGAATGGATTGGGAATCTTTGAACTTACATAGAGAATGGCGCAAGTTCAAGCAACACGTGGAGTTAATGTTCTCGGGTCTGTTGAAAAGCAAAGGGGAGGAAGAAAGATGCAGCTACCTACTCCTGTGGATCGGAGAAAAAGGGAGAGATATTTTTAACACATGGTCTCTCACCGCGGATGAAGCAAAGGTGCTGAAAAGTTATTTTGACCGTTTTGAAGCATATGTGATGTCCAAGACAAATACGATATTCGCTAGGTACAAGTTTCAGGAGAAAGTACAAGGAGCTAGTGAGTCGTTTGAACAGTTCGTGACTGAGTTAAAACTGCTGGTAAAAGACTGTGTATATGCAGATAAAGATGAGATGGTCAGAGACCGCATCGTGTTTGGAATACATTCAGCTAAAGTGAGAGAGAAACTTTTGAATGTTGGGTCCGGGTTAACGCTGGACAAAGCTATGGACATAGCTAGATCGCAAGAGATAGCCCAAGCACAGTTGAAAACCATAACCGGCGCCACGAGCAGTTCACGGGAACAGACAGTGCACACAGTTAATAGACACACACCAAAGAACACCACCCAGAGAGCGTGTTTCAGAACAGAAAGAGAGAGAGTTCTAAAAATGGGCGACACAGACATAAAACGCTTCAAAAACTGTGGATATTGTGGAAACAACTGGCATGGAGAAAAGGTGCAATGCCCTGCCAAAGGAAGGCAATGTACTAAATGTGGTAAATGGAACCACTTTGCTAAAGTTTGCAGGACTGTTTTCGGAAAGCAGTACACACAGTGAGTGACAGCCAAATGCCAGATAGAGAGCCAAATGCAGAGGAACTGTTTATTGATTCTGTGTCACAGAAAAAACAGATTTCAGGGACTGAGCAAGCCTATGCCGATATTGAGATAGGAAAAAAGGGCAAAGAGCTTAAGTTTAAACTAGACACTGGATCTCAGGTTAATGTAATTCCTCTGAGTGAGTATCGCAGCTTGAAGGATGAGTGTGAGCTACAGTCCACCTCACGCAGACTGACCAGCTATGGGGGTGAGCAACTCATTTTAAAAGGCACATGCGTGATGAAATGCAAGTACAAAGAAAGCGACATGATGGTGAACTTTTACATTGTTGACACTCAAGCACCTCGCTAGGTCTAAAGGCATGTTTAGACATGGACCTCGTCAAGCTAGTGCTATCATTGACAGCACCAGTTGAGAAGCAGGCAGTCATGGAGGAGTTTGCTGACGTTTTCAAAGGAATCGGACTATTCCCAGGTGAATGCATTATTCACCTTGACCCAGCAGCAACCCCTGTGGTTTGCCCACCAAGAAGGATACCTCTTGCTCTATGTAGTCGCCTGAAGGAGGAGCTGCAGAGCATGGAGAATACAGAAATCATCGTCCAGGAAACAGAACCGACAGAGTGGGTCAACGCATTAGTAGTGGTTGAGAAACCACGTACAGGCAAGCTCAGAGTCTGTCTCGACCCCAGAGATTTGAACAAGGCTATCAAACACCCTCACTACCCTCTACCAACGCTAGATGACATCACACCCAAGCTAGTGGGAGCACGTTACTTCAGTGTAATGGACGCACGATCAGGATACTGGACTATCAAGCGCACGGAAGAGTCATCTAAGCTAACAACGTTCAACACACCATTTGGACGCTACCGATTTCTGCGTTTACCATTTGGTCTTATCTCAGCTCAGGATGAATTCCAGCGGAAGATCGGCGAAACCTATGAAGGCCTGGACGGAGTAGTCGCAATCGTAGATGACATCCTCATCTACGGCAGGAATAGAGAGGAACATGACAGGAACCTCCGTGCGATGCTACAAAGATCACGGGAGAAAGGTATCCGACTCAACCCCGAGAAAAGCATAATCGGATCCACCGAAATCAGTTATTTCGGGCATCACCTCTCAACTGATGGCATTAAGCCGGATCCAGAGAAAATCTCCGCCATCAAGAAGATGGAGCCGCCGAAGAGCCGTGCAGAGCTAGAGACAGTACTAGGCATGGTTAACTACTTAGCCAAGTTTGCCCCGAGCCTCTCCGAAATCAACGCACCCATGCGTCAGTTGCTCAAACAATCCAATGAGTTCCTGTGGGACAAACAACATGACACAGCATTTCAGAAAATGAAAGACCTAATCACCAGAGAACCAGGACCAGTTCTTGCCTACTTCGACCCCAACAAAGAGCTCAGACTACAAGTGGACGCGTCAAAGTACAGACTAGGCACAGTATTACTGCAAGAAGGAAAGCCCATCGGCTACGCTTCCAGATCTCTCACAGACAGTGAAATCAACTATGCTCAAATCGAGAAAGAGCTATATGCAATTCTGTTTGGATGTAAGCATTTCCACCAGTACGTCTATGGCCGACAAGGCATTGTGGAATCCGACCACAAGCCCCGCAAGTCAATCATGAGGAAACCACTAGCCGCAGCCCCACCAAGGCTACAGAGAATGATCCTTCAGCTACAGAAGTACGACTTCACAGTTATTCACCGTCCAGGCAAAGACATTCCTGTCGCAGACACGCTCTCCAGAAAGTCTCTTAGCTACCAGGGCAGCAGCCTCAGTGAAGGCATGGATGTGCAGGTGCACATGGTGTACAACAGCTTACCTGTGAGTGACTCAAAACTGAAGGAGATCCGAGCAGGAACAGAGAAAGATGCACAACTCACACTGCTGAGCAAAGTCATACGTGAAGGATGGCCTGAGGAAAGGAGGAAATGCCCTCAGAGCATATCTGAATTCTGGAACCACAGAGACAAACTGTCACAAATCAACGGAATCGTCTTCAAAGAGGAGAAAATCATCATTCCTACCAGTCTCAGAGAAGAGATGTTGACAAAAATTCATGCTGGACATATGGGCGTGGAAAAATGCAAACAAAGAGCACGTGACATTATGTTTTGGCCCGGAATGTGCAAACACATTGAGGACATTGTCGGAAAATGTTCCATTTGTCTAGAACGCCACCCATCAAATGTCAAAGAGCCCATGATACCTCACCGTATCCCAGACAGGCCCTGGCAGGTCGCGGCAACGGATCTGTTCACATGGAACAACGAGGACTACATAGTGACTGTTGATTACTACAGCAGATTTTTTGAACTGGACAAGCTTCACAGCACCACATCTGCAGCTGTGATCCACAAGCTAAAGGCAGCCTTTGCCAGGCATGGCATTGTAGAGACTTTAGTCTCAGACAATGGCCCCCAATACAAATCAAGAGTTTGAGTCGTTTGCCAAGGCATGGGATTTCACACATGTCACATCAAGCCCACATTACCCTCAAAGTAATGGCCTTGCTGAAAAAACTGTCCAGATTGCAAAAACACTCATGGACAAAGCCAAAGCGGACAAAAGGGACCCCTACATCAGTCTCCTTGAGTACTGCAACACTCCGGTTGACAACCTCAAGTCACCAGCACAGCTGTTGATGAGCCGCAGACTTCGCTCAATCCTTCCAAGCACCAACCAGCAGCCAGAGGTCATCAGCTGCAAGCAAGTGCATGCACAACATGTACAGAGACAGCAACACCAAAAGAGATATTATGACCGGTCAGCTAGACTACTGCCGTCGGTGCACAATGGAGAATCCGTCAGAATCCAGGAGCATGACTACTGGAAGCCAGCAGTCGTCATCCAGCCAGCTGACAGAGTGATCGTATCACGTCCGCACCCCAGAAGGACAGGTGTACCGCCGCAATCGCAGGCACCTCCGGAACACCAAGGAACAACACCGTCATTCCGATGAGAGGATCAGTTCAACAGAGTGTGATGAACAGAGCAATACACAAAACACATCATACTTACCTGAACCGGAATTGTTGACCGATTCAGGAGCATGCTCAGTTCCATACCACACAAAGTTGGGACGAGAGGTCAAACCTAGAGTTATCCTTGACTTGTGAACTGTCAAAGGGTGTAGGCGGATACTGCCCTGAAAAAAAAACTGTACATCGTTATTGAAATGTTGAGATGTTTTCAGTGCTAGCTAAATGCTGAGTTTACTTATATGTTTATGCTACCAAGAACATTATGTAGAAGAAAGGTTTAAAAGTAATGCATAACATTTTTCTTTTAAAAGAAAGGGGATGTAACATTTGCATATTGAATTATCATTGGCCCGCAGGTATCTGTAAGGAATACCTATTATATTCACATGTGATCACATGCTGAGTTGTCATTGGCCTGCAGGCATCTGTAAGGACTGCTATTGTTTTGAAGACCCAGGTTAGGAGTCCTAACTCCATCTTGTCCCCACTGTGCTGTATGATTGAGATCACAGACCCGATGCTTCATAAAAGAGTTTAAACTGTAATACTCTGTTGTCCTGCAATTTATTATTTTTGTACAAGGTGTGCAAAACAAGACAGTTCTCCTTAGAGCAGAGAAGGTTGAGAGGAGATCTGACAGAGGTGTTCAAAATCATGATGGGTCTAGACAGAGTAGATAGAGAGAAACTGTTCCCATTGGCAGAGGGTCGAGAACCAGAGGACACAAATTTAAGGTGATTGGTAAAAGAACCAAAGGCGATATGAGGAATAACTTTTTTACGCAGTGAGTGGTTAGGATCTGGAATGCACTGCCTGAAAGGGTCGTGGAGGCAGACTCAATCATGGCTTTCAAAAGGGAATTGGGTAAGTACCTGAAGGAAAAAGATTTGCGCAGGGCTATGGGGAAAGGGTGGGGGAGTGGGACTAGCTGAAGTGTTCTTGCAGAGAGCCGGCATGGGCTCGACGGGCCGAATGGCCTCGTTCTGTCCTGTAACCATTCTATGATTCAATGGAACAGAAAAGACTCTAATCTTAGTTTTCAAACCACAACAAGGAACAGAAGCGGTTATGCTCACCCGAAATGTTAGCAAGGTATTTGCTAGCGAGGCACAACAGCCAAGTTAGATTTTTGAGGCCCAACAATAAAATGAGTAACATTGCACTATGTGTTATGCAATGCAGATTTTGTCAAACATTGTAACGATAAGTTTAAAAAAAATTATCTGGCAATATTTTTGTAAAGTTAATCATATTGCATGGCAGCAGGCTTGGTGAAAGCAACGTACAGTCCATTTTGGTTACCAAGTGTCAAAGGCCAGTGGATAATGATATTTCTCACTATACCAACCATTGACAGCACTGGCAAACATTTGCAGTGGGTAATAACAGCGAGTGAACATCCCTTTTAAACTGACCGCAACTTCAGGATGTAGTACATGCGTATCCTAACGCAGAAATCCTGAAGTTGCAGTCAGTCATTCACTGCTTTGACACTGGCTGCCCTGTGGCCACCCCCACCCCACCTCACTCGCCGCAGAATACCTAGCCTCTGACCTGCTCCTGTTGCCACAGTATTTATGTGGCTGGTCCAGTTAAGTTTCTGGTCAATGGTGACCCCCAGGATGTTGATGGTGGGGGATTCGGCGATGGTAATGTGGTTGAATGTCAAGGGGCGGTGGTTAGACTCTCGCTTGTTGGAGATAGTCATTGCCTGGCACTTGTGTGGCGCGAATGTTACCTGCTACTTATCAGCCCAAGCCTGAATGTCGTTTAGGTCTTGCTTGTTGCATACGGGCATGGACTGCTTCATTATCTGAGGAGTTGCGAATGTCTCTGAACACTGTGCAGTCATCGACGAACATCCCCATTTCTGACCTTATGTTGGAGGGAAGGTCATTGATGAAGCAGCTGAAGATGGTTGGGCCTAGGACACTGCCCTGTGGAACTCCTGCAGCGATGTCCTGGGGCTGTGATGATTGACCTGCAACCACCACAACCATCTTCCTTTGCGCCAGATCTTTGTGGGCAGCTTTCTTTGGGGCCTTTGCTTTGCCATTGACTGCAAATTATGGCCCATTGTGTTTTCTGATTCACAGCCTGCTAGTTTTAATGACTCATAAAAAACATGAGAATGGAGGATTTGGAGCAAGTTGGATGCAGGTTTTGAGTTGCACTTAGTTGCTGATTTGAGCTGTATTGAGAGGGGAGACCTGAAGACTACAGAATTTCTATTGGGGGAAAATGAGGGGGAAGACTCTGGCACCTCCGGATAGTTGGCTATGGGAAACATTGGTAGTTGCCTCGAAACAGGCCTAGCTTCTTGCCTGCAGGCACCTGGCAAGCAGATGGGGAGAAACATAAAAAAGTAAAATATGCCCAAGTGCCATAAAGTGTTTGTAAATAAACAAAAATTACAAAACTGAGACAAGACCATTTATCAGACTTTATCGTTTTTCTACTGTGTGCTGCATTAGAAATCAATTAAATGCTTCAGCTGAGCCTGCACTTACTAGAATAGGTGAGCGTTCATTCCATATGTCAGTGACTCCAAACTGAAGAGGTTATAATTTAATGTCTTTTACATTTAGTTCTTGACTTCTTTAGCTAATGATAATGTTCTCTGGCTTTCCTTTTCTTGTTTTGCACAAAATAATTCTCTCCACCTTATTTAATCCCTTCATTATTTTGAAAATTTTGGTCTTGTTACCCAATCTCCTCATTTCTAATATGATCTACTTTTCATATATACAGTGTATCCTTTGAATACATCTGTCTTTGAGACCTATAACAAGGTGTTCTGAAGATCTGTATTATATGCAATTTTATATTAATGAGACAGCCATAAAAATTCATACTACATCAGATTATCACATAACTTTATAAAGCAGTTTACAAGAAAGATGCCAGTATGCTACAACCTTCCCTAGGTATCAAAAGGATCATGACCACCACCACCCCACTCCCGTATTGAACATTAAAATCCCAGATTTGATCCTTCATCTATCCGGAGTTGACAGATCTCAGCCAGGACATAAATATGTCCTAGGTGTTTGTGTTAAAATAGAATTCATATGAATAGAGATAAGAAATGGGAAAGGAAATAGCATAATTCTCAGTGTGCATTGCAGGCCATCATATAGAGGATATCAGATGGAGGGGGAGATCTGCAGACAGTTTAAAGTATATGTATAAACAACAAGGCTATAATATTGGGTAATTTTAACTATCCCAATTTAGACTGGAATAAAAGTAAGGTTTATGATCAAAGTGAGAAACACTTTAAGAATATATTCAGGACGACACCCCAGATCAATGCCTAAAAGAGGTGTAAAGTGGGCGGGCCGATTGCATCACTCGCCCGATGACAACAGCTTGAGGTACAAACCCTTTTCAGGTTTGTGCCTCATTTAAATTTGATGTCAGCATGAAATGCGCTGGCAATTGAACAGCTTGCCCATTGTGGGGAGGGAATTTGGGCAAGCCAGCATCAGTTCCTGGTGGCTTTCACCTCTTAAGGGGGAGGTGCAGTTATCATTGTCGAGCTGAGCTGAAGCTAGTTTTTGTATACTTGAAGGCAGAAAATGTCCACTGGGAGAGTGCTCAGATTCTCAGACCATTCTCTGGAGGTTTTAGTCCAGGAAGTAAGGAGGAGGAGGAATGCCCTATTTCCAGCAGATGGGAGAAGGGCGTGTTGCCACACCACCAGGAAAGCATGGTCAGAGGTGGCTAAGCGTTTCAATACCTGCACTTTTCCCTCTTGAACCTGGAAGCTGTGCAGGAAGAGGTTCAATGGCCTGGCCCCGGGCTTCTAAGGTAAGACTCCCATTCACAGTCTTGTTGTCATTGTCAGAATAACCCTGCACTACTTTACAGTAACAGCATTAATGAAAACCTTGACCTCTCTTGCTTCAATTTCCTTTCATCCAATCGTTGTAATACCCTTCAGTAGTCCTCCTCCTGCTGCTTCCAAACTCTGCCACTGCCACTGTTCTTACTATTAATGACTCTCTTGCATACACCTGATGCTTCTTCATAGTACCAGACACACTATTCTACCCTGATGTACAGATGTTCAGAACTCTTCAGCATGCCACTTACCAAAAGACACCCTTTCCTCTTGCAGGTCAAACTAGCACACAGAGCACCCACTCAGGAGTAGGGACTCCATCATTTCACGTGCGCTCATCGGCTGAAGAGGCTGCTATGGATATTGTGGACAGAGGGAGTGCCTGAGCTGTTGCAGACGGTGAGGCAGGAAGAAGAATGCCACTGGGTGCTTGGCCCAATACCCATCCATTCACCTTATCACATACATATCCCACTCAGTCTACATCAGAGCCTGCTGCTTCATTGAGCAAACACTCTTTTCCAAAGTTGTACCATTGCTTCTAGCCAATGACCATTTTCTCTATTTTATCTTTCCAGGTCCTGATAAAGTCCCAGGCCTTTTGGCAGTAAGAGGACAACAAGGGGTGTGCAACTGAAAATGTAATTTAGTGTGGATAAGTGTGAGGTAATACATTCAGTGGAAAACAAACAAGGAATAGGAACATACACTCAATGAAAAGATGGTAATAGTGTGGATGAGTAGAAAGATTTGGGGATTCAAATATATAATTCCCTGAAAGTGCAAGTGGAGGTAGATAAAACCAGTAAAGCGCCAGTCATATTTTGAGTTTTATAGATAGGGTTTATAAATAAATAAATAACAATGAATTTATATAAAACGCTGATTATGTATTAGGTGCATCATTACAGAAAGAACATTAAAGCCATAGAGAGTGTACAGTGTAGATTCATCAGGGATATCAGGGATGGGAGTCTGCAGTTATAAGAGACTTGAGATACTGGGGATAATCCACTAGAAGAGAGGAGATTTAACAGAGTTTTTTTTAAAACAATAAAGGGTTTTGATAGAGTGAATAGGGAAAGAATATATTTCTTTGGTTTGGGAAGTCAGTGATGAGGAGTCATCAATTTAAAATTGCCACTAAAAGAATGAGGAGAGATGTTAGGAGAAATGTCTTTCAGCAGAGGGTTGTTGGAGCTTGAATGTTTTGCCACAGGGTGTGGTTGAGGGAGGGACCATTGCTTCTTTAAAGAAAACAGCATATAAACATTTGAAGCAGAGGAAGATGTCGGGCTATGAAGAGCGAGTAGGGCAGTGGGATTAATTTTGGATTGTTCTAGCAAAGATCAGGTACAGAACGGAAGGTGAAAGCAGCATCTTCCATGCTGTAAACATCTATGGTTCTTGGATAGCACTAGGCACGTTACAATTAGCTATAGGGCTGGAGGAGGGAGAAGAGAAAAGTATCAGCCAGAATTCTCCTTCCCAATTGTTATCCAATGATTGTACTGGAAATGTGCATGCTTGGGCTTTGGGCGAGGACAGGATTAGGCTCAGCTATGATGTGATGGTTGAATTGTCTACTCATATTAATCACATAGCTTCATACATGTTGATGGCCAATTGGGTAAGGTACTGAGTGGAACCATACCTCAGTATGAGTCAGCACCTTTGGCTCAAGAGGGGAGAAAAGACAGGAAAATGGGGGGGGAAAAAACTGTGCACTTCTGATCAGCTATGCCCCCTCCTCCAACCCCTTGGCTACTGCCAACAAAATATTGTGATCCTGGTGTGTAGAACTGCTAAACTGGTATGGACAACTATGGGAACAGACTGTATCAAAGTATGCTCCTATAAATGTGGTGTAAGAGGAATGTACAACTGCACCAGCTTTCAATCCTCTTTAACATGATGAAAACTATTTTAATAAAGAAAATAAAGGGGTTTACTGCATCCAACCTGGAACCACAGGGATAGTGAAATAATGAGATCTTTTTTCTGACCCCAGTGTCATGCATTTGGAACCATTTAGCTTTGACAGCCCTGTAATTACAGCACCTTTAAGCTACAATTTAAATATCACCTCACAGAATGAGAAACTGATTGACTGCAGGATAGTAAGCCATATATAATTTACACCCTAGCAATATGCTTAATATCTACTGTACTAGTCTTGAAATTTCCAATTAACAGGTTTAATCCCATTTGCTGGAAGTTTCAAATCATACATATTTATAAGGCAGTTTACATTTCTAAATTTGCATAACTTGAATGAATCACAGGTAGATTATGAAACACAGAATGATTAAAATGTACACATTTAAACAAAAATAAGGTAAACACCTAAACGTTTGATACATTTCAATTGCAATCAATTATCTATTAGCAAAGGCAACCCACACTGAATGAATGAGAAACATGAAAAAGAATTCATCCAATCACCAGGGTGAATATATTTTCACCTCAGTGATCAATATAAATTCTGCTAATTCAGCAGCAATTGCGGCTGAAAGATTCTGTTGCATTTCTCGGTCTCTGTGTCAGATTCAGCACATCAGCTGTAATTGCTAAAAAAAAACAATCAGTTCCCCTGATGACTCAGTAGGTAGATAGACCGCCTACTGTGGTCCTGAGTTGTACAGACTAGGAACGTCCCAGATCTGATACTGTGCCTGACTTCAGTTAACTGACCTCATCCAGGGTAGCAGCAGGGGAACTACAATTGACTATAGTACATCTAGACTGGGGGCGGGGTAATAAAATAATCTGCCTAGGCTCCCGATTGCTATTCAGTGATGTTGCTGGAAATGCACATGTGGACATTGGATGAGGACAGAATCCATCTCAGCTATGATATGATAGTTGAATATTGCCACTCATCATCACATATGAAGAATGACCTCTTGGGTAAGGTGCTGGAGGGCTACTAGCAGCCTTAGAACTATACCCAAGATGGGAGAGGAATAAAGGCAAGATAATTGAAAATTAAATAGCAAAGCACCTGACTATCATGGGCTATAAATATAAATCAAACTTGTTACACATGTGCAGCTGGAGGTTCATCCACCGTGTTTACATTGTGCTCTCAGGGCGGTCACTCTGAGTAACCTAGAAAACACAGCGGTCTGATGCTTCAGCCACACATACATCATTTTCATATATCATCCTGTGCACAATGAAAACAATGGCTGGAACAAAAGTACTGAGGGACTGTACAGATCCACATAGTGCCATAACAAAATACACATTAAAGTCCAATGAGATGATTTATAAACCAAAGCAAATCAAATCATTAACTAATAATGAATTAGAAAAAGTGTTCAATTATTGTGGGTTCCGACACATCAGGAGCTGGTTTTGACACAAGGCAAAATCCGTCCCTGATGTGTCAGAATCCACAATAATTGAACACTTTCTCATTTATTATTAGTTAATGATTTGATTTGCTTTGGTTTATAAATGATCTTATTGTCTTTAAAGTGATTACACAGTCCTAAACCCTAGATAAACAGACATTTTAAAAACCTGTCTGTATGTATTACATAAAAATTGTGTTTTAAAATACTTATTTTCTTTTGTTGCCTCTCAGTCACTTGACATCATGCAGCAGCAGCTCCAGTATGGAAGAATGGAAAGCTCAGAGCTCAATTGAAACGACCAGCTTCTCCAAGCAATAAACAAATAATCAGGCATGAGTTAGGGTTGCTGCTGTTCGGGTTGCTGCTGTTCAGGTTTGGACTGATCAGTTGGATTTTTGTGCAAGCCACGAATTATATTCTCCATGACTATGACCGTGGTGCATTTTTCTTTCACATCCTCCTCGACCTCTATAATCTTAGATACAGTTGATCAAATGATCCTCCCCCAACACTTCTCCTCCATTGTCCAGCTCCGTGGAACTGCTCGGTTCCAATCCTACCTGTCCAATCATAGCCAGAGCATCTCTATCAATTACTTCTCTTCCCCGCCCACCAGACCACTTCCCCCCATATAGTCATCTCCAGTGTCCCTCCAGGAGCCATTCTTGGCCCCCTCCTCTTCCACATGCTCCTCTTTGGCGACATCATTCAAAGCAATGGATTCAGCTTCCACATGTATGCCAATGACACCCATCTCTATCTCGCCACCACCTCTCTCAACCCCTCCAGTGCCTTTGTGCTATCAGATTGCTTGTCCAGTCTTGGATTAGCCATAATATCCATCAGCTGAACAGTGGGAGGACCAAAGCCATCAACTTCAGCCCCTGCCACAAACTCAGTATCCTTGCCACTGATTCCATTAACATCTCTGGCCACTGTCTCAGGCTAAACCAAACAGTTCACAACTTCGGCAGCCTGTTTGACCTCGAGTTAAGCTTCTGATCCCACATCCACTCCATCACAAAGATTGCCACTTCTGCCCTTACTTCAGCCAATCTGCTGCAGAAACCTTCATTCATGTCTTTGTCACCTCCAGATTGGATTACTCCAATGGTCTCCTGGCTGGCCTCCCATCTTCCACATTCCATAAACCAGCTCATTAAAATTTGCTGCCTGTATCCAATCCCAAAATAAAGTTCCCGTCACATCCATCCTCACTGCCCTACATTGGCTCCTAGTTCCCCACCCCCTCAAATTTAATATTCTCATCCTTATGTTTAAATCCCTCCAGCTGCTCAGCCTCCCCCTATCTCTGTAACCGTTTCCAGACTTACAACTCACCAATCGCTCCAACTCTCATTTATCTCTGATTCTGGCCTCTTGTGCATTCCCTCCTCCCTTCAGCCCACTACTGGCAGCAGTGCCTTCAGCTGCCTAGCTCCCACACACTGAAATTATTTTCCTAATTATTCTCCCTCTTTTTTCCTTTAAGACCCTCCTTAAAACCTACCTCTGACCAAACTTTTGATCACTCCTCTTACTCTCTAATTCTTTGTTTGGCATCCATTTTTATTCACAATTCTGTGAAGCTCCTTGAGATGTTTTTTCTACATTACAAGCACTACATAAATGCAAGTTATTGTTTTCTCTGTTGAATGTTTGGAAATTTCTAAAATATAAATCAGACACAAATATTCTAGCTTTTTAAAAAAAAAAAAATTTTCTCCTATTTATTTTGTGTCTTGTGATATGAGGACTTTAATCATGAAGGTTGTCAAAGATTTTTCATTAGCAGCAAAGCTGTTCTTTATCTCAACCTCTGCCTGTCCCTATCACACCTTCTGTTCAGTTTTGCTGACAGCTCTAGTTTGTATATATTAGGCTTGAGAAAGTAGCAAAATAACCACTGCCATGTTCTATAATATACAAAAGATCCTACTGTACAGTATTTCCAACACTTGGTTTCTGCATAATTATTTTCTTTTTAGAATTGGCATTACATGAATAAATTTTTAACTGTTTATTTATACAGTACAAAAATGTTACAATAATCCTTAAAAGGAAAATTAGAGTACAAGTTCCCCCTTCCTCTAATTTTCTCGCTATCTCTCCTGAAGGCACTGACTTCTGCTGGTGAACCATGCACAAGTAGTCACTCATCAAATGAGTCTAGGCAGTGAGTGTTGGCAGGACATTCAACAGTAAACAGGCATAACAACCGAGCCCGATTATGGCCTCATCCAGTGTCCTTACTTGTACATTTTTATCAAAGGTAACGAGATAATGGCCCGGAATTTGCGGTCAGTGGCGAAGCAATGGCGCTCGCCGCTGACCTCAAAGAAAGCTACTCACAAAGAACTAGCGATCTCTGTGGCGTGAATTTCAGCACTCCCAACGTTAATTTGAATCTGGCGCCAAATCAAACAAATCTCCAGCGTCCAGCAACAGTGATGTCATCAAGCTGGCTAAGCAGCCAAACACATTTATGAATTCTAACAGATAGCAAACCAGGAAGTACAATGCACAGATTATAATTACTTTTTATAAATTTTACAGAGAGCGAAATAAAGATTGGGGCATATACATAGGATTAAGAAATATCATAACCAAATCATTAAAAAAATTATTAGATTAAAATCCATGTGATTCTTATATTAATGGAGAAAATTCACATTCCACAAATATAAAATTAGTTTTTCAGGCCAGAACGGTTGTTCAGCAGTCAAAAACCCAGTTACACCTCTTTTAACAAGGCTTAACTTTTTCCGGGGGGGGCAGGGGTGGCGTTAACAGTGATATTCCAGTGTAATAGGGGAAATTTTCATCAGGAACTACATTTCAATGTGATTTGAATTGATTGCCGGCTCTGGGGAGTTATACAGCCCAACCTGCGGAGGAGCAGGAAATGACTGACAGCAACTTTTGAATGCCCACATTTATCTGTGCATGCGTTGACTCCAGAGTTTCTGTCACTTTCAGAGGAGTAATCACAGCAAACACTGACATTTTTGCCCTCATCACCACTGCAAAACCTGGGCCATTGATCTGCAGGAACCCTGGATGATTTCCCCTTATCTTAGTCCAAGGCAGCTAAAGACTTGTAGCACTACTAACATTGCCCCAGATCAGATCAGATAACTAGCACAGATTGGGGATCGATACCTGGTAGGTAGGTTCCTGATTCATATCACTCAATTCCACGCTGTGCATTGTATTTACCAAACGAGCAATTGGATCCATAGAATCATAGAATGATACAGCACAGAAGGAGGCCATTTGGCCCTTTGTGCCTGTGCTGGCTCTTTGATAAAGCTAGCCAATTAATCCCACTTCCCTGCTCTTTCCCCACAGCCCTGTAAATTCTTTCCCTTCAAGTATTTATCCAATTCCCTTTTCAAAGTTACTACTGAATCTGCTTCCACCACCCTTTCAGGCAGTGCATTCCAGATCACATCAGCTCGCTGCATAAAAAAATGTTTCCTCATGTCACCTCTGGTTCTTTTGCCAATCACCTCAAATCTGTGTTCTCTGGTTACCGACCTTTCTGCCGCTGGAAACAGTTTCTCCTTATTTACTCTATCAAAACCATTCATGATTTTGAACAACTCTATTAAATCTCCTCTTCAACTTCTCAGCTAAGACATTATTAGAGATATATCAAAAGCAGGTTTGTCCTTCTCTAGTCTTGTACTAGTTTCCCAGAATCTTCAAGGTTACAATTTCAGAAACATATTGCTAGTAAATAGCAATATTTTCTTCAGCAGAAAAGTGGAATTTCTTGGCTTGTGCTGCTGCTTGCTCTTTGTCTCATGCAATTCTGCACAGTTTTCAATGTCAGTTATTCAACGTGTGATTTAAACATTTACACCTGACAATGTGAGAGGCATCAACATGTTTGAGGTGTGACAGGGCTACCTTCAGTCCTGTTTTTGTAAAATGTTATCTACCCTCACATGGACGGAGCTGCATGACGCATAGTAAAAAATATACTGTAGGTAATAGGACCCTGAATGTAGAATAGGAAATAGGACCCCAGATCTGAACAGCTGTGATCCTGCCGGAACTGCAGAGTGCGTGGTAGGGCACCTCATTCGCACGGGTCACTATAAGCCCTGAGACACAAGCACCTGCTATCCTCTAGAGGGCTGCAGGATTCCCCCATATAATAAATGATTTTTACGCCTCATTCAGTCCTATTTGTAAGGGAGTAAATCATTTAAAAAATGTTTTAAATTGTCTTGCTCTTCAGGGGTTCAGGCTGCTTCTAACGCCAGGGTTCCCTTGCTCGCCAGCGGTGCCTACTTGTGTCTTTCTGGAGGCTAATAGGCCTCATTGCACTGGGTGCACCTCTGGCAGGCCAGGAGTTCCCCCACCCACTTTCCTGTCAATGGTTCCATCCTCTTTGCATCACTGGCCTTGTAAGGGGCAGGTAGAGGCTCTGTCCCTGAAAATGCCGAACAAGAACTCGCAGCGAAGGCTGGCTCTTGGTGTATCCAGGTCGTAGCCTATTACCAGGCCCTTCTGCCACAATTCCAGCAGAGTTGTAGTCAGGGAGCACCAGAAGGGCTGAGAAATCTTGGCCCCTAGATCTTCTTACGTTGCCTGGAATTGTGCCACAGTTGCCTCTCACAAGGTGTTTTTATATGAATAGTGTGCAAACAACAATAGGTGTGTGGTACTTTCACTGGTAATAGCATATTATCAACACAATGGATGTGAACATGCCTCTAATTGTCCCCAGGCACTGCCATTTCATAGGTCCCAAGAGACCATCTTATCAGGTCTCCAAAGGCCCAATAGAGAACAGCAGTATATAATGATAAAGAAAAACTGGGAGAGCGGCTATGGGTGTCCACTTGAGAACCAGTCATCCAGTGCCCCAGTATCAAGATATAAACACCCACCGTCACTGCTAAGGATTTTCCAGCACTTTTACTTCTCTTTGTCATATTTTTATTTTATCATTTAGTTAGAAGTGAAACCAACCAGCCAGTTCGACTATGCCAGTGGTTCAGATAGAGGCTAAAAGATCCCTTGGCACTGTTCAAAGAGAACGGAATACTCCTCGTGTCCACAACCAATATCATCAAATCAGACTGGTCATTCACATCATGGCAGTTTGAGGGATGTTGCTGGTGCAAAATAACTGGGTGTTCAGCTACATGGGTGGGGACGCAAAACATATAGAATCGCATTGGCCGGGATGGTAAAAAAAGAAAAAGAAAGAAAAGAAAGACTTTCATTTCTATTGCGCCTTTCACGACCACCAATGACGTCCAATGAAGTACTTTGTGAAGTGTAGTCACTGTTGTAATGTAGTGAATATGGCAGCCAATTTACACACAGCAAGCTCCCACAATCAGCAATGTGATAATGACCAGATAATCTGTTTTTAGTGTTGTTGATTGAGGAATAAATATTGGCCAGGTCACCGGGGATAAACTCCCCTGCTCTTCTTCAAAATAGTGTCATAGGATCTTTAACGTCCACCTGAGAGAGCAGACGGGGCCTCGGTTTAACGTCTCATGCAATAGACAGCACTTCCAACAGTGCCGCACTCCCTCAGTACTGCACTGGAGTGTCAGCCTAGATCTTTGTGCTGAAGTCTCTAGAGTGGGACTTGGACCCACCACGTTCCGACAAGGGTGCTACCCACTGAGGCACGGCAGAGATACTGATATTCAATTCTATGAAGTCAATGGAACTGAACATCAGGCGTCGCATTTAACAGATGACCACCGAGATTCCACCTGTTTTGTGTTTCCGCCCACGTTCAATTTCACCCCCATTGTACTTTGTTACTGCACATCAAAACTAATTAATTGTATGGAGTGCTTGACATGCTTTGATAAGACAAAGCGCTATATAAATGAAAATGAACTGCAGCGAGTCCAGAAGAAGGCTAACCACTTTCTCAGGGGCAATTAAGGGTGGGCAATAAATGCTGGCCTTGCTAGCGACACCCATTTCCCGAGAATGAATTTAAAAAAATTATTAGACCACTCTCTTGAACTTCCTGATTCACTCCAATTTCCTCCTTATTTGTTTTCAATTTGTGTGGTGTTCTACACTATGGGCCTTCCCCTTGATTCTTCAATAGATAAAAACTTTTTACCTTAAAAATGCTGCTGCCAACAGCAACCTTGGCTTTCACAGTAGTGTTATAAGGTAAATGAGATGGTGCTACTACTTACCGAGGTGTCAAGACCCACAGAAACACTCAGCACTCTGGGCACAGCACGATACAAAGTGTTAGCCTGCCCATACAGTGATGAAGCCATCAGAAAGGTCTGAAGACCAGAAATAAAATCATGACTTTCAAACGATTGCGCATGTGTGAGCCTGTGTGAGTGCAGTTGTTTTTCTGTTGCTATTGGTGTTGTGGAATCAGCTCACAGTGTAAATGAGTTGAATTCTAAAGCACCCAAACCCATGACCATTATAAACACAACATGAGTCACATAACTGCTCCATAACGTGGGAAAGCACTTTGGACGAATCAGACGCTTGTAGAACAGTGGCTGGTAATTTTTTGTTAACGTTTTCTGTCCTCTTTCTCTTGCTTGTGTCTCCCAGTGGCACCCACTATTTGAGCAAGCAACCTGCTCCCAGGCCTCCATCAATGCCACACTAAGACTGGCTGCTGGCTGGGGTACAGCACAGCCTGGAACGATTCTACCTGCTTCCTGTATGGGAGCTACCAGCCTCACTCCCCCAAAGTGGGACAGCTGAAGTTGGGAACTCACCACGTGAAGCACAACGAAGCTGTCCAAACAATGAGTGATGCAGTGCTTTGGAACTTCAATTAGAGTTATTTTAATCATGTGCCCCTGTGTCATACATGATGGGCAGGAATTTAACTCAGGAGACGGGACTACAACATTTGGGGTTGTAGTTCCGCCTCCATCAAGATGCAGCCAATCCACGCGATTTTAACTTGATTGACCTTGTTGAGCCCGCCCAGCAGGCTCAGCAGGCCAATTAAGGGCCACCTGGCAACAGGTGACGTCACAGATTGAAATTTCATCTGTTAAGATGTTTTGACAGATGAAATATCAGTGTTTCACAGTTGTTTGAAGCTGTCAAACACTGACAGTTTTACTTCTAACCTGAGTCCTTCTCCACAGACTCAGTTAGAAATCTCTCCTGCACAGTAAGCTGAAGGCTGTCACTTTTGACAGTTCACAGCCATTCTGCTTTCTGTGCCGGTGAGATGAGGGACTCCCGGAACCTAAAGGAAGGAAGGCTGAAAAGGTAAGAAAAGGTATGTAAAACTTATTTAATCACTTTACACACACCAAACACACTTACCTTTGCACTCATGCACAAATCACTCACCGGAACACCGACATCTCGACCCCTCCTAGTCCATCAACTCGACGGCTCGCCTCCTCTAACTTGGCGTGGTTTGGAGCTCTCGGGAATCCCACACTTCAACATCAAAAATAGGGATTAGGCTAAAAACTGCCTGTTAACTACCTGTTGGCACTAATCCCTTCCCACCTTGGGTAGGCGGGTCCCAGTGCGGGGCGGGTACCCGCCTCCTTTGAAACTGGCATGGAGGCGGGTTTGGGTGCGGGAAGGGGTCGGGACCCCTGATTTCGGGATTTTAACCCCCCCCCCATGCCTCCAATCTCGACTCCACGGCACAATGAAAATCCTGCCCGATGTCTTTTTTTTTCTTATTTCATTTGCTTGCTGCTTAGATATACCACTACAAATCATTTATTTTTACTACAGTTTAAATTAAGGTTAAGATTTGTAAAAAGACTTCGGAGACATGGAATTGAATCCAGTCCAGACTGATGGGATGAAAGTCTCTTTCTGTGGCTCAGAAGTCATTGGTGACATGGTTTTAGGCAAAATTGATTTCACGGTGTATGAGTTGTATATTATGTCAAAACCATCTGCTAGTGCATTATATCTGTGTGTTGTTTACCATTCATAACATACAGCATGAACGGGATAACAGTCTGCAGTGTGTTTCATGGCATAAACATATTGATGAGCTTAGATGTCAGAAATTGCAGCAGCAACAGCAAGGCCTCGATTTTAACTGACCCGTGGAGTCGGGATTGGAGGCGTGCGGTGGGTGAAAGTCCCGAATTTGGGGGGTCCCGACACCATCCCGCCCCAAACCCGCCTCCATGTAAGTTTCAAAGGAGGCGGTTACCCGCCCCGCACTGGGACCTGCCCACCCGAGGCGGGAAGGGATTAGTGACAATTAACTGCCTGTTAATAGGTAGTTAACAGGCAGTTTTTAGCCTAATCCCTATTTTAAAGCTTGAAGTGTGGGATTCCCGACGGCTCCAAACCACGGCAAGTTACAGTCGGGCCGTCGGGTTGAAGGACTTGGAGGGGTCGAGATGTCGGTGTTCAGGTGAGTGATGGGTGCATGAGTGCAAAGGTAAGTGTGTTTGGTGTGTCTAAAGTGTGTAAAGAAGTTTAAATTACCTGTACTTACCTTTTTAGCCTTCCTTCCTCTAGGTTTCGGGAGTCCATCATCTAACCAGCACAGAAAGCAGAACGGCTGCGAACTGTCAAAAGTGACAGCCTGCAGCTTTCTGTGCCGGAGAGATTTCTAACTGAGTCTGTGTAGAAGGACTCAGGTTAGAAGTAAGACTGTCAGGGGGAGAAATTGGGTAAGTAGCGCCACTTGTTAGCGCCTAAAGAGGCAGGCAGTGGCTGTAGCGCCAATGGCTGCGCCTCCCGCGATATTGAGTTGGGGGCGATAATGGTGGCGTTAGTCTTTTGCGCTGCGCCGCCACCGATGACGTCATCAGTGTGTGCAGGGCCCCATTCGCGATATTTGGTAGCGAACGGCGCAACTCACGCCTGGTTCACGGGGCCTTACTGTGCCGGCAGCGGCGCAAGTTAAGGTGGAGGTGCGGGGCGGCCGCCTGCCAGCACCTCCGTCCCCGGCCTCCTAACCCCCCCCCTCCCCCCGCGGCATTGCCGGCTGTTTCCCGAGAGCCCGGCACTTCTCCTTGGTGCCGGGCTCGTTTGCCGGCACTCGCGATCGGGGTTCGCGCTGTTGCAGGCACCTCCCCCTTAACAGTGGGAGGAAGGCCTGCAGTACCGCAGCGTGCCGTGCCGCAGCGTGTGGCGCTGCGGCACGTTGCGCTGCGATATTCAGTTTCAGCGCCCTAAGAGGGACGCGGAGCGCCTCGAGCCTCGCCCAGTGTCCCTCGAGGGGCAATGAAACTGAATATCGGATGATCGCTGAAGCCGCGAACGCTGCGCTAAATCCTGCGCTCAGGCGACTTTTGCGCCCCAACCCAATTTCTAGGCCTCAGTGTTTGACAGCTTCAAACAGCTGTGAAACACTGATATTTCATCTGTCAAAACATCTTGACAGATGAAATTTCAATCTGTGACGTCACCTGTTGCCAGGTGGCCCTTAATTGGCCTGCTGAGCCTGCTGGGCGGGCTCAACAAGGTCAATCAAGTTAAAATCGCGTTGATTGGCCGCATCTCGATGCAGTTCAGTTGTAGTTCCGCCTCCTTCCCGACTTCTGAGTGAAAATCACCCCCCAAGGCTCTGAACATGCTTCCTCGTCATATCAACATCAGATAATAGCAGAAGTTACTATTAGGGCACTCCCAGCACAGAGCCTCACCTGCTGGGAGCCCATGTTGGTAAATCGTGGGCGTGCTTCCGAAGATTTTCTGCCTATTCATTTTAATGGACAAATAATCGGGGTGTGGGGGGGGAGGGAGTGGTGTCTATGATTTCCCACTATACAATCCTGGGTGTTTGAGACTAGGCACTGAAAGTGAGCATTCCAAATAATTAATTACTGTCTGCATAAGAGCTATGGTCAACTCAATAATATTGAGTAGACTGGGGCTATACTAGCTGCATTTTAGAAGAATGAGAGGTGATCTCATTGCATCATAAGATTTTGAGGGAAATTGACAGAGTAGATGCTGAGAGATTGTTTCCTCTGGCTGGAAAGTCTAGAACTAGGGGGCATAGTCTCAGGATACGGGGTAAGCCATTTAACATAGAAACATAGAAGATAGGAGCAGGAGTAGGCCATTCGGCCGCTCGAGCCTGCTCCGCCATTCAGTGAGATCATGGCTGATCATCCAAATTCAGTACCCTGTTCCTGCTTTCTCCCCATATCCCTTGATCCCTTTAGCCTTAAGAAATATATCTAACTCCTTCTTGAATATATTTAATGAACTGGCCTCAACTGCCTTCTGTGGTAGAGAATTCCACAGGTTCACCACTCTCTGGGTGAAGAAATTCCTCCTCATCTCTGTCCAAAATGGCTTACCCCTTATCCTTAGACAGTGAGCCCTGGTCCTGGACTCCCCCGCCATCGGGAACATCCTTTGTGCATCTAGTCCTGTTAGAATTTTATAAGTTTCAATGAGATCCCCTCTCATTCGTCTAAACTCCCCATATCCCTTGATCCCTTTTGAGGAGGAATTTCTTCACTCAGAGGGTTGTGAATCCGAAGGGGTTTTGGATGCTGAGTGGTTGAGTATATTCAAGGCTGAGATATAGGGCAGGATTTTCATTGGGCCGTGGAGGCGGGATTGGAGGCGTGTGGGGGGTTAAAATTGCAAAAACTGGCGGGCGGGTCCAACCCCGCCTCCATGCAATTTTCATTAATTCGTGTACAATGGTCCCGGATAGGCCGTTAAGGCCCTTAACAAGCACTAAATTGCCTCTATAATGCCATTTTGAAAGCCCGTTGCAATTTTAACCCTTTTCCCACATGAAACACGCCTGTTCTGAAACACGACGGTGAAACCTGGTGGGAGCACAAATGGATTGCTGACTATCAGCTGCAGGTCAACCATTAAAAGGAGATTTGATCAGCCATCATTTGCAGGTGGCAGGACTTTGTAGTCTCAGGTCTGGGGGAACTTTTAGAAGGCATAACCACAGCTGTGGGAGTTTGGAGCCTGACACCCATCTCCAGTGTGACCTCCTGGGAAACCCCTCTCGCCATTTTCACTGAGCGCTTCCTCAACTGAGGCATATACCAGAAGCATGGGAACCATTTATTTCCTTTCCTCCTGGACATCAGATTCGGACAAAGACCAGCCGTGGCAGTAGCAGAACCATGAACAACAGCACCACCAACAGCAGCAGCAGCAACAACAGGAGCGCCAAGCTGCTGCTCATCCACTTGAAGCTGCACAGGCCAGAAGGCGCCAGCGCGCGACCACATTGCTGCCCGGGATGCAAGGAAGGCACTCATCTTGGCCAGATTTGCTTAGCCTAGCCAATCAAGCACTTTTGCCTCGCAGCTTCTTACCTGAGCATCGACAATGGCCAAGGACCAGCAGATTCCTAGCAATTTGACCACCATACTGACAATTGCAAGTAATCCTAAGCCCTCAATGTGAAAGTCCCATTCGTGAAATGACACACGCCACAACTACAGCAGTAGCCATCAGATTTTTTATTTACATTATTCATCTGATGGCTTTTTCATAGAAAACATCAAATTTCACCCAAGTGACTATTTGTGCAGTATCTTTCTCTTACACATGCTCCTACGTGGTGGTTCCCCTGTAGCTTCAGCAGATGTGGAGGCCCCTTGCTCACTTTCTTGCTGCTCCTGTCTCGACACCTTTGGTGGGCGTTCTCTGGGGTTGCGAACCTGTGAGAGCTCGGCAACAGTCTGCTACTCCTGCGGCTGTGCAGGGGTTGAGACGCCGATCTCAGTTGGGTGTGGACTCTGGTGGGGCTCTGACCGAGGGCTCTGCAGTGGCATAGAAGTCTGAGCACTTGGAGAGGAGCCCCCACTTCCTTGATGTCTGCCACCAACTTCCCTCTCATGGGTCAGGTCCCCCTCAGCGCTTGCAAGTGGCTTGAGAGCACCTTGCTGCACATCAGGAGGGCCATGGGGACCTGTATCTGCACTGGCAGTCCTACTCAGAAGGACTTCCATGAAGGTCTGGTTTCTGGTTCAATAGATGCCCATCGCTCCTCCAGAGATGTCATTCTATTCTGAACACTCACCGTTTTCTGCACGCTGGCGACTTATCACCTCCATGGAGGTTGCCATCCTTTCCATGGTGATGAGTTCATGCGCCAATGACCCCACAAAGGCTCTGCTCATGTTCGCTATGGACTCCTCCATTCGCTCCACACTCGCAGCGACCCTGTAGACAAAACCTGCCAGAGACTCCGGCATCTGTTCCTGGAGTTCCAGCACTGCTGATCTTATGGATGGACCCAGAGGCGGAGGGTCGACATGCAGCTGAGCCGAGCTGGCAGAGTCCTGCGCCCTCCGACTCGGACTCTCCACTGCTGTCCCTGTCTCCACAATCTGCTGATGCTCACTTGTGAACTTGTGAGCTTTGATACACCAGGTGACAACACTACTCTATGTCCCGAAGGTCACACCGAGGTGTGATTGTCTGTGCTGGTGCTGGGTGCGCTTAATTCTGCTGACGCTGTGCCCTCAGAGGTAGCAGCTTCCTCTGAGGAGTCTGGAGGCTCAGGCTGTTCCTCCTGGCTAGTGGGGACGGGTGCTTGCGATGGTCCTGTGGGGGAGTAAAGGAAAGAGTCAGAGATGTGATGCCAAGGTTACATGCACATTGCATACTGCAGATGATCATAAGTCCATCTGTTAGAGCTTCAGAATCATTATCAGCGACTCATGCAATGTCAATGTGAGAGATGGAAATCTATTCTGTCACCAGCTTGCTGTGGTGCACCCGTCTGTCTGTCCCCGACTTGCGCATCTTCCTCCACTCCTATGATCTCCAGGACCGCCTCCTCCCAGAGGGTGAGGTGGGCTACTGAGGGTGGCCCTCCTCCTGTCCTCGCTCTTTCTCGCTTATTGTGAGCTCTCTTTTCCTGCAATGAGGGAGACAAGTGGAGGTTAAGTGAGAATGAAGGAGTGAATGTAGAGATTCCATAGCATAGATACTTAGAAGGAGAGAAGATGGAGTGAGGTGGCAAGACCAAGGGCCCTCCCTGTGTGTTGTCAGTTGTTTTCATAGCATCACAGTGATAGGGAGTGTGATGACTGCATAGTCGAATAGTTAGGGGAATGTGACCATAGAGAGAAAGGGAATGGGTAAGGGTGCATGGATGTCAGTGTCAAGTGGGATGTGGAGGAAGAGATTGCTAAAGCTGAGTGCTGGTGAGGAAGGGCAATGGGGATCAGATTGAGGGTGATGGGAAATTCATACTCACTTTTCCAGTGCGCAGAAGGTCATGAAATCTCTTCCTGCACTGAATCCATGTTCTGCGGGTAACTGATAATGAGTTGACCTCCTCTGCCACTTGCAGCCACACAGCCTTGGTCTGCTGGGGAGGCTTCTTCCTCCCTGAAGAAAGGAAGAGCACCTCTTTATGAGCTCTTGCTCCCTCAACTAAAGCCTGCAGGGCAACGTCGTCAAACCTTGGAGCAGACCTAGGTCTTTCACTGGCCATTCTGCCTCCAGGTCCCTGTAGCACGAAAGGCCAAAACGTTGGCAGTCTGCAGAAGAAGCAAGGCTTCTTGCAGACCTTAAATGCAGCAGCAACGATGACGTCATCGGAGGCGACTTTCAAACTGGAAAAACTCATTTGCCATGGGTTCCCACACGCTGTAACTCAATTGGCCAATTAAGTTACATTCGCATCAATCTCCCACATCGATTTAGATTTGTGTGGATAACACGAAATGCGGATTACACGACCCCAGCCCGTCCCGGAATTAAAATCCAGCCCATAGATTTTTGGACTCTAGGGGAATCAAGGGATATGGGAATCGGGCAGGAAAGTGGAGTTGAGGTCGAAAATCAACCATGATCTTATTGAATGGTGGAGCAGGCTCGAAGGGCCATATGGGCTACTCCTGCTCCTAATTCTTATGTTCTTATAATAGGAAGAGATCCAATCCCACTCCTGGGAAAGCAAACCACACTTTTGTCCTAACCTCAGAATGCCAGTGTGGATGCTTAAGTGGAAAAGTGCCCAGGCAGAAACTCAAAATATCAGTTGCAACAAGCCAGGTGCAAGTGAGCAACAATTGTTTAAGTAGCATTTCAGGGACCAGTACTTGACACTATACAGCTCCAAGAAATTATTTAAAAATGAAACAAAAATGCTGAAAATGCATTTTTCCCCCTTAATATGCTGCATAACTTGCTGCGTTTCTCCAGCAGTTTGTGTTTTTATTTCAAATGTTCAGCATTTTTGATTTTCTTTTTATCTCCACAGCATGAAATTATTTCCATTGAGTGACCATGACTAAACACAGGCCCGTTTTCTTATGCTCCACAATGATACTGTTTGATTATTTTATTATAAGTGATGTTTTTTTCTGCACAGGCTCCCAACACAGCCAGTGCAGTAGGTCACACTTCCCTGCAGCGGCATGATTAGCTATGTGCTGTTAAGCATGTCCATTTTGCCACTAAGTTTCATTAAGTAACAGGAATTTCCAATGCCCTCAACAATTGTACTGCTGTGTACACCCACTGGTGCTGTAGTATATTTTCATGTCACTATATGTGTGACTCGAATACATCCTTCAACAAAATGGCATCCTTCACTTGAAAGTCCAGCTGTCATTTTATTCAGTGACTGATATGGATGACTGATGTGCTGTATTCGCTTATATATTTATTAGCTATGTTTATTTGGAATATCCAAATTAAAGTAGAAGTGCTGTTTACAGTAGGTTTCTGCCCAAGGACAACAGGCAGGCTACACAGTGCAAACCAGGAAGCAATCAACAGAACACACAATTCAAACCAAAATGATAAATCGACTTCAGCATTATTCCTAATATGCTTGCTTCACTGCTGTAGTCACTCTATAATAAGGCCTGATGTTCTACTTAAAGTGCTATTATGCTGCTAATTGCACTATAAGCAGTACCATTGCTTAATTCTGCCTTACTCGAACTGCAGCGTTCACTCACTCACCCCACTGTCTTGTACTTAGCTGATGCTCCCATTTCCCCTGAAACATGAGTGGCACTGTGCACATACAAGGAGCTTAGAGTGGCCCTCAGACACAACACACAATGCATGTGTGGCCCACTTCACGCAGTCACACACACGTTTTCATTTGGTTACTAGCATGTGTATACCCAGCCACAGGAATGGTACTTGTGCCATTAACTGGGTTGATTGGAATTCAGTCAAACTGTGTCAGCTCCGGCTGGGACACCGCACACTGAGGTCCCCATTTGTTAGAAGGTTTGACATGAAATGCAATAGGGGTACCAATTCTAGACTGTAAATTCTTTTCATGTAGTCAAAAGATCGTTTTCGCTGCTTAAGGAGATTCCAGACAGGCTGAGATCCTGATACTATCTTCTCCACAAACCTTGCTTATTCTCCACCATAATGCCAGTGCTGACAAATTTACAAAGTAGAAATACAGCTGCTGGAATGTTAAAATACATTGGAAACATTATTTTTTAGGAAAGGACTCTGCTTTTTTCCAAAATTTTCTACTCGCCTCACTTGGAAGCATAAATTCAATATAAGTGCCCCTGTTGTACAGGTGTAAAAACAAGCTCAATGATGACGAACTTAGCAATGCAATGTCCCACCCAGCTGGGGTCAGACATTTCTTTTGGCTAGCCCTACACATCAACAATGCTTGGAAAATAAATGGGTCTGCAAGAAAACAGAAAACAAGTTATGACATACTTCAATTATTTGTACAGCAGAACAAGATTCTACTCCAATTACTGCCGCCGCCACCACCCCTACCTGGCTCCCACAGATTTTAGAGTTTCTACACCGATTTGGAAGTGGAAATTCAGGCCTATACAAATTATCCCTAATATCACATCACCTTTGGTTTATTGGGCTCGAAATTTGGCTCCTTTGCGCCTGCCGCTAGCGCCTCCGGGGGCACTAACGGGGCACAAAGGGCTTATCGTTGGCGGGGGGGGGGGGGGGGGGCGGCGAAGAAAGTTACTCCCAAGAAATTCGGCGAGGCGCTACTGAGGCGCTACCCAATAGTGCCACTGTGCCGCCGGTAGCGCTCTGGGCCGCCGGCCATGATGTCTTCACCGTGCGCCGCAACCTCTTAGCACCCTGCCGCGTCCCCTTACTGCCCCGCGGCAGAGATTCGGCTGTAATCTGCGAGGCTGCCGCAGGCGGCGTCAGCGCCAGCCTCGTGGGTCGCGAACCGGGCCGACCGCTGCTCGCGGAATGCTAATTAATGGGGAGGTGCGGCCGCGACCTGTGCCACCGTTTACTTTTTTTGGCTGACCGCCAAGTCGACCCTCTGTGGTGGGCCGTGCCGTGGTCCTGGCCGCCATCGCACAGCCCGGCACCGCGTTTCGGTGCAAGGCTGCAGCCCCGGCACCACGCCGCCCTAGTGTGGGCCATCGGAGGCTCTGCAGTGCGCGCAGCAGGTGTTAAATGCGGCAGCGCTCCGCTCCACTTCCTGTGCGGGATGGTAAGCCGAATTTAGCGGCCGGGGTGGTACTTCTGCGCCGGGCACGAAATATCCAGCCATAACTCGGTTACCGCCCCCTAACAGGGTGTAACCGAATTTCGTGCCCAAAATCTTTATAGGCCTGTCCCTGTCATTGGGCAGCAGTGATATCACTATTTTCAATGCCTTCATGCTGCACTTTTTCAGATAAACATTTAACCTGAGAGGCTTTGATCATTTTTCAATCATTTATGACCCTTATTTGCCACTTTACAAAAAGCTGTGCGCATCACATCTAATTACAACAGACACAGTAATGGAACAAACTGAGTTAACCATTCATCACAATAATCATAATTTAATCAATTATTGTGATGTATTGAACCAATCCACTATTAACATTATTGTGAGTAAATATCTTTGCAGAACTGACATAAATGCACTTTGTTATCTCTTATACTTGCATGCAAGAAAATAACCAGCACCACAATGTCGATAGTTAGCAGCTTAGTCCTCGATCAGTTAGTTACAATAGATTGCACCAACCACTTTTAACAAGTAACTGTTCTTTGGAGGTTTGCTATGCATACCCTGAATAAATGACACTTACCTGTTTAAAAAATTACACATCTTCTGACAGATTCCCCAGCATGAAACAGACTGCATTGCAGTAGTTCTTTTCAGACAATGATGTTCAGCTGTGAAGAATTCCATGAATTCCACACAACACCACCAAAAATATGAAATCTATACCAGCTGCCAAATAAGCTTATTGCTCTATTTCTTTCTTTTTGGTCATTTTTAAAAATGGTCTTTCCCTTTCCTCCTTCTCTCCTTAATGTGGTGATTAATGCTGGGCTTTAGTTTCCAGTAGCCTTCTAAGAATTTACCCCAAAACAATCATTCTTCATGTGTGAATCTAGATAGTGAGTGCCACCAGGCTACTCGAACAGGAAGAAGAGGGTTTCACAGCAAGCCCCAACTTGTCTTCATCCATAAGAACATAAGAAATAGGAGCAGGAGTAGGCCATTCGGCCCCTCGAACCTGCTCCGCCATTCAATAAGATCATGGCTGATCTTCTTCCTCATCTCCACTTTCCTGCACTATCCCTGTAGTGTCCGTGTGTAGATAAAGACACTGAAGACAGGAGTTGGTTCATAGGTATTTACTAAGCAAGTCTGGGGGGGGTTTTCTAAAGGATATACACAATACACAGGCTTATATAGCCCAAGTGGCAATTACCAGCATTACGCACACCTGGGGCTCTTAAAGGCACATACACCATAATTGCTCTTAAAGGCACATACACCACAATTCCTCCCCTTCTAGCTAACTAGTACATCATATTTTAAGTAATTATTAATTACATGTTATATGCAAAATAATATACATTGCTGTATTAATTAATTATAAGTTAGTCTCTCAGGAGGCTTCCTGACTCGGTCCGGATAACGCCTCGGGGGTGTAGTAGGTTCTTCTGGCAAGGCTGATTCGGCTTGAAGGCCAGTGTCGGGTTCATCGGGCTCCAGTATCACCGGATCGGAGGTAAATATGGGTATCTCTACTTCATCGTTAGATGTATAGAGTGGTGGTGTAGGTTGTCCCTTTTCGGATGACTTGATGATTTGGTCAGCATGGCGCCTTATTATGCTGTCTCCGATGTCCACGGTATACATCAGTGGTCCTAATCGTGTGCAGATAGTTCCAGGCTGCCATTTCTCGGTACGGTAGTCCCGGGCCAAAACCGGTTGGCCTATCTGGAAGGCCCTAGTTGGCCTTTCATTCATGCCCTGAAACTGCCGGTTCTCCACGTCCCTTCGGATGTTGGGCTTGACCAAATCCAGCTGGCATCTTAGGTTTCTATTGTAGAACATCATGGCGGGAGTTTGGTTAGTAACCATATGCGTTGCATTCCTATATGCAAATAAGAAGTTATCCACCTTGTGCTGAAGTTTTATGTCTTCATTACCCATGGCCTTGATGGCCTTCTTGAAGGTCTGGACAAACCTTTCAGCCAATCCATTGGTGGCGGGATGGTATGGGGCGGACGTGTAGTGCTTTACCCCATTGTTCTTTAAGAACTTTCTGAATTCTTCGGACACAAATTGCGGTCCATTATCAGAACATATCTGCTCCGGCAGCCCATTCCTGGCAAATATGGTCCTTAATACTGTGATGGTTTTTTCCGTGGTGGTGGAGGACATCTTTATTACCTCCGGCCACTTGGAGTGTGCATCAACTGCGATTAAGAACATTGAGTCCATAAATGGACCAGCAAAGTCGATGCGCACCCTTTGCCAGGGAGATGAGGGCCACTCCCATGGATGTAGAGGGGCCTGTGGCGGAGCATTTTGGACCTTCTGGCATCCTAGGCAGCTCTTGGTCATGTCTTCGATGTCTCCATCGATACCTGGCCACCATACAAACGCCCTAGCTAGGTTCTTCATTTTCACTCCACCCAGATGCCTCTCGTGAAGCTCCTTTAGCACTTTATCCTGGAGTTTGTGTGGAATCACCACTCTGGATCCACACATCAAGGTTCCTCGGCACACTGACAGCTGTTCTCTTCTTTGCGAGAATGCTGGCAACAGTGGTTCGCCATGTGCTGGCCATCCCTTCACTGTTAAATCGTAGACCCGTGAGAGAGTAGGGTCATTTCTTGTCTCCCTTTCAATGGCAGAATTTGTCACCGGTAGACATTCCACTATGGTAGAGTGGAATATCTCTACTGGGTCTACTGTAGGTGCCTCTTCTATCGTTGGCAACGGTAGGCGTGATAAACTGTCAGCATTCCCATGCTGTTTTGACCCTTTGTATTCAATGTTGTATTGGTGTGCCCCTAGAAAAAGGGACCACCTCTGTAGTCTTTGTGCCGTCATAATGGGGACACCTTTTTTAGGGTTGAATATGGAGATGAGGGGTTGATGGTCAGTCAGCAAGGTAAATTTTTGTCCGTGTAGGTAATGGTTGAATTTCTTCACTCCCCATACCAGGCTGAGTGCTTCCCTGTCTATCTGGGCATAGTTACGCTCAGCTGAGTTCAATGAGCGTGACGCAAAAGCTATCGGCCGTTCCGAGCCATCAGGGAATCTATGGGACAATACCGCTCCTATGCCGTAAGGGGATGCATCGCACGCCAGTCTGATTGGTAGTGATGGGTTGTAATGAGCCAAAATTTTCTCGGATGTGATTAAGTCTTTACATTTATGGAAGGCACGTTTACAGTCTTCGTTCCATTTCCAAATCACTCCTGTCTGTAGAAGATCATTAAGAGGGTGTAGAATAGTTGATAAGTTCGGTAAAAATTTATGATAGTAATTTATTAATCCCAGGAATGACCTTAATTGTGAAACATTTTCAGGTGCTGGGGCTTTTATAACTGCTTCAATTTTCTCAGGTGACTTATGCAACCCTTCCTTATTAATTATGTGGCCACAATAGGATATCTGATTTTGGAAAAATTCGCACTTGGGGCGATTTGCTCGTAGGCCCCGTTCTTTCAGCCTAGTGAGCACCTGCTCCAAATTGGCAAGGTGCTCGTTGTCGTTTTCTCCTGTTATAAGGATGTCGTCTAGGTAGCATTGAGTCCCCGGAATCCCTTGCAGGACTTGCTCCATAGCTCTTTGCCAGATAGCTGGAGCTGATGCTATTCCAAAAACCAGTCGATTGTACTGGTACAGGCCTTTGTGTGTGTTTATTGTGAGATACTTTTTAGAGGTCTCCTCAACCTCCATCTGTAGATATGCCTGTGCCAAGTCAATTTTTGTGAAACATTTCCCTCCGGATAGTGAGGCAAAAATATCTTCTATCCTCGGAAGAGGATACTGTACCATGTGAAAGACCGGGTTTACAGTCACCTTAAAGTCCCCACAGATGCGAATTTTTTTCTGTTCCTCAGAGTTATTTTTCAATGTTTTTTTCATGACTGGAACGATGGGTGTTGCCCATTCGCTCCAATCTATTTTGGATAATACGCCTGCCTTTTCCAAATTCTTCAGCTCTGCCTCGACTGCCGGACGTATTGCGTATGGCACCGGTCTTGCCTTAAAAATTTTTGGAATTGCTGTATCTTCCACTTTTATTGAGGCGGTGATGCCTTTCAAGGTTCCTAGTTTCTCTTGAAACACTTCTTTGGCGTTGGCCAAGATGTCTTTTAATCGTTCCGGTATGATGTCATCATTGTTTTTTTCCTTACTGGTCACCGTCAGTGCCTGAATGGAGTGCCAGTCTAAACGTATCTTCCTTATCCATTCACGTCCCAACAACGGTGGACCACCATCTTGTAGAATGTATAAATACAACTTTTGTATTTCTTTGCCGTTGTATACCACAGGCACCCTTATTTTTCCTTTGGGGTAGACTTTCTGCCCCGTATATGTTTTTAAGATAATGGATGTGTCTTTTAGAGGTATATGCGAAAATAGCCTCTCGTAATCTCGTCGATTTATTACGGTTAGAGCTGATCCTGTATCTAGCTCCATTTTAACTGGGGACCCTGCTATTGTGAGGGTAACCCAAATGGTTTGGTAATCCTCTTTGGCAAGTACATTATGTAATTTGAGACAGCTTAGTCTCTTGTTTCCGGAGTCGCTATCGCTATTCTGGTCTTCGGAGCTATTGTCCGTCATCATTTGTACCTTCCTGTACTTTTCTTTATTGATTTTTTTTTTCTGTCAGTGGATTTATTTTGTCCAGATTGGCATACCCGTGCAATGTGTCCAATCTTACCACATTGCCTGCATGCTTTGCCCTTGAACCAGCAGTCCCTCTGGTTATGGGTGGATCTGCCGCAGCGATAACATCTTCCGAACTCCTGTGTCATTTTATGGGTGCCGAAGTCCTGTGTCTCTTGTTGTATCTCTGCAGCTCCTTTTGCTGCTGCTTCGTATGATACAGCCATACTGAAAGCTTTGTCCAATGTTAAATCTTTTTCAGAAAGCAGTCTTTTTTGTGTTCCTTCACTTAAGAGACCGCAAACAAATTTGTCTCGAAGATAATCCGATAGTCCTGCTCCGAATTGGCAGTACTTTGATAGCTTTCTTAATTCGGTTAGGTAATCAGCGTTACTTTCATTCTTGTGTTGATTTCTCTTGAAGAACTTGAATCGTTCCGCTATCAGCAGCGGTGTTGGGTTTAAATGCTCCTGCAGGGTATCAACAATTTCTTTAAAAGTCTTGTCCTTTGGTTTGGCTGGAGTGATTAAATTTCGTAACAGCCCGTATGTCTTCGCGCCCATTAAGTTCAGAAGTACTGAAGCTTTTTTTTCATCTGTTATTCCATTTGCAGCGCAATAAACCTCTACTCTTTCCACGTATGTGGTCCAATCTTCTATTTCGCCATCAAAAGCCTCAATATTACCAGATTTAGGCATTTCAGAAAAGATATGGCGCTTCCCGCGCTTTTTTTTTCTCTCTGTAGCAACGATATGGCGCTTCCCGCGCTTTCCCGCCGCTGCTACCGATAAAAACGCTGTTTTACTGTGGTTTCCGTTTATTCACTGTTGGAGACTCGTTCCCAACGGAGGTCTAAACGCTGACCTGCTTGCCGCGCCGGCCGTCTCTCGAGTGCACCCTCCCAGTCCGTTATTGCTTGCCTCCGATTTCGCTGCCTGTCTCAGCTGTAGAGCCCGCCGCTGGAGCTCCAGCCTGACGCCCAGGAAGGATTCGCGCAGTACCTGTCACCAGCTTGGCCAGCTGGTGAAACCACAGTTTCTCTTACTTCCTTGAGTCTTCTGGACGCTGGAGGAATCGATGTCCTTGAGGTGCTGCTAAATTGCAGGTAAGTCCGTTTCCACTTCGTCGCCACTGTAGTGTCCGTGTGTAGATAAAGACACTGAAGACAGGAGTTGGTTCATAGGTATTTACTAAGCAAGTCTGGGGGGAGGGGGGGGTTTCTAAAGGATATACACAATACACAGGCTTATATAGCCCAAGTGGCAATTACCGGCATTACGCACACCTGGGGCTCTTAAAGGCACATACACCATAATTGCTCTTAAAGGCACATACACCACAATCCCCATATCTCTTGATTCCCTTAATATCCAAAAATCTATCGATCTCTGTCTTGAATATACTCAATGACTGAGCCTCCACAGCACTCTGGGGTAGAGAATTCCAAAGATTCACAACCCTTTCAGTGAAGAAATTTCTCCTCCTCTCAGTCCTAAATGGCCGACCCCTTATTCTGAGACTGTGACCCCCTGGTTCTGGACTCCCCAGCCAAGGGAAACATCCTCCCTGCATCTATCCTGTCAAGCCCTGTAAGAATTTTGTATGTATCCACAAATCTGGATGTTCCCACAGGTAGTCAATGGATAACAATCAGCAGTAAGAACACAATGAATTTTCCAATCTTAGCCCATTGATGCAACTGTAGTGCTTCCACAGTTGTATCAGCAGAGATATACAAACTCAGCACAGCTTAAGTTATTGAATTTGGGACGTTCCTCATATGTAAGGCTCTGAACCACATCAGGCACTGCATTTATGCAGCAAGTCATCAAGGAGTGATTGCTGCAACTTTTTAAAAAAACATAAATTTAATTAGTCCATAAAGGAAGTAGTCTATACATCTCATGAAAACCTAGCCTTTATTTCCTCAAATAAAATAGGGCACATTATTATGTGAAGTTTTAGGTAAAATCTAGTAATGATCCAATAATACAAAACTGGAAAATAAAGCCATGCACCACACACACACACATACATTTATTACAGACGGGTTTTATCAATTTTGTGACTTAATGCATTAAATACATAAATTGGAAATGCTATTGCATAAATTTGAACCACAAATCAAGCAAGCAGATAATTTCACACAAGCATGACAGCTTTGTTAGTGGGGCTGACTCCCAGAGGACAGAGAGTCTCAGTTCCAAGATATCAATTTGCTCTGCTTTTTCTGTTTCCACTTACTAATAATTGCTGCCAGAGTCTATTCAATTACTTAGTGCTACTAAACAGAATTAAAGGTACACCATTAATGGTATTTATTATGCAAGGAATTGATAAAAGAAAAATTGAGCTGCTTTAAAATTACCACAATAAAACTTAAACTTTCTATACATAGAACCAATTCAACAGTTGCAATGCAAGGTTTCTATCGTATAATAATCAATATAAAATTATAAATGTCACTAGAAGGAAAAGTTTGTTTTAGAACTGACAATGTTATTTCAAGAGATAACTGTTAAATCCATGTAATACACGGTGATAACTAACTGTGGATTGTTAGTTGACAAACGTGCAGGAATATGTCACAATCTTTAAACTTTAAAGTAATTTCACTCCGCTCCAAGTTACTCTCTTGAAACCACTAAATCACAGTTTCCATGTACCTCACACAAGTAGCCATTCTCCCTGTGAGCCTGGACAGTGAGTATCAGCAGGATATTTGACAGTGTACAACATTACAGCTGAGCCCAATCCTGTTCATACTTGAAAGTCAAACCAGGTGTCACTGGATAATGAATAGGAATGAAAAGCCTTGCCAAAACTTACCTTCTCTAGCTCAGGGATGCGGAGGCTAATTAAACATAAGAGACTCTGCCCCCTAGTTCTAGACTCACCAGCCAGGGGAGACAACCTCTCAGCATCTACCCCCTCAGAATCTTATATGTTTCAATGAGATCACCTCTCATTCTTCTAAACTCCAGAGATTATAGGGCCAATCTACTCAATCTCGCCTCATTGGATAACGCTCTCATCCCAGGAATCAATCTAGTGAACCTTCATTGCACCGTCTAAGGCAAGTATATCCTTCCTTAAATAAGGAGACCAAAACTGTGCACAGTACGCCAGGTGTGATCTCACCAGAGCCCTGTACAATTGTAGCAAGACTTCCTTACTCTTGTACTCCAACCCTCTAGTAATAAAGGCCAACATGCCATTTGCTTTCCTAATTGCTTGCTGTACCTGCATGCTAACTGTGTTTCTTGTACGAGGACACCTAAATCTCTCTAAACACCAGCATTTAATAGTTTCTCACCATTTAAAAAATATTCTGTTTTTCTATTCTTCCTACCAAAGTGAATAACCTCACATTTCCCCACATTATACTCCATCTGCCACCTTATTGCCCACTCACTTAACCTGTCTATATCCCTTTGCAGGCTCTTTGCAGCCTCCTCACATCTTACTTTACCACCTAGCTTTGTATCGTCATCAAATTTGGATACATTGCACTCGGTCCCTTCATCTAGGTCATTAATATAGATTGTAAATAGCTGAGGCCCAAGTACTGATCCTTGCTGCACCCCACTAGTTACAGCCTGCCAATCTGAAAATAACCCGTTTATTCCTACTCTGTTTTCTGTCAACCAATCCTTTATCCATGCTAATACATTATCCCCAACCCCATGTGCCCTTATTTTGCTTAACAACCTTTTATGTGGCGCCTTATCGAATGCCTTTTGGAAATCCAAATATACTACATCCACTAGTTTCCCTTTATCTACCCTGTTAGTTACATCCTCAAAAAACTCTAATAAATATGTCAAACGCGATTTAACTTTCATAAAACCATGTTGACTCTGCCTAATCATATTGGGCCAGTAATTCCGGTCCCAACGCGTGAGTACGGACGGTGTACTCACGCGTGGGCCCGTTGGAAGTGCCGGATTCCAGCATGCACAGCGCATGCGCGGGAAACCGGCATTTCCTCTCCATCGAACTAAGGGGTTAAGAGGTCCAACGCGTGCGCGCAGGACTCTGCGCGCACGCGTTGAACTTCCTTCGTTTAGACAGGTTTGCGCGTGTGCAAGGGCCTGAACTTTTTGGAAATGAAAAAAGGAGGCGTAAGCAGTGGATTCTTGAAGGTAAGTGGTCTATTATTTAAAATTATTACATTTTTTCCACAGCTTCATTGTTTTTAAGGACTTTACAGTAAGGTAAGTTTATTTTTAGACCCGAATTCGTAAAAAAAAAAAATTTTCAAAAATTTAATTAATTGTTTTAAATAGTTTTTAAAAGTTATTTATAGTTTATTTAATTATTGGGATGTTTTTTTAAATTTTAATTAAAGTTAAACTAGTCTTTTGGGCGCCCGTACTTTTCATGAGTTTGACAGTCTTTACTATCAAACTCATGAATGAGTTTCCCCTCCCCTGATTGGCTGCACAGTGCTCACCTGATCCCAGCCGGCACATCGCACTAACTACGCCGCTGGATCAGGTAAGCACATCGCACCGACATCTGAACCGGGCCAGTGACAGGAAATGCAAGCAGGCCCGGGCTTCAGATGTCAGCGCGCAGGGTGAGTGCAGATCGGGGGCTTGCACGCGCGGCAAGCACCCGATCCTAATTTCTGGCCCAATATGATTTTCTAAGTATTCTATTACCACTTCCTTAATAATGGATTCCAGCATTTTCCTGACAACCGATGTCAGGTTAACTGGCCTGTAGTTCTGTTTTCTCTCTCCCTCCTTTATTGAATAGCAGGGTTACATTTGCTAATTTCCAATCCGCTGGGACTGTTCCTGAATCTAGGGAATTTTGGAAGATCACAATCAATGCATCCACTATCTCTGCAGCCACCTCTTTTATATCCCCAGTAAAGTCACAAATAACAACGTCTGTGACTGTGATCATAGTGCACTATCCCTCCTCATGCTTCTCAAACTCAGCCTTTTACACAATCCACCACATCATCCTCTTCTCACTGCCGCTCCGCAGTTGTCCAGGCGCGTGGGACTGCCCTCGCTTGGTTCCGCTCTTACGTATCCAATCATTGCCAGTGCATCTCCAGCAATGGCTTCTCTTCCAACCTCCACACTGTTACCTCTGGAGTCCCCCAAGGATCTATCCTTGGTTCCCTCCACTTTCTCATCAACATGCTACCACTCAGCTACACCCAACTCTACCTCTCCACTACATCTCTCAACTCCTCCACTGCCTTTGTGTTGACTGCCTACTTGTCTGACATCTAGTCCTTGGAAGCCGCAATATCCTCCGGTTAAACATTGGGAAGGCCTAAACCATCATCTTCGGCTTCTGCTACAAACTCCATACCCTAGTCACTGATTCCATCCCCCTCCCTAGCCACTGTTTCAGGTTCATAACCGTGGCATCCTATCTGCCCCCAAGTTGAGCTCCGAGCCCATATCCTCTCAATCACAATGACTGCCTACTTCCACCTCTGTAACACTGCCCTTCTCAGCTCTCCTGCTGCCGAAACTCTCATTCATGCCCTTGTCAATTCCAAGCTTATACACGACATTGGTTCCCAGTCCCCCAACTCCTCCAATTTAAATTCTCATTCTTATGTTTAAACCCCTTCATGGCTTAGTTCCTCCCTATCTTTACAAACTCCTACAAGCCTACAACTCTCCCAAGAACTCTGTGTTCACCCAACTCTCTATATATCCCCCACTCTCTTCAACCTACCATTGGCAGTCGTGTCTTCAGTTAACTAGGCCCTAAGTTCTGGAATTCACTTCAGAAACCTCTCAGGCCCTCCACCTCTCTCTCTTCCTTTCTGACCCTCCTTGAACCTTACCTCTTTGACTAAGCTTTTAGTCACCCCTCCTAATATTTCCTTATGTGGCTCGATGTCAAATTTTGTTTGATAACACTCCTGTGAAGCACCTTGGGACATTTTACAGATGCTATATAAATACAAGTTGTTTTTGTTGATCGTTCCTTGCCCTTTTCCATAACTATAAACCTAGTAATATTGTGATCACTGTTTCCCAAATGCTCTCCCAATGAAACATGCTCCACTTGTCCTACTTCATTCGCCAGAACTAGATCCAGCACTGCGTCCTTCCTCGTTGGGCTAGAAACATACAGATCAAGAAAGTTCTCCTGTACACATTTCAACAATTCCTCCCCTCCTTTCCCTTTATCCTAATATAGTCTGTGGATAAAAAGAGTGTAATTGAAATCCCCCATTATCACTACTCTATTGTTAAAGGCATTATATAAATGCAAGTTGCTGTTGTTGTTGTGTATGGACTACTATTACAGGAAGACACCATGGATCGAAGTGCAAGATTAACAGAGCACAAAAAAAATCACTACCATCTACCTCAATAAAGAGAACCAGCTGTTATTATAAAGTGTTTAAATTCAGCCCTTCACTGAGTTTGTTCAATCATTCTTTCCTAATTAAACTAACATAACTGAAAAGTATTCATGTACTGGATGAGAAACCAATCTGTTCCACTATATAAGAATTACCCACTTTGGTAATAAATCTGAAGCAGTTTTGTCCAATAGAAATTGCCAACTAGCGACAGTTATGGCTAGGGCGACACCGTTTTAGCCACATGTACTAATTTTAGTAGAAAAGGCCTTACATACACTCACACAATACAGGTGAATGTACTTCATGTGTGTATATTTACTTACTATCTACCACCATTCAGTAACCAAGCAAGTAAAACACTCGCAACAATCAAAAACACTGCTTTTCATCTGAAGATTTTACAAAAAACACGCAAAACAGGTTAAAGTACATATGTATATGCCATGCAAATACAAGTACTGAGAGCACATGCCCAATGATGGTGTCTATTACTCATTTTTTATTTACTAATCAGAAATGCAATTATCCATGTTTGGATTCCCAATTAGCCACATGTGGATAGTGGCTAACATGTTGGACAACACTGATCTACAGACAGTGGAATTTCCACTTGTTAGTGGGAAGGTCTAGGAGGAGTACATTTTATAGGGGAGAAACATATGCTTACCCTGATTACATTTTTGTAAATTCAATTTTCCATTATAAAAAAGGGGGAGTACTTTGAACAAGAGGTACCTCTACTGTTCCGTTACACTTTTTTTGTTAAATGCAGAGAGGGTCTCACAAGTGACCGAGCTACACACAACTGGAAATCTATTCTGTCATTAATCTATTTTAGGCCTGCATCCCAGTATCTCTCTTAATTTATAATAAAAGCTGTCAGACAAAAAATAACAATGCCTTCAGCGTGATTACAGGCAGAAATATCATCAAAGGGTTCAGGTGACCTCAAACAGTGAAAGAAAAGCTGGAGAATTTATAGCTATTACCTCTACCCCAAGATAAAATTACAGCCTTGAAATCACTCCTATGATATGTATTTTATATTACTTATATATTGTGATGTTCACAGAGGTGGCTTTACTCAGTGTAAGTTTTAGGTAAGAAGTCACACAACACCAGGTTATAGTCCAACAGTTTTATTTGAAATCACAAGCTTTCGGAGCGCTGCTCCTTCGTCAGGTGAAGTGGAGAGATGCATAAAGACACAGCTTATATAGTCAGAGAATAATCGGCAGAGAGATAATCACAGCAATCAAAGGTGTGAATGGTGTCCAAAAAGGTCAGTCAGGAAAACATTACATCAAAGAACAATGAGGTGGGGTCACAAGGGGTCAAATGTTGCAGATGCTGGGGTCTGTATGAAAAACAAAAAACAGACAAAAAAACATTTTTTTTTGCTGGAAATCACAGCAGGTCCGGCCGCATCTGTGTAGAGAGAACCGGCCAACTACGACTCGAGTCTGGATGACCCTACGTCAGGTGGGGTTACATGTAGCGTGACATGAACCCAAGATCCCGGTTGAGGCCGTCCTCATGAGTGCGGAACTTGGCTATCAGTTTCTGCTCTACGATTGTGGGTTGTCGTGTGTCTCGAAGGCCGCCTTGGAGAATGCTTACCCGAAGATCGGAGGCTGAATGTCCTTGACTGCTGAAGTGTTCCCTGACTGGGAGGGAACACTCCTGCCTGGCGATTGTTGCGCAGTGTCCGTTCATCCGTTGTCGCAGTGTCTGCATGGTCTCGCCGATGTACCATGCTCCGGGGCATCCTTTCCTGCAACGTATGAGGTAGACAACGTTGGCCAAGTCACATGAGTATGTACCATGTACCTGGTGGGTGGTGTCCTCATGTGTGATGATGGTATCTGTGTTGATGATCTGCAGAGGTTGCCGTGGCAGGGTTGTGTGGTGTCGTGGTCGCTGTTCTCCTGAAAGCTGGGTAATTTGCTGCGAACGATGGTCTGTTTGAGGTTAGGCGGCTGTTTGAAGGCGAGTAGTGGAGGCGTGGGGATGGCCTTAGCGAGGTGTTCGTCGTCATCGATGACATGTTGAAGGCTGCGAAGAACTTGGCGAAGTTTCTCCGCTCCGGGGAAGTACTGGACGATGAAGGGTACTCTGTTGGTTGTGTCCCATGTGATAAATGGCAGTTAGAAAGATTACCTGTAATCATCTGGCATTATTCTCTGACTATATAAGCTGTATCTTTATGCATCTCTCCACTTCACCTGACAAAGGAGCAGTGCACCGAAAGCTTGTGATTTCAAATAAAACTGTTGGACTATAACCTGGTGTTGTGTGACTTCTTACATTTGTCCACCCCAGTCCAACCGGCATCTCCACACCATAAGTTTTAGGTGTTTAAATTAATGCTGCCATGACAGTGAGCTTTGTATGGTTAATGCATGATGAATTACATCTACATTGGAGGATTAATAATTGTAACAAGCAGACTGCACTGAGTAAGAACCCATCCATAGTTGACATACAACAAATCATTCTTCCCTGATCTGTAATGACAAATAAGGCTACATTAAATTATTTTGGCCATATCCATTGGACAGTAGTCTGCATAGGTGTGGAGAAGTATGTTATACTGAGTTAATTTAGTTCATCCACCCTTTCAAATAAACCTCTATTGAGCACAAGAAAAGACCATCGCTGCGATCTCTCACCCTCTCCCTGCTGATTCTTCGGCAGGTCTGAGGCAGAATGTTGCTTGGGGACACGTTGCATTGTGTCTCTACCTCTTTGCACCTCTTCCCCATTTCCTGGTGCCTGGGCCGGGTGGTAGGCCTTTGCTGTGTGGGCCTGTGCGAGGACTCATGAGCCTAGCCTTGCGCAGGCCAAACAGGAGGCCCGATCATTTTTATTAAAATGTAAGTTTTTGGAGACAGCACAGAAGCTGCCTGTAATCCATGCTGCAGCAGGTCTCCTGGAAATGTGCCCCTATCAAGTGAACAGACAGTCTAGGCACACCTCTCCAAGTCAATTTGAAACACAAAAGAGCCCACGTACATTAACATGCTGAGGGCTACAGAATTCAATACAGATGGACTTCTTTCCTCCTCTGGCCTCTCAGCTATTTATTTCATGGTCTTGTACAGTCACAGAATGTTATCATTCACTTGTTTTCAGCTCTGGAGCAAGTCCAAAAGTTCTTTTGAGTGCCCAAACTGACTTCCACCTCCACCAACAAACAAAGTCAAGGATTCCAATTTTCTTAAAACACAAATCCGGCCAAGAGTTGAAGAAAACAAATATTATCTGCAATTTTCACTTGATAAGGCAGACTAACGCTATCAACTGCTGCTAACTGCAATTGCCTGAAAAGCCTTCATAGAAGTGAATGGCTTATTCTATTGCCCAGCAATCAATATTAGCATGAAATATTAATTCTGAGCATATCAGTGATGTGTGGACATTACAGCTTAAGATCTACACACATCACTGACATCAGTGTAATCAAAAGAACATTTACTTACAATTCTAATCCAAATCAGAAATCTGAGACCTGAAAAATCCTTTTAAGGTACGTGAACCTGTGAAGTCTCAGTCATTAGGTACAGCATTCACTTACAGGTACTTTTGTTTAAAAATGTAATTTACTTTAATACGAATAACCATAATTATTTAACGAATAAAAAAAATTCCATTTGTTCAAACAGGATTGCAACCTATCCCATTTCCTTTGATAATAAATCTCACTCTTAATAGTTCCTTTATGTTGACAACCTTGAGTATGTGATTTTTGAAACATAAGTTTTCATGAATAAGTGATATTATTAAAAATGTACCAATTGAGTGGCAGTTAAGCTGCAAAATGCATTTTTTGGTTGAAACTTTGTATTCATCAGTGTGAAGAATAGCAATGTAAGGGAATGGACCATTTTTCCTCTTTTGCCACCCGCTGTTAGCATCACATATTAGGAGTGAGAATCATTTTGGTTTAGTGATGCAACTATTTTTTTGCATACCAGACTTCAGAATAAGCAGAACTCTGTAATTATATCAGCATATAGTGATGGTATTTGCCTGTTTGATTATTTATGCCTTACCAGCATATTTGCCTTATTGATTATTTATGCCTGACCAGCAGAGGGCATGTGAGAGACAAGCAGTTTAGTTTAGTTTTAGTTTCGTTTTAGATGGATCTCTAAGATGGTGTCTCCTGTAATGCTGTTAACTGAGTTGAACATACTTTAGATAAAAAGACATTCTCTTTCATGAATGAGTCGTCATTGAACTCACATAGAAAACGATACATGGTGTCAGAAGTGATTGAAAGAGATGAAGAGGAAAAATCTGAAGTTAAATCAGCTCTCCACATATTAGCAAGCCAAAAGAGAACATCGTTACTTACCATTGGAGAATAGCTAACGAAGTGAAAAATGGAAGGATTACACCCACCGGCGAAGCTTCAGTTGACAGGTAATGTGGCTGAAAATTGGAGGAGATTCAAACAACGTTTGGAGTTGTATTTAGCGGCAATCGGAGCTGATGAGAAAAGTGATAAAATGAAAGCGTCAGTGTTCTTACATGTCATGGGTGATGAAGCGCTGGAGGTGTATAATAACTTCACATTCGCTGCTGATGGAGACAAAATGAAGTTGGATAAAATAATGGAACAGTTTGAGGCCTACTGCATACCTAAACGCAACGTGACGTTTGAGAGGCACAGATTTTTCACGTGTACAGAAAACGGGAGAGACTATTGATCAGTATTTGACTGAACTGAGAAACAGAAGCAAAACGTGTGAATTTGGGGGACTGACAGACTCGCTGATAAAAGACAGACTGGTGTGTGGTATTCCAGATAATGGTCTAAGGGAAAGACTGCTAAGAGAGCAAAATCTAGACCTGGGAAAAGCCATAGCACTGTGTAGAGCTACAGAGACTGTGAAGTCGCAGGCAAAGGAGCTGTTCAGTAACAGTAGCTGCAACGTGGATGCAGTGAGAAAGAATGGACACAAACCGTTTAACAAAAAGAGCGCCAATGTGAAAAAAGAGGCGTGGCCAGCGAACAAAAATGAAAGGGCAATCGAAAGTCATGTAGTCGATGCGGCACACAGCATACACCAAAACAGTGTCCAGCATATGGTAAAACATGCAATAGTTGCAACAAAAACAACCATTATGCCCGTTGCTGTAAGAACCAAGCGCAACAAAGCAAGGTCCATGCAGTAGATGAAAGCGAGATAGAGGAGTTCTATGTAGATGTTGTGTCTGAAAACAAAAAAGAAAAAAAAAAGAGACTGGATGTTGACACTAAAAGTGAATGACATACACATTCCATTTAAATTGGATACTGGAGCACAAGTTAATGTGACATCAGAGACTGATTTTAAGAAAATTAGACCCAGACCAAAGATACATGGAATAAAAGTGAAAGTGACAGGATACTCAGGTACTGATATACCAGTGAAAGGAAAATGCATTGTCAAAGTGACACACAAGGACAGAGAGCACACGCTAGCATTAATCGTGGTGCCAAAGGATGTGCAAGCCATACTAGGTTTAATAGCCTGTGAGAGACTGAACCTGGTAAAGAGAGTCCTCGTTGTGGAAAGCGAAGGAGAGACAGTCTATGATGAACTCATGAAAGAGTACAACGACCTATTTAAGGGTCTAGGCTGCCTTCCAGGAGAACACACGATCAGAGTAGATAAAAGTATGCCAACGGTCATACATCCATGCAGAAAAGTTCCGTTTGCTCTTCAAAAGCAACTGAAGGCAGAGTTGGACAGGATGGAAAGCCTGAACGTGATTCAGAAGATAGATGAGCCAACTGAGTGGGTGAGTTCCCTCGTCGTTGTGGACAAAAAGAATGGAAAGCTCAGAATTTGCCTGGATCCAAGAGATCTAAACAGAGCAATAAAGAGAGAGCACTTCAAGCTTCCTACACGTGAGGAAATCATGTCACAGTTTGCAAATGCAAAGTATTTCAGCAAGTTAGATGCATCATCAGGATTTTGGCAGATGAAACTGGACGAAGCAAGTTCAAGACTGTGCACGTTCAACAGTCCATTTGGCAGATACAGATTCCTAAGGTTACCATTTGGCATTGCCTCAGCTCCTGAAGTGTATCACAAAACTTTCCATATGATCTATGAGCACCTGGAGGGAGTTGATACATCAATGGATGACATCATAGTATGGGGAACCACGAGAACTGAGCATGACGAGAGACTGAAAAAAGTGCTGGAAGCAACAAGGAAAACAAACCTGAAGCTGAATAGAGAGAAATGCCAGCTCGGGGTGACAGAACTGACATTCGTGGGAGGTATCCTTAGCAGTGAGGGCATCAGACCAGATCCCAGAAAGGTGTCCGCCATTGAGAATATGCCAAAGCCACAATGCAAAAAGGACGTGCAGAGGTTTAATGGAATGATCAACTACATGGGTAAATTCATATCCAACCTCTCAGAAAAGATGGCGCCACTGAGAAGACTAACTGAAAAGAACATAGAATGGGAATGGAATCATGAGCATGAGAAGTCATGGAGCGATCTAAAGAAACTGCTCACAGAGGAACCAGTTCTGAGGTTTTATGACCCAGCGAGACCCATCAAGATATCATCAGATGCATCACAGTGGGGGCTCGGTGCCGTTCTTCTGCAAAAATATGACTACTGGCAACCTATTGCATATGCATCGCGCTCAATGACAGACGCGGAGATGCGATATGCTCAAATAGAAAAGGAGCTGCTCAGCATCACATACGCCTGTGAAAGATTTCACCAGTTTGTGGCAGGACAAGCAATCAGTGTAGAGACTGACCATAAGCCCTTGATTGCATTGTTCCAAAAGCCACTAAATAGCTGTCTGCTTAGAATACAAAGAATGATGATCAGGCTGCAACGCTATACACTGAATGTTGCGTACACACCGGGTAAGCTGATGTATACAGCAGACACGTTGTCCAGAGCTGTAGACCCAAGAGAGCCCGCAAACACCAAAATGGATGAAAAAGTGAACGCCTACGTGGACATGATCACAAGTGCACTGCCCATAGCAGATGCAAAAATGGAGCTCATAAAGACTGAGACAAACAAAGATGAAACACAGACAACTGAGGAAAAGCATCTTGGATGGATGGCCCAACATGAAGCAAGACTGCTCACCTGACATGGCAGAGTACTGGAACTGCAGGGCGGACTATCAGTGGTCGAAGACATCATCTACAAAGGAAGTAAAATAGTTATCCCAAAGAGTCTGAGAAAAGAGATGCTAAAAAGGATCCATGGAGGACATCTGGGAATCGAAAAGTGTAAGAGCACGAGAGGTGATGTACTGGCCACGAATCAACCAAGATGTGACAAATGAGGTGTCAAACTGCACAATATGCCTGAAATATCGAGCAAGCAATCCGGTAGAACCACTAAAGCCATACCCAGCGCCAGACAGACCTTACCAGAAGGTAGGCGCTGACCATGTCAAGGGAAGGACTATCTTGTAGTCACAGACTATTACTCCCTGTATCCAGAGGTTTGTAGACTGTACACCACCACTGCAGATGCTGTGATAACATGTATGAAAGCCATATTCTCCAGACATGGCATGTCAAGCGAGGTCTTCACAGACAACGGACCCCAGTTTTACAATGCAAGTTTCCGACACTTTGCCAAAGAGTGGGACTTTGTCCACACAACATCAAGTCCTCACTTTCCACAGTCCAATGGACTAGTGGAAAAATCAGTCCAGACAGTGAAAAGACTGATGTACAAGGCAAAAGACAGTGGAACTGACTTCTACCAGAGCATGCTTTTATACCGCACAACGCCGCTCGAGTGTGGTATGTCACCAGCCCAACTCCTTATGGGACGTCTGCTAAGGTCAAACCTACCCATCCCGGAGAACCTCCTGAAAACAAAAGAGGGGGAGAAAGTGAGGAAGTTCAAAGAACAACAGAAAGAAAAGCAAAAGTACTACTATGACAGAGGAACACAAAACCTACCTGAACTCCACACTGGTGACCAAGTAAGGTTCAAAGACAAAACAAACATATGGACTCAGAAGGGAACTGTCCTGAGTGAAGTTCAACCAAGATCATACACCATTCAGACAGATGAGGGTGCTGTTCTGCGAAGAAATCGTCGAGATCTTCTCATGGGACCAGCCACAGCAGGTCAAAAGACTGATACTGTTGAACAACCTGATCACACAGCTGAGAAACCATCATCTGAGGCAACAACTCAGATTCAAGGACAATCAATCAGAAAATCCTCAAGACGCGTGAAGCCTCCTGAGAGACTCATTGAGCAAACATAAGGACTCTTGTTATAGAAGGAAGTCAAGTTCTAGTGTATTTACATATTTCATGTGAACACACAAAACAAGGTTAAAAAACCTTGATAATGATAATGATAATGTAAGTTCATTAAGTGTTACAGTTAAAATGCAGAGTAATACAAAGAAAACATGTTGTTAGATAAAAGTAAAATACTTTTGTTTTAAGAAAGGGAGATGTAATGATATCAGCATATAGTGATGGTATTTGCCTGTTTGATTATTTATGCCTTACCAGCATATTTGCCTGATTGATTATTTATGCCTGACCAGCAGAGGGCATGTGAGAGACAAGCAGTTTAGTTTAGTTTTAGTTTCGCTTTAGATGGATCTCTAAGATGGTGTCTCCTGTAATGCTGTTAACTGAGTTGAACATACTTTAGATAAAAAGACATTCTCTTTCATGAATGAGTCGTCATTGAACTCACATAGAAAACGATACAAACTCCTTGTTTAAATTAGTTTGCATGCTGAATCACTCTTGCCAGACACAAATGCCATGCTTAACATTTCCCTGTTGTTGCCAGCTGTTGGGTATAGCACAACCTATATGCAGAACAACCCCAACCCCACCATTGCTCTATCTGAATAATGTGTTTTAGCCTCCATCCTCACAAAAAGCCTCCCTACTCTTACAATATGTATTTTTTTCTTCCTACATCAACCATCCTATTGACAATCTGACTGACTTTGCTAATTAGTATTGAATTATAGACCATTTTGTGTTCATGGTCCTACACCCACTAGGAACTGGGTTGAGACTATCCAAACTCATTTCAGGGGAGTCCCTATAGCCAACAGAGAAAGTAGACTTCATTCCATCATTCTGGGTGTATTTTCGCACAAAGGTGAAGGTCAGCATGTTAAGCCACTCTGCCATTTAGCTTGTAGTGCAGACATCCTCTCACATTTAGTGGTGTCAGTTACTCCCTTAAGCAGTCTGGTGGCCTGTTTTTTACAGAAGTTGACTCCCACTGCCCTGTATCTGCTAGCACAGTAGTGAGACCTGTGAGTCTAACAATGAAACTCCCTTGTGATCTAGACTGGCTCTCTGTATCTTACACAAGTGTACACTTTCAATCTGTCTGAAGGCAAACCGTGTTAATGCTATGTGAGACATTGTTTAGTTCGATTTGTAAGCTGCTTTATGCCACAGTGGATAAAACATGCAGGACAGAATATGATAAGAGTTGCTTGGTAAACCAGAACAACTTCTGTTCATGGACAGATAAGAAAATAAACAACACACATACACTAGCCCAATTCGAAAGGTCCTTACCCAATTCAAAAAAGACTGTCTCTCTCTGCTATCGTTCTGACGACCAGGACAGAGGCTATCTGTCTTTGCAGTCTCTTACTCCATGAAATTCTGGTCTCTGTGTTCTGACTTTTAAAAGCCTTTCTTGCAGCACTGCACTGAGATCAAAAAGGTTCCCAACATCAAGCTGCAAAGTGTAATTCTGAATAACCAGACATGGCTAATCAATTGTACGATAGCAAAATACTGCAGAGGCTGGAAATCTGAAATAACAACAGAAAATGCTGGAAAATCTCAGCAGGCCAGGCAACATCCGTGGAGAGAAAATAGAGTCAACGGCTCGGGTCAAACCCTTTGTCAAGACTGGAAAAGCACAGGAAATGAAATAGATTGAAAGGTCAGGCTGGGAGAGAAGTGAAGAGACATTAAGCGGTATTCAAAATGAGACGAGATGGTGATAGGACTAGCGGAGACAAAAGACGGCTCTAGATTAGGTGTGGAATGTGCTGGCAGAATGAGAGACAGCTGCCATGTGGGAGAGGAAAAAAAAGGGGGGGGAAAGGGCCAAAACAAAGGTGTGGATAAAAAATAAGTAAAAATGAAATGGGGGCCGAGGTTATGATCTGAAATTGTTGAACTCGATATTGAGTCCGGAAGGCTGTAGAGTGCCTAATCGGAAGATGAGGTGCTATTCCTTGAGCTTACGCTGAGCTTCCGTGGAACAATGCAAGAGCCCGAGTACAGTGAGGTCTGAGTGGGAATGGGGCAGTGAATTAAAATGACAGGCAACCGGAAGCTTGGGGTCATCCTTACGGACTTACGTTCAGTCCGTAAGGGTGACCCCAAGCTTCCGGTCGCCTGTCATTTTAATTCACCACCCCATTCCCACTCAGACCTCACTGTACTCGGGCTCTTGCATTGTTCCACGGAAGCTCAGCGTAAGCTCAAGGAATAGCACCTCATCTTCCGATTAGGCACTCTACAGCCTTCCGGACTCAATATCGAGTTCAACAATTTCAGATCATAACCTCGGCCCCCATTTCATTTTTACTTATTTTTTATCCACACCTTTGTTTTGGCCCTTTCCCCCCCCCCCTTTTTTCTCTCTCCCACATGGCAGCTGTCTCCTATTCTGCCAGCACATTTCACACCTAATCTAGAGCCGTCTTTTGTCTCCACTTGTCCTATCACCATCTTGTCTCGTTTTGAATACCTCTTAATGTCTCTTCACTTCTCTTTTGTTCTCTCCCAGCACAGCCTTTCAATCTATTTCATTTCCTGTGCTTTTCCAGTCTTGACAAAGGGTTTGACCTGAAACGTTGACTCTATTTTCTCTCCACAGATGTTGCCTGGCCTGCTGAGTTTTTCCAGCATTTTCTGTTGTTATTATGGTTAATCAATTGTCCATTGTCTGGGTCTCAGAGAACTTCCCATCTCGCACTGTAATTAGCATTCGCCTGCCTACCAAACCTCAACCCAGAATGGGCCATCCTGGGAACCCAACTCCTTTCAGGCAAGTTTTTGCTAAAACACACATCTTAACATGACCAAGTGCTTTCTGTGGGAAAATGGCCAAAGAGTCATGAACCAGGATGAAGAACATATTGTCCTTCTGGGAAATTTTTATGCAGACTCAGTCCCCAAAAGAGCTCTCATATTACCTACCAGAAACATTTGCACTGCAGCAGATTTAATATCTTCTACAGCAACAAGTTTTACAATGGAATTATTGCAGGATTTTGTTAAGTTTCTAACTGATTAAAAAGCAGATAATGAAATTCATTTTGTATGTATTAAAACATCAGACAAAATTTTGCAATACATTCTTTTACTTGTGACAAACCACTGTAGAACTGGTATCATGTGCATACAATGTATTTTACAAGATCTGGGACTCTTGAATAATGCACACATATAATTTTGCCTGCTACAGTATTAATAAACAATCATAACAGAAGAAAGTAAACAGGAGTAAGTGGAATGTTTCACACTTGGTATCAAAGACATACATGACAACTGCTTGCAATAAAATTACAAAATTGTTTGTGAAATGCAACCATATGAATATATAAAAAGGTGGGAAAAGACCATCAGACCCATTAAGCCGGCCCTATTCAGACATGGTGAAATGACATACACCATTGACCCATCTCCTTAATCCCGCAATCTCCTGAGGGGCAAAATAAAAAGCAGCCAATTCAGGAAAAACTTGAGGAAATTCCTCTCCAACTTCCTAAGGCAATCAAACATAGCTTCAGGAGGTCATAACACCCCCTAATTCCTCATACTGTCAACTAATGAGCAACTTACCCTCTATAACTGGAAATATCCTCTTTAGTTAGTTCACTTTTAAAGGGATGTGGCAAATCCATACCCACCACATCCATCTCAACTAACTTATCCAATCAAATTGAGTCCACTCCCTTCATCATTTTAAAAACCTAAATTATGTCCCCTTTGTTTCACTATAGTAAGTAACCCTACTGTTATACTTTTAACTAATGCCCTTAAGAATAAAGTACCATTCTCGTCTCTCTCTTCTCAGTGTCTACTCCAGATCCTCAATATGCTTCACCGTGCAGTGATCGAAACTGGATACAATACTCCACGCACAGGTGTACCAAAGCTTTGTATAGCCTAAGTATAGTGCTCTTGGTTTTATATTCCAAGGTCTCAGTCACACAACCTAAAATCCTATTTGCTTTCCCTATAGCCTTCATTGCTTATGCACCTTTAATGAGTGATCTGTAATTTCCCCAGGTCTCTGTCTTGATCTTTAATGGGTACTCTGCATGGTATAAACATACCTGTGTAGGAATGTCTAGTTCCTATCCAAAAGACTGAGGTCCACTCAGGCGATCAAATAAACGAGGTTTAATGAAAACTAACAGAGTTTAACGAATAACTACAGGCGAACATCGAATATAGGTCTAGTCCGTTCGGAGGCTCCACGAGGACTGCTTGGGCGGTCCCGTGGCTGACGTCATGACATCATCATGTTTTTCCCGCCGGTGGGGGATCAAGTGATGAACGGCGTGACGTCATCGCGTTTACCCGCGCTATTAAAGTGATCGCGCTCTGTACATGTAAACAGTGAAAACAAAGATACAGACTCAGGCTGTAGCTAACATATTATTAAAGGGAATTATATACAATTGATCGGAGTCCCTTAGTGGCTCCGCCACATGCGCCCCCCCAGAATTGTCTTTAATAGCAAAAGTAAAACGGCGAGGAGGCCTGACAAGCCTGTCAGATCGACTTCTGTAGCCTTGAAGTGGAAGCTGATGGGCGGCGGGCGAGCTGGCGGGCGGTTGCGTTTGATCTGGCACGGCGACTGTGGGCAGTCGGCCACGTTTCGGCAGTTGTGCAATCTCGACTGGGCGGTCAAGGTCCAAGTGAGCCGGCTTCAACCGGTCAACAGAAATGTGGTCCGGTTTACCTCCAATATCGACCGAAAAAGCTTTGTCTCCAGGCTCTATCACGCGGAAAGGACCAGTGTAAGGGGGTTTGAGCGGATCCCGATGAGCGTCGTGGCGGATAAACACATAGTCGGCATTCTTCAGCTCAGCTGGGACGTGGGAGCTCTGCAAGCCATGATGTGACGTAGGCACTGGAGTGAAACTTCTGGCCGCCTCCTGGTGGCTGACGAACTGCTGGGATGCGGACCATGGCTCTGTTGGAGTCAGAAGGAAATCCCCTGCTACGCGTAGCAGCTGGCCATATACGAGCTCCGCCGAGGACGATTGAAGATCTTCTTTAGGCGCAGTACGAAGACCCAAAAGGACCCATGGAAGCCTGTCCACCCAGCCCGCGCCTTGAAGGCTGGCTCGCAGTGCAGCTTTGAGCGACCTGTGGAATCGTTCGCACAGGCCGTTCGCCTGTGGATGGTAGGCAGTGGTGCGATGTAACTTGACGCCGAGCCCCTGAGCCACAGCGTTCCAGAGCTCAGAAGAAAACTGCGGCCCACGATCAGACGAGATGTCCGCCGGTACCCTGAAATGGGCGACCCAAGAGGAGATGAATGCCCTGGCGACGTCTGCGGAAGTGGTGGATGACAAAGGAACTGCCTCCGGCCATCGAGTGGTGCGGTCCACCATTGTAAGAAGATGAGTAAACCCGTGCGAAGGCGGAAGTGGCCCCACCAGGTCCACATGCACATGATCAAACCTACGTTCCGGAACAGCGAAAGTGGCCAATGGAGCCTTGACGTGACGCTGCACCTTGGGCTTTTGGCAGACCACGCAGGTGTTGGCCCAGTCGCGAACATCCATGTGCATGCCCCGCCACACGAATTTGGACGACATCAGCCGTTGCGAGGCCTTCATGCGTGTGTGGCGTCAAAAACTTTTCGGCGCCAGGCGACCGGCACAATAGGGCGAGGATCTCCTACGGAGACGTTGCAGAGTAGCGTAGTGCCCGCGGCATGGAATTTGACGTCGGCCGCTTGGAGGCTAGAGGGGTTGGTTCTGTAAGATTGGACTTCCGGGTCCAAGGCTTGATCCGCAGCCATGAGGGCATAGTCGATGCCGAGCTGGACTGCATGAACGGTCGCGCGGGAGAGGCAATCCGCCACCAGGTTGTCTTTACTGGATGCATGCTGAATGTCAGTGGTGAATTCTGAGATAAACGTCAACTGACGTTGTTGCCGAGCTGACCACGGTTCGGCGGTCTTGGCCATAGCGAACGTTAGTGGCTTATGGTCCACAAAAGCCGTGAACGGACGTCCCTCTAGCAAGAACCGGAAATGGCGGATGGCCAGAAAAAGGGCCAGCAACTCCCGGTCAAATGTGCTTTACTTCCGTTCGTTTCACCGTAGTTGATGGCTGAAAAACGCCAGCGGTTGCCACGTCCCATGCACCTGCTGTTCCTGCACTGCGCCGATGGCGTAGTCTGACGCGTCGGTGGTAAGAGCGATGGTGGCACCTGGCAGCGGGTGCGTCAGCATGGTTGCGTTGGCTAAGGCGCCTTTTGTGTCAACGAACACCCGGTCCATGTCGACCGTCCAGCTAATCGGATCCTTGCCAGACTTGCCCTGGAGGGCCTCGTACAGGGGCTGCATGAGCAGAACTGCATTAGGGACGAACCGGTGATAAAAATTTACCATCCCGAGGAACTCCTGCAGGGCCCTGACGGTCTGCGGGCGCGGGAACGAAGTAACAGCCTCCACCTTCGTTTGCAGGGGAATTGCGCCGTCCGATGTGATGCGATGGCCTAAGAAATCAATCTGCTGCAGGCCGAACTGGCACTTGGCCGGGTTGATGATCAAGCCGTGTTGATTGAGGCGGCTAAAGAGGGTGCGCAAATGGCAGATGTGCTCCTCTTTATTAGGGCTGGCGATGAGGATGTCGTTGAGGTAGACGAATAGAAACTTGAGGTCCCGAAGCACGGAGTCCATCAAGAGCTGGAAAGCCTGTGCAGCATTCTTCAATCCAAACGGCATCCGCCGAAATTCAAACAGGCCGAATGGGGTGATGACTGCAGTTTTCGGGACGTCTTGCGGGTGTACGGGGACCTGGTGGTAGCCACAGACAAGGTCGACTTTTGAAAAAATGGTATTTCCTGCCAAATGGGCAGAGAAATCCTGAATATGAGGGATCGGGTACCGATCAGGAGTAGTGGCGTCGTTCAGGCGTCGGTAGTCGCCGCAAGGCCGCCAGGTTTTGGAACAATGTGGAGAGGCGAAGACCAGGGACTATTCGACTGGCGAATAATCCCTAGCTGCTCCATCGTGTCGAACTCCGCTTTCGCAGCCGCGAGCTTGCCAGGTTCGAGGCGCCGGGCCCGTGCGTAGACCGGGGAGCCAGTAGTGGTGATGTGATGTGATGTTCGACACCATGTTTCGTGGCCGTGGAAGAGAAAGTGGGTCTGGTCAGGTCTGGGAAATCTCCGAGGAGGCGAGTGAAGTAATCCGGAGGTGGAAACGCGTAGGAGACAGTGCGCGCGCGCCACGGTGTTACCGCGGTGGCACAGGATGGAGTGAAAAGTGGCCACATTGATCAACCGGCGGTGCCGTACATCCACCAGGAGGCCGTTGGCGCACAAAAAATCCGCCCCGAGGATGGCTTGAGAGACTTTGGCCGTGATGAAATCCCAGTAAAACCGCTGGCCGCCGAAGCACACCTGGACCCGCCGTCTTCCGAAGGTCTGAATGGTCCCACCATTAGCCGCCTCGAGGGAGGGGCCGTGCCCACCGGCTTGTAGATCAAGATTTCACGCAGGTAGGATGCTACACTGCGCCCCGGTGTCGCAAAGGAAACGTCGACCAGATAGGGAGTCGGTGATGAAGAGGAGTTTTCCTGAATTACCGACTGCCATCGCAGCCGCGGGGCGCTCGTTATAACCGGTCCTCTTTCGACAGGGTTGCTGCTGGTTTTTTTGTTGTTGTTTTTTTTGAGCGAAAAGCTGCAGGGAGGGCGGCAGCATCTTGCTTTCGCGTCAAAACAGGCGTGGTAGAAGCACAACCCCGCAGGTTGAGGGGCTGGAGCAGCGTCCGTGGGGGATGGGCGCCTCGTGGCAGCGCAGCACTGCTGTGTCACCGCGAAGATCTTGTCCGCTTCAGCAGCCAGCTCTGCGCAGTCTGTGACTTCCAACCTGGCTAGGGCAGCCTGAACTTGCTCCGGTAGCTGGCTGAGGAATAGCTCCCTGAAGAGGAAGCATTCTGGTTTGGAGCCCAGGAGTGTGAGCATGTGACTAATGAGCTCGGACGGCTTGGAGTCCCCGAGGCCGGGCATAGCGAGCAGCCAGCGGGCGCGCTCCGACTTAGTGAGCCCGAAGACCTGTAACAACCGCGCCTTTATCGTTTCATACTTGCGATCTTCTGGTGGATTACCAAGCAGGCTGACGATCCGCGAGACTGTGGCGCTGTCGAGGGCGGAGACCACATAATAGTAACGGGTCTGATCCGCAACGATGGTCCTGATTGTGAACTGGGCTTCAGCCTGGATGAACCACGCGGCTGGCTGTTGCTCCCAGAACTGTGGTAGCTTCAAAGCAACGGCGTTCGATTCCATGTTCAGTAACTTCTGCAAAAACCGTTCGCAAAAGTCGGGGTCACCAATGTAGGAATGTCTAGTTCCTATCCAAAAGACTGAGGTCCACTCAGGCGATCAAATAAACGAGGTTTAATGAAAACTAACAGAGTTTAACGAATAACTACAAACTAACATCGAATATAGGTCTAGTCAGTTCGGAGGCTCCACGAGGACTGCTTGGGCGGTCCCGTGGCTGACGTCATGACGTTTTTCCCGCCGGTGGGGGAATCACGTAATGAACGGTGTGACGTCATCGCGTTTATCCGTGCTATTAAAGTGTTCGCGCTCTGTACATCTAAACAGTGAAAACAAAGATACAGACTCGGGCTGTAGCTAACATATTATTAAAGGGAATTATATACAATTGATCGGAGTCCCTTAGTGGCTCCGCCACACCTGGAGTTTTGTAACCTCAAATGACAAACCTCTGCTGTAGATTTTTAAAAAAACCTGTCAAAATGCTGAAAGCCTGTTTGGCCCAGTGGTAAGGGCATGAAACGGTTAAACTTCGAGGCACAGAAAAGGTGCCAGTCATCAAAGTCTGCAGTTCCTGGAGAACACATTGATACCGGACAATGAAAGCTTTGACTCATGATTAACTCTGAAAAGGACATTGACATTGAACTGTGAGGCCTTGAATCATGATTGGTTTCGATGGGAAAAATTAACATCTGGACAATGCTCTGAGTTTAACTGAAACAATGGGGGTCACAACCAACTTCCTGGCATGAATGGAAGATACACAAGTTCTGAGCAGACAATCAGCCAACTGCCCATCAACAGTAATAGAAATCACATTGAATATGCGTTACAGAAAGCAGGAGAGGAGATAAGGAGTTAGGTTTTTGTCTGTGTTTTGTTGGTTTTAATAAACTAAGTTTTGGGTTGAACCTAAACCTTTGTGTTATCTACCATTTTGTTCCTGTAAAACCCAGAGTCAAAGAGCCCTTGTAAGGACGAGGAAACCAAACACCTTACACTGCCTAGCAGAATATTTGTCCAATAAACTGTCCAATTATCCCATATGATCCAATTTTATCCAATAGACTTCAATCTGGTACCTTCTCAAAAAAATGTGCTTCCTTTGTACCCTGGTTAAAGAATAAATAACATATTAGGGAGGGAAAAAAGGCATATTCAGTAAAATGTAAAAATAAAAATGTATCAGTAAAAAGTGTAGTGAATATTTTTTCCTAACCAGCAAATAAGGTTAATAGAAAAAAATATATTTCAGATCTCAAGTAACGGTTAAAATGTACCACAAAAATTAACCAATTTTACAGCATTTTCTCCAGTGTGAGGTACTTGCAAAGAAATTTACATTTAAAACTGTCAGGTCCGCCTGCTGACTCTGTGTGCCATATATTACTCCACTAATTCTCTGTGCAATGGAATAGTAGGACATGCATTCACTCCCGACAAGTTTACAATCTCAGCCAAACTATTGGACGACATCTGGTCTAGCCCGGGAATGAGATCAGCATTATGCAGTAGACAACATTTTTTCTATTTAGGGAACTGAATGTCAAAGAACCTGCATTTATATAGCACCTTTCATGAGCTCAGAACATCCCAAAGACCTTCACAGTCAATTAAGTACTTTTCAAGTGTACTCACTATTCTAATGTAGGGAAATGTGACAGCCAATTTGTGCACAGTAAGGTCCCTCAAACAGCAATGAGATAAAACTGTTTTTTTAGTGATGTTGGGATAAATATTGGCTAGGACAACGAGGAGAACCCCCTGCTCTTCTTCGAATAGTGCCATGGAATCTTTTACGTCCACCCAAGAGGGCAGACGGGACCTCGGTTTAACATCTCATCCAAAAGACAGCGCCTCCGACAGTGCAGCACTCCTTCAATAACTGATTATCACATTTATGTTTGTAGGACCTTGCTGTGCACAAATTGGCTGCCACGTTTCCTACATACAAGAGTGATTACACTTCAGAAGTGCTTAATTGGCTGTAAAGCGCTTTGGGAGGTCTTGGCAGTTGTGAAAGGTGCTTATAAAATTATATTTAGTTAAATCTGATTGAGTTCTTTGAAGAAGTAAGAGAGGGTTGATGAAGGTAGTGCAGTAGATGTTGTATATATGGACTTTAAAAATGCATTTGATAAAGTACCTCGTAACAGACCTATTCAGAAAATTGAAGCACATGGTATAAAAGGGACTGTGGCAACTTGGGTACAAAATTGGCTAAGGGATAGGAGGTAGGAAGTAGTGGTGAACCTATGTTTTTCTGACTGGAGAGAAGTAGGCAGTGGGGTCCCCCAGGGTTCAATATTAGGACCATTACTTTTCTTGTTCTATATAAATATACAATTTCAAAGTTTGCGGTCAATACACAACTTGGCAACATAGTAAATAGTCAGCATGATAGTAGCAGACTTCAGGAGGACATAGGCAGACTGGTGAAATGAGCAGACACATGGCAGATACAATTTAATATGAATAAGTGTCAAATGATGCATTTTGGGAGAAACAACATGGCGAGGAAGTATAATCTAAATGGTACTATTTTGAAGGGGGTGCAAGAACAGAGAGACCTGGGGGTGGGTTGGTAACCAGAAGTCATAGATTTAAAATAATTGGCAATAGAATTAGAGAGTAATGGAGAAGAAATTTCTTCACAGAGGGTTGTTAAGATCTGGAACGCACTAACTGAAAAGGTGATGGAACACCTCGGCATCCATTTGAAACAGGCAGTTCATGGAAGGCTTCTAGAAAAATACTATTTATTACTGCGTGGCCTTCTCCTATACATAGGGTCACCCGTCATTGCAGGACCTCCTTCTGCATGGCCTCCAATGCCTGATCGGGGACATTCTGCCCCAAGCCTGTTTTTTAAACACGTGCAGCTTTGAGGGGAGTCAGTAACTCTAACAGATGCTGGTGCCCAATAACCTGCCCTCATACCCTTGGCACCCTCCCAGCACATTACGTTCTACATGCTGAGCGTGACATCTTTATATTTATTTATATTAGCTGACCTCACATTATGAAGGCACGGTCAGCATGTAACCACCCAGGCAAGGCCGACGTATTATTGGCCCCATTAAGGACAATTGCAGTATTCCTATCCATCCCTTGTTTGAAATAAGCTAGCATAACATAGACCAGGAATGGAATTCTAGGGCCCACTTGATCTGCATGGCTCAGTACTTCATCACACAGTACATTTACCCAGTTGGTCTCAAGGGAAGTTGGAAACTCATTTTTATCCCTCATCCCTTTTGTTTAATCTTTATTTTTCAGATGCTGAAGGTATTTCTAATTTTTCCTTTAGGAAGAGTTCAAGCTGCACCATTTGGAGCTACATTGCTAGCAGGCAACACTTAATTGTCTGTTAACAACTTCAAAGACAGCAGCTTGAACTCTAGCTGGAGAGAATGAATCTTAGAAAGGAAAATAGTTGCTCAGCAGGAATTCTATGACAGCTGGGGATAGACACCGTGCTGTGGCATTCATGTCAGGTTTGCCAAGACTAGAGGTGGCAGTAAAGGATCAAGAGTGGCAGTGAAGAAGAAAGGAAGCACACGGGGAGGCAGGTTTGGAGAAAATGTAGCAAGTAGCAAGAAATGCAGTAAAAGGAATAGTCTGCAAACTCTACTCACAAAAACAGATGATTTGTTTTGCATTCCTGCTGGCCTGAGGCACAAAATTAACAGCTCACGCCAGTGAGATAGCAAATGTAATTTTCCACCAAATGACAACCACCGTTACAGAACACACTACAGAAAAGAATCCTTCAATTAGCATTTTAGGGATGGTCTCAGAAGTTCTCACTCCAGCTCCAAACGTATAAATATAATATTATTTGAGTAATTGAGATCCCTTATTGTTTGAATTTGAGTGTGCAAAACTGACTCTATTCTCAAGTCTACTCTGAATATTTTCACCCATCTCCCATAAAGAGCTTCCAATACAGATTATGTACAAAATATTGTACTCATATAGTCAAGCTTGGTTGAATGGCAATCTGATTTGCTTGCACACAAATGTAATGGACTTTCCTAGTATAATCTCATGTTCTTAATTTTCCCAACCTTTTCTGGTTTGACCAGAATGTCTCTTTCTGGTTCCATCTTTGTGCTCACTCAATCTTTCTCACTTCCCTTTCACTCCTGTTTCCTCTCCAGAGGAAGCAGTATCAATTAAATTACAAAAATAGTGTTTACCATGCTCCTTAGCACAAGTTAGTGATCCTACTTCTATACTGGTCAGAGCACAACTTTGTCTCAGCTCACTGTTGTGTCTCAATTCAAAGCGCAGATTGGTGTATGTGACAGCATCCCTAGAAAGTTCAAACAAAATACTTTCACTGTATACACTTCATGCTTCAGCAGGTTACGAAAAACTATAAAACACAGATTTGCATTGAATGTAAGGAAACTAGTACTTACTAAGAAATTTTGTATATTCAAGAAATAAATACTTGCATAAGCTCTCCTGATAGTTTGTGGGTAAATATATTATGTGGTGTGCTACTGAGCTATTTGATTCAGAAATTCTCAGGCTCTATCCCTGGTATATGCTGAGTCAACTGATCTCTTTGGAGATGCTACAATTCAGTATTCTCAGACTAGGTAGGGGGAGCGGGGGAAAGATAACCCAAGACGTCTGCTCCTGATCATTGTCCAGTAACATCTGCTGGAATACCTGTGTGTTCACTGAAGACAAGATTGAGCTCAGCTGTAATGGCCATCATGATTAAATCGCCCACTGATGGCAACTGTCCAGGCTCACAAATGAAAAATAGCACTTGGGTGAAGTATTAGAGGGCTGCTTGCACTCACGGGACAATACCTGAGCAAAAATAAGTGCCATCAAGAGATGAGAAGAGAAAGGGTAGAAAATTGGAAAAGAAATCTGATATCGGGAAAATTCTTGTTATGTATCACTGTACAAAGACGTCTTTTCCACCAGTGCTCTCCTGAAAGCATTGACTCCTTGATGAAGTGTTGTTCCTCAGGTATCAATCCCCCTCTGGTACTTGATCAAGTGCCCATTCTTCGGGCTGGATTTTGTCATTGGGGGCGGGCTGCGGGCGTGTCAGGTGGTCAGCGTGTCAGGACCCCGCCTCCGATGTGAGGCGGGACAAAAGTGCGATTTTGTCCTAATTGGGCACTTGATTTCCAGCGTGTGGGGACCCCTGGCCCAAATGAGTCTTTTGATACTGAAACTCTCCTCCGATGACATCATCAATGCAGCTGGATTTAAGGCCTGCAAGCAGCCTTGGTTCTTTTTCAGCCTTTCAATTTATTCATTACTAGCTGGAGTGCCCGGCGGTGCCGAGGCTTTTTCGAGGGCATGTTGTTGTTGGAAGAGAGAGAGAGAGAGAGAGAGAGAGAGAGAAGAGAGAGAGAGAGACTGGGGGAGGGGGAGAAGAGAGAGAGAGAGCGCGACTGGGGGGGAAAGAGAGAGAGCGACTGGGGGGAAGAGGGAGAGCGACTGGGGGGGAAGAGAGAGAGCGACTGGGGGGGAAGAGAGAGAGCGACTGGGGGGGGAAGAGAGAGAGCCACTGGGGGGGGAAGAGAGAGAGCGACTGGGGGGGGAAGAGAGAGAGCGACTGGGGGGGAAGAGAGAGAGCGACTGGGGGGGAAGAGAGAGAGCGACTGGGGGGGAAGAGAGAGAGCGACTGGGGGGAAGAGAGAGAGCGACTGGGGGGAAGAGAGAGAGCGACTGGGGGGAAGAGAGAGAGCGACTGGGGGGAAGAGAGAGAGCGACTGGGGGGAAGAGAGAGAGCGACTGGGGGGAAGAGAGCGAGCGACTGGGGGGAAGAGAGCGAGCGACTGGGGGAAGAGAGCGAGCGACTGGGGGGAAGAGAGAGAGCGACTGGGGGGAAGAGAGCGAGCGACTGGGGGGAAGAGAGCGAGCGACTGGGGGGAAGAGAGAGAGCGACTGGGGGGGAAGAGAGAGAGCGACTGGGGGGGAAGAGAGAGAGCGACTGGGGGGAAGAGAGAGAGCGACTGGGGGGAAGAGAGAGAGCGACTGGGGGGAAGAGCGAGAGCGACTGGGGGGAAGAGCGAGAGCGACTGGGGGGAAGAGAGAGAGCGACTGGGGGGAAGAGAGAGAGCGACTGGGGGGAAGAGCGAGAGCGACTGGGGGGAAGAGCGAGAGCGACTGGGGGGAAGAGCGAGAGCGACTGGGGGGAAGAGCGAGAGCGACTGGGGGGAAGAGCGAGAGCGACTGGGGGGAAGAGCGAGAGCGACTGGGGGGAAGAGCGAGAGCGACTGGGGGGAAGAGCGAGAGCGACTGGGGGGAAGAGCGAGAGCGACTGGGGGGAAGAGCGAGAGCGACTGGGGGGAAGAGCGAGAGCGACTGGGGGGAAGAGCGAGAGCGACTGGGGGGAAGAGCGAGAGCGACTGGGGGGAAGAGCGAGAGCGACTGGGGGGAAGAGCGAGAGCGACTGGGGGGAAGAGCGAGAGCGACTGGGGGGAAGAGCGAGAGCGACTGGGGGGGAAGAGCGAGAGCGACTGGGGGGAAGAGCGAGAGCGACTGGGGGGAAGAGCGAGAGCGACTGGGGGGAAGAGCGAGAGCGACTGGGGGGAAGAGCGAGAGCGACTGGGGGGAAGAGCGAGAGCGACTGGGGGGAAGAGCGAGAGCGACTGGGGGGAAGAGCGAGAGCGACTGGGGGGAAGAGCGAGAGCGACTGGGGGGAAGAGCGAGAGCGACTGGGGGGAAGAGCGAGAGCGACTGGGGGGAAGAGCGAGAGCGACTGGGGGGAAGAGCGAGAGCGACTGGGGGGAAGAGCGAGAGCGACTGGGGGGAAGAGCGAGAGCGACTGGGGGGAAGAGCGAGAGCGACTGGGGGGAAGAGCGAGAGCGACTGGGGGGAAGAGCGAGAGCGACTGGGGGGAAGAGCGAGAGCGACTGGGGGGAAGAGCGAGAGCGACTGGGGGGAAGAGCGAGAGCGACTGGGGGGAAGAGCGAGAGCGACTGGGGGGAAGAGCGAGAGCGACTGGGGGGAAGAGCGAGAGCGACTGGGGGGAAGAGCGAGAGCGACTGGGGGGAAGAGCGAGAGCGACTGGGGGGAAGAGCGAGAGCGACTGGGGGGAAGAGCGAGAGCGACTGGGGGGAAGAGCGAGAGCGACTGGGGGGAAGAGCGAGAGCGACTGGGGGGAAGAGCGAGAGCGACTGGGGGGAAGAGCGAGAGCGACTGGGGGGAAGAGCGAGAGCGACTGGGGGGAAGAGCGAGAGCGACTGGGGGGAAGAGCGAGAGCGACTGGGGGGAAGAGCGAGAGCGACTGGGGGGAAGAGCGAGAGCGACTGGGGGGAAGAGCGAGAGCGACTGGGGGGAAGAGCGAGAGCGACTGGGGGGAAGAGCGAGAGCGACTGGGGGGAAGAGCGAGAGCGACTGGGGGGAAGAGCGAGAGCGACTGGGGGGAAGAGCGAGAGCGACTGGGGGGGAAGAGCGAGAGCGACTGGGGGGAAGAGCGAGAGCGACTGGGGGGAAGAGCGAGAGCGACTGGGGGAAGAGCGAGAGCGACTGGGGGAAGAGCGAGAGCGACTGGGGGGAAGAGCGAGAGCGACTGGGGGGAAGAGCGAGAGCGACTGGGGGGAAGAGCGAGAGCGACTGGGGGGAAGAGCGAGAGCGACTGGGGGGAAGAGCGAGAGCGACTGGGGGGAAGAGCGAGAGCGACTGGGGGGAAGAGCGAGAGCGACTGGGGGGAAGAGCGAGAGCGACTGGGGGGAAGAGCGAGAGCGACTGGGGGGAAGAGCGAGAGCGACTGGGGGGAAGAGCGAGAGCGACTGGGGGGAAGAGCGAGAGCGACTGGGGGGAAGAGCGAGAGCGACTGGGGGGAAGAGCGAGAGCGACTGGGGGGAAGAGCGAGAGCGACTGGGGGGAAGAGCGAGAGCGACTGGGGGGAAGAGCGAGAGCGACTGGGGGGAAGAGCGAGAGCGACTGGGGGGAAGAGCGAGAGCGACTGGGGGGAAGAGCGAGAGCGACTGGGGGGAAGAGCGAGAGCGACTGGGGGGAAGAGCGAGAGCGACTGGGGGGAAGAGCGAGAGCGACTGGGGGGGAAGAGCGAGAGCGACTGGGGGGAAGAGCGAGAGCGACTGGGGGGAAGAGAGAGAGCGACTGGGGGGAAGAGCGAGAGCGACTGGGGGGAAGAGAGAGAGCGACTGGGGGGAAGAGAGAGAGCGACTGGGGGGAAGAGAGAGAGCGACTGGGGGGAAGAGAGAGAGCGACTGGGGGGAAGAGAGAGAGCGACTGGGGGGAAGAGAGAGAGCGACTGGGGGGAAGAGAGAGAGCGACTGGGGGGAAGAGAGAGAGCGACTGGGGGGAAGAGAGAGAGCGACTGGGGGGAAGAGAGAGAGCGACTGGGGGGGAAGAGAGAGAGCGACTGGGGGGAAGAGAGAGAGCGACTGGGGGGAAGAGAGAGAGCGACTGGGGGGAAGAGAGAGAGCGACTGGGGGGAAGAGAGAGAGCGACTGGGGGGAAGAGAGAGAGCGACTGGGGGGAAGAGAGAGAGCGACTGGGGGGAAGAGAGAGAGCGACTGGGGGAAGAGAGAGAGCGACTGGGGGGAAGAGAGAGAGCGACTGGGGGGAAGAGAGAGAGCGACTGGGGGGAAGAGAGAGAGCGACTGGGGGGAAGAGAGAGAGCGACTGGGGGGAAGAGAGAGAGCGACTGGGGGGAAGAGAGAGAGCGACTGGGGGGAAGAGAGAGAGCGACTGGGGGAAGAGAGAGAGCGACTGGGGGGAAGAGAGAGAGCGACTGGGGGGAAGAGAGAGAGCGACTGGGGGGAAGAGAGAGAGCGACTGGGGGGAAGAGAGAGAGCGACTGGGGGGAAGAGAGAGAGCGACTGGGGGGAAGAGAGAGAGCGACTGGGGGAAGAGAGAGAGCGACTGGGGGGAAGAGAGAGAGCGACTGGGGGAAGAGAGAGAGCGACTGGGGGGAAGAGAGAGAGCGACTGGGGGGAAGAGAGAGAGCGACTGGGGGAAGAGAGAGAGCGACTGGGGGGAAGAGAGAGAGCGACTGGGGGGAAGAGAGAGAGCGACTGGGGGGAAGAGAGAGAGCGACTGGGGGGAAGAGAGAGAGCGACTGGGGGGAAGAGAGAGAGCGACTGGGGGGAAGAGAGAGAGCGACTGGGGGAAGAGAGAGAGCGACTGGGGGGAAGAGAGAGAGCGACTGGGGGGAAGAGAGAGAGCGACTGGGGGAAGAGAGAGAGCGACTGGGGGGAAGAGCGAGAGCGACTGGGGGGAAGAGCGAGAGCGACTGGGGGGAAGAGCGAGAGCGACTGGGGGAAGAGCGAGAGCGACTGGGGGAAGAGCGAGAGCGACTGGGGGGAAGAGCGAGAGCGACTGGGGGGAAGAGCGAGAGCGACTGGGGGAAGAGCTGAGAGCGACTGGGGGGAAGAGCGAGAGCGACTGGGGGAAGAGCGAGAGCGACTGGGGGAAGAGCGAGAGCGACTGGGGGAAGAGCGAGAGCGACTGGGGGAAGAGCGAGAGCGACTGGGGGAAGAGCGAGAGCGACTGGGGGAAGAGCGAGAGCGACTGGGGGAAGAGCGAGAGCGACTGGGGGGAAGAGCGAGAGCGACTGGGGGAAGAGCGAGAGCGACTGGGGGGAAGAGCGAGAGCGACTGGGGGAAGAGCGAGAGCGACTGGGGGGAAGAGCGAGAGCGACTGGGGGGAAAGCGAGAGCGACTGGGGGGAAGAGCGAGAGCGACTGGGGGAAGAGCGAGAGCGACTGGGGGAAGAGCGAGAGCGACTGGGGGGAAGAGCGAGAGCGACTGGGGAAGAGCGAGAGCGACTGGGGGGAAGAGCGAGAGCGACTGGGGGGAAGAGCGAGAGCGACTGGGGGGAAGAGCGAGAGCGACTGGGGGGAAGAGCGAGAGCGACTGGGGGGAAGAGCGAGAGCGACTGGGGGAAGAGAGAGAGCGACTGGGGTGAAGAGAGAGAGCGACTGGGGGTGAAGAGATGAGAGCGACTGGGGGGAAGAGCGAGAGCGACTGGGGGGAAGAGAGAGAGCGACTGGGGGGAAGAGAGAGAGCGACTGGGGGGAAGAGAGAGAGCGACTGGGGGGAAGAGAGAGAGCGACTGGGGGGAAGAGAGAGAGCGACTGGGGGGAAGAGAGAGAGCGACTGGGGGAAGAGAGAGAGCGACTGGGGGAAGAGAGAGAGCGACTGGGGGGAAGAGAGAGAGCGACTGGGGGGAAGAGAGAGAGCGACTGGGGGAAGAGAGAGAGCGACTGGGGGAAGAGAGAGAGCGACTGGGGGGAAGAGAGAGAGCGACTGGGGGAAGAGAGAGAGCGACTGGGGGGAAGAGAGAGAGCGACTGGGGGGAAGAGAGAGAGCGACTGGGGGGAAGAGAGAGAGCGACTGGGGGAGAGAGAGCGACTGGGGAGAGAGAGCGACTGGGGGGAAGAGAGAGAGCGACTGGGGGGAAGAGAGAGAGCGACTGGGGGGAAGAGAGAGAGCGACTGGGGGGAAGAGAGAGAGCGACTGGGGGAAGAGAGAGAGCGACTGGGGGGAAGAGAGAGAGCGACTGGGGGGAAGAGAGAGAGCGACTGGGGGGAAGAGAGAGAGCGACTGGGGGGAAGAGAGAGAGCGACTGGGGGAAGAGAGAGAGCGACTGGGGGAAGAGAGAGAGCGACTGGGGGGAAGAGAGAGAGCGACTGGGGGGAAGAGAGAGAGCGACTGGGGGGAAGAGAGAGAGCGACTGGGGGGAAGAGAGAGAGCGACTGGGGGGAAGAGAGAGAGCGACTGGGGGGAAGAGAGAGAGCGACTGGGGGGAAGAGAGAGAGCGACTGGGGGGAAGAGAGAGAGCGACTGGGGGGAAGAGAGAGAGCGACTGGGGGGGAAGAGAGAGAGCGACTGGGGGGAAGAGAGAGAGCGACTGGGGGGAAGAGATGAGAGCGACTGGGGGGAAGAGAGAGAGCGACTGGGGGGAAGAGAGAGAGCGACTGGGGGGAAGAGAGAGAGCGACTGGGGGGAAGATGAGAGAGCGACTGGGGGGAAGAGAGAGAGCGACTGGGGGGAAGAGAGAGAGCGACTGGGGGGAAGAGAGAGAGCGACTGGGGGAAGAGAGAGAGCGACTGGGGGGGAAGAGAGAGAGCGACTGGGGGGAAGAGAGAGAGCGACTGGGGGAAGAGCGAGAGCGACTGGGGGGAAGAGCGAGAGCGACTGGGGGGAAGAGCGAGAGCGACTGGGGGGAAGAGCGAGAGCGACTGGGGGAAGAGCGAGAGCGACTGGGGGAAGAGCGAGAGCGACTGGGGGGAAGAGCGAGAGCGACTGGGGGGAAGAGCGAGAGCGACTGGGGGGAAGAGCGAGAGCGACTGGGGGGAAGAGCGAGAGCGACTGGGGGGAAGAGCGAGAGCGACTGGGGGGAAGAGCGAGAGCGACTGGGGGGAAGAGCGAGAGCGACTGGGGGGAAGAGCGGAGAGCGACTGGGGGGAAGAAGTGCGAGTGAGCGGGACTGGGGGGTAAGAGCGATGAGCGACTGGGGGGGACGAGCGAGAGCTGACTGGGGGAGACGAAGCCTGACGAGAGAGAGCGACTGGGAGCGATGAGCGGTGGGGGGAAGAGCGAGATGCGACTGTGGGGGAAGAGCGAGAGCGGACTGGGGGGAAGAGCG